>NC_092520.1:113237916-113927500 GCF_037038585.1 Patagioenas fasciata
ATTCCTCAGCATGCCCATATCAGAAAAACACTACTATTGCATTAAAGTTATAGGAGTATTACATTCATAAACAGAATAGTTCCTCTTATACAGCAATCACTGGTATTATTCAGGGATTTTTTTCTTTTTTCTTTTTTGTTGAGTTTTGGTTTTTCCCGTTTTCTTTTCATTTATTCTGGACAGCACTGCGAACCCAGATTGATGGATATTGCTCTTTTAAGGCAACAATGGCCTCAGAAATCAGGCCAATATTTTATAGTGATGTAACAGATAATTGCTAGATGCAGGATATATGCAAAGAATTTCTAATGTTAAAAACAGCAAAATAAAAATAAGCAGAATTAGTTTGATGGTTGTCCTTTGTAGTTTTTGTCCTACATCATCCCTCAGTGAATGTCGTCTCACCAAAGCTAGCTAGGCAAATTACCTAGACAAAAGACTTGCATGTACTCTGAGAGATTTTAAAATGGAGATATCCTCTAGTTCTTTTCAAGTTTACATGAATGTTTACATTTAAACTGACTCCAGAGATTATTTTTTAAATGTGGAGGGATTAAATTCTCAGTGGATCACATACAGTGTTAAGGAAAGTTTAAATTATTCTTTTGGCTGCTTGGAATTTTTTCCAGTGTTTAAAACTCTGTAATTGGCTTTTAAAATGTAATTCTGAAATCTCTCAGCCTTTTAAAATCTGACTTGTAAAATCAAGGCTCTTTCCCTTTATTTTACCTTTCCTACAGGAAAATCTGTAAGTTTCTGTAATGCCTAGTACTGTAGAAACCATATTGCTATACTTGGTATAGCAATGATACAGCCTAAGGCAAAGTATCTGCTGAGCTCACTGTATTAAGAGCACCATCCAGCAGTGAGCTTCTGTCACTAAACAGAGCAATCTGGCACAGAGTTAAAAATCTAGTTTTTAATTGATTACTTGATCCAGTGCCTCTTCTGCACAGACAAATCCTTATGTCCAAGTGAGTACCTTCGGAACAGTTTGATGCTGGTGAGATCTGTGCTGAGTTACTCCTCGTGTCCTGTCAACATAACGCTGAAGATTTGATCTGGCTCCAAGCAGAGCGAGCTTCTTTTCTGTGCCCCTCTAGAAAAGTGAATGTATTTTCCTCTGTATTGACTCCACAAGCAACGTGGGCATCTCGCTTTGGAAGCTCTGTATTTTTACATCCAAGTTACACACTTTGAATTGCCTGAAGCAGCTGCCCATCATCGCCAAGAATGAAGAATTTTGTGGTAATGTCAGGGCTACAACCCAGTTCTCCGGGGCTGGAGGCAGCTGATTTAATCACCAGACTTTCTCTTTGCACCGTGTCTTGCCTCTTTCACTAAACACTTCCAGCTTTTGGGACACAAAAATGAAAAATGCAAAGTTCTGTCAAAACCAAAGCTGAAAGGTTTAAAACGACACTGAGTATGAAGCTGAGGAGACAGTCCTGGATGACCAGCATGGAACTGACCAGTGCCACTGGCATTCAACTCTGCTGGTCCAATGGCCTGTGTTTCCTTCACAAGCTCTGATGTGGGGATTGCCAGAGGGAAATTTCCATGGGGGAAAGTTGAGGGACTGATGCTTTTTCCTTTCAGCAGTTGCCAGAATCCTGCAGACATCCAGTCGAAAGATAGAAAGGGGGCTGCCTTGCCCACAGCTTCCAAGCCTGGCTGTCCTGAAGAGGTGAGCTGCCTACTGAACTGTTCCTTGGTTTGCAGATCTCAGACACCACTTTTGCTGACATGACTGGGAGAAAACAAATCTGCAGGCCATTAAGTGTTACATGGAATTGAATCAACACAAAAGCCAAACCAACCCAAACCAACCCAACCCAACCCAACCCAAATCCAGTGTGTGTGATATGCCATAAGTCTGGAGAGGTGGAATTTAAGTCTATACCTAAACTGAAGATTATGGATTATACTGATTTAATTTCATTAACAGATTTGATAGAACAAGAGGGAAGTCATACAGAGAATAAAAAAAAAAGAGAAAAAAAAAGGAAAGAAAAAGAAAGCATTAATATACAATGCTATTCAGAACATGATAATCGTGTGCATGAAAGTTATGGTAATCCATTGGATCTTCCTGTTGCCATCCAGCTGGCATACATTATTAGAATGTGCTTTTCCATAACCCCTAGCTCTGCCTAAGTCTTGGTCAGCATATATAGGATGTCCTGTGAGAATAAAAGAAAGTTTAGAAAATGAACCATGACCACTTCAGGTGGCATTCTCTTTTCCAATGCGAGATTTCTGACTGTGGTTTCTCTTTGGTGTGGCTGTCAACATTACGACGAAGTTTTAGGACCACATTGTACAAAATATGCCCCTTGAAGCATACGTTAGTGCTTTGCTTTAGGGCTGAAATAGTAGAATTTTTCTTTTGCCTGGAAAAAACTTATAAATGACATTTTCCTTTCCACAGAGGTTATTCCAATGCATTTTTTTTTCTACGAGACAGACTGTATATGAACTAGGTTAATAGCAGCTAATTTTCCTAATGTCATTACCCTTTGGGAGTATCTTTTTACTAGAAGTAAAATGACATATAATCCTCTCCCCCCAACACCACCATTATTTATTACTTTTCTATTAATAGATCCTGTAACTTTTTTTTATTAACAAAAGATATGAATGCATATTTGGTAGTAACTCTCTTCATATCAAGGCAAAAAGCCACAAGATTAGAGTCATATTTTCTCAAAAACACTTTCTAACAATAGACAGAATTCACACCAAAGATCATCTTGCTAAGAATAGATGGAATTATTGTGTAAAAATGCTTCATGCACAATGGAAAAAATTCCAATTATTTTGGCTGGGATGCTATGACAATTTGCGACAAAAAGAAAATTAAGCTGTCACAAGAGCAGAAGAATGTTTTAGCTGTGCTAGAGTGCTGCTTGATTGCTCACCCCCAGCTGAGCCGTTCACACTCTTTTGGAAGAACTTAACTTTTTAAAAAATTTGCCACTTTTAGGTCGTTGTCTATCTCCTACATTAAAAATGTAGTTGTGACTACCATACATGTATGCAAATTACTTTTTCTTTGGATCATTGTTTTTTTGAATGTGTGTCATTCCCGTGTAACTTGTCTTGAAGAGGAGGAGTGCTTTGGTAATATCTTCAAAGCTACCCCACTAATCCTCCAAACACAATTAGATGATATCTGCACACAATCTGACTGCAGTTGGACTGCCAGTGCGCATTACTGTGTATTACACTGACTAATACTGTTTCACACTTTCCCTATGCGTGTCTATCCTGACTTTTCAAGCTCCTTCTTCAGCAGAACCGGATCCTACCATTCTTAAACACTAGCCCATAATTAGCATAATTAGCAACCGCAGTTTCTTTAGTCTCAGTTTTAGCATCCCCCTTATACCTGGGAGAAAAAAAGTCTAGTGTCTTCAGTTTAGAGCTATGCTGTGTTTTCCAGGGGTGACAGAAATCACATCATCCCATTGCGACTGCCATGAGTAAGGACAGTCTGTTGTCAGGGTATAGTCAACATACATGAAACATGCATGTCTCACATCATGTGAAGGTGTGACTGGAACAAATAATTCCTCAATGCAGCTGTTACATCCTAACCAATGTGAACAGGCCCAGCTCCAGTGATATCCCACTGAATGAAGCACCTGTGAGCAAGAGCCTGCTCCCTGCACCATGCAGAAAGCTGATGTTCCCCGCTGCTGTGTATCCCCCATCCCTTTGCCTTGTACCCCCAGAAGCAAGGTGGGGAATAAAAAAGCTCCGTCGGGGATGTGAGAGCAGGACCTGAGCTGCAAGTCATGACCTGGCTCCAGGGAGACCTTAATGTGCCTTTCAGTTCCTAAAGGGGTCTTACAAGAAAGATGGGGACAGACTTTGTAGCAGGGCCTGTTGCGATAGGACCAGGGGTAATGGCTTTAAATTAAAAGAGGGGAGATTCAGGCTAGACACGAGGAAGTTTTTTACGACAATGGTAGTGAAACACTGGCCCAGGTTGCCCAGAGAGATGGTAGATGCCCCATCCCTGGAGACATTCCAGGCCAGGCTGGATGGGGCTCTGAGCAACCTGATCTAGTTGAAGATGTCCCTTCTCAGTGCAGGGGTGGTGGACTAGACGACCCTTGAAAGTCGCTTCCAACCCAAGCTGTGCTATGATTCCATGACCCAGCAGTCTGGCTGCGGGGCAGCACCAGGCAGCAGCCAGCTGGGTGAGTCTCAGTCTTGGTGGATACTTGGTGGGTTGAAAGGCAGGAAGGTCTGATTTTGATTTAGAAAGCCTTTTGTCTGCCAAGGCAGCTACATGCAAATGACTCTGTGTTCCCCATTTAAAAAAAATTTAAAACCTTCTGTAGAAAAAAGGGTACCTATTATTAATATAATACATTCTCCTTTTTATTTTATTTATTTAAAGCACTATTTTATTTAACTGCTTTCTTAATTTGGACTTGTCTACCCATAAATTTGAAATGATCTAATGTTCCTGGTTGTTTAAACAAAATGTGTAGGTTTGAGTGTAGACAGGACCACAGTATCAGAAGTCCTGCTATGTTATAGAGCTGGTAGTAAGTTTAAGTTTAAATATCTCCAGAGGGCACACCTTCAGAAGACAGCTTAATGCACTTCTTCCACAAATCACTGTGATTTTTTCCAGGCAAATTTCTTGTCTTCAATATCTTCTCTTACCCTGTGCAATGAAGCACTCCTGAATTTCAAACTCTTTCTATAAAGAGTCATGTCTGGAAGCCGAATTTCCCTCCATTAGTTTGCAGCTTCAACCTTCACTTCCCCTATTCACCACAAAATGCAGAACTGCCTCCTTAAAACAAAACAACACAAAACAAAACAAAAAAGCAAACAAAACCCAACCAAATTTAAAAAAAAAAAAACAAACAAAACAAACCACAAAAAACGCAAATGTAGCTTGCAGTGATTTTTGTGTTCTTTCACATTTTCCTGCCACACTTTCTTTATTTTTATCTGTCATTAGGTTAATTGTAATTTCATCTGGCTTAGGCATCTGTCATTTTGTTTTTCTTTTCCGTGTGATGCATACCAATGGCACTGCATAAGTAACAGTACCAGTGTGTTTATGTTAATAACAACAGGAATATAAGGAATTGTTCTATGTCAGGTGCTGTCTTACAGCAACCCGTTAAAAGAAAAGATTACCAGTGAACACTGAACACCTGTTTTTTACATTCTTTAGTAAATGACTAATGTTTATATACAAAGAGAAGGTCACCTCAATTGCAGGCTGGAGCAGCTGGCAAACACATTGCCAAATCCTTGCAACTTTTAGCCAGCTAACAAAAACAACAGTTTTCTTTCTGTGACTTCCAACCATCAGCTTTATTTGTTCACAGCTTACTCAAATATTAGCCATACATATGTGATTCCAAGCCAAAGAGCTTCTTGCTGGCACCGAGTATGCCCCATTGATTGACAGCTAAAGTGGCGCAATCACAGTATTTATCTCAACAGAAGACTCCGCAGGTTATTGGAGAAAGAGGAGAAAGATCCCCACTGCAAGCAACACAAAGCCGTGCAGTGTCCCGAGAGGTGGAGCAAACCCGGTTTCCTGCCTGGCTGGGATGAAGGGCAGGCGGAAAGGAGGAGGAAAGGAGATACTTCCATTGTTTACCACAGAATAGAAATTCCAGCTCGCAGAGACCGAGAGGCAGAGGCCTGAAAAGACGTAATGACATTCCTCCTGCCTCACGTGTTCACCTCCAACTGGTCTTTGAGAAATGTTTCCATAAATATCTTCCATGAGCAGAAGGTGAAAAGCATTCCTAATCTTCCTGTGAAACATGCACAGAACACAAGCGTCTGAACAAGACACATTTCTAGAGGGAAGAATATTTCATTGACATGAAAATCAAGACAGCACACTACCTAATATTCAACAGACACTTCTAGTTTGGAGGAAAACAAGTTTTCCATATTCCTACCCAAACGATGCCAGAGGCAGAGACAGAAGTCTGATTCACAAACTACAGCCTCCAGTTTGCTTGCCCATGGTACTGCAGGTTAAAAGCCACCATGGTAACCAGCTCTCTTTTCAAAGGAAATCACTTGTATTACAAGTAAACATTCAGAAGTCGTTATAAAAGCTAAACTAGCAAACTGATTCTCACAGCAGCACTGAAGTAAATACCAATGCATTAATTATTATCATTATAGACAGGCCAATTCAAAGTAAACCAATTTAATTACTAAAACTGATTGTGGAGTTTTATTTCCTGGCTGTAAGAAAAGAAAATCTTCTGAATGTGTTTCCAATGTTGGTCACAGTCCTGCAACTTGTTCAGTACAAACTTTACTTCTTCATACCCATGGAGCTGCTCACTCACAGGGCATTTGCGTTTTGGTGACCAACTCATTTTTAAAAATTATGCTCAAAAAATACAAGTTCTACCTTTTTCCTGATTCTGTCTGTTGATTTTATTCAGTATTTCATATTACATGTTGTGTCATCTTTCATAAAATTGTATTTACTGAAAGCTGCCTATATATAGGTCTAAAATCTTTTCCCAGAATGAATGTTACTTTAAATTCCTTCTTTCCATCTCAATCTACTTTGGAACCCAGCCCAAGCCTGAAAAGTTTCAGCCAGAAAAAATGTTTATGCTACTAGGCAGGGCACAACACATACTTACATACATGCAAATACTCCCTCTTGCTGCACGGCATTGCAATTTCTTTCCAGCTTTGTAGATCTTTATTAGAAAGTCAATTTATGAGTAATGCTTGTCCAAATGAGAGTTGCCATGACAGCATCCGAGTTTAATTAGGTGTAGTACCATTTATTTTTTGCAGCAGCGTAAGTCTTGCATAGCTAGTTTTTGCCTTCTGTCTCATATTACCTACCAATATTACCTGCTAAGGAGTTCCCTTTTCCACCCCAGTTGAATTTTTAGTTTTATATTTAAATAAAAACTGGAAAGCTGAAATGGAAGGGAATGTAAAGATTTAGGCGTCAATACTGACTTCCAAAGAAAAATAAAAGCTCCTGGTCAGAAGTGGTTAAGCACCAATCACCCTTAAATCTTTTGAAAAATCCCAGCACAGCGTGATACAGCTCACTATACCACTGGCCTCTCCTCCCAGCTTTCTTAAATCAGTGTGAAATTACACCAGCTCAAGTAGCCTGTGATTAAATGGTAGAGCAAACAGCAACTTATTAGCTGCCTTTGATAGTTCTAAGATTTCTGCACTCTTGCATTATCTTAGTTCTGTAAGATCTGATTATATAAATATTTCTGAATGTTTATCATCAGTTTTAAAGTGGATGTCATACTCTGCTACCCACATACCTGAATGATAGATTTAAAAGTAGAGACAAGATTAAAAATCAGGTGTTTCCTACCTGATCAAGGTTCTTTCTATTATAGTTGCATCTGCAAGAGAACCACAAGTTATTTTTAAATAAAAAGCTATTTTTTTTCTTTCTGTAAATTCTGCAAAGGAAGGAAGCCTTTACCAGAAGGCTCCTCAGGTCGGTTTCCTTTTACTGGTATAAGAAGTGTAATTTGATGGTTTGCCTTGAAACTGAATCCAAACATCTCATCACTGCCTGTCCAGGCCCTCCTCCAGATTGACTTCATCAGCCAGATTAAAATGTGAACAACCTGAAACATTTGTAAGAGTTTGGCATGGGATACACAGTGTGTTTCTTAGCACACTTTTTTTTTTTAATGTCTGCTTCCCTGAACTGTCAGAGATGTGGCAGCACCATGGAGCAGATATTACCAAACAATGTCAAGCACCAGGAAAATTAGAGAGAAATGAGAAAAACCTCTTAATCAGTAGGGAACTGAGGTCTTCAGAAGATTAAGATTGTATTTCTGCCTTGAAAACTGAGAAAGAAAAATGTCTTTCACAATCATAATAACTATCGCCGCGGTAATATAATTTAGTCACTTAAAAAAAAAAAAGAGTTGCTCTAAGATAAACATATCTTTTGTAGCTATATCAATAAATTATCACAAAAGTGACAGGCAGTCCAGGCTGCAGCAGACAGGGTGTTCTACCATGTTGCTGTGCTGAACTGCAGTTTCCAGGAAAACTAAAACACCACTGTGGTATAGTGCTGGTCCTGAACTTGACCCATTCCTCTAAGCTTCATTCTCGAAGTAACTAAGTAGAACTTTGGAAACCTTATACGTAAATTTAATTCTGACTGTGCTATACACATAGCAGTATCTTCTCTCGTAGTATGGGAACATATGTTTTTCAAGTAACACTAACATCCTTTTACCATACCAGAGCAGCATCGTGCAGTGTGGGAACAGAGCAAGCACCCTAGGAGGGCTCCAGCTAAATACAGCATGCCAATATCGCATGGTTCAACAAGCTTCATGGGCTCAGTCCTGTATAACTGGAGTCAGATGAATTTCTGAAACTGATTTTCTAGAAGTGCTAGAACTTGGAAGTCAGTGGAGCAGGACAAAATGTATTGATATGTCAGAAAGAAAAAAAAAAAGTTAATAAATCAGGGGCATCTTTATTCCCTTCCTGCAGATTCTACCTTTGGCCTCAAGAAACACTTTGTGTTCAAAGGAAAAAAATGTACAGTTCAAGTTTGTTAAACTACATATTATAGGAAAAAAGACTCTATTGTGTGAATGCAACTAATATACCTTGCATTATATGCTCCAAAAATTCAATGAAACAATACAAGGAATGGGAAAAAAAAAAAAAAAAGGTATTAATTAAACTACTGGAATGATGAGAAAAAGGGCTACACAGATGTAGAGGGATTATCTCATCTGTCCCGCATCAAAACCAGCTCTCCAGCACCTTTGCCATGCATCTCCTGAGAAACATTTCTGCCAGTCACTCTTGGACACCTCCATTGATGCACACTCACACACTCACACGCTGCCTTGTCTTCTCCAGGGGTGTGTGGTGGGGAGTTACAATAAGTCACCTTAAAAACATCCTCTGTCTGGACGAGCACTCTGGGCTCCCCCTGTTCTGTTTACAGACAGTGGGGAGAGGCAGCCTTCTGAGGGAGAGGATTTGGGTTAGGACTTCCAGCCGAAGCTCTCTAGGAATGAATCAGCTCTGCCTCTTGTTACCCAGAGGTGGCCCAGGAAGTAGAAGCTGGTTGGGAGCACATCTCCCTTCATCATTCTCCATCTGGGCCAAAGAAAGAGCTACTTTCATAGAATCATGGAATAGTTTGGATTGGCAGGGACCTTCAAAGGTCATCTAGTCCAACCTCCTGCAATGAGCAGGGACATCTTCAACTAGATCAGGTTGCTCAGAGCCCTGTCCAGCCTGGCCTGGAATGTTTCCATGGATGGGGCATCTACCACCTCTCTGGGCAACCTGGGCCAGTGTTTCACCACCCTCGTTGTAAAATAATTCTTCATGTCTGGCCTGAATGTCTTCATGTCTTTCCATGTCTTTTTCATTAATGTCCTCATGTCTTCCTTCCCATGTCGACTTTACTGATCTGCCAGGCCTAAACAGGGAGAAAGAAACCACCACAAAGTAATTTAATCGTTCTTTGTGGTGCATGCTGCCAGTGTAGTGCTTTGTTACAATGCCCACCACAGGTATGGGTATCAATGATTCTTAGAATCATAGAATCATTTTTGGTTGGAAGAAACTCACAAGATCATCTAGTCCAACTGTTAATCCAACACTAGCACTAAACCATTTCCTTAAGAACCTCATCTACACATCTTTTAAACCTCTCCAGGGATGGCAACTCTACCACTTCCCCGGGCAGCCTTTTCCAGTGCCTGACAACCATTTCCATGAAGAAATCTTCCATAATATCAATTCTGAACCTTCCTGGTGCAACTTGAGGCTGTTTCCTCTCATCCTATCACTTGCTGCTTGGGAGAAGAGACCGAGAGAGCGATAAGGCCTCCCCTCAGCCTCCTTTTCTCCAGGCTGAACAGCCCCAGTTCTCTCAGCCGCTCCTCATCAGACTTGTGCTCCAGGCCCCTCACCAGCTTCGTCCCCTTCTCCTGGCGGGCTTCGGCGCCGGGCTGTGAGTGGCGCGCACAGGCAGCACCGCCGTGCCCCAGACGGAACACGGGCGTCCGGCGGCTGCGGTAGCCGCTTGCCACCCCGGCAGCGGCCGCCCCGCCCCGCCGCTGCACTCGGGCGCCCCCTGCCGCCTGCCGGCAGCGCGTCACGGAGAGCGATTCGTCCGCCCCGAGCTGCTCCGGACTCGCCGGCAGGTTGTGGTGCCCTCGGTTCTCTGGCAGCCGTCTGACAATTTTTAGTATATATATATATACTTTTTTTTTTTTTTCTTTCTGGAGCGGGGAGTGGGGTAGTGGAGGGGGCAAGAAGCCATGTCCGTCCTCCAGAGAGCTCGTCAGTGCTGCAGTTCTGAGTCTATCACAGCATGGCTGCTTGATGGGAGGAGAGCAGTCAATCAAAGCTGAGGGTGCTGAGGACGCCAGGGGCCCCTAAGATTTACACTACATCCTTCCCGTAGGTATTTCTCTCAGACCTGTCTATTTTTCCTGGGCTGAACATCCCAATTATTAATCGTATATATGGCTGGAAACATTCCAGGCCAGGCTGGACGGGGCTCTGAGCAACCTGATCTAGTTGAAGATGTCTCTGCTCATTGCAGGGGGTTGGACTAGATGGGCTTTGAAGGTCCCTTCCAGCCAAAACTATTCTAACATGATTCTATTTCAAGGAAAACTTTGCTTTCTCAACTGCAGACCCCTCAGCAGGCCACCCTAGCATGCCCCATGTAGTCCTTGTGTCTGTCTTTCACAAGCAATGTTACCAGCTCACTGCCCCTGACACCATTGCTTCCATAATATAAAGCCTTGCATATAACAGCAACCTTTAATTCTGTCGCTGCAGATACTCCTGCCTTGTTTCTGCTTTGGCTCTTTCACAAGTGAGCATATTGCAGGCTGTCCACTCCTTTTTTGTGACCCTGAGTCTGTTTTTTGTTCAAAACAGAAATGCCCCAGGGAAGGAACTGTGGGCTTACTGTCACCATCAGCTCCCAGGCAAACGCTGGAGGGACATCGCAAATGAGCTGACCCTCCTGGGTCTTCTTTTTTCTGAGAAGTAAGGCCCAGATAATGACTTTTGGGAAACTGCTTTCCCCCAGGGTATGTCAGGATAACCAGGAGTAGGTGCAAAACTTTTAGATGCAGAAGTGCACGACTGAGACCGCTGGCCATCAGCTGGAGTCACAGCATCATGGTCAGTGAAGTGAGCTGTTGATTGGCCTCATGGGAGCTCCAAAGTGCAGTAGTAGCCTGTGGAGAGCTGCAAGCCCCCATGTCTACCAGCACAGCAGGTCAGTGCAGGCAAAACTGTGGTTGTAAAACCAAACTCCAAATGCTCTTCGTTCAGCTAAGGGGAGTGGGAGATCCTGATAAGATCATGACACTTTTACTTTCCATGGCTGCCCATGAGGATGAATCCCTTTTAAAGGCATAAGAGCCCTCACCAACAGAATGGTCATACCCACTGACCCTCTGAAAATATCGAGTGTCTCATCTGATGCATATTTAGTGTGACTCTTCTGATTTAGCTTTCTCAAAACTGCAGCAAATTAACACTTATTGGAACCTCTCTACAGTACAAAACAATGGTGCTAGTCATCTGCCACATGCGTTACTTTTCATTGATCTGTACATTTAAAACAAAGTTTGCCATGTTCTGGGTATGTCAGGGTAATTACACGTGCATCCTCATGCCCACCTACTGAACTCCCAGCTGGTTTTCTTAGTGAAGTGTTGGCAGCTGTGTACCTCCCCTTGCAAGTTCAGTTAAAGGAAAGAAAAGTAAGTAAGTCCCAAACCTACCCCTTTTTTCTTCATTATGAAGACCATGGTTGTGACTTTGCTGCAAAAACAAGCAAGGCAGGTACAATGGGCTCACAATCATGCTGCCTAAGGTTCCTTGTGCCCTCTTCTGCAGCCGCCTTGCACATGCATTCAGGGCAGCCCTGAAGAAACCACATGATCTTAGTGACAATGCACAAAACCACTCTAGGACAACCCGTTTCCAGACAGACAAAGATTATTCTAATTTTTCTAATCTTCATACATTCTGAAAAGTGAAAATAAACACAAAGTTGTGACTGTGGACATATGCATGAGTTAAGCCATGGAAAGCAAAGCTAGCCTAAAAACCTGCACATATTTGACATGGTCATTGTGAATAATATTTCCCCAACCCAGTCTTGTCAAGTTTGCCCATTTGAGGACATTTCTTGCATTTGCAGTCCTTTCTTGCAAAGAGCACTCCCTATAAATTTCTTGTGCTTTTAAATGTAAGATTTACTTACTTTTATGTAGTGCCACAAAAAGTGTATGCATCAAGTATTGCTTCCCAAAGGACATTTGCTTCCTGGGACATTAAGAGGTAGAAATCATGCACATGAACAAGACATTAGAAAGAAAATAAAGAACTGCTCTTTCTTTCATTTTTAAGACCTTTTGATTTTAATAAAGGCACAACTTGACAGAGAAGGCAGCAGCTGAAAGTAGATACCAGCTGTATAGCTGAACAATTCCTCACATCGCTATAGCTTGTAACTTTGTCAATCAGTAATAATTATTATATTCAAAGACAATGTAGTGAGATGCTGAGTCCAAAATGAAAAATATCACTGTCCATTAACTTAAACGACATAAAGGCATTCAGTCTTTTAGTGTTTGTACATGCCCACAGGTACCAGACTGGAATTTGATGAGGTCAGGCCAACACGTGGCCTCTGTAGGGGATAAAATCCTGCAGGAGGCAGTGGGAGACAGCACTTACTAGAGGACACCCAGAGCTGGTTTCTCTTCCCAGTTATACAGGTGCAACACCTGTGTGACAAGTGACAGAATTTGCATACCCACACTGTAGATATCATATATTTGAGTAATGTAAATAACTTTAATGAAAGCAACAGGTAAGAGGCCAAAGCTTATCAAGCACAGATATCCTTCTCTTTGTTATTCTGTTTCAAGAGATTTTTATGAAACGTTTGTTTTAAAGATGCTAGCTAGATACACCAACTGGCTAGACAAACTAAACATAAAGATTTTCCCACAAATTGCTGAAAGAACCATGCTAGCCCTTAGATATGTTCAATTTTGCCATGGAGGATATCCAGCAGCAAGGTGAGGGAGGTTGGGCTCAGGTTTTTGTTGCAAAAGTTATTTTAAAAATGCAAGGTATTTCACACAAACAGTCCCAGAGCAGCTATTGGTAACAAATACTTTATTTGAGCACCATGAATCAATTGATAACCAAGACCTACAAGGACAGATTTTTTCTGAGTCAACAGGAAGAATTTTCTTCTGTTGTTTGCAAAATCCCAAATTTGGACTGGTTTTTTTTATCGGTAGGACGTACCTGATACAAAAATATCTGCCAAAGATCATTAAGATCTCACTTAAGCATGGTATAATGGCAAAAGTGAAACCCAAAGAAACAGCATCCCCAGCTTCCTGAGGAAGAACCCTCCTCCTATGTTGGAGGAGAATCGGAATTCAGGAGAAGTAGTAATGCAGTGATTTTTAAATACTAATTGAACTCAAGATTACTGGCATTGAACCAGCATTGCTGGGAATGTTGTTTAGGATTCCTCCCACAAGACAAAATGCAATATATTTTTTAAGCCCTTTGTTGGAGATATTCCACAGAACAAAGAGGCCCAAGCATATCAGCACTGTCTCCATGGCAGCAGTTGGCATAGGGCAGTCTTCGTTGGCAGCAACGTCCATGGAGCCAGGAGGATTATAACATAACTGGCAAAAACTGTTAGAAGAGTTATTTCAAATAATGTGGGACTTTCCAGGGTCTGTAACCATAAACCATCCACAGATGAGCTGAAAGTAGAGTCCTCTATATACCACAGTTTCCATTCTATAGGAAGTGTTAATGGTATACACAAACCCCTCCCTAACAAATGGAAAGCAATTCCAATTGGATTGTTTAAAAAATGATAGGCGATTTATCACCCATCAGAAATACCTATAACAAAAGAACAGGAAACAGAATTCATGCAAAATAATTTGACAAATGATCAGAAAAGCGGATTCAAATAACTAGCACAGACATCAATAATTACATGTGGGTTGATTTTTTTTTTCAAAATCCCATTGCCAGGTGGTTGCTCTGAGAGGTTAGTAGAGTTTTTAAGCATATTTAATCTTCATGTATGTCTATCATAGGACTAGTCCCAGTTTCTGAGCTAATGTTAACTGGTTTCATTTTATGATGTCAGCTGATAATTTTTTTCCCAGTGACGATTTGGCAAAAAGGCAGCCTATCCTAAACCCAAGCTAGTATCTTGCAGCTACGTGCTTACTGCTCTCTCTGAATGGTATTGTGTCACTGATCCTTAGTTCAGCCATCCAGGTGTCGTCTGAGCAATGCAAACAATTTTCTGAGTAATTCACAGACATGAATGCATCTCCCAACAGTTGTGTGTCTAAGCCATCACACAGTGATTAGGTCATTTACCACAGGGGCTGGATAATGGCATTTTTGTGGTTCCTAATTCAGACTTTGGTCACCAACGTACAGAAGTGGACTGATCAAAATTTTTGTAATTTCTAAAAGCTTGAAAGCACAAGATACTCTCACCAAGTTTACCCACTCTGCTGTGGACTGTTTCTGCTTTAAAAGACAAACAGGTCTTTTTCATTGGGACTTTTTGCTTTTGTTGTTTACTCACCAGCACTGAATTAATCAGAGAGAGCATTTATAAAAAGCTGTATTACCTTGGCCTTCCTTCTGCTGGTTGTCTAGTGTTTAAGCACAATTTCTAAGATTTTGTGTAAACAACTGGTTAAACCACCTTTGGACTTAAAACTTCCTAGTACAGTGTAATTCATCAGACTGCAGTGAATGGACAGAGAAACCTGTCAGCTGAAACTAACATGGATTTGTTCTCTCAGGATGAAGATGTCAGTCAGCCTAAATAAGATGTTGGGCATGCATTTACAAAGGCCTATAACTCCAAAAATTAATTTCTGAGAAAGGCTTAGGCAGATGAATACTGGTATGAGGACAGGAACTGCCAAGACTCATGTACACTGCAAAATATTTTATATTTGTTATATAAATCTGCAGTCATTTGTACTCCCCACTGTCAGATGTAACAACTCTAAGCTTTCCAGGTTTGACTGCTAGGCCCCCAGTCAACCATGAAATCACAGGCCAGCTGAGTTATATCTTTGTCTAAGCTATTCTTTTTTTAAAGAATGAAGTAAAGCCATCCATTCTCACATTCTGAGCAGAAGACTGAATTCTGCAGACAAAATCTGTATTTTCTGAACCTCCAACCAGATTTTATCCTCTACTCTTCCCCATCTTTGTTAAATCACCTTTCTCCCGCTTTCCCTTTCTGCTTGTCTCTTCTTCATTCACATTTTCCTGCATCTCTCACTCACAGTTTTGTCCTCAGTGATTCGCTCAACTTTATTCCCCTTTACCCCTCACAACCTTTTTTTATAGTTCTTCTGTTCAGTGTTGCTCTTTTCCTGTCTCTCCCATGGTTTGTCCTTCACTGCTCATATACTCATGTAGTCTTTTGTCTCACTCTTGATTTTCAGTTTGCACTGGTTCTTTAGACAAGAAAAAAATCTTTTCAATTTCTTAAGGTGTTGGAGTAGCCATTATGATAAGGGTGGGTTTAATTTAGGTCATTTGAAATGAATTTGATTTCAACAACATGATTTGCAAACAGAATAATGGGGTAATTTAGTAGGTATGGACTTCTGATAGTTTTCTTCAAACTCTAGTTTTTCTTTAGCTTGAACCAAGAAGTTCTGTCAGCATGTCTTTAGGCAGTTACATTCCATATCAGAGCCTAGCCTTTTTAGACTAAAATTAAAGAGCAATCAGGCAAGAAGCTGAGTACTGTCCTAAATTCCCTTTGACTTCCATGATCCTGTCAGATGCACATTTCAGGCTAAAAGCCTGAACTATCTTTCCACACTCAGGTTCATTTTGGTTATGCCTAGTCCAGAGTACTTTGCACTGCTGAAGCAAACACCAAGTTTCACTAACAAAACAGATTATCTAAAGCAGTGCTAGGTCCCTGAGAAGCAAGAAATACTTTTCTCAGAGGCAAGTTTTTCTGACTGATAATAATGATCTTCGTATGACTGCCGTTTAAATGTCCATGTCAAATCTTGTGAAATTTGTGGCCAAAACTCCTCCTGGCATAGGGTACAGGTGATCTCAACTTTTATTTCAACTGAGTTGATGACCAACCTTTCAAAAGAGAGACTAGCACCCAGCAGCAATTTTGAAGGCCTGGACTGAACATGGCAGCTAGAAGGACTTTGGAGGCACTGAAAGCTGCCACCAACTTCATTGACTGTCTGCATCAGCTTGGAATACCACCAGGACCATTTGGGAATTCTGGACTATTAACAAACCAAGCAACGTCTACTATGGACAGCTGCAAAATGTAAGTCTCAGAATTCCTGAGTTATCACTAGAAATGAAGCTATTTATAGAGAGATGTTCTGGCGGACACAAACATTTCTAAGAAATAGCATCAAGGAGATAAGGCATTCATGCTCTTGCAACTAATCACATTGATAGGTTTATGGGGTATGCTTTCATGGTCTGCACTCACAGAAAGACAGGATGAACTGGCACGTGCTTAGCACCTTCCTGCCAGAAGGGTATTATACCTATTAGTTTGAAACCCTTACATTAAAAAGTACAGTCACTTCAATAATCCCATTTTATTCCTATCACAGGTTATAATATTTAAAGCTACCCTTAAGCATGGCAAATATTATGTCTGTCCTCCTGCATAGCGTAGGCCATGATCTCTGTGTGAACTAGTGCAGGTCAGCTCTAAAATGATGTTATTAAAAAAGCATCCTTTATGTACCTCTTGGTAAAGATTCCATTGATAAAGCATTTGATTACAGTAGGCAAAATCCAGTTAAATATATGCTGAATTCACATACTTCTGAAAATAACAAAACTAAGTCCATCTAGGCGGAAGACATAGAAATGACACTCATCAGCAACACTGAAGTGAACTCAGCTACCAGACCAAGGCATAGCAGTGTTTCAGAGTTGGTTTATAAGAAATAATTATTTGGGTTAAAATACCTTGTTGCATAGTTTATTTCTGTTCCCCTGAATTCAAACAGCAAATTATGAATGCCACTGAAGAGTCACGGCTGAACCCAGAGAGCTCCTTGAGCGGATGAAGTCACTGGGTTGCTATGTTTATCCTGCAGCCCTGCCTCACATTTCTCACAGGCATCTGAAGCCTGTGTTATCAGAAGGAGCCTTGGCATCCAGCACAATAGCGTGTTTATGTTACAGAGAAAGGGTCCTACTCACGGGTGGCAGGACAAGGGCTGTAATCCCGTTTGGAGCAGCAGCTCCAGCTTCCTGTGCCCCAGGCTGGTGTGGGGAGAAGGGGAAGTGAGACACGGTGGCTGCACGCTGCAGAAAAGAAACAGCAGCTTGCAGGCATAAACAGACATACACCAGCGAACATTTTGAACATCCTCCCAGCTAGGAAGAAGCTGATACATGAATTTTGAACATAGCCCTTATAAATATTTCTTAGAGCAAAGCTTGTGGGTTTTTCCTAGTGCTCCCCGGATCATTGCAGCTGGTATGAGCATCTGAGCAACCAAGGTTTCTAGGGGGTAAGGTCTTCACTGAGTCATGGTCACAGTCTGTGACAGACCTTTATTCAAAAGTCCCTGGAGACTCTGCAGTTTCCTCAGTTTCCCAGTTCCCACCTGAGCAGTGCTGGTGGAGATGACAGAAGTGTCAATACGCCATGCTGGGCACTACTCAGAAGGTGATGCCCAGCATCCAGCCCGCCATACCTGATGCTGACCAGCTGGACATGATGCCCAATAAGGCACAGCCCAGAAACCTCTGCCAACTGCAACAGCCATGCTGTAGGCAAACACAGCCCAGGATGGATGCATTGTGGGGAAAAAATAGGCACAGTACCTTGTTTTGCTGCCTGACCTGAGCAGCACAGAGGGCTGCAGCACACACGGCTGCTGCTTGCGCTCAGTCGTTTGGGTCCCTGCTGTCCTCAGTGCTGCAAAAGGACATGGTTCCCACCTGAGTGACTGCCATCAAGGAGGACTTTGCCAAAGCCAGAGCAATTAGATGGGAGGATGGCAGGCTCCCTCCCTGCTCTTTTGCAGTGTTGCCTTTGGTATCATCTATGTCTTCTCCTTTTCTTCAGTTCATTTTCACTTCTCTTTGAAACATGATTCCTGCTTTGTTGTTCATCTTTTTTTTCAATGCTTGACCCATCACTTTTTACTCAGGCCTTCTGCCTGTTGTTGAAATTCACTTACATTTTCTTGACTGGCATAAAATTGGTTTTGACAAAATAATGGAGAACCAATACACTCCAAAACATTGTGCTAATTATTGAAAAATCTCACCTCCCTCTAACAAGGGAAACAGAGTAAATTATTTGAGTAGTGGAAAAGAAATATGTTGGTTGAAAAATATGTTTTTATGATCCAATACTGGATCTGACAGTAGAGGTGTTGGCAAGAAAGAAATGAATCCCAGTTCAGTTTCAAAGAAGGTATATTTTCACAGAGAACATATCTCTTCTGTAAACCTTTAATTTAACATACATTGGTTTCCTATTTTAAGAAAACAATTTGCTGTTAAACATTATCCAGTCAGACTTACATTTTTTAAGCAAAAACTCTTTGTCCTGAAGTATTTTAATGACCTAAGAAGCAGGAAATTGCCTGTGACATTTCAGTTTTTCCATTCTAAGGGAAAAATAGTCCAAGGTCTAAAAATAGCTCTCTCCTGAAAAACACCCTCCCGTTCATCATTGTACTATACCATAAGCCATGTGACAACAAAGACCCTTCTTTCTGTATCCAGCATTGTTTTTAGTCAAATATATTGGTCAGTAAGACTGTCTTCATGTAAAACTGCTGACTTGAATAAAAATTTTGCTTACTGACTTGCCTTGACTAATTTGATGATCTACTCTGCAGTACAATGTCTCCAGTTCCTCCCTCTTCCTTTACCTGAACACAAATGATGTTGGTCAGAGTTGCATATTCACCTGGGGGGAAAATCTAGGTTGACTTTGTGCTATCGGCTTGTTTAACTATTAGGCACTTTTCAGCTCCATCCGCTTTCGAGTATCCATCTTTGAGAGGAATATTGAAAACATATTCATACACAGTTTGGTGTGCAGTTGTGAGTGGATGGTGGGGCAGATTGTACATATGAATAAGGTTAACAAAATGCATCATGTGGTAGATTAATGCCAAGGAGTATGTTACAGATGTCAAAGATGGGTGCTTTATCATTATGCCTAGATACGCAGCAGAACTCAAAGGGAGCCTTGGTATTCAGATCATTCCCCCAGCAGTGAATTCAGACATGTGAGTGAGTCACAAGATACTTGTTTATTGTCAGCTCAGAAAAAAAATAAAGCAAGACTGGTTTATGTGTAGACTGAGGCCAGTGTGGAGACATTCCTAGACAGGGTGGAGCCCACCAGGCAAGCGGTGCTGTCACTGGGGAGGCAGCAGGTCCCAGTCTGCACTGGAGCTGGAGACGGAGCTGTGCGATATGATCGCTTCAGGGGTGAAATTTGCTCAAGAGGTTCTTGCCCCTTATCTCTGTAGCTCAAGGCCCCAACCACTCACTCCTGTCTTTGCACTACAGCCCATCCTCAACTCTGCTGCTACAAATGGTTGCTGGGCCAGGCAATAGCATAGCTCCCTCAAGTAATCTAGGTTAAAAATAGCCTTCCAGAAAAGTTTTGCATTTTTGAGTTTTAAATTGAAATAATTTCAGCTGCCTGATTTTGCAGACAACCCTAAAAATAGCTGTACAAACACAACTGATGTGGTTACAAACTGACCTACTGAAAGGTAACTTAGCTTCTCAAATTCTGAAACAAATGTGTCACGAAAATATGCACAAAGAAACTATGCCTCCTGCCTGGTGAAGTAAAAGCACAGGAGTTTTACTTCCCTCCAATATCAAAACATTAATGAACACAAACATTCACTAAAATTCAATGAAACAGACAGACTCAGTCCCATTGAAATCAATAGAATCTTTGCTCTCCTTTGTTCTAAGATTTTTTTTTCTCTCCTTTTTTTTTTTTTTTTTCAGGTTAGGACTGGGAGTTTTAGATAGCCTGGTATTTGACTATAGACTATGTTTTATCATCTATCAACATACAATTTGGACCATGTGACTGCTGATAGACTCCTGTATTAGAGAATTTGGAAGTACAGTGGGAAAGGATGACAAGAGCTTCATCTAGATCCTCCTTCTGTCCTAGAACAGGCTCACTCATACATACAGTCTTCATGGCACTATTTGTTTAAACTTAGATTTGTTTATCCTTAGATAATCTATTCCAGTGTTTAGCTGGGCAATTTCACAGAATCACAGAATGGTTGGGGTTGGAAGGGACCTCTGGAGATCACCCAGTCCAACCTGCTAAAGCAGGGTCACCCAGAGCAGATCACACAGGAATGTGTCCAGGTGGGTCTTCAGTGTCTCCAGAGAAGGAGACTCCACAACCTCTCTGGGCAGCCTGTTCCAGGGCTTGGTCACCCTCCAAGTAAAGGACATCATGTTTAGATGGAATCTCCTGTGCTTCAGTCTCTGCCCGTTGCCCCTCATCCTGTGGGCGGATGTCACCAAGAAGAGTCTGGTACCATCCTCTTGACACCAACCCTTGAGATATTTAGAAGCATTGGTAAGATCCCCTCTCAGCCTTCTCCAGGCTGAACAGACCCAGCTCTTTCAGTCTTTCCTTGTCAGAATGAAGTTTCAGACCCCTAATCATCTTTGTAGCCCACTGTTGGATGCTTTCCAGTAGTTTCTTGTCCTTCTTAAACTGGGGATTGCAGACCTGTACACAGTACACCAGGGCAGAGTGGATGGGGAGGAGGACCCCCCTCAACCTACTGCTCACACTTTTCCTCATGCACCCCAGGATACTATTGGCCTTTTTGGCCACAAGGGCATGTTGTTGGCTCATGGTCAACCTGTTGTCCACCAGGACTCCCAAGTCCTTCTCTGTAAAGCTGCTTTCCAGCAGGTCAACCCCTAACATGTACTGGTGCATGGGGTTTTTCCTCCCCAGGTGCAGGACCCCACACTTGTCTTTGTCCTCATTATCTAGCCTACATCTGACACACCACCAGTGTTTTGTAGCCACATGTCAGGACAGATCAAGAGAGTCCCTGGTGGAAACAGCTGTGGCAGGAATGCAGAAACTTGGCATGTGTCTGACATTATTTGTTGCTTTTTCTCTTAGCCCAGAAGAATAAACATAAACCAAACCAAATCTTTTAGTGAATATAGCTGAGAAGTACAGTTAGAGTTATAGACATTTCTGTGCTTACATGAACTCAAAAAAAAGTGGAAGAGTCAATCATTTTCTGGCAAAGTTTAAATTCCTTGCCAGGGGATATAGTTGGTTTATTAGTTTAGGGAAATACTGGCATAACCACATGGATACATTTTTTTTCCTTACAATAAGATAAAATCTAATATTATTGTAGGCACTGTGGGAAGAGATAAGTTCTGTTGACTTGCACATTTGAAAATGAAACCTACCAACATTGTAAAGGATGTATAGTAGAAATCACATTGGAAACAATATAGAATAAACAAGCTATTAAATCACTTGCTTTCATTGAAACACCACTTGAAAGTGCATTACAGCATTGTAAACAATCAAAAGATAAACCCTTGCAGCAGACAAAAAATTACCAAGGGTGAGATAAGCTGCTGTTTCAGAAGAGACTGGGAAGACCAGAGAGAAAATGAAGGTGCTATAGGGATTCTGTATAGACAGTCAGTATAGCAAAGTCAAGACTGTGGAAGCTGTGGAGGAAAAACTGGACTGCTAGGACAAGTTGAGGTAGTAACAGCCAGAAGCAATAGGACCTGGTTTGCTGGCATTGTACCTTTTCTTGTAATGTACAAGAAGTATTACATTTTTATTACATTTTCTTCTTTCTCTGAATCCATAAGCATTTTAGAAAATGGAGGACAATTAAAAGAGTAAAACTAAATTACTTAGAATCCTGAAGCATTTATTTGAAGTGTAATAACTTTTTTTGAAGAACCTGTTTTCAAGAGATCATCTGTTTGTCAGCGTTCTTTACTTATTCCTCCCAACATCTAATTTTTTTTTTATTACCCCTATTGCTGCATTTGGGACTTTTTTTTTCTATTTTCCTTTTTATTTTTATTCTTATTTTCTTTCTTTTTCTTTTTCCTTTTTTTTTTTTTTCCCAATGGCATTGTCATATTAAGTGCTCCTTAAATGACAAATTAATTTCACATAGCTTTGTTGAGGTTACGTCAAGTTTGATTGTATATTATATGCCAGGATTAGCAACTGTAGTTATTACAGTGGTTTAAGAGAAACAGGTTTTTAGGCAGCGTGTCTTCCTCCAGCCATTCCAGGCATCTATTTTAGAAAGAGACAAATACAGATTGTCTCTGCACTGACTATAAAAGGAGCCTGAAGTGACCAGTTTAGGTACAGATGTCTACATCAGGTCAGATGAATCACACCCTGAAGGATTTACTGAATATTCTTGGTTACTAAGAGTGCTGATTCTGACAACAGTTTTGTAACAACTTGTAGAAGTTGTTTCCGTCTTTTGCAATACCTTTGGATTCAGCGAAGCGTCTGATGAGGAAGCAAACATTTGCAGACTTTTTGGCTCTGCCTCAGTGAGGCACTAAGAGCACACCTTGCCCACAGGCAAATGTGTTGCAACATAAAATGCAAATAGTTTGAAGGAAAATAAGCAGCACTGAAGACACAGCTCTTTATGTGCCCTGGAGGAAGAGGGGAAACTGGCAAGCCCTTTGTAAGACAATTCATGGAAGACTCATTTGACACAACCATGATGATACTCATATTACTGGTATTAAAAGTCTTGACTTGTCACAAAACATAATTTGCTACAGATGCAGTTAATTAATGGACAAAATAGTTCAGTACCTACAAGGAAAATGTTCACATTTAACAAGTGTCATTTCACATTTCTCTAATGGGACCGTTAATTCAGAGTCAGCTCTTTGAGCATGGTAAATATCTTACACACACACAAAAAATAAATTAATCAATAGCTTTTTTATATACAGAAGAGAACAATGGGTAAAACTAAATCACAGTTGCTGCTCAACAGCAATTATCTCTAAGATGAACCTCTGGTCATACGTGACAATTAAAATAGTAGTTCTGTGCATTCACCTAAAAAATAGTGTTGCTACTGTAGACTAAAACTAAATTATGCAATTCCTTGACTATAATATCACTTGTGCTGCCATCCTTATCTCTTGACTATGCTCTTGTTCTGCAACAGCACAATGGGGGAATTATCCTGTCAGAATTTCGTGACAGTGTTTGTGGTCCCCAGAAATCTGTACGAGATAGAAAAAGTCCCACTTAGCAGTAGGAGGATGACAGCTATAATCCCAATAGGAATGGCAGCACCAGGCTCCTGCGCTGCTGGGCTGGAGGGCATGTAGTAAGAAGGAGGAAAAGCAATGCTCTGGTTGTGCGTTACAGAATAGAAGTTCCAGCTCACGGGAATCAGGACACAGAGACCAGCGAATATGTAGAAGAAGCCACCCACCAGGAAGAAACGGGTAATGAGAGTTTTGTGAGTGATTCCCATGTAAACATTTCTCAGAGCAAATATTGTGGCAGAGAGTCCCAGCAAGCCCATGAACATGGCGATCAAGAGGAGACCCTGAGCAGCATGAATTTCCTGGGGGATGAAGGAGTCGTAACCACTGAATTTATGGCAGAACAGTTCTTTATAGCCAGGTGAGACATGCAGGTAACCGATGAAGCAGACTTTCCAAATCCCCACCCAGGCAATGCCAGAGGAGATGATGGTGGTGTTGCTCACATGCCACACTCTCCATTCCACAATTCCCATCGACATGGTGCACAGGATCCAGCCTACCGTACCCAGAGCAAAGGCGGCCAGCTGGAGGTGCGCGTTACTGGCCAGGGAGCTCATCCTCTCGAGATGCTCTACTCTGTTGCTGATACTGTTGCCATGTGAAGAGACACACTGGAAAGAAACAGAGTATAAAATTACAAAGGCCATTCATTATTAATTGGGTGAATAGGTGAACCTGTTAGTTAAAACGAAAAAGAGAACATGTGTACAGTGGGAGGATGGTAGTCATCTTCCTCCAGCTGTAGTGATTTGTTGAAGTTTAATGCCCATAGACTAAAAATGTTTGTATTTTAATTCTGTACATTTCATTTTATGACAAGGAGAAGAAAGGGTCTCTGATTAGCTCCCATCACAATATCAATTTTACATTCCCAAAAGGGAAATTCACACCTTTTTCCAAGTTATTTTCTTCCTTGGCAATTAACTGTTATGCTCAAAGGTCCTTGTACACACTATGCATAACCGAGAGCCTTAGGGCTACTGGCTCCTAGAAACTAAAACTGACAAAATCCTCAGGAACCTGGCTGTTGCAGAGGTCCTGCAGAGCAGCCATAGAAGCTGCATTCCTCTCCTGGCAGCTGAGTTTTTGGCACAGCAGCCTAACCTGAAGAGACTTTGGCCTTTGTGCTGCCCTTACTGAGAGCTGCTGAGACCAGTGTTAGACAGAAAATGTCATAGTTCAGACATGAGCACATCCACGCCACAAAGTCTAACAACAAGCACTGAACTTTTACCATTTTAAGACTATTTAACCATGAATGCATTAGCAGAAATACTTGAATTAATAAAAACTCTCTGTGCAGGGGCTGGAGCCTGGATGTGCTGCCATTAGTTTCCCAGCCTCAAAGTTTAACCAAGGTTGCTTTGGTGTTTTGCCTTTGCAAATCATAGTCATTCGTAACCTGCCCAACTTCTCCAGTTCAAATCACCCTAATGCTGTTGTGGAAAATATTTCAGTCATTTAGCCCAGCAAAAGATTTTAGGTTTTGTTTGCCAACTGTACATTCTGAGTGCAAATTAGGGGTTTGTTCTAATAACAATAATAATAAAATCTGTTAATTCCCCACATCTTTCATACAACCTTCTGAACAATTATAGGATTATTCTGTGATTGGAGGAAGATGTAGCCTTGAATTTATTATGTAGATCTGAAAGGTCCTAGGGACTTTTATATTATATGAGTTATCTAAAATACCTTTTCTCCTGCTGCCATCCCATTCAAGACCGAAGAAATACTGTACCAAGTTCACTCTAATATTAAGATAGATCTGCAACTATGTTTTGTTACTAAAGCAATATTTTTTTAATTCACTTATCTTAAACTAATATATTCAGTTGATGATACAATCTAGTTGCAAAAATCTACCTGTGTAAATCTTAAATTAAAAATATCTTCATAACAATATGGCCCTAAGCAACCACTGCCCATTTTCTCATACCAGTGCCCACTATATACTTACTTCAGTCCCGAAGCTGATGCCAGTGCCAAGAGGATGGGACACAGTCTTTTTTTATGCCAGCGAAACACAGCAACATCTGCAACTTTATCATTTCAACCTCCCAGTTCATCTATGTGTCTCTGATAGAACTGATTTCCTGTGGGACATATTAATCTCCATTATTACAAGTGTACATTTAATTCTTTCTTGAATGGAGGAAATTGCTCTGGAATAGCCTCCTGTGTTTTTATCTACTTAAAATGAAACCAATTTGTAAATGCTATTTCAATCTGCTATGTTATTTATAAACCCACTATCTAATTAGCAGTTGTTACCAGCATAGCAGCCCCGCAGGACACTGTGAATGGTTTTCTTTCTGTCCCAGTTCAACATCAAAATAGCGTCATTTCTGTATGTGTCTGATGACTGGAAGAAGCAAGACAGAAAGAGTGAGATGCGAGGATTCCTGTGCTGACTCCCTTCTGCTTCTGTTCAAATCAGTTGAGCACAGAGAGGCCAGACCTGAACTATATTAAAATACCGTTTTGTGCAGAGCCCATATTTCTGTAACACTTTTTGTATATATCATAAACATTCATTTAAACAACTTGTTGATATCAAAGTCATAAAAGACAGGCAAGCAGGCGATCTGTGTCATTGAGAGCTGTTCAGAGTGTGATGTCTTCATGGATTGAATTTATCCACTTGGCTGCTCACAGAATTAAATGACATTGTGTCTGTGATTATTGAGCCCTCTATCAAACCTTAATGTGCTAAGCTACCTGGAATGATGTCCAGAAGTGAATTCTAAAACTAAAAAGTAGGAAAAGTTCTTTTTGTTTGTTGGTTTCTGTGAGATTCATGAAAAACACAGAATGAGCAAACACACAGTATAAAAGGATTCAATAAAACTTCTGAAAACACTGAAGAACAACCAGCTAACAAAGATGAGCTTTAGATGAGGTACCAAATGTCTAGACACACAAAAATTGCTTATGTAGGAAATGATTCATTTTGACTCATTTCTCCACACCCTCCCCACTGGAGTTTGTTTGATCTAAGCTGGTATCACTGACTTAGAGAAAAATCAAGGTGAAAGATAAGTACTTTGAGGTGGATGATGAAATTTAATTACAGTTCTCATACTCGCCTGTTTCAGAAAATCAGACAGAAGCCTATACTAATGACCTCTTGGTATTAAGATTCAGCAAGAAAATAAGGAACAAAATATCAAGGTGAAATAGTTACAGAAGTTGCTTGCCATATAAAAACATGTCAAAATTAAAGAACAAAACAAACAACAACAAAACCACAAAACAAATTAAACAAACAACCAAACAAAACCTCCTAGTTCCTGACTCCAGTCTCTATCATTATGAATATTAATAAAAACACTATTGGTTTTGCTGGTATCATCAAATGAGATCAGATACATATCACTTGCCAGAAGCATTGATTTTAAGGGAAGGCTTTGAATAAGAACATATTTAGTCTCAACTTTCTGACATAAATCCTAAGCCTGAACACTGCCGCAGGTCGAAGCATCCACGGTGCCTCAGCCGTGCCATGGGACAGGGACATCTCACCAGGTGATACAGCCACATCACCAGCCAAGGTCACCCCATGTGCCTGTCAGTGGGTAAAGGGCATCACAGAAACCCATTTACGCCCAAATTGTAGCGAGGTATGTTTATTTTTCAGAAGTATTGTGTATTAAAAAAAAAAAGACATTTCTCTTGCGGATGGCAAGTAAAATCTGGAGTGGGCTGCAGAGGGCGTCTCCATCCAGGATTTCACCCATCTCAGCAGCTCACAGGCTCTGGAACCTCAAGGAAGGAGAGGAGAGGGAGGGAGGGAGGGAATGAGGAAGGAAGAGAAGGAAGAGGAAGAAGGAAGAGAAGGAAGAGGAGGAAGGAAGAGAAGGAAGAGAAGGAAGAGAAGGAAGAGAAGGAAGAGAAGGAAGAGAAGGAAGAGAAGGAAGAGAAGGAAGAGAAGGAAGAGAAGGAAGGAAGAGAGGGAGGGAGGGAGGGAGGGAGGGAGGGAGGGAGGGAGGGAGGGAGGGAGGGAGGAGGGAAGGAAGGAGGGGAGGGAGGAAGGAGGGAAGGAAGGAGGGAAGGAAGGAGGAAGGAGGGAGGGAAGGGAGGGAGGGAGGAAGGAGGGAAGGAAGGAGGGGAGGGAGGAAGGAGGGAAGGAGGGAGGGAAGGAAGGAGGGAAGGAGGGAGGGAAGGAAGGAAGGAAGGAGGGAGGGAGGGAGGGAGGGAGGGAGGGAGGGAGGGAGGGAGGGAAGGAAGGAAGGAAGGAAGGAAGGAAGGAAGGAAGGAAGGAAGGAAGGAAGGAAGGAAGGAAGGAAGGAAGGAAGGAAGGAAGGAAGGAAGGAAAGGAGGAAGGAAAGGAGGAAGGAAAGGAGGAAAGGAGCTTTGCAGCAAGAAGAGTGACAGGGCCATGAGCATGGCCAGGGCTTACAACAGTGTCAGGTTTTAGCAGCTGTCTGCACAGGCCTGGACCAAGCTGTGGCCTCAGCAGCCGGGCAGCCAGGTCCTGTGGTGACCCAGCACAAGTCTCCATTCATGGCAGATCATGCAGGTGCTGAACACCAGCAGTGATCTTCCTAGTAGATTTCAAAGACAAAGGCATCCCCTTTGGAAAGGGACAACTTGATCCATCACTAACTTGCCATTCACATAAAAAAAAAGTGAATAAATATATATATATATATATTTTTTTTAATGAAACCTTTTGATCCCTGTGCACATGCTCTTTCCAGCTTTCTAAGAGAAAAATGTCAAAGTTCAGTCCCTGCATGTTCAGAGTTACATTGGATAAAACACAGTTCAAAGCCCAGATCATATGGCAGTCCGTGCTAACACAGACAGGGTTAGCATAATCTATTGGCTGGTTTCATGCTTTAGGAATTATAGAAATATTTAGAATTAATTTAGTTAGCATAGTAAAATTACCTGTATGATCTGAATAATACAATGATGTAACATGATCACTATATGAAATTTCCCAAGGCAAATGAACTCATCTTCAGTCAGCTACAGAAGGTCTTCTGAATAATTTGTTGACATTACTGGCACGCAGCTCTTGATATGGAAGAAAAGAAGCAGGAGCAGAAGAAGTATGTTAAGAGGTGGCTATGGTTCCATCTCTCTGTGTCCAAAGATTTCATCAACATTTTGACTTAAAACTGATTCAGCCCAATCCAACAAGTATTCCAACAGCTTCTGGGGACAGTCTTTAGAAAGTCTAGAAGCTAAAACATGAGAGCTGCTTCTACAGGCTTCTCACCTGTCCCTTGCTATCATTTTCTCTCTTAATATATTTTTCCTTCATGAATGTATTTTTTAACTAAATACCCTACCTGAGCAAAAGCAAAATGTAAACTTGCAATTTGCAGAGAGAAGACAGAAGCTAATGGTAAAAAATGAGACATGCTAGTGAATTCATCCAAATACAGAAACTTGAAGGATCTTTTGGTATTTATTGCTTATTTTTATTTAAAACAAGCATTGCATAGTGACTGCCTGTTTATGAAAAGTGTGTTGAGCCACCACCCTCATACGTCAGAGAGAGAATGAGAAAGGACTTTCCCCCTCTTAGCTACAAGAAACAGATGAGGATGCCCAGGAAATGTGTTGAATTTCCTACAGCTGCAAGGTTTTTTCTAGGAGAAAACAATGGAAGCAAGTTGCTGTTTCAGTTGCCAAGTGGTTTCTTAGAGGGGTTTTTGGGTCACCTCTGCATCAGGCTTACCTTCAAAAAGACTAAAATGGAGTGCTATTGTCAAAGAAGTAAAGGTCAGTTCTTTGTGGCCGCAGTCCCCCCTCCTGATGTTCTCAGCCACAGGAGTAAACAGGAACAGAGCTGTACTTGAAACTTCATCAACACTTATTTTACTTCTAGTAATCACTAGTGACAGAAGTCTGGGGCTATGATATAATTTCTCAGAGCAGAGTAACCTAAATGGCACCAAATGCTTTTCACTTCTAGAATTGATACTGTGTCCTCTGAAAAGCTGTTTTGGTTGCATTCAGTGATCCAAATGCATCAACTGGGTTTCAGATTTGCTTTCTGAAACTCAACCTGCCTTAAACTCCTGCAGGTAAATGCAGGGAAAAAAAAGCTATCATACTTTCTCAAGTAGTGTACTTAAATATGACTCGGCCTTTCAGGTTACTGGATCTCAGATTTCCTCACAGGGTAAGGGCTTGTGCCAGATGTTGTTGTCCAACTTGTAGGGTGGCACAAGAGAGTGCCCCCAACCATGCTGTCACTCACGAGACTTGTCTTTAAATGCATCACTTCATATGATGGTTTGAGGGCCAGATGGTATCAGCTTTCAGCAGCATGGACGAAATTTGCCATTTAACAGAGTTTGGCATGTGCTATGTAATAAACTCCCCAGCAGCAGCAGCAGCATCCCCTCTGCAGTATCTCTGCCCTTCTGGGACCTGCAGCACCAGGCAGAGCTGGATGGGCCAGTCATCAACACCTGGAACAGAAGACCTCAGACACAGAAAGAGGCTGCAGGGAAGTGTGAGACGAAGCTGGGGCTGGTCATGTGAATTTGTGAAAGGCTTAACCAAATTGCATGATCCTTGATATGATACTCAAAGACTGTACTAATGCTCTAGATCCTTTGAGTTTGGATGTGTCTGGAAGAGAATTTAAGAAATGGTTTTTATCCTTCTGTCATCACTGTTTCAGCACAGTTCTGGTTGAATTGTGGGTGTATCTCTAAGGTTATCTTCTTGCTGTGGTCCCTGCCACAAGAGTTGCAGCATTCCTACCTTCTTCAATGTTTAAACACTCAGTGTAGCAATTCTTTTACTCCTGTTATCCTAGATACAAAATTAGCTGCATTTATGACCCCTTCATTGAACACAGTCTCCCTGACATTCATGCAGTCTTGAACCCTGATGTTTCATGTGTAGATTTCAGCTGTCACTAACACAGTAATTTTCAATTAGAAAAAATAAACTAGTAGGGCACAAAGTCTTAAAAGTTGTTAAAGAGTATCTCCAGATTTAAGACACCTTAGGTACCCCCTTCCTCCCAAATGTCAATATCCAATGTTATGAACTCTGCTGCTTCCACTTTCTCACTGTGTTTCAAAATCAGTAAACCAAAGCAACCCTCATGTCTGTTCCATCGAGTAAGATGACATTAAAATTTAGCTGCGTAAAAATTCTTTGCCCCTTTCAGGAAAATATTTTGTTTGATTTGCTTCGATTGTAGGATGAAGAGAAACTGTCAATTTTTATATACTCCTCACTAGTGTTTTAGGCCCCAATTTAGATTTCTGTGGTTGAACCCCCCTTAGCCTCGTATTAAATAAGGAAATGTTGCAGGCTTGTAGGCAGGGTGATGACAGTAGGCTTGACTCAGGACCCTGGTGACCCTATATCATCATAGTTTCTGCAGATCGTTTTGCCTCCGCCTTAAAGGTAGCTTCATTTAGAGCCCAAGTAAAACAGTTTAGAGACATGCCAGGAATGACAGCCCCTGAAAAACCTACGCAGATACACTGTTGAGATGGAATCCTCTCAGGAAGCTTCAAAAAGCAGAGGGAAGCCCAAAAGCTTGCTAACCCTGGGTGTTTGGCACAGACAAAAGGGCACTAAGGGCCCACAACTGCGACTAAGGCAACCTCATCCAGGCCCCAGAGAGCTCACACGTGACTAGGAAGATGAGGGCACTGAACACAGGCTTGGGGCATGAGAAGATGTCACCCAGGAGGTGTTGCCTTCCAGCCAAAAGAACGGGAGCTAATGCTGCCTTGGTGCCTGTGGGAGAGATGAGGAACACCTGAAACCCCCAGAGCATCAGCCTGGACGTGCTGCCCGGGCACTCGGTCAGGAGGAACGAGCGTTGCCTGTGCCGGCAGTGCCTACGGAACAGGGGGATCGGAGAGCGCGCAACCTGCACGCAGCAACCTGCTGATGACGTTTTCTTTTGTAGATGTTGGGACAGCTTTCCAAAAGGATGGGAGACAATACTTGTTTCTATGTCAGCGATAGCGCAGCTAAAATAAATTACATTTAAAATTGTAACTACAGAGGAGCAAAGTATGAGTCCCCCTGTCTGCCTGTTGAAAGACATTTTGCTTTAGCAATTCTATTGCAGTCTGTAACCACTATGAAGAGAAAGCTCATGATAAACTCCTCCTGTATAAAATATGCACAAAGTTATTTTTCCCAGCCAGTGTAAGCAGGAATTTGTTTATTTCCAGTTATTTCACACTAAACAAATATTGTTGCTTTAGATGTTGCCAGGCACCGTACGCATTTTGACATTTACATTCAAATCCTGCTTTTGCAAAGTTTTATAGCCTGAGATACTGCTTTATTGGTCTACACTGGACATGACTTATTAACCAAATCTTTTGTTCAATCTAAGCCTCGCAGCAGAAAGTGAGTTTAAAAAAAAATGAGCAGCATAGCAATTATGAAGGTCATTTCTTAGCAATATCCCTATGATTTAATGCTTGAAAACTTAGTTCTTCAGTTCCCGATTGGGAAAACATTATTTACAAGAAACACATAAATATTTAAATTTCTCTCCATCTGTTCTCTATCATCACTTAATAAAATAAGTGATATAAAGAAAAAGGAAACTTACTTGTGTCTGCCTGAGAGCTGCCTAAGGCTTTGAAGCAGTGTCAGCTGAATGAAGCAGTTCCGTAAGGGAGGTGGAAAAAAATGCCCGTGCAAATCGTCCGACTTGTTACGCTACCAAATAGGTACCTCACGGTTCCTTGTCACTCTCCCACTAAGTCAACAAATATGTAGGAAGTCAGTTAATCATTAACATATTATAAAAATATGAAAGCTTTACCATACGTATTTTTTTTTTCTAATTGCTCTAAAACACTCAGCAAAGTTATCTGTATAACTTCCATGGAAAATTCAGCTTTCTGTAAGACGCTCAGAAAATCTGCCTTTGCGATTCCATGATTTTCCAGCTTAAGACCAGCACAATGTCCCAGCCCTACAACCTGAAGGACACTGAATTCTCACCTGAAAGATAATGAAGTGATTTCATAACCCTTTCTTCTTTGTTAGAATTTTCCTCCTGTATTTATGCACTCAATTTAGTGCAGCTCTGCAGTGGGAAGAAACATATGGGAGAAGGAGGAGGTTTTCCAAGGAGTAAACTCAAGCTGAACTGTTCTCTTGCTGGACTGTGGTTAGCAGTACTTCAGTACAAACAGTACCATGTTTGCTATCACGGATGCTTTAAAAAAAAAGAAAAAAGAAAAGAAAAAAGAAAACAACACATTTTAGTATTATTATTATGTTACGTTTGCCTTGCTTTGTGGTTTTCCCATGAATGTAAATAATGTTTCTTACAAATGGTAAGAGAATTCTTAACTCCATTCTGGTTCCTCCTGTTTGAAACCTAGAATGACCTATGCTAATCTCCAAATGATGCACTGGTTGCTACAGTGGAAGGACATTTCCAGGACCACTGTTGAAAAAACAGGAAGTTTATTTAATGGAAGTATCCTGAAATGGGAAGCCCTCGTAAAAAAAAAGGTCTCACCTGTAACACACACGATGGCTGGTCATTGCCACCACTAAAGAAGTTCTGCAAAATGGCCTTAATCCGTATCATTTAATTTTCTGCATCACCTTTGATCCAGTTCCCCTCCTCTCTCGCTACATCTTCCAGCTGATGCTGATTCACTGGTTTCACCCACAGGTAACACAGCCTGGCCGTGGCAACACGGTCCTGTCGTCTTCTGCAGCTCCCCAGGATGGGATCTCCTCTCTGGCTGGTCACAGATAGATGGTGTCAGTTTGTTGCACAGGCAAACTCACCTGCTCAGGCATGACAGAGAGCCCCAACACACAGAGACCCCGAGGGGCTTGTTGTCATCTTCAGTCTGGAGAAAAAGAGGCTGAGGGGAGACCTGATCGCTGTCTACAACTGCCTGAAAGGAGGTTGTAGCATGTGACAGGACAAGAGGAAATGGTCACAAGTTGCACCAAGGGAGGTTTAGATTGGATATTAGGAAAAAATTCTTCATGGAAAGTGTTGTCAGGCATTGGAACAGGCTGCCCAGGGAAGTGGTGGAGTCACCATCCCTGGAGGTATTTAAAAGATGCATAGATGAAGTTCTTATTCCCAGTGCTGGTTTAACAGTTTGACTCAATGATCTTGAGGGTCTCTCCTAAACAAAATGTTCTATGATTCTATGTGTTAGATTAGTACAGCCTTTTTACATGGTGCTGGGTCTGCTGATTCAGAAGGACAGCATCCTTGGGCAGTAGGCATCTGGGAGATAGATTCCTTTTCTTGGTTTGATAACTGTATGAGACAATATTTGCACGCAAACCAAATTGCCGATTTTACATATGAAGCTGCTGCACGCAAGGAATAGGAGTGTCAACCCCTGTACTACTCTCAGAACAACAGTTGTTTGCCCCCCAAATTCCGTATCTCTGACCTATTTCTTCTCAGTCACAAAGAAAAAAATTGTGATGCTTTAAAGATTAAATTGCACAGCGAAATAGTATTTTTGATATATTTGTCAAAGACTATCAGTGCAGTGAAGTTTAATCAACTGAAAATCTACAGCACTTAGTCTGTGATAACATAACCAGCAGCACAAGCACCATTACATCAGTGCAAAATACAATACAATACAATACAAACAGAATGGAACAGAAGCAATATAGGCTGCAAATGACAGTACTAAGTTTTTTTTCTTCTCAACATATAATAATGTCTTCTATAAGTGTGTTCTTTGCCAGCGTATTAGTGACAAATTATTAGGAAGTAGATGGAAATTAAATCAGTTTCTGACTGCCTTGTTTAAAGGGACACATTCTACACATCAAACTTTATTGTTCTTTGAATGCCAATGGTTAATACTTTTTTTGGGCAGAAAACATTTGCTTTCTTCTTCTTGTGGCCTTGACCCAAAGCACATTGAAATCTGTAGTAACAGTTCTGCTGACTTCAAAGACCTTTAGATCAAGCCCAGTCCCTTCTGTGGTTTACAATTTCATTGTTAAATACCACAGAACAGGAAATATTTGTTTCAAGTTATTTTTGCTTTCCTTTGCCACGCTGAAGACGCCAGTCTGAAATCAAGATGCTGTGCAAGACACATAACCCAACAAGTGGTACCAAACAGGCAGCAGACAGAGCCCCATAACCAGCTCGGAGGCTCAGGTACAAGCATTTTCTTGCTTTTTGTTTTGAGACAAAGGTTACTTCTCTCAGGAAACACTGCAGCATCCCTGCATGCAGCTGGTCCCTCTGTGATCGGTGAACTGTAGATTAGAGTTGTTGCATCCTTACTCTTTGTTGCCGCTTGTCCTCAGCAGATCATCAGAACAACACCTCTTCAAATCCAACACTGAACCAAGTGTGGGCCTCTAAACCAACAGCCTGAGTCTGAGAAAAATATTTGCTTAAACACCTCACTGTATACCTTTATGGCCAAATTAAGTTGTCCTTTGGAACCTGGGAAATTCAGAGATGAGACAAACAACTCTAACAAATGACACAACTCACAGGACAATGCTTCACAGCCCAGCAGCAGCAGACCCTCTGCCTGTTTTGCCCGTGCCTCTTCAAAACCATATCACAAATAGGTTATCAACACTATGTGAAACGATGTTGGAAAACTGGACACTTAAAGGATGCAAATGGGTTTTCAAAGAGTGCATTATGACCTTATTGCAATCATTGCGCCACCATTGAGGCTAATGCCATCAGCTGCACATCGAACAACTACACAGATAAACTCTACAGCTGTTGCAATAACAAATGCCTAAAAGCTTTTGAACAGGTTAAACCCCTTGTACTTCATTTCCCATGCCTTAGGAAGGAGGAAGAAAGCTTCCAGGCAAGGGGGTTAGGAGTCCTGCCAGTGGATGTGCTCCTTGTTCCTCTGCAGATGGTGGTGGCCAGCAGTGGTGGGATGGACACTTCACAGCTGGATCCTCCCTGTGTTGCTAAACAGGACCCTGGAGCAGGAGTGGTCTTGTCATAGCATGGCAAAGGGCTCAGTTGTTCAGCAGCATGACTTTTGTTTTCAAAGTGGTTGTCACTCTTTGTCCTGCCATGCCTGGTGAAGTCTGGCAGGGTGCAGTAGTTGGACTGCCCAAGGATTGCCTCTGAAGAGAGGCACCTGCTGACAAGCTCAATGGATGACACAGGAAAATACTACACACCATCATCAGATACTCAACACAATCCCGAACTACATTCACTCCATTCATGGAAGCCAGCCCTTATGGTTGATCCCATCAGCTGGGGGGTTCTCTGGCTCCAGGGAACTCAATAATAGTTTTGTTGGGCTACTTCCATCATGTCATTGCATTTTGCTGGCTTTGATTTTTCCTCTATTTTGTGAAGTCCCAAATGAGTGTCCAAAATGCTCAGTCCTTATTGTCCTCTATGTTAGTTCCGTTTCTATTTTTTTCTGTCCAGTGTGGAAGGAATTCAAACATGTTTTAGTCTAACACTCCAGTGGACCCTGACATTATATGTTGTCCCTTCTTCAAGAGAGATGGTGTTCAATGTCCAATTCAGGTATTGCAAGCTGGGAAGCCTGTAATTCACCCATGTCTGGACTTGCCTCCTTCCGAACAATCTTGCACAGCACTAAAATCAATGGTCAAATATTTGTTTAGTGCTTCTTCTATCCAAACGATGCCAGAGATCTTTAGTCCACCATCAATGCCACCAGTACTGTCCTCAGGTGCCCTGCTGACATGCTTACAAGTTTTTTTTTGTTCTTAACTTTTCCTCCATTTCCCTTATTACTGAACTAGAAGACTTGCAGAAACTTCCTATGAAGAAGTCTACACTTTTACTATCAGTCAATTAAAAACAAAGGGGAAATGGAAACAAACAGAACACAGCTACCCAGATTATCTCCAGCATGGGTTGTTCTGACATTTTCTTCAGAGACTAGCAACCTTTGGAATGGGCTCAGGACTAGTTTTTGAAGGAAAACTGAGATGACAATTACAGAATCAATAATTTCAAGAGAGATTATTTCACTGTGATCATGACTCAACATGGGGTTGATTTAAAATTAACAAAATTTGTCTTTGGCTCAGCAAGAAACCGATGTTTTTTTCCTGGAGATACAGAACACAAAAACTCACATACACAAAATGAAAGGCTGCTAAAATTAGATGCACTCTTGTGGTTTGGGTATCCTTCTGGTTATTCCCAGATACCCAAAAGTAGGTCACTCAAAGCTGAACAAAGACATTTTCCTCAGACGTGTTGACATTTTAGAGCTAGTGGAAAAGACCACCTGATGGGAGGATGTTATCGACATGTCACACTCGGGTTTCTCTTCGCCCTGGAAGCGTTTCTGGACTGCAAGAGCACCGCAGTGTTACAAGGCCAGGCTTTTTTCACTTCATCGGAGCTGCCGTAGCAGCTTGTTCTTAACGGCTGTTAGAAGTCACAAGGAAATCAAATTCCTATAAATTTCCATTAAAGGGAACAACAGCAAAATATCAATAGAATATTTTAGCTGGTGACATATCATGGGGGTTTTAAAGCTTTACAAAGCAAATTACTGCACAAATCACGAGGCAGTACAAAAGTTCGGCTTTAGGAGAAACATATGAATCACTGGTTGCTCATTAACTGATCACGGCTATGACTTTGGCTATGAGAAGATCTTTGAGATCCTTGTTGCCAACCTAAAAGGGTTTCTGTACCCTTACCCCACTTCCTGGTCATAGTTGAACAATGACTGTGATCTTTCAACTGATTGATACCCCGTTGAGATTGATGCAGTAGGAGGTAGATACAAATGTTCTGGCAAGACAGAACAAATAAAATAGGATTCTGCAGAAAGCAAAACAGATTTCTTATGAACTATCTTATCATCAAAAGCAGGGTGCTGGTGGGGAGCAGAAGGATGCAGTTCCATAAAGAGCTCCAGGTAGGGCATGTTCCTTACATATGTGAAGGCCAGATGCTTTTCAAAAGCATTTTATTGCAGCAACATTGTCTCAAAGGTAAGTCAGGTCTACTTCTTAATCCTTGCACCAGTCTGTCCTTTACTTGCACACTGAGAGGAAAGAGGCATCAAACTGCCCCTGCTTTCCCTCGAAAGCACTACATAGCCAGCTAACGAATTACAAGGCAAAGGAAATGCAAGGCCATCAATCCTCCAAGGACGTGTGCTCCAGCACACATGAGAGACAGTTTCAAAAAGGGGAGTCAGCCACCTGGAAGGGGCTGGTGAAATGAGATCAGCTTTATGTTGGCCCCAGGAAATGTTTTTATGGACAGCCAAGTTCGTCAGTACAGGAGCACTGGTAGGAGACTCACCCACAAAAAACCATATTATCTCAGAAAACATGAGGAAAAGCAAAAACAAAGTTAATAACTAACCAAACTAGCATACGGAAAAGAGTTTGTGGCAAATCCTGTAAGCGCATGTGTGGAGAGGGTCTGTAACGGAAGAAGAAAGGTCATTTGAGATGTGCACCCTGGAGCACTCAAGCCAAGTTTGCAAGCTGGGGGCTTGCAAATTCCCACCTATTTTCCTGACGTGTCAGTCTACAAAAGCCACATATTATAATTATCTCTGTTCCTTTAAGACCCCATTTATAAAACCATTGGCAAGATAAATATTAACCAAAGTAGTCACACCTTGGTACATGACCATTCAACGTAAGAACTTCAAACACAGAAGATGGGTTTATGGAGACCATAAAATCTTCATTCTGAGTTTCCTGACTTCCAGAGACTTCACACCCAACCTCCACACTGAACACTTTCCTCACCACTCATGACAACAGTACTGTACTCCTGCCACCTCTGAACACTTGCACCTGAATTTCATTTTCATGTGTCCGTCTTGTGCTCACTGGTTCTTGATAGGACTTTCTCTGCTAAATGAGTCTCATTTTGCATATGGTGCTGGTAGCACACACATAGCAATCTTTAAATCACAGTTTTGATAGTCTCTCTACTCTCTAATAATTTAGATGAGTTTTTTTTCACGTTTTCCAGTTGTTCAGCATTTTTTGATTGGATATGGATGGTAGAATTAGACATGATATTTTAGGAAGTTTAGAAAGTTTTCAGTAATAATGCATAGCAAGATACTACTTTCCCCATGTTCCCCCTCTCTTCCAAAATACTGTTCCAACCTTTTTCCTGGAACACAGAATTTTTATGAGCTGTTAATTCACTGTGATCCCAAGCAGTTTTAGAGGGTCATTGCTTTCTGGTCTATATTCCATCACTGTGTCCATGTGATCTCCACCATTTGCTCGATTAATTGCTTTGCATGCCACTGTATGAAACAATTTTTTGAACACACTCAGATTACCAGTCTTGGTCTATACAACTTTCCTCCTCATTGTTTGCCATGCAAGTGGTGACCATTACCACTGTGCCTCATCTCTCTTCTTTGTGTGGTGGAACTGCCCTTCATGTAAAAATGTTGGTCTAAATAACTCCACCTTTTGCAAAAACAGTGTGATAACAGTTTACTCACCTGGTTCTTTTTCTCCTCATTCCAGTAAAAATAAGAGAAAAGACTATTTTGTTTACTTCTTGAACTATAAATAAGTTCAAACACACATAGAGGATTTGGAGAACAGAGTGACTGAGCAGAGTTTTGTAAGAATCCCTAGATCTCAAACCTCAGAGGCATATAGTCTACATGCAAATCAAAAGGATTCAGCAGGTGCAGGCAGTTGAGAAATGGACCTACAACTAATGGTGTGTACTGCAATACTTGGGCTTTTAGAATTCAGGACTGTTAGCCACCTAAGGCATGGATTAACCCCACTTTTGATTTTAATGCCAACACGAGGAGGTTTGTCTTTCTAGAGAAAGAGAAGGAGGTAGGGAAGGGAGAGATACTCAAACTGAACCAAGCTCTTTTCAGAACTTGATCTCAGCTTGCCTATAGAGGGAATCAAAACCAATTAGGCTCCTAATTTAAACCGCCAGCTATGTACCTAAATGCTAATCCAGACCTAGCACTCCATATACACTGAAGAGCTGGACTTCAATACAGATATTGATATCACTGTCTGCACCCCAGCATCTCAGTGTAGAAAAAAGCAGGAGAAATGGGCATGTGCAGCTGTACTCTCAGCAGCCTTTGCACATAGATGCTGCAATTAGCTAGCACTTTAAGTTTGGGTTCAGAGCCTCATTACTTTTAGTCGAAATCTTCTTAAAAGGGGCAGATTTAATATTTGTTTCTTAATCCTCTCCTCCCTCCAGATTTTTAATGCAGCGTAGATGAGGTTGTTAGGGACATGGTTTAGCATCAGTGCTAGGTTAATTGTTGGACTCCATGATCACGAGGGTCTCTTCCAAGCAAAACAATTCTGTTATTCTATGTTCTGTATGTGGAGGGTTAGAAGGGCAGTGGGGCAGATTCTGGGCACCCTTCTTCTCCCTGGACTATTTCCATTTCCTGATTCACTGATTGCCTACCATGAACTATGCAAGCAGTCCTAGGAAAAACAAACCCAAGATCCTCTGCTCCCTTTGGAAACCCAGATGCCTCAGCTGAATATTTAGGCCCACTTTGCTTCTGGCTTTTTAAACCATGTGTTCCGGGCAGCACATGGTGGTGCAGATGAAGCAGGAATTGGACATTGCTCTGCCCTCAACCAAAAGCAAACTCTTAACAGTAAGCAAAACCCCAGAGAACAAGCCAGCTCATTACTGGGTTGTTTAGAGAATTTAGGATGACTAGGGCAAGAGGATGACTTCTTCCTCCATGCTGAGTGCTCGTGAGTGCCAGAGCTGTGCCAGTATCTCCCAAAGCAAAAGAGGTGCATAATTACTGAATGCATTTAACAGCATGATGATCTCCTCACACCTGAGAATCTGAAATTCCAAGTTGTTCCCATTAAGCGTAAGTTCAAAGATGCCTGAAGTTGTTGTTTGTTTGCTTTTTTTTAATACACTACAGTAATTAAAATGCCCGCCTGAGCATATGGAGACAGTATGGTTTTGCTGTATCACGTATGGAGAAAGAGAAAAGCAGGAAATTCACAGCCCTGATGCAGTTTATTGCTGGTTTAGTTTTTCTTCCTTCAGGGCACTGATCCTTCCAGATTTTCTTAGTTTTCACTTCCCTGAGATCTGTATCACCCCATTGCTAATAAAAAGAACTTGACTTGCTCCACCCCTTTCAGGTCAGCGCTGGCCACTTCAATCATCAGTTTTATCTCTCTTTTTATCTGTGGAGGAACTGTACCTGCATGTGAAAGCCACTGAGGCTATATCTCCTGGGAGTGCCTATGAATGGTGCTCACCAGGCTCATGCTTCCCTATTCAGCTACTGAGATAAATAATCTCATCTCCCATTGCTTATTATTTAGTCTGCAATTACTCATTGTATTTATATTTCTCTGAGGCTGTTAGAAAAGACACAAGCCTAATTTACCAGTAACAAACACTTCATGAAGAGAAGACAGCTGGGAAGTAAAACAGATGTTGAAACTAAATGCTTGAAACAACCTCCATCAGGAGGATTTTGTTAATTCCTATCAGGCTTTCTGACTTTACAGCTCCATCAAAATAACGTTTTAGTAAAACTCTGGTAAGTTTACATCCATTACCTGGTTTACAGAACATGCCCTCCATCAGGAGGCTACAGATGATGCTATCACAAGGAACAGCAGCAAACTAAGAGCTCATGGTAATGCATGTCACACAGCAGCTTTTTCAGAGTTAATATTGCCTACTCTTAGGGAAGTTGCTTGGAATGGGTAAGGTCTAGTTAACATAGTTGCAGCTTAGTATTTGCTTAAGAAAACCCTTTCATTAACTCTGTGAAAATATGTGAATATAAATCTAGGACTCCTGAGCATTCTCGCCTGTAACGTGTAGCATTCATAGAGATATAGGTTATTGAAAAGAAGTATGCTATCTTTCAACACCTTGTATATAAATCTTCAGCACCTCTGTCACAAATCTAATTGCTTTAATTAAATTTTTCCCCATGTCAAGACAGGCAGTCACAAACAGCAAATGAAAATATTTCAATACAAGTAGGGATGTGGTTGGAATCTGGTTCTTCTCTAGCAGTACCATCATACTTTAGGCTAACAACTCACACCTAGTGAGCAAGAGATGCACAGAACTCCTTGTCCTGCACCATCCCAGAAGAGATGCCAGAAGCCACCACATTAGCAGCCCAGACATTCTTGGTATCCCACCCATGGCAGCAGCTGGCTTCTTGAGAAGACCGTACCTGCTCTGCTTGTAGGTGTGCAGTTGTAGCTGGGGGAGAAATTACCTTCTGCCATTTGAGCTACACTGACCTTAGATTTTCTCCTGAGGTGTCTTAAATCACAATTAATTTAACTTACTTCAAATGGAACACCTTTATTCATAGAAACACTATCAAAACAGTAGGTAGAGAGAATGAAACCCAGGATTTCAGAGGTGAGCTGCTAAACCATATGGGTAACCCATCCTAAAATTGGCAGACAACTATAATTAGTTCAGTTACAGACTCGAGCTGTGGTAAATGAATGTGATGACCACTTTACCACCGCGGACAATTGGCAATATACAGTCCAGTACTTTCAAGATGTAATTATTAATTTTCATAACATCTATTCCATGGGCAGGTTCCACCCAAGCATGTAGAAAAAGCAAGTAAAAAAACCCCACACCTGAAGCCCCTAATTAGGAAAAAACCCATAACCTTCTGCAATAAATGACAGGACACCATTAAAATAGGACTTCCTGTTCTACTGTGTACCTATCATAATGCCTTGGTAGCTACTGGATTACTAACAGATCACTTTGGCTGTAAAAACTGAGACAATTAGGTAGACCAGAATTAATCTATAGAGCTTCAGTAGGAAAGAACACCATGAAACATTGACTCCTTCGAAATCTTGAGGGTCTCAAATACCTCAAACCAGAAAATAAAGAGCATGATCTCAGTTTAAAGAAAAGTATTTTTTTCCCAATTCCAACAGTATGTAAGAACTAGACTGTTATTTCCCTCTAGCTGCCATCCTGGATTATGCCAAGTGCCCAGGAAAGCAGCACAAAGAGGAGGGTCCACGTACATGCAGAGGGAGAGAATGGGTGAAAAGCAGTTGGAATTTTAGAAAAATCCTGCAAATACTCAAGTATTTTTCCTTCCCTAACTTCCTTTTCCCTGGTGGTTTCTACAATAAAGACCTTCACAGACAATTAACTTCCAGGATGATTTATCAAGCCATGAAACATTATCTCTGGTCACTTCTACTACAAATCTCTGCCCACCTCAGACTGTTTCCCAACAAGGCAGAAGATTCTGCAGTTAACCTGAGAAGCCCCCAAGAAGCTGAAATTAAACAGTTTCTGTGGAAGTCTGTTGGAGATGGAGCACTCAGTGATCTGTTCTTGAAAAAGTCTTGAGAACCAGTAACTTTAGATGTTCCCATATGAAGTATCATTCTAAACACAGGATGAAGATGAAACCGAAACAGTGTAATAGCCCGAGCAGAAAAATCTGAACTCCTTCCCTGATATATACTCCATAAATTACACTAAACTGATTTATTTTATCCCCCTTGTAATACATCTTCCTTTCTGTCTTCTCATACTCACACACTTCAGATACGGAATAGACATGAACATATTTCTGGTACTTACTTACACTGGGAGCTTGAGAATAATCAATTAGTCAAGATGTTAAATAATCTGGAAAAAGACAGCCAGCTACTTCAGACCATCAGACAACCAACTGGCCTGGCCTTTAAAAGCCGCCCACACTGCTGACAGGCTAACACTGCACAGCAGAACAGTAGGTTTTGATGGTTAAAACTGCAGACAAAAACTAACTCTACATTGAAATATACAGTTTATTTTCTCAAAGTCAAGCAATACCATTTGTCAGTAGGTAAGCGGTAAGTGTCAGGCAGGAAAACTGTATATTATCACTCTGGGCTGCAGGATCCAAACTGCTGGAGAAACATGGGGGAAATCTTTCACTATACAAGGAGATCTAGAATTGAGAACATAAGGTGAAGGAACAGCCATCCCGAGGATGCCAAAGGCAAAACATTAGCACCAGATTTTTTTTGAAAAGTAACAGTATAGCTATTTACAGATTTACATATAACATTGGGAGGCACCCACCTTCAGGTTCCCAGGGTGAGAGATTTTCAACAGTTTTAAAAAAAAAAAAGAAAAAAAGAGAGAACGGTGTCTACACAACTGTTGTGTGAAAAGGATAATACATATAGCATTCACAACATTGCTACCTTTTATCAGAAAGATCTAAATCAAAGTACTGTATACAAACACATTGTAATTATATTATTATTCACATTTCACATACACATTTCAGAGTAACCACAATATGTAAAATCTTTAAAATGCCACAGATAAAACAATGCACACTTTTCTCCAAGCTAAAAGACAAGCATAATTTATTTGGGAATTGTTTAGTTTGGGGTTTGTTGTGGTTAAGGGATAAGTTTAAGGACAAAGAGATCACTTGTCCTAGGAACATAGCAGCAAATAACTGTGAGATGCCAGACACTACATTTCTGAACTGGGAGGAAGAAACTAAGGTCAGCTGTAGGCCTGGTAAAATGGAAGCTCCATTTGACCTCAGCTGATACACATCAACATAATTGCATTAAAGATTTGGTCCAGGTATACAAAGCAGTGCACTATAAGGAGAGGCAACAGTCCTTTTAACATTTGAACCTGTCTGTAAAGAAACTGGGTCAACAAGACTTTTGCTCCCCAGTTCCCCAACTTGCAAGGAATTCACTGATCAGCACCTCTCTGGTTCTCCCACTGCAAAAGAGAGGATTCAGGTAAGGATAGAAAATCTTTTGTGACTGCTGCTGCTGCAGCAGGAATAGAGAGAAAAATCATCTTTTCTCTCTTTTTAACACCCTAACTACTTGTATTTTTCAACCTGCTTAGCTACAGACTAGCATTCACATGCACCTTGAAAATGGCTTCTTGTTGGGCAACCTTTTTGCCTCTGAAGAGATGTTTTCCATACTACAATGTAAATGCCATAGACACAAGGTCATCCATCCTTTGCCTGCAAAACTTTATCTTAAAATAGAAATCGACCTTTAGACACTACAGAATTTCTCTGTAGGTATCTGAGCAAGTCAGTGTAATGGTTTACTGTGCTAAAACATGAGTTAGCACTTCTCTTTAGAGCTATTGGAAATAATCTAAGTAAATGGCAGCATTCCTAGAACACAACCAGTAATCTGATACTGTGAACTACCATCCTCTCATTTATCATTGTGCAATGGAAAAAACAAACAAAACCCACTTATGTTCACAGTTACAAAGCAGAGTTGCTCCAAGTAATGCACAGTATTTACATGGCAGAAGTTTATATTGCATTCGGTAGTCTGAGAAAGATGAAAGAACAAACAGCATCATGTAGGTCAGCTGCAGTATAACTTAACTGTCTATATAAGACCATCACACTGGTGAGCAATCAGAAGAAATACAGAAGCAGTGTCCTTAGCCTACATTTATTCTCATAAAGTGTAGTGGTTTGGGGGGAGGAAGAATAAAAACATGCATAAAAAGTACAAGAAAGAGCAAATGAGCTCTCTAAATAATTTAGATGAGAAATGTTTTGAACAAAATGAGCACAGTCCTTCCAGCCTGTTTCTTAAATCAAGTACAACCTAGTAAAGAAAATCACTTGCACTGCAGTAAGAAGGTGTACAACTATGTCTTGCAAAATAGTTTAAAAAAAAAATCTTCAGCAAGGTAGCCATTAGGTGATTTGCGAGCTGGTTTAAGAATTGTTTAACGGAGACTGATTATAAAGTTATTTTCTGAAAGGGAAAGTGCCATCCTATATACAATACTACAAAAAAAGTGTCTGATGCCACAGGATCAGAGTGACACTATATTTCAGCAATCTGAATATATTAGCTATAAGATGCATGCTTCCCCTGTTTAATGTGTCTTTAAAAAAAAAATTAAAAAGCCCCTAAATTTAGAGCTTCTAAATTTGTGTGCATTCATAAATTGCTGTTGGATTTCCCAGCAGTCTGTACAGTATCTGAACATAAAGAAAGTGTACAACCTATTCTAAGAAACATTGTTTGCATGCACAACTGCCACAGACTTTCAACTTACTGAGCAGAAAGGTTAAGAGTCTGTCCTTTTCTGTGGAGGTGTCTGTAAGTTAAGCAATGAGAAACAGCTGTAGAGTCCAGCAATAAAAATGTGTTCTAAAAAATTAAATACATCATCCCAAAGAAATGAAAGAGAGCATTATTGCTGTTGAGAGAGTTATTCTTCTCTTGTGCACTTGTTTCTTGACTGGACACTCAGACAAGCCAAGATACTCATTTGTATTCTTGGAAACTCCCCCATCCCTTCCTTCTTTCCCATTTTTCACATCCTTGGTCAAACACAGTCCCCTTATTTGAGCCGTTCTGGTTGGAGACTGTCGGTCAGACACTTCAGCTGCTCTTCCCCCAGCTTGATCTTGTCCTCAAGCTCTCGCTGCTCAATGATGAGGGCCGACTTCATTTTCACAAAGTGCTCATAGTCTGCTAAGTTCTCCTCGCTCAAGTAGTTCGCCAAAATGTCAAAGACAATGCGCTCTCGACGATCCAGGTTTTCCTTCAGTTCTTTTGCATCTTCATGTTGCTGGGTCAGCAGCTTCTGCTTCTCTACCAATGTCCGCTTAGGAGAAAAGAAAAACAGTTAAATATTCACTGGGTTCACCAGGTTGGGACAGCAGCTTCAGTGTCTCAAATCTGTTTTATCTGCAAAGACAGACTTTCATGAATACTTAGAGAGGTGGAATATGATTGCTGCTTGAAGTTTATTCTAATAAAATGCATTAACGAACAGGAATAAAATGGAGTGAATCAATGAAAGATGCACTATTAATTTCTATTGACCTCAACAACAAGAACTTCAAAGACTATTTTACTATGCAAGAGTTCAAAATAGTTTCATAAAATACAGTTGCCTTTGAGAAACATCCAAGTTCTACAAATTAAGACTTCACTCAGCAATGTCTTGCATCTTCAATACACAGCACCGAACTTCCACACTGCAACAGATGTGGTCAGAGAACCCAGAAATACACTAATTAATGGAGTGATTTGTTCTTACACAGCTCTTTTTGTGTTAGGTTAATGGTTGGACTCGATGAACTGAGGGTCTTTTCCAATCAAAATGATTCTATGACACGGCTTCTCCATGAGACATGAACTTGTGTGGTCTTAAAACATGAGCAAGAGCTGGGGCAAGATGGAGGGAGGGAGGGAGGGAGGGAGAGAGGAAGGGAGGCATCATCTTCCCCAAAGGGCTGTAACTTCCTGCTTTGTGCCCTCACAAGAGACAAAATAGGATAAAGGAAGGTTGAATGGAGAACACACAAAGCAAGAGGACAGAAGCCATATGCCATTTGCACATATGTACAAGCATGAAGGGTGAGGTACATCTTACCCAACTTTGTGTGCCCACACAGCAGACAGCCACACCTGAATTGCTCAGCTATGCTCCTTTAGCAGTATATGGAAAGAAACAGGAGCATTATGAATCTGACCTATTTCAGATGTCTGCCTAGAAGCAGCCTTTTGCCAGCGACAGAGCACAGCTGGCCTACTTGAACATCAAGAATTCCAGTACAGACTTCTGAACTTAATTAAAAAGTGCCCCTAAGAGGTACCACTCCATAACTTTTAGCTTTGCTTCAGAGATTAATTTTCTTTGAGAACCTATGTCTTCAAATAAACCACAGTCTGTTCAAATAAATGTGTCCATTTTTTTCATTTGGACTTCATGTTAAATCACACATGCTATAATAAGCCTAAAGGATTTACAGAAAAGTGGTTTTCTAAACTACAAAATATTTTCAAGATGGAAGTAAGAGACAAAGGGGGATACAGATCGGCAAGCTTTAACAGATCTTTCTGTCAGAGTTGCACATGTATCCTGTGCTGCGTCTCTTCTACAGACAGCACAAAGCTCAGGGGGTGAAACACTTTCAGACTTGTGCTCTCAATGTACTTAAAATACACAGCCTAGTTTAACTGGGGGTTCAAGATACCTATGGAAGACAAGTCACAGAAATCACACATTATTAGAAAAAACAAAGTTCAGTCTTCCTTTTAGTGTTTCGTAGGTCAAAAATCCCACAGCAAGTTGAAAGCAGACCTATCTGCTGGAAAGAGATGGAAGTACTACCCTCCTAAATTCATCAGGGGAACCAGCAGCCAAGCCCAAATGCGGGAGCATGGCTAGACTGCTCCCCAGGGCAGCCTTGCAGCTTGTGTCTACACCGAGCAGCAGCAGAAGAATTAGAGTTCGATGAACACAAGAGGGCATATATCAACCAGATGGTGGCTCAGTTGTAGAGTTATGTGCCTAATCTGGGGATGAAATATCTGTTTTTCAATGCATTTGCTATCATTGCCAACAGATACAAGAACAATCAAATGTTTAGTCCTTCATCAAGGAAAGTAGACACTACTTTTGTATGAACTTTGCATGACACCTTAGCATCTCTGCCCTTTTGGAGGTTTAGGGAATACCTCAGAAAAATGGGATGCAGAATGGCAGAAGGCAAATTAGATACCTCCTCAATTGGCTTTTACCTCTGTCAAAGATGACTGACACCACAAACCCTGTTTTGAAGGGTAAGGTGAAAAACACTGTAGCAAGGTCCAGACATAATTCTTGAGGAGGTTCTTTGAGCAATGGATGAATGGCTCACCAGGCCTAAAAGTGTAAATGATGTCAGATGGTTCCACCTGACTCTTTTCAACCAACCAAAGCCAAGCAGAGGACAGAAGGATTTTTTTTTTTTTTTTTTTTTTTTCAGTTAGCATTGCTTTGAAGCCCCAGTCAAACACGGGCCATCTGAAGCTCCTCTGACGGAACAATCTTTGGCTCCTTATCTTGAGAGTCTCTCTCAAGAACTGTTCACTCTTTTGAACCACAGAAATGGCCTCAAGTTGTGTCAGGGGAGGTTCAGATTGGATGTTAGGAACAATTTCTTCATGGAGAAGGTTGTGAAGCATTGGAACAGGCTGCTCAGGGAAGCAGTGGAGTCACCATCCCTGGGGGTGGTTTAAAAGACATATAGATGAGGTTCTTAGGGACACGGTTTAGTGACAGAGTTCAGTTATGGTTGGACTCGATCTTAAGGGTCTCTTCCAAACAAAATGATTCTATGGTTCTATGATTCTATGAAGAGAAACTCCTTCCATATATTTGACTTCCCAGCACCCAGTGCCTAAATTACTATCCCTGGTGCTTGTCCCTACACTTGTAATAACAGGTATTGTAGGTCTGGGCACCTGATCACATCTGTGGACTGCTGGGTTAGTGCCTTAGGGTTCTCAAAACACTCTGGCTTGGACTGATAAGGAAAGTCACAAGAAGACACTGGTCTCACTGTGTGGAAGAAAGGGGGCTGGTGGCTATTTCAGATGAAGCCCCTTTCAGAAGTTAAAGTTGAAATACTTGATACTGTTCTTTGGCAAAAGAGACCTACGACAGACCATCTAAGTGTCAAAATACTAATTCGCCAGTGATTACTTCCCTGCTGACAGACTCTTTATTTAGAAAGCCTACTGAGATGTTTGTGCTTCCTAGAAAATGCAAAACGAATAAACCAGTGTTTATAAGACAACATCAGCTTAAAAAAAAAAATTAAAAAAAAAAAAAAAAAAATCAGTGATCACTAGGGCTATGATCCCCAGGGATGGAAGTAATCTCCTCTGTTTTGTTTATATGGTACATTAGTACAAAAATACCAAAGTACAACCAAAAAAGCCACATACACCAGTCTAAATTCAAATACATGCACATGTAATGCTACAAGCGTTGTATTTATAGTCAAAGTACCTGATGACTCGATCCATCTGAAAAGCATCTCTGGTCAACACTTTCAGATGTACTCCCATTTAGATGTATTACTATGGTAAGATGGTGTCAGTGCATGGGAAGACGAATGGGGATTAGAATATTTTAGGGATTTGGATTTCTGTCTAAATTTGACAGCAGAGTACACAGACAATTTCTGACTGCCTTTACTACAGCACCTACTCACCTTCTTCCTTTTCCATGCCTAGGTAATAAGCTATTTCTATCACAGCTCTCAAATGGTGTTTCCTATATGCTCTGATAATCTGGTAGCTCTTTCCCCAGCCCACATACCCATCTTTGAGCCCTTCAGGCAACTGCAACCATGTTTCAAAAAAAAAAAAAAAAAAAAAAAGCCTAACGAAGGATTAAATTTCTTTCAGTTTCAGAAGCTTTGATCTGCCCTCTAATAAGCTGTCAAATACCTTCCCTTTGCCTCAGTCAGAAAGGGGTCTGGATGGCCATTAAACAAGTATGTTTGGCAGCAGCCAGGGCCAAATAGCAAAAACACAGCTTCAAACTAGTTCCAGCACTTACTGGTTCTTATTGGCGAAACAAAGGAGCATGCTGAAGAAACACAACATGATCTATAGCCCATGGAAAAAATTCTGTTACAACACTCAGGTGGACTGCTGGCATTTCAGTTCCCAGCTACAAGCCAAAAATCCCACTTCAAATTCATTTAACTGCAGAAGCTATATTCAATTGACATGTACCTGCCTGTCACCCTCTCTACTTATTTTAGTCTTTAAGTTTCACACATATCTACATCTCTCCTTCAGTGCATATCTGTATCACCAGATATCTGCTTTCCAGCTAAAGCCTGATGGGATCTGGAGCTAAACAAAGTGCTGCCAGCAGAGGTGGTGTCCAAGAGGTAAGAGAACCTCAAATACTACTGGCATTTTCACATCTGCTGGGATTCCTCCATATCACCTCTGGGCTATTCTGGTTGGGTAGAACATGTTTGCTATTGAAAAATTCTTTTTGCAATGCCTCCCTCCTGCCCCCTCTCCCTCGCCTTTTTTCTTTTCTCTTTTCTTTTTCTTTTTTTTTTTTTTTTAAAGACTTGTCCTTCTGTCATTTCTTGCTCTTGTCCTTGCTAGGTCTTGTAGAGGAAGCTGAAGTAGATGAGAAACTTTTTTTTTTAACAACTTTATAGATTTTTATCAAGATCCTTGTTGAATTTAAAGAAGTCTGTAAGCTTTCTGCATTATAGCACAAAGTGACACCCCTTTTGCCATCCTGAACTGTTGAACTGTTAGAATATTTTTGCCTCCTTTTTCTACTCTTCCCAGTAGTTCCACTTTTTAAAACTTTTGCTAAGAAGTCCGTTTTCCACTATGCTGCACTCAAACCCACCACTTTTTCTTACCAAGCCACTTGTAGTTTTAGCATTTCAAGCAAAAACAAGGCAAAGAGAAAAGCTTTAAGAAATCTAAAGAAAATGACCTTATGAGGTTTATCCATTCACTACCGCTCATCTTGAGCTGTGCAATTCAGGTAAACAAAACCAGGCAACATTCCCCCCCACCAACATCAGGGTCACTAAATGCAGCGTTATTATTATTGGCCTTTCTCACCCGTTCTTCTGGAGAGGTATTTTCATCCAGGTTATTAAGAGCATTTTCCACTCGGGCCAGACGACCTGACAGTGACAACAGGAGGTTGACCACTTTGTCAAGGTCGCCAATAAACATCTTGAACTTGTCAAACTCATTTGGTTTGCAGACTTCTTTCACGATGGCCTCTACCTCCTCTCCCAGTATATTGTTTGCTTGGATGTCTTCCAGAAGTGTCTCCCGGGCTTCCCTCAGCACCTGCAGCTTCCTACTAATGCTGTCAATAAGTTCTTGCTGTGGAAAATAAAGGGGATGAGAATTTATTAGTACTACTGCATCTTTCCCTGCTTCTGAAAGTCATGTGAGAAACCTAGTGTTTTAATACATTGAAACTGCCATGTGGCTTTGACAAAGAATGCATTACAAATAAATACGTGTCTAAGTGTATGTGTAAGGTCTATACCTCTGAATTCAAAGGTTCAGGATGTAGGTCTATGATGCTCAGCTTGAGACCTGTGTTAAAGCAGTTTACTTTTGTGACAAAAGACGAAGGACTTAACCCTGCCCCAGCAAGCATTCCTGCTTCTTCTCTGAACAGCTTCAAAGCCTGTTATGGAGCAGCATAAAGCATAGCACATTCTTTTCTCTCTAAATACCAGGTCCGTAATACCTTTCTGAAGAGCTGCACTTCGGAAGATAAACAGTACCAGGAAAACAATCCTGTATTTTCCACATGATGCAGTTGAAACTAGGGCACTGCCTAGCTTTTTCTTCCTTTCTGCATAACATTAACATCCCTCCAATAGCAGTCTTTCCACTCGCAGAAAATCTTAGCGTTAACACTGCCTTACAACATTTCTGCAGGGAAATCATAATCCCTGTGACACAGAACCGAGAACAAAATCTACTGCATTGCACAAAGCAGCCCTGTGTGAAGCTGTGCAAAGTGGCTCTGCCAAAAGACCAAACAAACCTCTTTAGCTGTCACTGCCCTATGTCAGGCAAATATATCACCTCACCAGCATTTTGTCAGGGTTTCTCTTCTATAATCCCCCGTTGCATGAGATGCACATGCCCTGGCTTAGATGAAGCACATGAGGTGCATCAGCAGCAGAGCCAGACTAAGAACCCAGATCTCTTTCCTCAGTGACCTGTGTTCCATCCTTCTAGCTGGGCCACCTCCCTGCATTTGGGCAAGAGAGCTTGTTTCTTACGTGTCCATTAGCTTTTTTGTGTGCACAAGCTGGGGAAGTCAGTTCAGCTGGTCTTCTACCCTAACATGAAGTAAATCACACCCTAAAAAATAAAAATGCCTCTTTAATTTAAATGTAGATGCCTATTTAGTATCCAGCTAATTTCAGGTGAGAAAATCTTCCAGAGCATTCTCTAAATATACATCTCTTCATGCAATTTCTAAATGAAAATTACATCCTTTAAAATAGTCATTATTCCACAGTACCCCTTTTCTTTTTTTTTTCTGAAAAAATTACTCATGACATTCTTTAGGAACTCTGCTTTCTAAATGCAAATCTGATTACAAGCCTTCATGATCACTAGGAAACATACTGATAGCAGCTACCACTCTCAGGCAACACTGAACAGTCATTGCCAATTTGCTTTGGGAACAAAAAAAACCTAAGAACAACTAAAAACACCTGCCATCTTAACAGAAAGCAACTACACCCTGAAAATTTAACAGCCTTTTTGAAGGTAGAAATTCAACACATAGATCATCTGAGCTGGTTTTCTCCTTTCTGATTTAATATACTCAGGCCAGGTTAATCTGGATTTGGGTCATCTCTTAGTCTGGGTGCCCAAAAGATTAAGGTAGTAAGCAGTTCTACAGATGCCTGCTTTACTGACTGATTAATCTGCAGGATTTTATTTTTTCCCCACTTCTCTCAACACAAATGCAGTTTGATTTGGATTATGTAGGTCACAGTACTACGCTCTCATTTCCCTCAGATGACACGCACATGCATAACGCTGTTGTTTCACTGACCGAAACACAACATGACACTGCTGTGCTTTATGCTACTATCTTGAGTTTTTCACTTCTGCAGCTGTGCTATGACTTTCTCAAATGAAAAAATTAAGCCATCTGAGTGCTCAGTGTCTACCAATCCGGTCTGACAATCCAGATTAGGTCTCTCATAGGGCTTCTTTCTTTAAAAAACAACCAAAAAAGCAATTTTCCCACTAGTTTCCTATTTAGCTGTCCCCAGGCAGCTGGAGCTAGCGTTTAAAAGGCTGTTTTGGCAGGTGAGAAGGCCGTAAGTACTCACCACCCTTTAAGACTGTTTTATCTATTAAGACTTGGATGATTCCAGGCCAGGCTGGATGGGGCTCTGAGCAACCTGATCTAGTTGAAGATGTCCCTGCTCAGTGCAGGGGGTTGGATTAGATGACCTTTGAAGGTCCCTTCCAACCCAAACTACTCCATGATGATTCTGTGATCACTGATTGCTTTGGATGCAGCAACTGTGAGCTCACTACAAGCTTTTGCTAACAAGCAGAAAACCTGTATTATATCCACTGAGCCAGAAGAGCTCCAAGCTACATCTTGAAACTGTCAGATGAATAATTTATAGCTGTGAATTCTGAATCAGTAAACAAGAAAACAATAAAATCTCATCTTTTTCCAGTAACTCCTGCTGGTCTGACTAGCAATACAGAAAGCAGCTCAGGAGAGTACTGCTCAGGTGTTCCACTGCTCGGCGTGCTTCATGTAAATTAATCTGCTCTCCGCTCATCACCCCATTACATATGAAGTTCATGGCCTAAAAGCAGAAGAAACTTGGTATTCTTCGATTATTTTTACACTCTTCAGGAGTTGCTGAAATTTTCCTAAAGGCAAAGGGCACAGTTCCTACTCAGCCACACACAGATTTTCCTTACTACAAAAACCATCCCTGTAGTGTCTTCAACATCTGTTGTTTTATAATTGTGGTAAACTTGCATTGAATTCAGTATATGAGACACACACAATCCATTCCTGCTAGCTGGGAATAGAGGGAATGGTCTCAAACTTAAAAAAAGAAAACACAAAAAAAGAAAAAAAAAGAGAAAAAAAAAAAAAAGACTCTATATGAAATTCCCATACTTATTTCAAAAGAAAAATCAAACCAAACCAACCCAACAAAAAAAAAAAAAAAAACCAAAACAAAACTAACCACCACACATTTCTGGTTTGCAGAGCACAGAATGACAAATATTCAATCATTTCACAGTGGACTGCAATTAAGATATCTCGTAACAGAAATTACCAATTTCTAGGAATCAAGGAACAGGTTCTGGGTGTATGCCTCCTCTAAAATAATTGAAGTCATAAAGTGTGCTATTAAAGCACTTGGGTCCTTAACGATCCTTTGTTAAACTGTTGCCAAGTATGCAAAGCTATGCCAAGTTATATATTCTGGTTGTTTTATAAAGATGCCTCGACCCACTTACCGTGAATCTTACACATTTTCTGACAAGATTCAAGATGAAAACCCACTGAACTGAGTGCTCACATCCTAGTGCTTGTGGGGGAACAGGGAGAGAAGAAAGCAGCAAAGTGTGTGTGGCTACGACAATATGTATATTCAGAGAAGACGATGGCGGAGCTCTGCTAAGAGCTCTTCATTAAATACTTCTTATCTTAGACGATTAGTGGTGCATCCTGGAGCTGGGAGGGGATGGAGGGAGGAATATGTGAAGGGTGAACATGATTTTCCTGTTAACAGACACCAGCACAAATAAATGGTACTTTTGCTTAGAAAAGCTTTAGTATTTAATTTGTTGGGCAAACAAGAAAGGTTTAATTTTAACACCCCCCTCCCCCATACATACGCTCCCTAATTAATGAGGAGGAAACTAATTCTGGCAAAAATGATGAACGTGACCATCACATGTGGCACCAGATAAAACCAAATTATTCCAAATGTAGTGAAATCCTCAATTTGTCTAAGTAATACAGCTGTTGGATTCAGTGGCTCGCTGGCAAGGAGGTAAGGGCAGCTGCCCCGCTGCAGACAGGCCAGACCCCGGTGCTGCAGCTCATATCAAATGGGAGTGATGGGTGCAGCAGAGGCAGCGGGGGGGGAGAAAAAAAATGAACAGCGTGGTAACAGAAAACACTACAGACCCTCGAATGCAGTGGCACCCATTCCTGCACTGAACCAGGGGTGGAAATCTCCTAAGGAATCTCTCCTGCAGGGACAGGAGTTGGACACGATCCTTGTGGTCCTTTCCAACTGAGGACATTCTGAGGTCCTTTCCAACTCAGGACAAGGGGTAATGGGTTCAAACTGGAACACAAGAGGTTCCAGCTAAATTTGAGAATAAACTTCTTCTCAGTAAGGGTAACAGAGCACTGGAACAGGCTGCCCAGGGGGGTTGTGGAGTCTCCTTCTCTGGAGACATTCAAAACCTGCCTGGATGCATTTCTGTGTAACCTCATCTAAGTGTTCCTGCTCTGGCAGGGGGATTGGACTAGATGATCTTTCGAGGTCCCTTCCAACCTGTAGCATTCTGTGATTCTGTGAGTTACAATCAGATACACAAGCACTAGTGGTTCTTTGTATATAGCAAGTGACAGAAATACACTAGAATCTCAAATGGAAAACAATATTTGAAAATAACCTCCCCAAAACTTCTCCCCTTGCGACCTTCTAAAATGCGTATTGAGCTGCAAAAAGCACCTAATATGAATTTCCTAAATTCACAGTTGGACACCTAACACCACCACCCCGTCTTAAAAAAACAGGCTGGTTTTCCAAGTGATCCTGTACATCTACAATGCCTTTTACTTAGGGGTGTTTACCTAGCAAATTCACCGTTAATGAAATGCATGCAACCAAGAGCTTCCAATTACACTTTTAGAAAGGCATTTTACCTTCTTTTCTGACAAGTCATGATCCAGCTCGTCTTCAGAATCATCCTCACTCTGCTGCTGTTGCTGCTGCTCCTGCATGTCCTTCATTTTAATCAGCAGCTCTGCCTTCGGTGCAGATGTGCTGTAGTAAGTAGAATTGGTTGTCAGGGAGATGGCAGACGGTGCACTCTGCTCCTCTTTCCTGGTAAAAAGTCAAAATTTCCATTAACTGCCTTGACATTTTAATTGCTGCAAGGAAATAACAGTCTTTCAGAGCCATCATTTCACCAAGCAAGCAGGGGGTTCAACAGAAAGCCATTATCTACAAAAACAGGATAAATAAACACTGGTTGTGAAGAAAATTTATATGAACTCAGCACGTGCCCACCAAAAGCTAAAAATGAAGTAGTACAGAAGACCTCTCACCATTACAATGAGTGAAATGGACCCAAGATATCTCAGTTGGAAACAGAACATAAAGTTACATTTTACTAAGTAGCGCAAAGACCACAGTGTCAAAGACAGTATCCTTTGAGACTGCTGAGTGTGGGATAATGCAACATATTTATTTTTTTGATTATGGAATTACACGCAAACTTCTCAAGAATGCTACAACTTAATTTGATAACTCGTATCAAGCAAACAAAAGGACTACAGAACACCAACATGGATGGAATTTAATGGAATTTAAATATTTTCCTACTTCATTCTTATTCACTGCCATGAAATGCCTTGTTCTCTTTGTCTTTATAAATTTTCATCACAAAAAAAAAGGCTAAAATACTGTTCCTTCTTTATCCAGTTCCTAGAACGAATGGTCTTTGTAAAACACCTAATAGCTGTGAAAAGGGAGAAGTTAATTATTCCTTCAGCTCTCACAGAAATATTTTGCAACCAGCTCCTGGGAAACTTCTCATATTGTACACCACTTCTTTTTCTGTCATTAATGGCATGACTAGCATATTATGCTTGACTGCTATCCTAATGGAAAAGGCTTTGAAAAGCCTCAAACCTCAATGGCAGAAGATCCTCCCCTTCAGTCCCCTCAGAAAACCAACACACTTCAGACAACAGCCTACAAGGAAACGTTGGCCTACGGAAAGTAATACTCACTTGTCCTCTGAAATTTTTGGAGAAGGAACTTTTGGCAGGAGCTTCCTGCGTTGCTGAGCTTCTTCTAGGAGGTGTTCATCTTTAGGAAATATTCCAACCATCAGATCCATTGTTGTTTTTATTTTCACATTAGGATCCAGTATGTCTGCTAGAGACTTATCTCTTCCCACAATCTCTCTGGCTAGTTCCTCTGACTTCCAGTCTTCAAGGGTCTTCTCTTTGGCCTTTACATAGCTGACTGCTGGTGGGGCAGCACTGCTGTCCTTCAAGTTGCTCCCAGGTTCTTCAGCTGGTTGAGGGTCAGCTGGTTTGGTTCTGGCTTCTGGCTCTGGCTCTGCACCTTGCCTGGTGTAGGCACAGAACCGTGAGTAGGATTGCTCAGAAGTGCTGAGTGTTTTAATTTGGTCCTTTTCCAAACCACTGGGTAAAGCAGGGGGTTCCATAGTACTGGCAAGACTTTGCCGGCTCTCCTTCTCTGCGCTGCTCTCAGAATGAACTATCTTGATAGGAACCATTTTCACTGTAGTGTTGTTGTCTATAATCTTTTCAATTCTGGAAAATATGGAAAATTCATCTTTAGAAATGGAAGAACTAACATCTCAATTCTTAACTGCAAATCAGAGGGGAAGCCCAAATACAAGCAAGGTAGATAAAGAGATACAGGTAACAGAGTATCCCTTGCACTGTATCTCAAACCTTACATCTACACGTTTGCTTTTCTGCCCACACATTTTACATAGCATTAATTCATTTGTAAGTAATCCTAAAAATCAGCCTTGCACAATACTCACGGTACAGGACTTCTCTTTGTTTCCGTGAACCTGAGGATCCAGTCTCAGCAGCCAGGCCCCAGATTTGAGACAGTGCTGATGAACCAACTTTTACCCCTTTGCTGCCACACATACGCATTAAAACGTGCCCGGAGCTCAACCTCATTGCCTCACACAGATCCAACAGCGGCCTCAGCTTTTGGCCTGACAGGTGGCTTAGCTGCCTGGGGAGTTTGTGATACCCTCACATCAATTCCCAGCTCTTCCAAGGGAAGAGACAACAGACCCAGATGGAAGCATGCTGCAGGCATGCTGAGCTACAAGAATAACAAATAATCACACATGGAAAACCTGGAAATCATTCAAAACTTAATTACATGATTTAAAAAAAAAAAAAAAAAAAAACAAACCAAAAACCAAACAACTGTATTTATAAAATTTCACACAAGATACAGAAGCTGAAGAAATAGACCCCACCACAGTGTCCTAGTTTTTAAAGCAAATAAACCAGCCACTGAAGAGGATAACACACAATTGTGGATACTCCCTTTTTAAAGGAAGTTTATAGCAAAACTTTTGTACTGTATAGCACAAAGGGTCACCTTGGACATTCAGTATGGCAAGCTATTTAAAAAGGAGACTAACTTATATTTTCAAACTGGACAATAACATGTTAAATAACATTACTGAAACATCTGTACTATATGTAAACCATGCAAGAAACTGAAGTCTAGTTTGGTGGTTTTGAGTTTGCAGAAAGCTTAAAATTATTGTCATAATGTGGGTTTGGAAGCTCTACAGCAAGTAAAGGAACATTGCCTACTAGCTAAAATATCCAGTTTCATCTGGCTGGGTTGTTTGCTGCCTTTCAGATAAGTGAGCAAGACATACTACAGCTCTTCCCCTCTAAGCGTGGGTGTGTCGCTTTCTTTAAAAATAAACTTATACCTTACTGCGCTGCACTTTTCTGCTTGACTTCATATTTTTCAGAAGTTAAATCTTATATTTTAAAGGTATATTTGCTTCTGAATCAATGTGCAGCCTCCCAGTAGGTATTTACTTCCCTCAAGTGCTCTGCGGACATGCTTTGACATACTAATCCAATTTTGGGCAGGTTTTCCAGCCCATGCTGAATGCCTCCCACCACTCCCATTCTGTTGGAGTGTTTCCATTCAAGGAGACTGTCATTTTCAAGTGCTTGCTCCTGTGTCTGCCACTCAGCCCCAGCTCCCTGCCTGGCTGCAGCAGCACGGGAGGCAGCCCTGCCACTGCTCCAGACCCTTTCTTTTGCTGGCTTTTAAATAAAGCCCACGCCCTTCGGACTCCACCAGACTGTGAAAAGGAACACATTTTTGAGTTTGGGGGAAATACAAGATGCATGCATAAGTGCGTGTAGGGCAACTGCAAAAGAAGCGAGATGGCTGCAATTCTTTACCTAAAATGCCTGGTATTTGTTTTGAGAATCTGAGTACATTCATTCCTCTCAGCCTAGTAAAAGATTTTCAGATATGCAAGGCATGATCATGTCAACTGATTTCAGACGGAGCAAGGACAGTTCAGCACCAGGTGCTTCAGAAATTCTGTTTCTGCAGTCACTATCCTCCTGATTTCTGAAGGGTTTCCATTTGTGGAACTGTGGCATGAGATTTGGATTTGCAAAAACTCTGCATGTGGCTATTAAGAAGCTTGACTCCAATCACAAGCGCAGTTACTCCTTGACCTGAGTGTATGTTTACTGGAAATTTATCGATGCACATCTACCGATGCACTCTTTTAATCTTTCGTTTGCTAAACAGTCATCTTTGGAAATAGTTGGGTTCTGTACAACACCAATATTTCCCCACACTACACTGTTCTACCTAAAACACTGTAGGAAACCCTATACACTCAGTTTATCCTGTTGATAAGCATGACACCTTTCTTAAAGAAGAGTAAACAGCTATATGCTGACACCATCAAACACAAGCTGCCCACAGCATGCAAACTGGCATGTCCAAAAGCTCATATGCAAGGAGCCAACAGAAGTAATAAACCAAATCTAATTAATTGGATATTAAGATAACTCTACCCGACATATTTTGCTTGTATGAAATAAACCCCATACGGTAAATACCATATGGAAAGTACGGAGGTATAGCCCGCATGTCTTTCCTTTTTTGCCATATCTGTTTTGTTAAATAGAGGATAATATTTATGCACAAACAAGAGCTGTCTCAGATTAAGTATTTTAAATGTCAACAAGATTTTCAGGGTTAAATGTATTATCATTCAGATACGTGCACGTAATTAGGCACGCCTCAGTGCTCACTTCAAAATTAAAGCTTAGTGAAAAAAGAAGGATGAATACTATTAGCTTTCTATGCATTCTTACTATCTATGCATAAAGCAATACAGTGAGGAAGTTACCACTGTCATCTACCTTTGCACATAGATGCTAGAAGTGCAATGTCATGTGAACCCTCATGGTAAACTGCATTATTACTTAATCTTAAAAACACTGCAGGATGAAATATATTTTTTTTCCTCTGGTTACAAGAGGAAAAAAATCACGGCATGTTTAGGAAAAGAAGTGATTCATGTTTTCTATGTCATAAGGCACACTGGAGAACTGCATGATTGCGTCTTTTCAACCATTTACATTAGAGCAAAACTATTCCAACTGCTGCTGCTCAGAGAAGTAACCTCTGCATTCATTCAGCTCAGAGGTTTTAATTCTTTAACCATGAGCTATAGTGCTGAAGGATTTACGAAAACTAAGATTCCTGAGCTTCCTGGAAGAGTTTGTTCTCTTGTGCGAGAATAACCTTTTATGATGCTAGCAGCATACGACAGACACAGCAATCAATTGATTTCAGTCAGTTTGTCTAACTGAGTTTATCCAGCCTGGGAAAGGATTGATGTTCGCCTGCTGAATCTTCAGCACATCTCACCACAAGCAGTGCTGTGGACCCCTCCACAGACTACCTGGAGTGTCATCTTTCATTGTAAAAGCAACATGAAACCAGTCATGATTTGTCAGTGTCTGTGTACACTTTCAACACAGATGTTCTCACAAAGAATACAGCTTCCCTTCCCACTTCTGCTTTGTCCCTACATTGATTTGTATTCATACACAGACTTGGGTGGGGGAATGATGACATTCTGATTTTGCCCAGACTCACAGTGGAAAATTCATTTGAATTAATTCCTTTCATTTTCTACTAACTACCAGCTGGGACACCTGAGCAGCATCAGTCAACTAAAAGAAACCACAGACCAGTAAAAGGACTCTTCGATGGCACCAACTGGAATTTCACACAAGTCTGAGGCCTCTTTAGGACATGCTGGGATGGCTCATGCTTAATGAAACAAAAGAATGTGCTTTTAGTATAGGAAATGAACAGTCAACCATTAATAAGGTCTAACTGGGCAAGCAATGTTAATAAAATAGTACAGGAGTTACATCTAGTACCTGGCTGGGTTATCATCCTGTACGGACACAGGAGGTTTATCAGTGAGCTTCTGTGGTGCAAACTGAGGAGAAGGGGACCTTGATGTCTCCATGGCAGGTTTTTGAAGATACCGGTATTTGGAAGATAATACAGACTCAGACCTAAGGTGCGTTTTTTCTTCTAAGTGCTGACAAACATTCTCCGTGGATGAGGTTTGCTGGAGCTGCTGTGGATTAGCACTCTTCAGTTTTCCATTGAAAGCTGCAGGACTTTGACAGAGAGAGGAGCGACTGGCAAATACTTCAGTGGAGCTGGGGGATGAGGACGGAAAGGGCTGGCTGGGTACTACCAGCAGGGATTCGGAAGAGGTGCCGAGCAATGGTGCAGAATTATCTTGTTGCCTGTACTTATCTCTTGTAGGTGGTGGTGGCCTCTGAGGAGCAGGTCCACGCTTCTTGTTCAGCAACGTTGGCTCTACCCTATGGTTTTCCTCTCCTTTGCCCTGGGACAGACAGGAGTGGTTCTTGTTCAAGGTCTGTGGCTCAGAGCAGGGCGGATGAGGCAGGCTGCGATCCTTGCTCTTCTCATTCACGTTTTCCTGAGAGTATCTGTAATCACTCGGCAATGTTCCAGACCTGCCCCGGCTCTCGTGAGGCAGAATCGGAGGCTCTCGCACATGCAAAGGTCTGACAGATGCCTTCCACTTGTGACCTAAATGCTGGTCCAGCTGATCCCTCCTCTCCCGTGGGTTTTCCCTCAGGGCCCCTGTGTCAGCTTGCCTAGAGAGAAGAACATGTTGTTAGTACATTGCTGATTTATTCCCGTCGGTGTGAGGCCACTGCACCGACCTGGGAAGCCTGAACCCTGAGATCACATCCAACACTTAACACCAACTCTTCCCACCTATGGTAACTGTACAGCACAAAAACATCCTCTCATGTATGGACACACCCACTGTACCTAATCTAATGTGATGAGTCAAAGCATCACATCAGGCTAAATTGGGGTTTGGGGTGCCACAGGATGGTACACAACCTTCAGGTAATCCAGGGTGCTGCAATGTGCACAGCACAGCCAAAGGCACAGCACATCTCCAGCACCGATGTACGTGGCACAGCCAAATGGGCAAATATGTTTCCTTCTGCTCTGGTAGCAAGTAAAACTGTCTTTTGTTTCAGAGTCAGCAATGAAGTGTGGAAAACAAGCTTTTTCTCTACATGCAACCTTAACACTTCAGTGCCATTTTAAATGTGAACTGAATACCATGAACTTTAATTTTGAATTTGGAGATCGAATTTTTGCATAGCTGGTGAAAAATGAAATGAATGCAAACAAAATGTTTGCTGTAACTAAAAAACTGGGTAAAGGAAAATTAGTATCTCCTGAAAAAAAGGTAGAAAAGGAAATTTAGAAAGGACAGTATTTTTCAGTCAGGTTTATTTTAAACTTGACCTTTTTTTGCCCTGTCAGCACATATGACAAACAATGGCCAAAAAGGCCTTATCTTGGAAGTATTTTGGGGTTTATTCTAATTTTACACTCTCTATTTCTCTAGCCAGGAAACAGGCTTTCGCAGTTCCAGGCTTGTGCTTTGCCACAAGACATGTAGTTCATTTGTTTTCACCAACTGAAAACAAATTGGGAAAGAAACAGAAGGCAGAAAAAAAATAGTATACCTCTGAAGCCCCGAGAGGAGACAGGTTTACTCTCTGCTTAAAGGAGGCTCAAGAGACACTGTGAGTTTAGAAAAGAAGCTGCAACAGAGAAGTAAAAGGCCTCAGAGAGCTGCTAATATAATTTATGCTATTGACAGCGCTGGTCTCTGTATTTTGAAGCAGTAAGCCTGTAGACATGCATTGCCCAAGCTTTCTTTCCAGGGGACTGTGAAAGAGGCATCTTTCCCAGCTTATTTGTAAAGTGAGGTTAACTTGAATTTTCATTGTAAACAGGTTATTAACATTACTGTACCACTTTTGAGAATGAGTCTATAGACTGTTTACACCAGTGTGTATGAAAATTAACTTTGAGATGAAAGCACAACTTTGAGATGAAAGCACATAAAGTAAGTAACAGGTTACTGTCCTCTAAAAATTCAGGAAGAAAAAAAAATTGGAGCAATCACACACTACTATTTAAATGAAATTATAATGAATCTTTAAAGTGAAGTATTGTGAGAAGACAACTGATTAGATGTGGGTTCTACTTTCACACTTGTACAATGGAACTACATGCAAAATTATTGTTTTTGAGTCCTTAGATATGTGATGTTTTAGGACTTACAAAAGAAAGTTCTAAAAAAACCCTGGACATTGTCGTTAACTGCCTAACATATAGGATTTTTATTAAGTGTACCTCACACTGATTTTTACATGTCAGTAATAAAATAGCATTGTACTTCCAAGAGATATGGCTTCTGCAGAGTTGAATTCCCGCACAGTTATGTACACAATCTCTCTCTCTCTTATGTGAATTGTTAAATTTTAATATTCAATTTTAATGGGGAAAATTTCAATTTAACACGAATGAGGAGCTGAATACTGCCTAAACTCAGATCTCTTCATATTGAACTTAACAAAGAATAGTTGGATCAGACAACTTCAAGTTATCTGACAAATTCAGAGTTGATTCTGCTCTACAAAACAGTATTTATTGACTCCTACTTTAACACTAGACAAAGGACAGTTTTGGTAAGTAAATTGATGTATGGCCAGAAAGACCAATGCTACTCAGATTTGGTTACACAGCATCTCTAGAATCAGCTGGTTTTCCCTGGTGAGTTCAATGTAAGCAGAACCAGGACTGTATTAACAAATAGTTCCACTAATTTTAATGGAAATATTTACCAAATGAAGACTGCTGGGCTAAGTACAAAACACTGTGTTTAAATCAGCATTTTTCATTGTCTAGATAACACATGTAGAGCACAATTTTGCCCCAGTTAACCTGTGACAAAAAATTCTTCAGGCCTCCCTATTAATCTTCACATACATAAGCCATAATGTAAGGCAGTGTAACAGCTGCACTTAGGTGCACAGAAGAACCAAGGGCATGGCACAAAATGTCACAAAAACATGAATCACATGCACCACCTCAGCCAGTTTGCAAAGTATACATTGAACTTCGCATGCACGTCAGGAGTGGGTGTGCTGGTGGAAGCAAACAGGACAGAGGATGCCACCGATCTGACACGTTTACATATCCAAAGCACGTAACTAAATTTGTTTAATATTACCCTGGCTCAAAAGCAATGACTGCTTTAGTAGTCCTGTCACCTTCTAAAATAGAGTAACAGGAAATAAAGAATCACAGCATGGAGAAATGTAGAGACGCTACATTTGCAGACATGGAGATAAAATTCAGATATTACAACCATGCCCTCAGACAGCTTCCACAAAATTGATCAAGCATTTTGCAGTGCCAGGAAATGGGTTTGAGGAAAGGTGGCTACATTTAACACTGAGGGTAGTTTGCATTCAGTGTGAATGGGTTCCTCATGCAAAACATGCTTATCACATTATTTTGGAGAGATTTGAGCTTACTGTTCAGAAAGGAGGAAAAGAAAGCAAGCTTCAAGCCCCAGGAGAACACAGTGGCAAGAACCTGCAAAGGTGGTACATTATTATCAATACCAAGAAGTCCACTAAGCTATTTTAAATCTCTCAGTGCTCCATGTAAGGACATGTCCACAATAACAGCTGGTTCAGAAATGAGGCCCATAGGATTATACTGGGATAAGGTACCACTGAAAGGAACTCCTCATTTATAACCAAACATCACAAAGTGAGAGAGATAGAACAGTCATCTGGAAAGAAGAAAATTGACTTAATTACCACTTTCATTCTAGATAACAAACCAGCCATGATCAAAAACGTTGAACTCATAAGTTATCTTCAAAACCCAAAGGTCACCTATCCCCATGGTACAACACTGCAACTCTCCAAATCCAAGAGCCTTCCTGATGCCACAGAACTGTGAAAGCTCACACTGCGTTGTTCCCCATCCCTTGTGACTGACAGACAACTTACATCACCCACTTAACCTGAACTGCAAAAGCAGCATCCATCAACAGACTTACGTTGTTGATATCAAGTGCTACACAGGAAGGGCGAGTCTAGTACAGGCAGCTAACAGGAGCCTTTTCTACTGTATGTGCTTTGGGTATTGAAGATATATAAAAGGAATTAAGTGTGAGAATCTAAATGGTGGGGGGCAGAAACCCAAAATATGCTTCTGAATGAAAAGAAGAAATTGATTCACTACAAAAATGAGTTCTGCATGTTTTCGAGAAGTTCTCCTTTAGAAGCTGGCTCAGCTGTCCCAAGGAGGCAGCTGGGTGAGCTCAGGAAGAGCTGTGCTCCCTGCCTTGCACCTTCCACAGAATGGCCGTAGCCACCCAACACCACCACCTACCACCATGGGGGTGGAAATGTCTATCTCCATAACGGCACTTGAGTATTTTCTACCCAGATGGACAAGTGCATCTCTCTATTTCCTTCTGGCTCTGTCACCTCAAGGGTGTATGTGCTCAAGACTGAAATGTAAAGGCTAAGGAAACACTAAACTGGGGAAATCAGCCTTCTCTCCGCAGTCTGGACACCCCCAGATCCCACAGCAGTAACACAACAGGATATTCTAACAATCTAGAGACAGGTAACAGTAATGTAAACTCTTACATGCAAGTTAAACTATGGAGAGCTATATATACACATACACGCACATGTTAATAGCAGCCTGCCAGTGTAGTTAATGAGCGATTACCAAAATGAATCATTACATATAGATGCCTATCAGAAGGATAACATTTTTTGGTTGCCATAAAAAACAACCCCAAACCACTTCCTTCATTTGCCCCATGCTAAGCATTTTACTCGATCTGGACAGAGCAGTAGAATGATCTGATTGAATGTTATACCTCAGAGTAAATGAAAATCACTTCGATCAACTCAGCGTGTCTGATTTTTATCTGTCCGATTTACAGTTTATTGAGAACACTTCAGGCCAAACTAAACAGTGCCCCAAGACGCTCCAACTTTAAAATCCCAGAATAGATAAGCTTTGCAAAAATGCATTAGCCAACATTTGAAAAATGCATCAGCCGACATTTGAAAAATGCATCGTTTGTTTAAGACCTGACCTCTGTGCAAAAGTTTCACCATAAAACATAAAAGCATAGTTATGTAAGCAATGTCTCCTGCACTAACTTACTGGCAAAAGAGAGCAAATGGAGTGGCTGTTTCTGATTTAGCTTAAATTCCTTCTCAAAAGCTACAAGCTACACTGGAAAAAGGCCTTCATACCTGAGTAAGACTCCTCCATAAGAGACCTCACCCTACAATAACAACAGCCCCCTCATAATTAAGGCCACAGTTTTGCAGTCCCTTTAAACTGATCTAAATGCAGGTATTTTGCCAGAAGAGGCAGTTTCCTTCTTAGTGCGCTCTGATTATGTCTTCCTGCTCTCCATTGTGATAGCTGTAGGAATTACACAGCCCCACAGGAAACTGGATCAAGGAACTGACCTGGCTCAAGCCAGATAATTATGTGGCTTAAAGCAACTGTGAAACAGTCTGCCTATGCCAAACCCCTGTTTACAGGCAGAGCCCTTGTCTTTATGCTACTTTTTCAGCTGTTAACTTTATGTGCTGAAACTATGTGTTCATTGTGTATTTGCCTGGCACTTGGCACAGCAGGATCCAAAAGCACTGGCAACAGTCTGCAAATAAAGAGGAGTTTCTTTTAGCCAGTATAGTTCTGCTTGAGACTACAATGGGATACTACAAAGTTAGAACAGGATCACACAGGGTAAGATTTTTCAAAATTTAATCTAAGTTTGAGGTCTAATACCACATTATAATCCATACTGATATGGTCAATGCAATCTAATAGATTCAGTTCACCCTGATGTAATCTCTACAAGCAAATCATGCATTGGTTTCACTGACTAGGTGATCAGTTTAGTCACCCAAACAGGTGTCTTACACCATTTTAGAAACTTTAAAAATTAAAAGGCATCAGTTCACCTAAGAGGTGGAAGCTGGAAGCCAAGTGGGACACTCTGGGCTATCTCAGAGGTCTCACCAGACACTTGTGTTTTGCCAACTGAACCAAGCCCAAGACCTGTATGGATTATAACTTGAGTCAGCACTTCACTCACATGCACGCATCTTTCTTCTATCAGGTACCTAAATCCTCATCTGAGTCCCACATGCCTTTTCTTTCAGAGGCTCCAGGACCCCAAAGGTTTTGAAACCCTCAGACTGGTTTTACTGTTGTAATGCCAAGGAGACACTGACACCAGAGCACCACAACTTTCACATCCAGTACAAGGGCAATTATATTACCAGGGGTCCATGAGCGCTGCATCTGAGCCAGTATAGCATGCACTATCCACCATGTAGTGACACATGGGAGCATAATCCAAAGACAGCAAATGAGAACTTGGACTACAAAACTACTTAGAAACCTTTAAAGACAAATGCACAGAATAAAGGATCCTCCAGAAAACAGATAGTTTAATCACCATGATGACTGTACCATAATGGCCACTTCAGGAACAGGCACGGTCATAGGTAAGAAGTAGACCTGCTCATTGCCTTGGTCTGAAGGGACAGATGATGGCAACCAGCATCACAGAAGCACAACTGAAGCAAATGGTCTTAAAACTGAAGCATGTGTTAAGACAAAAAGAATAATACATGCTGAATAATGACAGAATGTGGAAAAGAAAAGGGAGGGGAAAAAGGGAGGGGAAAAAGGGAGGGGAAAAAGGGAGGGGAAAAAGGGAGGGGAAAAAGGGAGGGGAAAAAGGGAGGGGAAAAAGGGAGGGGAAAAAGGGAGGGGAAAAAGGGAGGGGAAAAAGGGAGGGGAAAAAGGGAGGGGAAAAAGGGAGGGGAAGAAGGGAGGGGAAAAAGGGAGGGGAAAAAGGGAGGGGAAAAAGGGAGGGGAAAAAGGGAGGGGAAAAAAGGGAAGGGGAGGGAGGGGAAGGAAGGGGAAGGGAGGAGGGGGAGGGAAAAGGGAGGGAAAGAGGGAGGGGAAAAAGGGAGGGGAGAGAGGGGAAAAGGGAGGGGAAGGAAGGGGAGAGGAAGGGGAAGGAGGGAGGGGAAAGGGAGGGGAAAAAGGGAAGGGGGAAGGAAGGGGGGGGAAGGGGAAGGGAGGGGAAAAAGGGAGGGGAAAAAGGGAGGGGAAAAGGGGAGGGGAAAGAGGGAAGGGAGGGAGAAAGGGGAGGGGAAAAAGGGGGAGGGAAGGAGGGAAGGGAGAGGGAAAAAGGGAGGGGAAGAGGGAAGGGGAGGGGAAGGAGGGGAAAAAGGGAGGGGGAGGGAAAAGGGGGAGGGAAAAAGGGAGGGGAAAAAGGGAGGGGGAAAAAGGGAGGGGAAAAAGGGAGGGGAAAAAGGGAGGGGAAAAAGGGAGGGGAAAAAGGGGAAGGGAAAAAGGGAAGGGAGGGAGGGGAAGGAAAGAGGGAAGGGAAAAAGGGAGGGGAAAAAGGGAGGGGAAAAAGGGAGGGGAAAAAGGGAGGGGAAAAAGGGAGGGGAAAAAGGGAGGGGAAAAAGGGAGGGGAAAAAGGGAGGGAAAAAGGGAGGGGAAAAAGGGAGGGGAAAAAGGGAGGGGAAAAAGGGAGGGGAAAAAGGGAGGGGAAAAAGGGAGGGGAAAAAGGGAGGGGAAAAAGGGAGGGGAAAAAGGGAGGGGAAAAAGGGAGGGGAAAAAGGGAGGGGAAAAAGGGAGGGGAAAAAGGGAGGGGAAAAAGGGAGGGGAAAAAGGGAGGGCAACTGAAAGTTCAAAACCAGCAGATATTTCACAAAGTATACCCCATGGCACATCATTGTTACCACATTGTTACTACAACCCATTTATCATGATATGAGTCTTGGTTTTCCCGTTCTGCCTCAGAATGTGCCTGTTAACATTATCTGTGCCTTGATGGCAGCTATCTGTTTAGTCTGTCACACTAAATAAGAGCTTAGTTGTTGCATCCAATGTGATAAAGCAAAATGTCACTCCAGCTTAACAACCCTTGCTTTATCACCTGGCTTTATCACAGAATGAAATATGATAACAGATGCTGCTCGCCAGTCTGTCGATCTCTCCTGTCCTGCCTGCACAGCAACACACACAGCAATAGGGTTTCATCTCACATTCTTTCCCCTTCTAAAAATGTTGCTTCTCTTCCCATGAAAATCACAAATTTGTAACAGACCCACTCTAATTCTGCAGTACATAAGCAAATACATGTTGATGGATGAAATGTAGGCCAGTCAATCATGGGTAACAGCACAATGCATAGGCCCACAATAAATATCAAATCTCATTAAAATTAAATTTCTTAAACCAGCATAGAGGCCTTTATGCAGAAGGGTGAAATCCTGTGGGAAAGAGCAGAGGGAGGGATGTTTTTCCTTAGTTCAGAAAATAAAAGCCCCTCCTCCATTCTACTGCACATCAAAAATCAATGATTAAAAAAATAACCTTTACTGCTGTATTGTTACTTGCTTTATCTATTGCATGCCTGTTCTAGCACACAGGGGATTGCCTGCACGAAATTAAAATGACTTTACTCACTTAAGTCAACCAGATGATGTGTTCTGTACTTAAACACTGAATTCAATCATCAGAATATCCCAACAGTATAACAAGAGCCATCATATTACACAAATGGCAACCATTGCAGAGACAAAAGACAATACTTTCCAATAGTGCTAACGAGGAATTCACAGTCACGGTAAAAAAAACTCAAAGAAAAATGGTTGTTTTATTAATTTACTAGAACAAAAAACAACCCTGCATTCCAGTTGCTGCTCCTTTGATTTTCTTTTATATCTAGACTATTTTCTTTTCTGATATGCTGTTGCTATATTCTTGTTGCTATTACTACCAAAACCAGCTGTTTGCAGCTGAACAAAAATTCGGTAACAAATGCTATAAAATGAAACACTGTGAATAATATCTGGGTCACCTGGGTTTCTCAGGCAAACACCAATTCATCTCTAAAGGAAAAAAAAATCCACAACCCAAAACCAGTTATTTAAATTAATTATCATGCATATGCACCCACTTCAATAGCCATCTTTTCACTCAGAGCCACACTCACCGTTTGCTTCCAATAGTCACATCCAGTCCTGTCACATTCCCAGCTAATATCTCCTGCTGCTATGGAAAAGCTCTCGGTGCGAGCCTGCGCTGCAGGGAACAGGCTGGCCAGGAAAATGACAGGATGCAAAAGCTCTCGCACCACCCCTGGCCGAGAGGAACCCCGAGCCTGGCACCCCGAGCCACAACAGCGGCACTGCAGCCCTCAGTCCAGAAAACAAAATATTTTCGAAAGGCACTGCCTTCTAATTCCAGTGTGCGTGATGCCAACTGTGAAAACAAAAGCTGCTAAAAACGGCGTGCGTGTGCGAGCACATGCACACAGAGCATCCTAGCTCGAATTAACTCATGTTTTCCCCCCTGTTCTCCGAATCTATCTGCAAACAGAGCAGTCGGTTATGCTAAGTAAAACAAAATTCTGTACCAAGCATTGCATCCTTCCTAATTTGCTACTGTAGCTTCTGCTGATAGGGACAGAAGACACAGCCTATACTCAAAGACACCAGAGAACAAAAGAAATACTGTATGAATTAATCCTGCAAATTTCTGTTCAGAACTGACAGAAATAGGTAATCCAGGCACATGCCTCTAGCCATTTCTCTTGCACTTTAACACTAAAGACAAGACAATCTTACCGGGATTTACAGCTGTTTACCCATATTCACTGGATACGCGAGCTTTGCATCCTGGCAAATGTGGCAGTCAGTTTGAAAGCCTTGCAGAACTGAATCTGTCTCAACCTCTGCGTCTCATTTACTGTAACACAGAGGATTTTCAAAGCCATGCCTCACAACAGCTGGCTTGTTTTTGCCTGCTTCCCATGATTGACAAGTTCATACAAGCTCCTTCAACTTTAACCTTGATAAGTGAAGGCTTGGTCTGTATTGTATGTTACATCATCAGAAACTTCTGACCTCAGGGAAAAGATCTCAGAGACTTCAAAGCTCTTCCCTTCCCCCTCTCCCACCGCCTGGATTTGGTTATTAAAAAAAAATATATATTTTAAAAGTCCTTTTATTTTTTAAGGGGTTTTCCTTTCATTCGTGAAAATCATGATCTGCATTTCAACAACAGTTCCACAAGTGTTAAATATTTAAAATTATTTTAAAAGATCAGCATGCTACCAGGCTCCTTCCTGAACAATGTTCAAATAAGCAAGTCTTTAATTTTGGAGAAGAGTCTTGATCAACAGCCCTCCAGCTTGAATTTTTTTGCATGCATTGTGTGCACAGGCGCTGTCTCTTGCAGGAGATTCTGCAGGGAAGGAACAAAATGCTTTCATGTTGTATGAGCAAATTACCACCCCCACGCTCCATCTTTAGAAACCAAAGGCATCATGGCCTTCATCAGGGCAAAGCTCAAGCTCCTTTCAGTTCTTATATAAGAACACATTAAAGACTTAATAAAGCAACTGTGGATGAGGTTTTAATATGTATTAAAAGATCATTTTAAAGATGACCACTCCAAGAGCAAAATGTTACCTAAACTGCACGTGAAAATCACATACAGTGGTCAGATATTATGATACAGCACTGATATCCAGTTAATTCCCTCCCCGAATGTTTTCTATCTCCCAAAGCTGTCTATTTGATTTCAAGACAGAAAGAGAATGACTTCAAGAAAACTCACCTGTTTACCTAATACAACACAATTGCTTAACTGACTGCAGCAAGTCTGTTTGTCCCAGGCAGACAAATGGAAGTTGTGGCTGTTACTTTTTAGCACAAGGCTTTACTCAAATTTGTTGGCATAAACAGCCTGCTGCGTGATAGCAAATCACAATCCATGTTGCCTAAGGGCTTATAGCAGAAGGTGAAGGTTTCACAGGCTAGCTTTTAGTGCCAGAACACTGTAAAGCCACTCCACACATTAAAAATATGTGAACTGCTGCACTGAGGAGACAAATCAGTCACCTAGTTCCAAAGATGGATTTCATCAAGTCACTTAGGGGAAAATAAAATCTACAATGCATCAGCATATGACGATGCTTTTATGAGTATAACCACTGGAGACTATCTTAGACTACCTCTAATCTCCCTACTCAACTGTTACCATTAAAATAGCCACAAGAACACAGCTGGATTTCAAGAGGTGCAACAAAAACTTAAGTTTTTAGATAGTTTTCATTCAAATCCTCTTTCACGGAACGCAGTAAAACCAAATGAGAACACAATAAATAACCCAAGCTTACAAAGTTATCTCTGTTTCTCTCTCTGTGAACTTTTTTGTGTGCCATCCCTCTCACCTGCCCCCAATTTCAGTACCTTCAGAATCACAGCTCCGACTTCTTGTAGCTTCTCACACTTGGAAACACTTACTTTTTGGGGGAGGGGAGGAAACCTTCCGTAAGAAGCCACCACTTTCCAACACTTCCTTTTATCAGACCACAGTGGCCTCACATACCCCTAGCTGTCACTGCAGGCACAGTGGAGAACAGATGTGCCAGCAGCAGCTAAGCAAAAGAAACTTCACTTGGTAATAAGAAGCTGAAAGTAGAAAAAAGGGGATATGTGAGGCGGGGTAGCTACCTTCAAGTTTAGAAACCGGGCTTCAAAATCCACCCAGCAGAGGCAGAGGGAGAAGCCATACTTTCAAGGGTGTGGGGAATGAGCAAATTGGTTGGGGGAGAAGTGGCTACGTTACTGTAGTGTAGTATAAACCAAGCTTTGAAGCCAGTCCAGCACCAGCTTAATGAGACCCAGCAGCTGCTGGTGAGCCAGAGCGGAGCATCGCACCAACCTGTCGGACATGTGCCTGACAGCTGCGGGGCTCAGCACTGCTGGGAGCCACCAACGGGAGTGCAATGGCAGGAGCCTGAGAGGTTTGGCCCCCTCATCTAACCACAATCCATCCTATATCACAAAATAACGCATTTGGGATGCTCTGGAAGAACTGCGTGTCTCTGAGCTCAAGCAACCAGAAAGTTTCAAAATGGACAACAGGAGGGAAAAGACTCCAAGTGGGACAATTCATCAGCTGACTCCTGTCTTGATCCTGACGTATGAGAAGAATCTGGCTCAAGTCTGTGCTACTTGAAGAGCTACCCTGTGCCAGTGGCCATATGTATGTGGATTAATCATTCTTGAAAGATCAAGAATCCACATGGTGACATTCAATTTTGAAAAGGGCATTTACATACATGAGGAATATTTTTAAAAGGAACATGCCAGATGGTTTAATGTTAAGAGATAACATGCGACAGAAGATACAATATATGAAAAATGGAGAAGAGGCATAGCACCTACCAAAAACCCCAGCGGACCACCCTTTTCCCTCCCCTCTCTCTCTGTCCCCTCCAAAGGCTGGATTAAACAGTGATTAAAAGAACATCCAGAGAATTGAAGTCTTACCCAAATGAGGTAGCTCCAAAACTATTCTAACAAAACAGATACATAAACACAGAAAAAAAAAATAAAAAGCAGAGGTACAAATTCTTAGAGGTGTTAGAGCAAAACAGAAAAAAAAAAAAAGGAAAAAGAAAAAAATTAAAAGAAAAACAAAACAGCAATCCTTTTCCAAACACAGGTATGTGCCAGACAGATTATAGGGCCAAAAAGAATACAGAGAAAATAAGGTCACAGAAGAAAATTAACATATATCTATAACAGTCTATGAGGGAATTCTTCTGAGATGCTGTCCACCATTAAGTGGGTAGTCATGAGTTACCTGGACTATATGATAATCACCTGAAACTCCCCTAGGAAATCACTGAAATAGCAGCTGTGATGCACAGCTACCCATTCATCTGATGCTTGGGCAACTGCTTGAACAAAGTGACACATGCAGTGTCTGGGGGTGGAAGGTGTGAGGGTGTTGAAGCCAGAGAACGAGAGAAAAAAAGCAAGAGTTAAAAAAATATGCATTATGAATCTGTAGAATTTCAGAACCATAAACTTAACATCTAAATTAAATCAACAGGTCAACCTGGTATTCTACGATTCTTTGAAATCACATGAAGAGATTTAGTAGCTGTACTAACAAGCATGTTAAAGCAAGAAAGAATCATTTGCGCTCATGCAGAAAAGCCACGTCTCAGATGCATTACTGTTCTTAGGAAGAGACACTACGTATGAGGACAACAATGATCTGGATGACTATTTTGATTTTTAGAAGATCCTAATAAAACAATGTATGTATATATTTGTTCTCACCAGAGGCTCTTAAAAACTTCACCACCACGAGACAAAGTCTTCACTTGCATCATCGCATGACTAACAGAACTGGTTATCTAGATGATTTACAAAAGGGGTGAAAAAGAAGGTAGCAACACTTGCTGCCGTGAGGTAATTACTCTGAGTAGCAAAGACATAAGCCAAGGATTTCCTAGCATTGAGTGAATGGGCCATAAAACAGATGAAATTCAGATTTAATGAATGCAAAGTGAATCCACAGAATAGCTTGTCCTATACCTCAGCAACATATACAATGATGTATAACTGATGTTATTGGTATGCAGAAGGAAAAGCTGGATTTTTGCAGGCTGTTCTATCAATGTATCATCTCTGTACTCCATAGCAGAAAAAAAAAAAAAAAGTCAAGATAAAGGAAACATGTTACTTAATGAATTCGTAGTGCACCCTAATTTTGTTGCAGTTCTCCCATTGCTCCAAAAGGAACATATGGGAACGTGAAAAGACACAGAAAATCAGACTGCAGAAAGCCATACAACAGCCTTCACAGAGGAGACACCCCACCCACTCCCCACAGAAGAGATGCTTTTCCTCACAATGCATCAGGACAAAAAGCTATGCATGCCAAAAGCCAATGTGGGTCCAAAACCAGTTCGACACTTTTCTGAAAGAAAAATTTACCATGGGCTGCTTACCACAAATGCTTTGGGTTGCAGGTTTTAGCTGCAGATCAGCAGCAGCTGGGTAAGGACACCCACCAGCACAGTTCCCTGTTTGCCTTGGTTTTGTTTTCTCCCAGCATCTGCTACTGTTTAGTCAGAGAAAGGAAACCTGCTTCCGTAGAACTTAAGCCTGCCCTAGCATGACTGTTCTTAAAAATCAACTTCCATCAACTTCCTTCATGTGTCTGTGATTCGTGTGTCTCAAAGTGTGATATTTATTTAGCTGTTATTAGTCAGTCACACAGACCTGAACACTGGAAAGACACAGGTTCATGGCAATGAAACCTGTACTAATTAAGAGTATTTACAGAAATCTAAGGGAGAGGAAAGGTGGCAGGGGACTCTTAACACATGAATAGATGCTGCTGGACTTTATCTTGTTTCTTGCCTCTATATGCATGAGAAGAGCCACAGAAGTGTTTCCACAGTTTCAGACAAAATATAAACTTTTAAAACAGCCCAAGACTGTACTGCATCATCCATTAGTGTCCGCATGATACACACAGTAACATCATTGGCAAAAAAAGTGGTCCAATAGATGCCGATTTCCATATCTTAATGAAAAAATAAATGCTAATGTAAATAGAAAGGGCTTCAGCAGCTCAAGTTTTTGAAGTCTTTGTTAACATCTAAGAGCCTGTGAGGATGCATGCTGGCTCTCCTGTGCTTCCTCCCGATGATGACAAATAGCCGCACACAGCTTGCTGGAAAGGTAAAACAGTCATTTTTTTTATTTCTAACTTCAGGCAAGAAGGCATTTTCACATGTAAATTCATTATCATTAGGAATTCAGATATCTGAAGCATTACTTCAACCAAGCTGGTAGGTTTTGGGTGCATGAAAAATGTTTTCTTCTCCCTTTAAATGAATCATTAATCTCCCTCAAGAAAGAGCGTTTAAACCTTTGTAACAGTCCTTATCATACTTAAATTGATTTTAAAGAGAGAACACTTCACTTTACCAGTTCTTGAATAAAATGAATCTAGAAATTGATAGCACACTGCACATTAGACAAAGTAATCATGCACATTTTGCAGTTTATTTCCTACAAAATACTTGTTAGGTCATTCTGTACTTAGCAAACTGATAGGAAATATTTCTTTCTTTTAGGAGGAATTTATGCGAAAATTGACAACCATTGTAGGTGAAATATATAACAGAGAAATTAGACCTCTTTCATACCACAAAATATTGAAGCTTGTCAGTACATGCATGAATTGTTTGCCAAAGTAATTTTTCACTGATTTGTAAGGAAGCAGTTGCCCAAGATTACACCATTTCTTCCTCAAGAGGAAAAGGTCAGAAGGTGAAAACATTTTGCTTATATAGTTCTGGTAAGAACATTAAACTTGGGCATTTAGGTCAATTTAGGCATAAGGAATGACTTTTTATTTGTTTTTTGTATGATAAAGGCTGCTCCTCCGTCTTCACCAGCTGAGAGAGGAGCAACTAGTAAGGCATAAAAGATCTAAAAGAAACATCTAATTAGAGTTGACTCATGCTGTGGTCCCATACTTGATGCCTATTAAATGTTGAAAGATTTTCCGTGACCTGTGCTCTCATAAATCCTTTTTCACTTTTTGAAATGATGTGATTTTCATAGACATTGCAGAAACAAATTAATAGAGATCCAAGTCAAATGTTGTTAGAAAGGAAACAAGAACAATGGCTGTGAACACGGCTAGTAGGTGGCAATCTTAAGAACTAGATCACAAAGCACTATTCTTCTGATGCACATTGACTTTTATGTGTTCTGTGTCATCCTGCAGGAAGCCACAGAATACAGGCCAGAACACAAATTTCCATCTTCAACCTTTTGAAGGGAAATGTCAGTTTAGAAATTGTAGAGACATCTATAGAGAAGTTAATTATATAACCAGCGTATGTCATTTGACAAATACAGGAGGAGAGATGTTTAAGGAGTGACAGGTTCTACATCTGTAAAAAGCTTTTGTAACTAATTTGAAATGGAAAGAGTCATGTCTTTAAAAACAAGAAGCATCAACTTTGGTTTTACAGATCATCCGACTTGCATAACACTTTTAAAGTAGTCTGAAAGTTAAAAAACATATTTAAAATTGCATCAAGCCTCAGTATAAAAATATTCAGCTCGTGTAAGATGACTGTTTGCATGCCTGTAAGTTCATAATACGAGTGGCTTAGTTCTTCCATGAGAGATGATAATGGTTACTATGGACCACTGCTTTCTCTTCCTATAAAAATAATACTCCAAGCTATTAAATACTGCCATTTGGAAGAACATGTAGCTTTTTTAAAAAGGGAGATGAAACAACCTGAATTCATTGGAAGCACTTAGTAACCTCAGATGGAAAAAACACAGCCCAAAGATGAAAGGAGTTCACAAATTATCTTCCTCAACTTTAAAAGAAATCCCAACTTTCAGAATTAATTTCAGTTTAGGTTTTGCGCCAAAAGAATACTGTAGCAAAATGAACCAGGAGCAAATAGCCCAGGAGAAAAAAAAAATGCTTATCAAGCACATTTTGTTTGTTTTTAACCATTTGCTGTTATAATAGTCCAGCCTTTTTTCATTCTATGCTCAGTGCATTACAGAGACTCATGTTTCTCTTGAAAATAATCATGGAAGCTGTAATGGTAAACATTCAAAATTTATTTAAATTTGTTTTGTTTTGTTTATTTTTTCTGGCACAGCAATTGTAGCGGGGAGCAGGGGTGGGGGAAGCCAGAGGTGGACTGTAGCATTGGACAGTCTCTCACCCACAGGAGGCACTGGGGACACCACAGCGGGGTTCCTGCACATTCAACCCACACAAATGCCCAAGGGTTGCTCCTGTGCCCAGCACAGCCGTGCTGGCTTAGGCAGCACAAAGGCAATTGCAGCACGCAGATCTCAGTAGCATGAAATAAGGGCCATCAGCAACATAATCCAAACCCAAATTTTCAAAGGGAAGTGCTAAACATGACCACAAGGAAGACCTCAGGTTTGGTTAATAGTTAATATTCATGTTCTAGAATATGCCTCAGATTAGGTAGATTTGCTAGTCATCTGCAGATTGCTAGCTTTTAAAAATAGGAAACTAAATGCCTCTAGGTCAGCTCAAAAAACCCATAAAATCAATTCATGTCATGATGAGTCCAGCTCCTTTTGACAACAAGAATGCCTTGCTAAAAGAAGAGCATATGGAAATACATATTCTTTCCCACAGGACATCTATTCATCATCATGCAGTGGTAGTTAACAACACAGGAATTAAATGTCCAAATGAGAGATTTTATTTAGTTATTTTTTTTAATATGGAAGACATGTATGCCCTCTGCATAACACAAGTGCTGAGGGAAGGACTGCCAAAGAGACCATTTTACAAAACCTCCTGTAATGCAGTGAAATGGCCAAATACTACATCTGAAATAGTATGTCAATATAGGCTGCAGCTTAACTGGTGCCCAGTCATGTGATTTTCATGGATCCCGTGATTATAAAGCAAGAATTGTGCTGCACAAACACAGCTAAAATGCTGGCGTAGGAGTATTATTCACACACTTTTGTGACGAGGGTTCAGCACTGGTGGATGGAAACCGTTTCACTTGTCCAGAGCTGCTGTCTGCCCACAGAGGCATGTCTGCACCCGGCTGATGGTGCTGCCGCCTCCCCCCTGGCCCCACTCCAGCCCCATCTCCCCTCCGCACCCCTGTGCACACGTTCACACCCTCATGGGCTATTCATTGTGAAATCCCTATAGTAGGTACAAAGGGCTACAAAGAACTAGAAAAATAGCAGATGGTCTCTTCAGCTGGGCAATAAGTAATGCAAAATACAACCAAATAAACCCACAATAAATATTAACGTTTAGAAGCTTTTACGGTTGCTCCTGGAGTACGTGTTTGCTACAGTTCATATTTTTTCCCCTTGAGATATTAATATCACTTCAGAACCAAAGAAAGCCTGTAGAAATTATTTTTCTTATATGTATGTTACTCCTGTTTACCAAAACCGCAGCTATCAAACCTGGCGCTAGCAGTGTGTGCACAACCTCAGCTCAGCTACCATACGCCACTTAAGCAGCTGCGGTGTGAGCGGCGGCTGAAATCGCAGCTCACACTGCAACAGTTCCGGCATGTTGTGGGCCAGGAGGGCACTCCCCTGCATGCCAAACACTTAAGGACTTGAACTGCATCATGCATATAGTCATACACTTGCAAAGGGTCTGAAAATATTGTGCAGTTTAATTAAAACTTGAATTAACAGAGAAAAGCAGAGCTGATCAAATGGGAAAACAACTTTTGGTGGCTTCTGTTTCTGTACTGCATTCTGGAAATGGACAAGTAGAGAAAAGTCCAATTTACAGCACTACTGTTCCAGTAGCGTGCTCTCTTTGCCAAGGATAATAATGGAAAACTCTTTTGGGAAATCTCAAGCATTCCCTCCCCTGCTGCCCTCTTTCTCCCCCTTCACCAAAAACCTGTAACTGATAAATATGAAAAAAATTCTGAATCGTTTCATGCACACTAATAAGAATCATCTGTCTCTGAACAAACTGTAATATACTCAACACTTGACAATTTCTTCAAACCTAGAGTCCCCATACGTTTCAGTCCCAACATTAATTCTATCATGCACATTGAAGTATGTGGGGAGAAGAAGGAAAAGAAGGGAAAAGGGCATTGCAATAAGTCTGAAATCATCATGGCAAAACTTCCAGTTTGGATCAGGAAAAGATCACATCAGAGTTGTCATAAGAAAACTCTCGAAGCCAGAGATTAAGAAATACTTACCTTACAGTGCAGTTCCTTTCATCCAGATTAACTTCAGAGAAAATACACTCCCCATCTTCCTTTAAATCCTCTACTTGCCTCCTTACTTCAACTGAGACTTCCTAAAAGTGGTTTATAGAACATGTAAGACATCAAGTCATCATGTTTCAGACTCACAAAAAATCTATGATTATGGAACCTCTTATTTGTGGGTTTGCCCTATTTGAATATACATGAAGTCAACAGCATAGCATGTCTTACGCTTGTTTGGTTTTAAGCGGCACAGAATGCTGTGCGACCTCGTGTGCAGCCGACCTGGCTGTGCTTGAGTTACTGCTCTGCTGACCTACAGAAGAGCTTAACATTTATACAAACCTTCACAACTTCCATTTGGAAAAGATAAAAACCCAAAATGAGGCAAAGAAGTTAGAGAAGAGTTGCTCACATTTTAGAAGAGGTGAGTACACACCAGCTTTTGAATCCCTGAGCATGTACTTCAGTTTCTCAGTAAAACACACAACATCGCTGTTCCAGAATTTTATTATCTCACTATCTTCAAACAACCACACCCAAAGCATGGCTTTGCATTACAAACACTGAACCTACAGGAAATTTAATTGCGCATTAGCGCTGGAATCATCTGAATCACATATGTGAAACAACATCTTTATTTACTTCAGTCGGCTGTAAGCATCTTCAATGTACTTATCACCATATTTTCCAGGTGCCTAAACAGGTGTCTCCTTTTTGCCCCAGGAGGCCTATACTGAACTTAAAGGCACTGACTAATAAACCAGAAATGCATATATGGAATAGATTATGATTTTTCTGCTGGGTAGGCAATTATTTAGTAATTTAGTTAATTTAATTTTCAAAATAACTTCCAGGTGATTAATTCCAGTGCTTGGGATCTCTACCCTAGTAAATTACCTGCATAGTCGAGTCTGCATATAGAGTTCAAAAATAACTTTCGCAAAACTTAGAGACACAAAGAGTTCACAACTTTTAGAGATTAACATGTTGGTTTCATTTTGAGCTATTTTCATTCTACTCCCTGTATATATATGTGGATGTGGATGTATGTATGCAATGCTTTTATCAAGGGGAGAAAAAAAAAAGGAAAAAAATAATATACAACTGCATTGCCTCAATTATTTTTTTGCATAAGGTGAAGTTCAACACAGGTTGAACACACAATGAGGCCTTACATCAGGTAATCTTGCAGCAGTTTGAATAACATCTTTTAAACAGAGAACTTAAGAGACTTGGTTTCTCTGTTTACTTCCCCTGCCACCTGCCAACCATTCCCTGGCCCTGCTCAGTTAAAAATTAACTTCATATTTACTTGCAAGTTGAAGAGACATTTGGCATCCCTCTAAGGAATAAATTTATACATCTTAAATCAAGAAAACCAATGTAAAATAAAACACTAAGCAGCTTCATTTGCTGCTGTAGTGTAGATTTAACATTAACAGGCATATTTTTAGTCTCTAAACATTATTAGACAGAAGTTTTATCCTATGTAGCTTTTCCACCAAACAAGATCAGAAGAGGAAATCCATGGAAAATGATTAGACCATTAACAGAATTGGACAAAAGTAGGTATTATTTCCCCTGGAATATTTTTCTTCATAGTTTCAGAGAACTGAAAGCCTTAAAATGGGGAAAGCAGCCACACCAATGAAGAAATAACTCTGGGCAAAGATTGCTTTGATCCTCCTATACCTCTACTGTAAAAAAGACGATATTATCAAATCAAACAGGTTGTTTTCTTCCATCTGGCTACAACACACAAGAAATTACTTGATCCAATTGCTCTTTCCTACACTCAGTTCCTGTGCAATACCAAGTTTGATCTTCTTCATTTTACTAATGAGAGCTACCTGTAACAATTATTCCCTTACTGACAAAAGGGAAACACTGCACCACATTGTATTTCTAAAGGGCAATGTTCATAAAAATTAAGTCTTTCCCCTTCTACCGCTCTCTTGCCCGCCTCGCCTTAGGCAATTTAAAGGACAATGAGAAAGACACTTGTACCTGTTTGTAGAAATCAGCAGAAGGGGATGATCTAGACCTCTCATGGGTGTACTGGGCTTTCTCATGCTGTTCGTGGCCTGCATCGAGGATATTATCTGCTGAATGGTATCTTCCTGAGCTCCTTGGCTCTATCAGCTTCCGTTGCTCCTTCCACGACGCCTGATACTCTGCAAAGGTTCCCAGGCGCTGCGGCTGCTCAGATTTCACAATCCTATCAGCAGCCTTATTGCTGCTACTGTGGTGGACGTTATCTTTTGAAGCATGTGCGGTTTCAAGTCCAACAGAGGCTGCCCGACCTCTTCTCTCATACCACGACTCCTCTTTCTCTTGTGCACCATGAGCTTTCCTATCTGGCCTCTCAGGCTGTCCCTCAGCCAGACTGTGGGGAGCTGGTTTCTGTGCCAATTTCCTATAAGCAGACTTACTTGTTTCTTCAAAGAATTTCCACCTGTCTGCAAACGAGCCCAGGGCTTCTTCAGATGTATTTGGACGGCAGTGAGCACGGCACTCATCTTCTGACATCCCCACCTCATTCATCTTCTCCGGTTCAGAGTAAGACTTCAGTTTTTGCTCTGTTGTGAACCTCTTCCTGGCTCCGATGCGAGGAACGTGATGAGTGCCACTCCCTGTAGGGTTCGGTTTAGCTTGTGTAGCCTCGAGGAATCCAGACACATCTTCAGAAACCAAAGCCAATAACGAAGAGTTGTAACTACCAGTTTTCCGCTCAGGTGACCTGGGGAGACATTCAGCGTGGCTGGGCTCCAAGTCCCGCCGTTTGAAGGATGTTGCCCTCAGAACCCTGGCCTGTGCTTCCTTGAGGTGGTCTTTGTAGCTGCTGGTAAAGTTGGTGTCTGGGGAGGCAGTGACATTTTCTGCTGAGTCTGGCTTCCAGGTCTCATTGCACTCCTCTGTTTCAGATGACCCTACTAACGTAGCGGTGCTTCTACTTTTCTGCAGCTTTGCTCTTCTCATTTGGATCTCATTTCTCAGGGTTGTTGCAAAACGATCACTCCTTCGTGCCTGTTTAGACAAGTGAGTGTCAAATGGGGCCTGTCGCTGCTCTGTTACCACTTCGAGGCCGTTGTCAGACTGTTTTTTCCCTTCCTGAGCTAAAGAGTGCAACATTGGGGTCTTCTGAGGAGAAATCTTGCTACTCTCATCTTTACCCCACCTAAAATCTTTCTGAGCACATCTGTTTTCAGTGGTAAACACACAGCCCTTCACATACTCCTGTGGACCATACCTAGTTTCACTTTCCTCAGAGCTGCTCTCAAAGTTTTTCTTTTGTCCAGACTTTTCAATATGATTGGTTTTTTTAGCTTCTTCTACTACAGCACACCTAGCATCCCCATGTCTGTCCATGGGGTAATGACTATTGTTCTCACATGCTTTCAGTGAAGATTCAACAGATTGTTGAGGTAGATAGTATTTTGGTTTTTGGACCATTGTGACAACTGTGGGATTTTCGTGAGGTCCAAGTGATGCATCAGTCCCCACTGCAGGTTTCCAGCTGTCATCCTTGAGTTGTAGTGGCTTTGAGCTTCCCTGAGCAGGCTGTTTTGCTGTCACGCAATAATAACGACTCTGTCCAGTGTTGTCCACTTTCTGTTCAGCAGCACTGTTCACAGCAGAAGTGTTGAGCAAACTGGCTTGGTTTGGACTGTAGCCATGAAAATGATCTGTAGGTAACTCCTGAATGCCACTATATGCCAGATAATGTTGCTGATCTTTAGGAGCAGCTAAGAGTCTTGCATTGTGAAAAAAAGTGCTTTCATCACTGTACTGGTGCTGGTGGTGGCAACTGTAAGCGGGCTGCGCAAACCGAACATCAGTGCTGGACAAGGACGACTGCAGTTTGTTCACCATTCCTGCGTTACTATTATACCTTTCACCAGTAGAAGAAAAAGTGTGTTCTGAACTAAGATCAGATTTATAATTGGAGCTGCTGACCCTCCTGTCACATGCTCTGGAGGGTTGCCGCTGCTGCTCCACAGTTTCCAAGTTCCAGTCACTTCTGAGCTGAGAGCGGTTCAGGGCTGTAAAGTGCTGCGTGCTGGCACTCTCTGAGTACGCAGGGCCATGGGCTTTCTCATGGCCTTTTGTAGCAGCAAAGCTGTCACTACGAAGAGGTGGAGGTGGGGGGGGAGGAGAAGATGACTTCTTCTTATCAGGAACATACCAGACAGGTCCAAAACTGGATCTTCCAGAGCTAGTGAGCTTTACATCAGGGTGTTCCTCTATTCTAGGACTTCTGTTGTTCTCATATTGGATGGGAGTTGGCAAATAGCTGGGTTTGTCCTCTAGCCCACTACTGTCATTCAAGAACTGGCCAGATTTGTTTCCATGCTTAATCGTCTCCCAGTGGCCTACTTTGTATAGCATGTTCTCTGTTGAAGAAGTGTCTGCATTGGATAGAGTGTGGTCAGGGGTGCTAGAACTTGTGGAGAAAGACCCATAGGCTGAATCCCGCTTACTTTGGCTCCCTAAATGATCAATGCTACTATTAGACCTTGCTGAAGAAAGTCTTCCATACTGGGCTACTTGTGGAGTGTGGTCCCAGCTGTCCATACTTCCCAAAGAGCTGAATTGGTCAGAGGTGCGATGTAGACTTGACTGATCCCATGAGTTTGACAGGTCATGAGAAGAGCAACTACGGTAGAAAGCAAACAAAAAGCCTCAGCATAAATATACTAGTCAAAAAATGCCACAACATAATTATAAATATATAGCCACCAATTTTACTAACATTGATTAAGATCCACCTGCATAGCAGTTACCCAAGAGAAACAATCTAATAAAATTGGAATTTTGAACACAAAGTCAGGGATTTACCTTTATACTATGCCACTGATTCAAAGTTTGAAACTTTTGTAACTAACCCAACTTCCCTTTGTAAGTTTATCAATAAATAATACATATTTATCTCCTTGAATGCTCCCCTCTCCTGCAAATTGTTGATTTTGCTGATTTTACTTTTAGACAACTTTAGTTTGAGCCCCATTAGCTCCCTCTTTCCCAGGACAAACTCCAACTTATTTTTCAACTTATTTTCCAGGCACCTCAATTCTTCTAGCTGTTCAGCTCACATACTTCCCTGTTCATCTTTTGTAAGCTCACTCTGACCTTCTTGAACCCATAAAGTTATTCCTTTGTCCTGCTTATCCAAATCTGCCCATTCATTTAATATTTTCATTTCTAAACTAATGCTCACTAAAAACATTTGCTTCAAATGCTACCATTGTAGTTCTGAGCCTCCACACACACGGTACCAGTGTGGTTTGAAACCACTCTGACACCCATACAACATTCAATATCATTCAATTCCACCCAGTTTCAAAACACTGACAGGAAACCATCAGCAGGAGATGCCAGAGCAACATAAGCTCTGCATGGGCAAAACTAAACTTCTCATCTTCCTTCAAGAATCCTTACTGCCACCAGTTCCTCTCTGCCACTCTTTCCTCTAGAGAAATGTCATCTTCGATGATGTACATTCTCCGGATCCCTTACCTAGGACGCTATTTCAAAATCTTGCTGCTTCTGTTGTTTTCCTACCCTATCCGTTTTGTTCTGTTTTCTTTTCTTTTATATCTTTCACAGCATACGCCCTCCTGTCAATCCAACACACTGATGCTGAAGACAAGTCTTTTCAATTATTCTCATCACATCTCCCTGTTTGAACTCCACTGGCAGCCTCTCTTGCTTTTATAAACCAAATTCAAATTCTTGCCCTTGCATGCAAAGCCCCTTGGTAGAAATCCCAGAATTACTCCACTTCCCTGTAGCTATAATTATATGAAGCATCTATCAAATCTTATGCAGTAGAGAAACCTCTGAAAGCTAGCAATGCAATTAGATCAGTCCACATAAAAAATACAGAATGATACACATGTGGGTTTTTTTTCCTTTCCCTTCCTTTCCCCTCGCCCCCCCATCAAAAATATTGCAATGGTCAACTAAACCGTTCTTAGGAATTCAGTATTAACAAGAGAACTGCTTTCCCCCCGACCCATCTATTACTTATGGCTTTCATAACTTTTTTTATACAACCTGGTCAAAAGCAATTTATGTGAAATAAGAGAAGGTATACTTCATATTTATTTACCAGAAGTATTTTATTAACAATATACACTAGCATTGGCCTCATCTTGTGGATGTTTTGCTCTTTCATTATTTTCGGCATTTTAAAACATCTTGTGGAATACTTAAAAAGGTCTTAATTGTCTTCTTAGATAGATACTGTGGTTCATGTAAAAAAATCTCTTGGTCATTATTCGGACCTCCTTTGTCAATGAAGAATGTAAGCCAGGTATTGCTATGAATTGCTGGTATTTCCCCCCCTCACCCCTGCCTTCAAACACTAAAGAGATACTTGGCATTGACTGAGTGCAGGAAAGCTTCAATTTACAAGTCTTATGTAGATCTGCTGGTATCAAACGCGAAGCAGAGATCATCAGCTTAAGAGTGAAAGCCCCGCTAGAAAATGCCTAATGGAAACTCAGCAGATGCAGCAAAATCTTCAAAGAAAGACAGGAAGTTTCTGATGGCATGCTACTGCCAAGCCTGGCCTCCTGCGGTCCTTAACTGCATGGTGATCCTCCCATGAACCCTGACACGGACCAGAGTCCAAAAGCCACTTCTCTGCCTGAGGCTGGCATCCTAGGATACCCTTCTCTCAATAGCTGTTTTAGAGTGGATTCACAAACATTCACAAATGCATCTACACTGCTGGTTGAAGGCTGGCAGGTAAAGTTCAGAAATAATCTACAAACACCATCCTTGGTCACTTTGGCACCACCCCTCAACCCTGGGGCATAAATTTCTGCTTCTGGGTCCTCCCATAAATGACATCTCAGCAAATCAGACAACATGGGATTACAGACCAGATATACCTGACTCTAACTGCCCCCAAACTCAGTTGAAGCAGCCTTCTCAAGGCATACTTGCCTCACACCTACATCTGTCAAGCCAGAATGAAGCAAAGGAGGTTGTGGGTTTGAACTGCACACCCAGGGCGCCCCCTGCCCCCCCAAAAAAAACCAAAAAAACAAAACAAAAAAAAATTATTCTATTACAGTATATCCTACTGGAAACAAATGCAGGGTCTAAACTTTCAGCAACTTAAGATAGTGCACTCATCCTCAGTCTAGGGTGGGCTAGAGAAAAAGTCTGCATCTGTGCTGTTAAGGTTTGATTTCTGTGAAAAAGGCAGCAAAAGACTCACAGTGGGAAATTAAGGCACCAAAAGCTTACAAGGTCTAGCTCTCTAGCCTTGCACAAGAGGCACCTAGACCTGGTGCTAACCCATGATAGCTTATAGTTTTTGAATGAAAGTCATATGATTAAAAAGATACACATACAGTGGCTGTGAAGAAATGGGCTTCGGATCTACCCTCTCTCCCACCTACACTAGTACCGTCTCTTCTGGTCTTTGTATCTTCCTCTAGCTTCATGTACCTTTTCAAAGGTCCAAATTCAGTAGGCTGGAAAAAATTCCCATCAAAACAAAAGCCAAAACAGCAACAAACCAAACCAACCAACCAACAAACCCCTCCCCCAAAACAAAAAACTCAACTCAACCAACCAAGCCGCCACAAAACCAAAACAAACAAAAAACCCACAAAAAACCCCAAACCCAACAAAACAAAAAAAAATTACAAACAAACCAACCCCACCAAAAATGAAACACCCAACCCCAAACAAATCGATGAATGAGATCTTAGCTTAATCTAGTATCTACCTAGGTAGTAAGGCCATTTTTCCAAGACTGTTTTGCCCAGCTGTACCCCAGACCTCAAACACACAAAATCCAGGTATATCCTGCTCAAAACAGAGCAAAAGCTTCTCTCCCATGATTGAACTCTCCATGATTTGCAAGTCATTTAGTTTTCACATTCACAGAGGGAATGCCGGCAGGCACATTCAGAAGAGATTTTAGGCTGTGAATACCAATCTCAGATGCTTAGCTCAAGGAAGGACAAGAAATTCCAGAAACAGCCCAAGGATGGGATCCTTGGGCTAGAAACATATCCTCCTGGGGCTATTTCTGTTATCTTCTTGCATACTGCTGCTTTCAGCTACTGATTGCTGTCCATCCCCTTCAGCTTGGTGCTTGACTTAGAGTGCATGGTGTTTCCTGGCTTTGTGAATTTGGGGAACCTCCGAAGCTGCTCACCTTCTCTTTTTGCAGACCAGCAAGTCCAAAGGAATCCCCCCACACCATTCCGCAACTGGGATCCTCAAAATACCCAAATCCTTGGGCTGTCAGTCTGGGAATGCTGGGTCTTCAAAGACAACTCTGCTTCTGAAACCATCTTAGGCAACAGACACCAGGACAGACAGATCTCCCAAATACATCACCTTCCAAGTGGGCAGCACAGGCAGCCAAGGGGATCAGGATGGCAGTGCCTTGGGAACCCTGGTATTAGACTGTACTAAAGCCACTAAATCTTTCAGCAGCATCTGAGAAAGCAAAATTAGCCCTTTTTGTTAATATTGATGTCTACCAGTAGTTGTTGCTATTTCTGACATGTGAGGGGAGAGGACTGCTCTGTTCCCCTTCCCCATAATTTCTGCCCAAAGCCTATTTCAAACTGGCCTTGAACCAATTTTTTTGTTGTTTTTTAAAAATAGTGATTCACCCAGCTCCTATCAAATCACACTTTGAGACATATGCCTTGTAATATTTTACTTTCACAAGGTACAAGGACAACCATCAGGAAGAACAGGAAGCATACACTGATTTACAGCTCCAGCAGAAGACTCAGGGGACCAAAAGTAGAAATTACTCAAGTTAGCATTGCTACCAAGAACTCGATAAAGTTTTTAGAAATTTCTGCATTTTGTTTCTATGTACAAGGACTTTTACTGCCTTCAAATCTACAATATAAATCTTATTCAGTTCACCTCTATGAAACGTAAATACAAACTCGGTAAATCAGTGTAAAGCAGCAGCAATCATAATTAGAGGATTTGAGAAATATAATGTGCTAACACTTCTGTAAATGAAGTACTACAAAATGCATTTCAAAACCCTTTCCGTCTAAATGTCAACATTCCTACTTTATTCAAGGGCAGCGAGTAAGTTTTTTTTAAGAATGCTAGAGAGCTTCTAAAGAAAACAAATGCTGTAAAAATTACGGTAAAAGTGACAGGAAAAATAAAATCTTCACGTATCAATGTTCTTTTTAAACTACGATAAATTAACATCAAGAAGTAATGACTGGAAATGTACAGCAGTAAGTACAGAAAACACAAGCCTACTTTCCAAACTGGGATTGCGTACCAGACTAATTTTCTTCAAAGCTCACTGTAACTATGGTCCAATGGGAACAGAGAAGAAAAAGCAACAAAATTAAACAAACAAACAAACAAACCAACCAACCCCCACAACATAAACCAAAAAAACCTTGCGAAAATGCTGAAAAATGTAACCTATGAGCAGGAAACAAACAAGAACCTGTAACCAGACACAACTAGAACTGCATGGGTGCCAGCCTCTCTCCCCTAGTGCTGAATGAGACCTCACAAATATTAAGGTGCTTTAAACAGGAACTGAAAATCCTTGGTCTTATTACCTCTCTGCACAAGCAAGAGCACAGCTGTAGGGGAGATCAGATTACAGAAAGACAGTCTAAGTAATAAAACCAGTAATACCTTAATGTCTAACAGGAAAACATTCTGCACCCTCCCCCTAGAAAAATACTTTTTAACGGCCTGAAACAGTATTTTTCAATTTCTTCTCCCTCTACTATTTCACTTCAAGTATGTCAATTTTGGCTTCTTTTCTCTCACAAAAGTTTGGGATTTTACCAGTGGACACTGAGAGGAAATGCAGAACAAGAAACAACCTTTTGAGCACCTTTAAAGCTAGATCCTTACCTTTCAATCACACGCACATATCACATACTGTTTCTGAAATCCACTCATCCATATGTCAAACTTCCCACGCTCCCCCTTCAAGCACAGGCAACACTAAAGACATGTAAAATGATCACTCTGCATTCATGGTTTTAAAAAACAGTGTACGACCTACATTATTATTGTCTTGCTGTTGGAGCTGAATGCATGAAACTTAAACGGAGACCCACCTTGCATGGTAGCGCGAGTGCCAGGAAGTGCAGGCACTGGAGGAGGAAAGGTGTGACGTGGCCGTCTCAGGTTGACTTTCTGTAAATTTGGTCGCGTGCCAGGAGTGAGGCCTGCAGGCTAGGTCATTTCTTCTGAAAACGAGAGTTAGAACGTATTAGTTTAATGCAAACAGTTCAGTAAAGTGACATGCAGAAGAAAAAAAATACAAAATCTACCAGGGCAGTAGTCAAGTGCTATACAGATGGGGCAGAGGTACAATGACTTTAAATGACACCAAATGAGACAACTTTCTACATGCATGCCAGTTTTGAAAAGACACCAGCATTCCTTTAAAAATGTCTGAAATGCAGTGAAACCTCAATGCTCTGCAAGGCCTGTGCCTGACTTTTTTTTTATTATTATTTGTTGATTTTAGGGGTGGGGTGGTTTTTAAGAGGGGTGGAGACAGGCAAACAAATTTTAAAGCACCTGACACATACCCAGAGGTTTAACAGTTAAAGGTAATACTGAGACTTACAACTCTTTTAAAACATGGCAACAGTACAGTAGGGCTTTGGCAGGGTTTTACTGTAGGTATGGGCTTATGGGAGCAGGTAGGAAGAAAAGAGTTAATGACGGGAAGGATTAAAGCCATGAGCATTGTTTCATACAAGTTAGTAAGAGTGATACAACTAATAATTTTAACTCCAGCCAAGTTCTGCTTCAGCTCTTGAAATGTTTGGCACCCCAGGTATGCAGCCCAGGTTTCTGTTTTGGGATTTATTTTTTTTTAAAGGGCACACCTCAAAAACAGTTCAGCAATTCAAAGTCCCCAAATATCCTCAAAAATATCTACAAACGTACATGTTTAAATAACTGAAGATATCCCTTCTAAGAAGTACAACAAGAAGTTGTTGGAGCTTTGTGCCTTGTAAACCTTTCTGAAAAACTGCTCTACACTTCTCTGCCCCTTCCTTCTGTTCAGGAATTATTAACAACAGCTTGCACTTCCTTCTAAGGACTTGCTGCTTCTAACACCTCTCGGTACTCATTAAATAAGTGCATTCTTTTCTCTCAACGTTAATAAGCCTTCTGGGTGGAATTCAGCTACTTCTGTTTCAGTGGGCAGGTGCTGAGTGTGAGCTGTTTGCCTAGACCCTCTCAGTCACCTGAGAACAAAGCAGAATCTTACTGAAGGTAATTCATCCTGCCCTTCTCTTTGGCTCATCATTGTCAAAGGGTAATTTAAAATTTAGAATCACAGAACAGTTTGGGTTGGAAAGTACCTTCAAAGGTCATCTAGTCCAACCCCCTGCAATGAGCAGGGACATCTTCAACTAGATCAGGTTGCTCAGAGCCCTGTTCAGCCTGGCCTGGAATGTCTCCAGGGATGGGGCATCTACCACCTCTCTGGGCGACATTAGACAAGGTATAACATGAGACAAACCCCATCATTCTAAGCCACAGTCTGTAAACAAAGGCTTACAGGACCTTAGTTCTTGAAGGTTTTTTAAATGCCCTTATGTATTTCACTTATGTATTTATGAATCTTATTACTGCAAGGTTAAATAATTTGTTAAGCTGAGAAAGTGTTCCCAATTTTGAACTTGAATTCTAAAGGCAGTTCTAATTTTTTTTCACTCATTCCTCCTTTTTATAAATTTGGGTTATCAAACAACCACTGGACTGAGAGAACAAAACTAAAGTTCATTATAAACCCAGTATCTTTTTGCAGTACACTCAGGAAGATCTGATGAATTCCACGGTGAAGTGCCTTTCCAAACTCTGCATGCAGGACTACAAAAAGAGAATAATAATTCTGCAGGGAAGCTGTAATTTCACTGAGAAGCGTAGCATCATTACTGTCACTAAAAAAAAGCAGTAATTGTTTCCATAAACAAAAGCCTACTCTTCTCAGCATGACAAAAGAGAAAACAGTTAAGCAGCACATCACTGTGTTGTTCTTTCTTGGTAGAATACGAAATTCAGAGAGTTGGTGGAGAAGCCCAAATACTCTCAGTGTAAACAAGTGCAAAGGATTCTGCTCAGCCATGCGTTGCTGGGCTCCAGACAGCTCTTGTATACTCCAAGGGCCACAAGCCTGTGTGCAGGTATGGAAAAAAAAAACTTGTTCCATTGTTCAGCTGCACAGAACATCAAAGAGTTTTTTTCCTCAGAGCTCACACCTAATGGTATCAATACCAGCTCGGTAAACCGTGAATACCTATTTAGGCGAGTTCAACAGACCTCATAGGCATCAATTCAGCAAATAGGTTTATTTGTTATGAGACAATTACTTTTCTGTGATGCACCACTAAGGAAACACAAGACTAGAAAACTAGCACAATACAAGGTATATTTGGAGTATGAGGAAACGAGGTTGGGAAAGAGGACTTCTGAGATGGTTCGCTATGGGTTTGGCAAATGGTAGAGGAATTCAATCACTGGGAAGGAACAGAAGGGATGTACTTCTAAATTCAGTACTGTACCTCATGGAACTTCTCAAGATCTTCATAAGATAGCTTCTTGCCACATGAACATCATTTTCAGATGGCATTTTCTGTGCTACAACATCCACCACCACTTTCATCTTCCTGAGCAGCCAAGCAAGGGGAGGAGGAACAGACTCGACTGAGCTGTGATGTGATGCACAAGTGGACAAGAACTTACCAGTTCTGTTTCATTTTTTGTATTTGTGGACACATGTATGTTTTTAAGAGGTACTTTTTTTTTTTTTTTTTTTTTTTAGACAGAATAGTCTGCACAGCCTAAAAATGCTGGTGAGATACCTGGAGGATCGAATCACATAGATATCTGCTTTTGTTGAAGTCCACAACATGATTAAACATTAATTTACTGTGCACAGTCAACAATGCTTTCTGCTAGATTTTCGCCATTTAATTGTATTTACTATGTCCTGCACTTCAAGAAACAATTTTTTCTAACAAACAGAGCATAGCATGACTATTGATTCCAAAACCCAGCACAAATAAGTAGAAGGACTGGAATGAAAAGATTAAAAGACTCAAAACAGGAATATTTTACAGGCAACTAAAGATGCTGGAAACTGAGCATTTATGTTCTAATGTAATGCCTCTGTATTAATTCTGAGTGACAGAATGAGATCATCTGAACCTACAACCCAGAAAACCTCTGGCATTAATGGAAGCATTAATAAAAGCATTTCACCGAGAGTGTTTTTGTACCAGCACATTTACAAAAGCTGCTGGGAGGAAAATGCTGATGAGATTTGAAGATACGATACAAAGGGAAGAAAACAATTTCTACTGACTATAAAGCAAGCCGCTAGATAGTGGTCTCAATGACATGTGTGTGCAAATACTTTAGCAATAAAATAACCTTTCCAATCCAGTTTTTCAGAATATATCTGTCCTTTTATAGTTACTGCTTAGAAGTCATTAAGAAAAACATTCTGAATTTCACAGGCTATAGAGATTAGAAATACGGGCTTAGATTGCTGCAGCAATACTGAGGATGTTGATTGGATATGGCAGGGTCCGGGGGAGAGAGAAAATGTAATTCCTTGACCAAGAGAGAAAAATTATTAAACTGGACAGGCAGATTTATCTGTAAACAAGAACAAAGGCCAGAAAAATATCTTAAAAATGAAAAGTAGACAGAAAATTGAATAAAGTGACAGAACTACCTCAGTATACAACAGAAATACCAACAAATATGAGCCATTGCCTCTGTTTTCTGGCACATTCTTAATTTCTGTAGGTACCATTCAGATAAAAGACCAGCAGATACAACAGAGATGTGTATTTTCCCCTGTCTCCAAAAGGATTTGTTTTATTCCCACCTACCAAAGAGCACCCTTATGGTAACCCTACCACATACAGGCTTTTTGCTCTTGGAGTCCCAAAGTAAAAGGAGGAAAGGCGGTTCTGGGGACCTGCCAGCAGGTGGAAAGCAATCACTGGGACTTATTTGCCTGTTAATGTTTTGTTCTAGCCTTCTGCTGAATGAACAAGGATGGAAGGCCTGACCACTGGCTCACATGTCAGTGTAAGGCTGCAAATATTTCACTGTGAGCAGCAGCAGCTACACATGACAGAGGCTGGACAGTATTTCTGAGACAGAAAACAGGCTGTCAGTCATCTTGTTACTGGTCCCCTCTCTTTAGCTCAAAGGGGTATTTTTCATAAAAGCAGGGCTGACGTAGTCACACAAAGACACTCTAACCCATCTCAAGAGCGAGGTAATGAACAATTCCTCCAGCGATATTTCAGGTAAAATTTTGGAAATGTGAAAATGAACCAAGAGTCACACTGATGTGGTATTTTAACCAGGACTGCTCAGGAGGCACTTTGTAGTATCACAGAGTGGTTGGGGTAGGAAGTGACCTCTGGAGATCATCTAGTCCAACCCACATGCTAAAGCAGGGTCACCCAGAGCAGATCGCACAGGAATGTGCCCAGGTGGGTCTTCGATGTCTCCAGAGGAGGAGACTCCACAACCTCTCTGGGCAGCCTGTTCCAGGGCTCTGGCACCCTCAGAGTAAAGAAGTTTCTCCTCACGTTTAGATGGAACCTCCTGTGCTTCAGCCTGTACCTGTTGCCCCTCATTCTATTACTGGGCACCACTGAAAAGTCCTCTTGACACCCACCCCGGAGATATTTATAAACATTGGTAAGATCCCCTCTCAGCCTTTTCTTCTCCAGGCTGAACAGACCCAGCTCTCTCAGTCTCATGAGAAAGATGCTCCACTTCCCTTTGTAACAGCAGTCTTGTGCTATTTCATGCCTTTACGCTGCCCAAAATATATTAATCCTTATTACTGCTTTTCACGTTAAATGTGAATAATTCAAGACAGCTGAGCTTGGCGGCGGGAAGGGAGGAGGAAGGGGCAGAAACTCGTCTCCAGTTCACGAACGGCCCCGCCCCGCCCGGTTTCCCCCACGCTTATCGAGGCCGCACAAAGTTCCCGCTCCGGCACCGCCCCCTGCCGGCCGCCTCCGGCGCCACGCCGGCCTCGCCCCGCAATGCTTCCTGCTGCTCATCCACATCAGCTACACCAGGAAATAAAACCTGGGTTTACACACAAATTCCCAGTTTTTCTAATTTAAAAGGAAGGATGAGACAGTGGCCTCAGTCAGAACTGAGCTGTATCTGCAAAGAACTGTCACACGCTGTCAGCACTAATTTTCTGAGTTAAAATTCTTGTAGTGGTTATATTAAAGATTCTTTAAAAAAAAAGGTATTCCATTTTCAGTCACTTCAGTTTCTACAGAACATTTTTGGATGCAAAGCTGCAGGCCACTGTTTCACAGCACAGTCCACATGTTTCAGTGTACAATTTCCTTGCAAGCCCTAGAATTTGGGAACCAGTCAATGCAGTTAAACTGAACAACAGCTATCAAAATAAGTTCTCTGTCTATTCACCAAGATGCACCTCAGACTTTTCAGTAGTGCTTTGTTTTTAAAAAATAGCCCCAAAACTTTCACAGTGACAGCAGGAGCTCCAAACTATTTTAAACCTCAACTATAACAAGGAATTTGTCCCTATTCCGGCGTAAGGTAAATGGCTACAAGCCTGCACTGCCTGCACGCCAAGGAAATGCAGAATGGCTGCAGCACTGAGATGAAATGGAAACCTACACGTGATTAAAGGTCAAACACACAGTTCATCAGCATTCTCAAACAAGAAGCACACTCGGACATAGCACGCACTGAACAGCACGTCTCACAAGGTGTCCTCAGATTGTTTCAAAGCCAAATAAACCAATTCATGCCAATTCATGTAGAGAAAATGTCAAGGGTTTGTATTGACAGCACAGGTGCCCTTGCTTGTCCCTTTAAAAATCCTAAATTACTTCATTGTCCCCAGTTTTCTCATGTCACCTCCCTTAAAGTAACACCAGGCCAGACATACTAACACTCAGTCAGCAAATATTTTATAAATCTGTATGTGCTTGGGGAAAAAAAAAAAAAAAAAGTCCTTCCAAGCCATGTCTTTTTTTCTTTTTTTCAGTTTACTAATCTTGTGCTCAAGGGATTAAAATACCCTAGAAGACCAACATATAATACAATTAAATGGGTATGCAACAGGCACTGTAAATAAACTACCAATTCACTTATTCTATTTATGAAAACATCATTCAGATATTTTAAGTCTTCTGAATCCATGAAGCAGCGGGAAACGAAGCTGAAAACCACCATGAAGCTGCAGTAACCCACAAGGTCCTCAAATAATAGTAAGAAATAACAGTGTCACTGGTTTTCCTTCCAAAAATAGCTACATATATTTTTCTTTGCAGACTGTGAAGATCTCACTCAACTGTCTAACCTGGGAACTCAAAAGTAGAACAGGATGATTTGTTTGTTTTTTCTAAAAATAAAAATAACAAAGATAAAATCATTATATGAATTTTTTTTTTTTTTTTGAATGAGCACTTATTTGGTTAAAATATCTTTTTTAAATTTTTCTCATCCTTTCTTCAAATAGACAAACAACATCCGTTTCTGCTGCCCCTTGCAGACAAAGACAGCAGGTGCTTTCTCTCTCAGGCAACTATAGTTGTCAAGGACAGCAAGAAGAACTTTTTCAAATACATAGCAGATAAAACTAATACCAGAGGCAATGTAGGCCCACTGATGAATGAGGTGGGTGCCCTGGTGGTAGAAGACACAGAGAAGGCAGAATTGCTGAATGCCTTCTTTGTCTCTGTCTACTCTGCTGGAGGCTGTCCTGGGGAACCCTGTACCCCTGAGACCCCGGATGAAGCCAGGTTAATGGAGGAGTTTGCTTTAGTCGATGAGGACTGCGTTAGGGAACAATTAAATAGTCTGGACATCCATAAATCCATGGGTCCAGATGGGATGCATCCGCGGGTGCTGAGGGAGCTGGCTGAAGTCATTGCTAGACCGCTCTCCATCATTTTTGCCAAGTCTTGGGAAACGGGAGAGGTGCCCGAGGATTGAAGGAAAGCAAATGTCACTCCAGTCTTCAAAAAGGGCAAGAAGGAGGACCCGGGTAATTATAGACCGGTCAGCCTCACCTCTGTCCCTGGGAAAGTAATGGAACAGCTTATCCTTGGTGTCATCTCAAGGCACATCAGGGATAAGAGGGTCATTAGGGGCAGTCAGCATGGCTTTACCAAGGGTAAGTCATGCTTGACCAACCTCATAGCCTTTTATGAGAATGTAACAAGTTGGATGGATGATGGCAGAGCGGTGGATGTGGTCTACCTTGACTTCAGTAAAGCCTTTGACACAGTCCCTCACAGCATCCTCACAGCTAAATTGAGGAGGTGTGGTCTAGACAATAGAGTAGTGAGGTGGGTTGCAAACTGGCTTAAAGAGAGAAGCCAGAGAGTGGTGGTCAATGGTGCGGAGTCCAGTATCTAGTGGAGTGCCTCAGGGGTCAGTACTGGGGCCAATATTATTCAATATATTCATTAACGATTTAGACGAGGGAATTGAGTGTACTATGAGCAAGTTTGCTGATGACACTAAGCTGGGAGGAGTGGCTGACACGCCAGAAGGCTGTGCTGCCATCCAGCGGGACCTGGACAGGCTGGAGAGTTGGGCGGGGGATAACCTGATGGAATTTAACAAGGGGAAGTGTAGAGTCCTGCATCTGGGCAGGAACAACCCCAGGTTCCAGTATAGGTTGGGGAATGACCTATTAGAGAGCAGTGTAGGGGAAAGGGACCTGGGGGTCCTGGTGGACAACAGGATGACCCTGAGCCAGCACTGTGCCCTTGTGGCCAGGAAGGCCAATGGCATCCTTGGGTGTATTACAAAGGGGGTGGTCAGTAGATCGAGAGAGGTCCTCCTTCCCCTCTACTCCGCCCTGGTGAGACCCCATCTGGAATATTGTGTCCAGTTCTGGGCCTCTCAGTTCAAGAAGGACAGGGAACTGCTGGAGAGGGTCCAGCGTAGGGCAACAAAGATGATTAAGGGAGTGGAGCATCTCCCTTATGAAGAAAGGCTGAGGGAGCTGGGGCTCTTTAGTTTGGAGAGAGGAGACTGAGGGGTGACTTTATTAATGTTTATAAATATATAAAGGGTGAGTGCCACGAGGATGGAGTCAGGCTCTTCTCAGTGGCAAACAATGATAGGACAAGGGGCAATGGGATCAAGCTGGAACACAAGAGGTTCCACTTAAATTTGAGAAAGAACTTCTTCTCAGTGAGGGTGATGGAGCACTGGAACAGGCTGCCCGGGGAGGTTGTGGAGTCTCCTTCCCTGGAGACATTCAAAGCCCGCCTGGACATGTTCCTGTGCGACCTCACCTAGGCGTTCCTGCTCCAGCAGGGGGATTGGACTAGATGATCTTTTGAGGTCCCTTCCAATCGCAAACATACTGTGATACTGTGATAATAGAATTCCCATTACTTCCCATTAATTTAGGCACTGCTGGCAGATCTATCTGCCAGGGTAACACAGGAATAAAATATCTACAATTTGGCAAAAGACTAAGGTCCAGCAGCAAAGCTATATAAGGAATGTGAAGAGCTTCTTGCATCACTCTCAATAATTCAATACAACCATGAGTTATACTAATCTAGACTCAAATGGTTGATATAAATACCATAAAGAAGCTTTAGGTTAAGTGCAATATAATCCGCTCCTTGCCATTTTCATTGTTTTCCTGCCTCCCCCGTACCTGTCTACATGTTTGGATGCAATAGAAAAACAAGAAATAGGTAAAAGTAATTTTAAAAGAAGGACAAGACATCCAAACTTGAGGTTGAAAACTTCTCCTGAATAGTTACTCCCCTACTTCATTTGTTCCTTATTTCTTTGAAAATGAAGAAAGGAAGGGGTGGTGGTACATATGTGTGAAAGCATATCACAAGAAAGAAAAACACAGAAAGTCCCCTGAAAATGTTCATGCAACAATCCCATGTTAAAAGATCCTCCCCAAATTAAAAAGCTCCCACAATATATTTTGAAGTAAACCTTCACCGTCATTCATAACCAATATGGATGATTTTTAAAGTTATATATATACACACACACACATATGTATAGATACACACATATGATATGTACATATAGATGTGCGTATATATATCTATACATATATGCAAAGTCACTTCTCAGGCTTTTCAAAACATGCCCACAACTTCTCTTTCCAGGTTGATGGTTTTGCACTTCAATCGCTGCTTTTTCTGTCTTCCCAATACACTGAAGCCCTAGTGAAACCTGACCCACAGTCCACTTCTGAATTTCTCTCCCTGTTTCTTTCTAGAGCACCACAGGCTGAACTGCTTGGTTCCCTTTTTGTAAGGTTGTCCTGCTGCCTTCCACTCAGATACAGCCTTGGATGCCCAAACTTTCTGCTGTCCTGAGCCCAGACAGCAGCAATTTAAGTGCTTTTTCTAAAGTACACTCTATGCCAGCATTTATACCATCTATCCAGGAAAGCAGATCTATCGTGAGCTTTATAAAAACACCACACACCATGTCCCTCTCACACTTACTCCCTGAATTCAAAAAAATATCTGAATGGAACTTCATTTGGGATTAACAGAACCTTATTTGGGATGAAAATTTGTTGAAGGTTATTATATTAGGTATCTGTTGAATATTAAATGGAAATGCTTTCACATCATTGATAAAATACTGCTTATATGAGATTTAAAAAATTAGCATGCCAGCTCAATAGCCTAGGAAAATGAATTTAAAGGTGAAGCTTGTAGTATCAGAAATCATCAACAACATTAGATTGTCAACTGTGCACTCTTTCCCAAAATCAACACAGGAGAGCTGACATACACAAATTCAAAGTACTACTGGCAACACTCCAGACATACCAGAATTTTTGTTTCAAGATTCTGCTTCTCTTTATTAACAGCAGCACACACTCGTTTGTCACAACCAATGTTCTCCGCATTTTAGCATCTATTCTTTTGGCAAAATCCCCTGTGATACACTTCACTGGAATGGGGTAAACCACTGATGAAAACTAATCAGCCTGGTATATGAAAAAAGCTCCTTTCCAACCTCAGGCAGCTGAGCCCTGCTGCTACATCCCCATGATCCGGTGACAGCTGGATTGGCCACAGGCAGAAAAATCCAGACATCCAAGACAGTGCATGTAACATGCACAGACACACAGACTGCAGAAGATGAACAGTTGAGAGAGAGAGAGAACACTTGGTAGTCTCAAGCAACACTGAAACCCATGTAGAGAAATGGAAAATAAAGAACAGAATTTTCATGAAAAAAACAGCCATTAGCAGCCTGGTCACTCTATGGCAAATCTATGACTGACCTACCATACTCAGCTCTTTTCAATGTATAAATGACCTCTGGATACACAATACCATAACCATAAATTGCCATGCATAAAAATAAAACCCTGTACCAGTCCTTCCTTAAGGTGAGAATTATTTAGCCAGCTTCTGAGACACAGAAGCTGTGTTAGCACATAGAGAATGCAGCACTACCAACTCCTAATAACAAACCATCTTATACCTAATATAAAGCTGGTGCAAACTGGCCACAAACAGCTGCTGTTTTCTTCAGGGAATGACTGCTACCCGTCTTGTCCAGTCTGAAGCCATATTATTGAAATCACCCCCACACTGAAAAAAAAAAATAAAGGTATCCCGACATTACAAGACTGACCAGGGACAACTCAGTTCCCTGTTTCTTGAACTTCTGGATCAGTATTCTAAATCAATCTTCCAACTATTTCGACGTCAGAGCAACACTCAAATTCTGGCCTTCCTATGGCTATTCTGAAACCTTTTTTCTCCCCAAATACAGCACCAGAAGTGACTTGGGTTCAGTAAGACCTAAGAGAAGGAATACTGAAAATAATATCAGCCAACATGATCAGTAAAGGAATTAATACAGAATGATAACCTTGTGGCCCAATTTAGACTTCCCCACCCAAAAGCTTTTTCTAAATTTCTGTTGAAACCATGCTGGCAGTGGTGGCATAGAAATGCAGAGGATAATGCAACCTTGAAGATATATTATGTAGTAAAATTGTTCACAAAAAGGAACAGCTAAAGCAGATGCACTGCAGGAATGGTATTTAATTAAATAAATATTTAGAATAATATTGCAGGTCTCAATTATCAATGATATAGTCTTTCTTAGCCAGAAAAAAATATTTGAATAAGAAGTAGAATCAACTCAACAGGCCCACATGAAGTATTTTTGCTCATCTATTTAAGAGCTTGCATTTGCTAAGTATTCAAACATTGCTGCTTAGCCTATTCTCACAGCACTTGGTATTCTCAAGTAACCTTCCAAATAAATACTAGCCACGTCATACAGCATCCAGGAGCCATTTATTCCAGCTTAGCCACCACTGAGACAAAAGATGAGTGTAATAGTGTAGAAAAACTACAATACTTTCCACATTAATAAAGACCTCAGTAAGTTTTTTATGCAGAAACTTTCTCTTGAGGCATCTTGGTCTCAAAAGAACAACAGATTTGAAAGGACAAAGTGGTGCATGAAAAAAAAAAAAAAAGGCAGGTGGAGAGGGAGCAAACCCTCTTCTGGACTACACATACAAGTCTTGCAAAAATTTCTAGTGCTTCCACTGAAAGTAGCATGTGAAGATAGCCATGCAACTGTAAATCACTGTGATATATGGCACTGTTTAAAAAAGGATTTTCATTGTCATAATCACTATTTTCAGATTAAAACAGACATTAGAGCTTTGGCACATTACAGAACTCAAAATTTGGGCGTGAAATCTCAGCTGCCTTAACATGTTGGAAGCCCAAGGTGTAAGGTGGTTAGAGTTGCACAATCACCCTCTGAGGTAACCTCTCCCTCCTTAATGTCCCAAGGGCAGCTCAAGTTTCAGGTGGAGAAGGTAATTGTTATATCCCCTTCTTAATCTCCAACTGCTGACTGCAGCTGTAACAGCATTATAACAAGAAGCAGTGCAATTTGAAACACTTATGCATACATCTACAATTTCTCCATTGGCAAAGGGCAGATATTTTCCCTCAACTTATTGCAGCACGAGCTCCTCTCCTCCTATGCCTGTATTAATCCAGGCCAAATCTCTCCAACATTTTGTGTAGTGATTCTTCATTGAAGTAGAGGGGATATATATGCATGGGCAGATACAATGTTGTCACTGGTGTCAACCAGAGCTCCTACCAGCTGGTGGGGCTGCAGGTCTGTGCTTACCCTGAGAAAGGCAAAGCCACCATCTGCCACCCCTAGAGGAAAGCTGGGGGCTGCACAGAGGCAAGTGAAAGAAGCTGTCTCCTCTGCTGAGGCTGGCTCTACGTCCTGACATTTTATTCTGTCAGACATAGAGCTGGACCCCAACTTCAACCCTCCCTACAAGACAGTGCCGATCCTTATTGCACAGTGGTTGAGCAAGACTAAGCTACAGGAGATGGCCACAGAAGCACGCGTGGATAAGAACGACCTTACTTCCCCTGCAGTCTCTCATACGGAGTAACAGCGTCATCGAGAGACAGTGATACTCTTCCTCCTATTGCAAAGTGACTAGCAGCTGTGCCTGGAGAAGATGGATCCCCCTTTAAACCCTGCACACAGTACTGTACCTACAGGATGCACAAACTTGTCCGTGTCTCCACCCCTGTCCAAACCTTCCTCCCTCCATCACACACACAGAAATGGAAAGGTATGTCTGAATCCTGAAAATACAGGGCTTAATTTCTTCACTCCTCTCAACAACGTTGAGACTCTTCCAGGAACTTATGCATAAACTAAGAGTTCATGAAAAGGAAATGCAATGAATGCAAGGATATCTCAGAATAGTTTGGGTTGGAAGGGACCTTCAAAGGTCATCTAGTCCAACTCCCTGCAATAAGCAGGGACATCTTCAACTAGATCAGGTTGCTCAGAGCCCCGTCCAGCCTGGCCTGGAATGTTTCCGTGGATGGGGCATCTACCACCTCTCTGGGCAACCTGGGCCAGTGTCTCACCACCCTCATTGCAAAAAAAATTCTTCCTCATGTCTGGCCTGAATCTCCCCTCTTTTAGTTTAAAACCATCACTCCTTGTACTATCGCAACAGGTCCTGCTAAACGTCTGTCCCAATCTTTCTCATAAGCCCCTTTTAAGTACTGAAAGGCCACACTAAGGTCTCCCCAGAGTCTTCTGTTCTCTAGACTGAACAACCCCAACTCTCTCAGCCTGTCCTCACAGTAGAGCTGTTCCATCCTTCTGATCATTTTTGTGGCCTTCTCTGGCCTCTCTCCAACAGGTCCATGTCTTTCCTGTACTGAGGGCTCTAGAGCTGGACACAGGACTCCCGGTGGAGTCTCACCAGGTCAGAGTAGAGCACAATCACCTCCCTCAACCTGCTGGCCACATTCCTTTTGATTCAGCCCAAGATATGGCTGGCCTCCGGAGTGTGAGTGCACACTGCCAGCTGATGTCCAATCTTTCATCCACCAGTACCTCCAAGTCTTTCTCTACAGGGCTGCTCTCAATGCCTTCATCCCCCAGCCATTATTGATATTGGGGATATCAAACTGACAATACCTCTGCCAAAGATTCACCCATGATAGCCAGCTCATCCCCTGACCCAGGGAATCAGCAGTGGACATGGACAAGGGACCACCCCCTGTTACACCCCTGTAGTTCAGACCCTTCAGGCAGCAGTTCCCAGAGCCACTGGTCTACCTGAAGAACCCACTCCAGTCCACTCACTGTGTAAACATGCTCAAGTCTTCAGTAAATTTATGCTGATAAAAAAGGTAAACTCCTACTTAACCTATTAACTGCAACAATGCTGTTTCCCTTTATTTGGATACCCTGGGAACAATACAGGCCTTATTTTGAGGAGATGTATGGCAGCCTTAGAACACTTAAAACCATTTAAGAGTTGGAAGTTTAAAAGTCTTGACCAGACAACTCTGATTTCTGGGATTCCCAGAGCAGAGCTGATTTTGTTTAGTGGATAATGTTCTTGCAGGCTTTTAGGCTTCTTTTGCAGAAACTGAATGTGCCAAGATACGCACCCAATTTAATCTCATTAGACCTGAAATCCAGGTCCAATCACAGAATCACTTCACAGCAATAACACCACAAATCTTCAATAGATTATTCCTCTTCCAGCCCACCTCAGACCACTCCTTCAGATCTTAATCTTTAGTCACCCTAATTATCACCAAGTGTAAGTTTTACAAGAAAGTAAATCTGGCAAAAATAAAACTAAAAAAATACAAGTTGAAATGTGCTTGGATACAATGAAAAGAAATTGGAAACTACTTCAATGATTTTTTGAGGTCAGATCAGTTACAATGGATGATAATAGACAGGAAAAAAGCTCTAGCCATATTCACAAATAGTTATTCCTGCTGTAAAGCTTTTGTGCTAAAAAACCACAGGGGCTATCACCATCCCTCTGAAGAGACTAATTTAATAACTGAATTCATCCATGCACTCTACCTGCATAAACCAAGGATGGATCCTGATGCAAGGTGTCTATGGACAATCTCACAACAAATAATGATACTATAAATTCACGTGCAAGTTGTGCCTATGTCACTATTTTTAAAGCTGAAGCAGTGAATATGGCTCTAACACTGAATACTTATCTGGTTGCATTTATGTACTAGACTTAGTCTTCTTCAGCTGGAAAACAAAATTGTGTTTTAACACTAGTGTTAGGGTGGTACAGAGCTCCCTCACAGAAGTTTAAGCAGCCTCCAGGAACAGAAAAGATGTCTTTCATACATAAAAAGATCACTGAAAGAGACACACTGAATACTACACATGAGCTCCACATGATTAATGAAAGTCTAATATTTTATAGCTTTAATTGAAGTTCAGTGAGGTCAGCAGAAACGTGTGATATAAGTGCCAACATTCTGCTATGTATTATTACGCTTTATTATAAACCAACGATAACCCACAGAAGTTGATCATAACTCTTCTGGGATCTCATCCCACAAATACAACAGGCAATTCCTACCTGAGCAGCTCACACTGGAGGGAAGCTCCATTAGCTTCACTAGATTAAGGATTTCTCTAATGGAACTGGCTGCTCTGTCTGAACACCACTAAGCAGATAGAGAGAGAAACACATCCTGAGCCCACGCTGCTCTGACACCCCACCTTCACAGCATATGTTCTTGAAGAGCAGGAAGCAGCAACTGCCTGGCAGTGAGAAAAAAATCCTACTCTGCCAAATTTATCATTTAACACCCTCCCTCACTTCCCAAAACTGCATAAAACAAGTGTATTTAAAGGTCGTCTTTTTTTTTCCCAGATTGCTCACTACTTCATATTCCTCTCCCTCCCAAGGAGAAATCCCATGATCCCTCCTTAGATTTACAGGGAGGGAAAATTTTGGTCTCAAATGCTTATCAGTATACTTGTTTCCTCTTGCACTGTTCCGTAAAAATCCCCTGGCATCCTTGTGCAACCTCTGCACATGTCAGCAAACTGTTCACAGCCTGAGAAACTTTTTTTCACTGAATTTTCTTTTCACACCAATAAAAGCTCAAGAATGAAAAACTCTCAAGCCTTGACACTTCAAGTTCCACTAATAGACTGACCCTGCTATGCCATTTACCCTGATGATACACACTGGGATGAAGAAACCAGCCCAAGAAAATCAGTTGCAGACCTCTCAGAGAGCAGTAACTGCAAACCAGGTCAGGGTACGGCACCGCTGGGAGATGAGCGGTTTTGCTCAGCAACAGAAAGCACGCTGAAGCCAGGTCTGCAGCAGAAATGGGAGGCAAATTGGCAAGCAAACTACAAAATACTCTTCTCAAAGTCACCTCCCTTCTTCCACACCCGCTGACTCCACTTCAACAATCCTACTATGAAATTTTTATCAGATGTATTTGAGACAACCATGCATGGCTTTTCCCTCCCTCCATGGACAAGTTCATAAGGTGCAAACAAGCAAAGATAAAAGTACCCAGAGCACTTGCTCACCCCAGCAATGGTCTTAGAGGGTGAGGAGCTGCTGGAGCTGGTATCCTGCTTCCTGGCCAGCCTGGCAGGAACCTCCAGCTCCAGCACAGCCACAGGTACCTACCTGGGCACTGCACCAGTCAGCGCCTCCTCCTCAGACCACATCCATGGGGACCAGGCACGGTTCCCGGCTGGCAGGTGAGCCCCCATGGCAAGGAGCGGGATTGGGCCACGAGAGAAGCGATGAGGCCCCAGCTGCAGAGAGGCATGGGGTGCAGGGTGACACTCACCTGGGCTTTATCCTCAACAAAAGCAGGTGATGCTGGTGGAGCAGAGCATGGGACCCTGCAGCCCTCTGCGACCGCCCACCCGCCCTCCTCCTGCACTAATGCGCGCCGCTGGGCCAGATTAGGGGATATAATTAGACTCACAAAGGAGCCTTGTTACTGCTCCCCGCTAAGAGGCCAGAGCAGTTTTGATTAGTCAGACCAGCAACTCCACTGACTGACTCTGGTGAACATTGCCTGCAGAGCTTGGTGGACAGGAGTTGAGCAAAGCCCACAAAATGAAACCAGAGGATTGTTCCTGGAGTAGGGATTTTTATTTTTAATTTGAAGAGGTGTTTGACATAGCATGTGGAAAATACACTGAGATTATGCTGCTGAAACTAATTTTTTTTTCAGCTGTTCCACCCTTCCCTTTTGCAACCCTCTAAGTAAATACATGAGTGAACAGACCAGTCTGGGGCACTATATTGAAAAGTTAATGTCACCATGAGATGACAAATATGCTCTAGGAGCTAAGCTAAAAGAAAATCTCCAGAACATCCTGGGCCTCTTAAGATCTGATGGGCTGTCAATATGATTTGAGAGTCACAGATGTTTTTCCTATACATTAAAAACAATAAGCCAGTCTTTTCAGGGAGCAGCACTTCCTCCAAAAGAGAGAAATAAATAACCTTACTACTCAGGCACTGGAAATCATCACCTATAGGGAAGGGTGGCAAGTACATCCTTCTGTCCCCCAGGGAGACAGATGTTACAAATTCTGGGCAATACTTAAAAAAGACAATTTATTTTATTAACCTTTTAAAAAAAAATAAGTTTTATTTCACACTCACACCATTAATCCCCTGCCGCTGGTCAGATTTGCACATGTAAGCTTGCTGCAGTTGCTGATCATAGTCATACCTGAGGACATAAAGGACACAGTAACAGGCTGCACAGGGTTTATCTGGGGGAAAATGAAAAAGATAAGTTCTGCTGTATCTTTAAGCATCAACCCAGGAGAATGAGAAGGAGAAACTTTCTTCTTTTATTACTGGTCTATGGGCAGAGACCAGTTTTTCCTTAGGCTTACTGACTCATCACACTAAACACACATTAACTATACATTTTTATTGGTTCTGTGCACAGCAGACTGACTGCCACAAGATGCTGAATGCACTGCAGCATCCTTACCAACAGACTGACCTGCATACAAAAAATGAACGGCTTTTCACAGGTCAAAGTAGGACGTGCTTATAGTCACAAAGGAAATGCTGGAAGGACTGTGGATTTACAGAAATCCTCAAACTTCAGGAGTGAGGAGGAGGTTGGCAAAGGGGCAAAGAGCTGTCTTATTTTATGCAGGCATATTTGGATGTTAGGAATAAATTTAGCATATGACTAGACATAATAAGACAGCATATGGCAGAACAACACAATTGTAAAGAAGTCCAATGGCTCCAGTGTGTGAACTTGTTGGAAGTTAGAGGGTGTATGGCTAAAACTTTATCAGCAAGACAGCAATACTCTATCAAAAAAATGACTGCACTTACTATAGAAGTGACAGTATTTATTTCTCACACATGTCCAAGCTAGTATAATAAGGTATTTTTGGAAACAGTCTGAATAAAGGTAGGCTGCCATGATCCCTTGCTTACCAACATTAACACACATGCTTGTGTGTGCATATGCACACTCAGTCTGGAGAAAGACTTTCATTTGATAGGTCACTTTTCTAACATTGTTTCTGAGTGATTTTTAAAAATGTGGAGTTATTGTTATGTGAATTAGGGCACAAAGTTCAGCTGACAAACACTATTCTATACTTGGTGACTTACTTGGCAAAACAGAGAAGTAAAACCAAGTGGAAAAAGTTTTTTTTTTTCCTGAATTTCCCACAGCAAGTTCATCTTTACATAACAGAACAATGAATTGCATAGAGTGAGCTCTACTGAATCCACTGTCTGAGAAAGTATTAGAATTACATTGGTACAGTGGTAAAAAAGAGGAAAAGCAAGTATCTCCTTAATTTTAAAGAAGAGGAAAACTTGAACCTCAAGATGTACTTGGCTAATAGGATTTTTAATTTGGCCTTAAAACCTTTTTTCCAGTCTTAATCTGCAATCAGACACTGACGATCTGTCAGCCAGAACAGCAAACAGACAAAGCAAGCTCATCTTACCTTCAGTACAAGGACTGCTGGGCATGGCACCACATTTGCTGAAAATAAACAGTCTCATAATTGTGAGGAAGGCATTTATAAAAGACTAGTTGACAGTTTAAAAATGTCCCTGAAAGGACTGGGATTATTTATTACTGTGCTTATTATACACATAGGATTCAAAGATCAGAGAAGGTGGGTGACAAGACAAATGCCACACACAAAGATTTCAGTCTATCAAACAGAGACTTTTCAGTCAAGTATTCTGAGGGCAAAGACCCCCCTCCTCAAGGCCTTATCTCAAGTGTAAACCTGCCTCTCTTCAAGAGAGTACAACCAAGTAAATGATCTGGGATCATTATTCTAGTTGCAGTTGGATTACAGTGCAGAAGGAAAAGGAGCCTACAGCCATCTTCACATACTTGGTATTAATGAAGATGTGCTTATAAAGCTATGACACTGGATTTGTAATCACGATGAGCTTCAGTCTATGTAGCACCAAACAATGCTTTATTAATATAACTGCTCTTCCCTTAAAAGAGGAAACTGTATGTCCCTAGTTCAAAGGAAACCCCTGCACTCCACAATCTGAGCTTCCAGAAGGCTTTACCTCCTTACTGAAAAATAAAACACCAGCTAATAGCTTTGAAATTTGAAAACAGAACAGGCCAAGAGTTACCTCCTCCACCTTCTCCTCTCTTATCCCTGGAATCACAAAAGAGCGATTCAGGGTGAAAAGCTTTCATAAGGAACACCCATACCTTTTTCACTCAGAAAGGTTTCCCAGATAATTTTTTAGTTTGTTTTAATAACCCAAGTTGTGGGGAGTAATTCACTTGTCACTGAGAGCAGCACCACAGGAAAAGCAGCGTGTGCCTTCCAGCTGCTACCGAAGGTCCCGTCCCTGTCCCCACTCCGCCTGACTCTGGCTACTGACTTAAGTCCTCCTGAGCCTCTCACCTGCCCTTTCTCAGGGATGCGGCTTTTTGCCAAAAATACAAAGATGAAAAATGGTTAAAAACCTGAACGGTCAATACCCGTGCCCCCTTCAAGACCTTCTGGGAAGCACATTTGGGACGCTTTTGTCTCGACTGACCTTCCTGCATATTTTAAATATATATTACCACGTTTAATTTAGGAAGGCTTATCTGAAAGAGACTGTGTGCATTCTAAGGCAGAAACTTCTAAATTATAGACTTGTTTTTGAAATTCCTTTTATGTTATTTAATTAAAATAATAGCCACAAGAGAGCGCTACCAGCAAGGGATTCGCAGGGAAAACAACAGACTCGTGAAGCTATTGAGAATAAAAAGAAATAAAAATGCATTTGTTGTGGTCAGGCAGTCTTATTTGCACATTTAAAAGAACTCCTCGGATATTAAATTGCTATAACTGTGATCTTCAGAAGTCAGGAGAGGTTCTGGATGTCTTGAGACATGTTCATTGTTCTTTCTCTTTGTTTACCAAGGGAAATTACTCAGCAGTTTTTGGATTTTAGGTACCTTTAAAATGACTCACTCCAACTGAGACACTTGAAATTAACAGGTTGTTTTCTGATATCGCCTTTTAGTGAATTACAAACATTCAAAAAAAAAAACCCAAAAAAACCAAAACCTCTATGCAATGAGCTAAGACATCAAAACTGTTTGTGGCTTTGCTGTTTGTTTTTGGTCTCTATGCAGTGAGTATCTGAATACCCTGTACTCCCTTCTTACCTTTCTAAGAAAAGTGCTGACAAACTTTAACAACAACATCAGCCTATTTTCTGGATACAGCAAATGGAGCTGTAGCATTTTTTTTCCACACAAAATATGAGGAGTTCCTGTTTTTGCATTTTCAGTCTCTAGTGTCTTATCATAAAAGGAAGTGACTCCCAAAAAGTAACCCTAAAAGAGAACTGACCTAGAATGTGACAACAGCAACAACAAAATACAACCATGTCTTTAACTTCTGAAGGAGGGACTGCCTCTAAAATATAGAAAAGATGTAATAAAAGCAACCTGTTGATACTTGCATGTCTTAGAATGGCAAATTGAACCAGTATTTTGAAGACAAGTTACTGAGTTACACGGTACAGGTTCAAGTCCCTGCCATTTTAGCAAAGAAGCATATCCAACCTCAAATGCCTGTTCTCACCTGCCAAAATTCACACATAGATCTAAGCAATTATCTTCTGTCTTGTTCTCAACCATAGCAAGACCTATAAAGCATGTAGCATTGCTCTTTGCTTTCTTTTCACGTGTCAGGTAACCAGTCGGTCTGACCTCCCATCTGCCAGTCACCCCATATCTGAAAATGGAGCACACAGCAATGACGCACCACGGTCAGCAGCGCCTCTGGTAAAACAGCCACACTGGACGGAGCATTACCTTGTGGCAGCACAAGAGAGCTGCTCCTTCCTACCCCACAACCTACAGTAAGTCGCATTTCATGTTAAAACAAACAAAAATAAAAGAGAGAGACCTGCAAAATGCCCTGCTTTGGCCTACAAAAACAAATAACTGCAAATAAATTATCAAGTCTTAGTGCCCTTAAAGAGTTCAGTCATTAACTTGGGCAAAGTAGGATTTCACCATCAGAGTCTGCTCTGGTTTTCCTTGTATCTCAGTCCAACTGTACAGGCTTGAGCAGGATGGAACAGCAATTTCATTTATAAATAAGATATGCACTGTTGACAAAGAAGTATTAAGTTGTATGAGTAATTAAATCATCAATCTTCCAGCCTGCTAAATTCACAATAGATGACCATGATAAAACTTTAATATTCTGGAACAGTTTTTCTTCACTCTACCTTGGGGAACTAGACAGGCACATCTGGATGCCTGAGATAAAAGTGTTGATCTTGGGATTTATGATATATTATATAAGCCACACAAATATGTTTTCCTCATCCTTATTTTGTGCAGATTCGCTACCTTTTGATGGCTAGATAGCATTAAACTCCTGATGTCATCCTCTTACCTCAGTTTTTGCTTTGATTTATCAGAATTTCTCTAAAGGATAGGATAATAAAACATTTTTTTAAATTAGCGTTTATAATCCGGAAGCATCCAAAATGCTTCCCATATTGAAAAACCAGCTACAAACTCTGGTTCCAGCAGGGTTTACTTTCAAGTATTTTAGAAGTTATCATGCTACGTAAGTAAGGTGCTAAAAAATTAACCTTCAACATAAATACAAAAAAGGTTTCATTCAGCAGTAATGCTGAAGAAAAATGCAGCCTCTGCTAGGGCAGGTGCTAACAGCAGCAGAAGGACTTAAAATACCCAGGGGATTTTAGGCTGTTTCACCCTGACTGAGGCAAAGATCAGGAGCAAGGAGGAGCACACAAAGCAGCCTTTGGACACGATCCCCACCAGCACCTTTGCCCAGGATGGAGCACAGCAGCAGGCAGCTGCCTGCACCAGCCCAACATGCTGCCTTCAGCAAGAAGGAACTTGTCACATCCATGGAGCACACGGCTGTGGAAAACCCGCTGTGCTTGTGGCCAGAAACAACGGGCGTGTTTTGCCTCCCAGCCACCTACCGCTGTGAGCTTACCCTTCGATAGCTGTCCCAAACTAACTGAGTTTCCTCAGAAACCACATTTCAAATACCAACTGGTGTTTCCACCCAGGTGTGGTACATTCCCACACCAATTTCAACTGTGATTTACCCAACCATGTCCAAGGTCATTCAAAAATGGGAGTAAGGAAAGAGAGTTCCTTCAGTCACAGGGCATTTCAGGAGACAGCCCAGCTTTAGTTCACCTCATTCCTCGTTAAAGCACTCTAGCCACATGATGCGAATTACCGACTTCCACAAAAAATACCACCACAAGCTGAGATGCTTCAAGTTTTATTTGGGTAAGCTTTTTTGCTCTGACATGCCCTAAGCCAGATCAGATTTTGAAGACGTTACCATCCTCCAGAGTGCTTTCTTCCCCATCATATGCTACCCTCCAGTTTGGCTGCCCACTTGCAGGCAAGGCTGCTCCATGAGCCAGACCAAAGAGATGATGCTGACTTCAACTGCAGTCCAGAAGAAATTTCCCCAGACCTCGGCTTTTGTCACTCTGCCCTTCCTGGGGACTCAGCATGAAGCTGAACTAAAAGCATAAGGGCTGTATAACTCAGCAGTGTAGTAGCTGTGCCTCTGTGCTAGACTTTGTTTTGCCAGCTGACCCACTATCATGCAGATTCAGCAGCAATGACCATAAAATAATGGGTTTCATGTGTAAGAGATAAGATGTAAATTTGTTCAGCTATTCAGTAACTAAAGCTGCAACACTCTTGCATTCCTGCCCTTCTTTCACATGGTCATACTTCTGGAGTTTAGGGTTAGATCCAGAAATTTTAAAACCTTTTTATAATCTTTTCAAATTGGAGCGTGTTACATGTAGTTATTTGAGCAAGTAGAGCATAAAATCTCTATATTCAACATGGTAGGCTACTTGACACTGAAACATTTAAGCAGCATCTAAATTCTCAATCTCATCAATCATTCTATCTCCAGGAGATGAAATATGTAACCTAAAATAAAAGTAGCTCAAGGAGAACTGCACCACAATGAAACAAGAGTATTACTGCTCTCCCAAACTTGCATGTCAAAATTCTTGACTAATGTTTAAAAAACCCAACATTCTTAAGTGCTTAAGAGCAACCCCAAACAATTTGATATTTCAAAACACATACAACATACACAAAAGCATGCCCGACAAATGCAAAAAAGATTCCCAACATAAAACCACTACTTATTTGGTCTTTAATGGATGGGCTACAATTCTGTTTTAGTCAAGAGTTTGCAGTGGCCTACGGTGTCATGAAACACACAAAAACCATCGTCTGTGTCTCCATATGAATTACCATGCGAAATGAGTAAGTCTTCAGACACCCAAATTTTAGAAGGCTCACCTGCTTCTCACTCTCACCCAAGGGGCTACATATTACAGTTTCCGCCACCTACACTGAAATCCACCAGTGGGAAGCAGTTTTAAGAATAGATCCAATATACCACCTGGTAAAAAGCTATGGTTAAATCCTGTAAGCACTTGTATAGTTTTTCATCTTCAGTCATGTGAGAACTCTCCCTAAATTGGATGAGAGTACTCATGCTCAAAATTAACCATTTCAACAAGTGCTTGCAGGACTGAAGAATAAAAGAAAAAAAACAACCCAAACCTAGAAACCAGTCAGGACTCACAGGTTGTTACCATCTAATGCATATTCCATTCCACGAAAAAAGCAACATTGCCCAATTTTAGTCATTACTTAACAAAACTGAATAGCATTGCCACAAGTAACCTTTTGAATAAGCATATTGAAAGTATAGAGGTTTCCTTTTACCCACAAATAAATGTCTATGCCCTTTCTAACAGAGCTGACTTGGGAAAACATGGTGACATCTGTTGCATTTTTGACTTTCTGTTACTCAAGTTTTACGGGCTGGATTTTTTTTTAATTTATAAAGAAATAAATTAGGAAAGTCACAACAACATAAAACCATGTCACTCACAACATACATATTGAGAGAGTCCTGACAATTGTACAAGAAAAACATAAAAAACCACAAGGCAACGGTTTGCTCTTTGAAACCAGGGACAACACACCACCAACTAGGGGGACTGAAGCTTATGATCACCTCAGGTGTCCACTGGTCTAACAGCATGAATCAAATCCTGCTAAGAAACAGGTGAGATGGGCAGAAAAATCAATCAATAAAAGTGCTTTTTAGTTGTATACCCACCAATAAGACAGCTGGCATGGGAAACATCCAAACACCTGAGTGGTGTTGCCAGGGCCATGGATTTACACGATTTCCATGTCAGTTAAGTGACAGCTAGGGGAAACGGTCCTCATCAGGGCTCTTCCCAGGTATAATTTGTTGAAAATGTAAGATGAAACTGTGCGCTCCTGCTTTTGCCGTGTCCACTCCTTCCATCAGCAGGACAGGACTGCACAGCTGAAGGAGGTGGAGGAGCGCAGTACTGGCCGCCCAGCCCCATGTTTGCCTGTGCAGTAGGTGGGGGACACACCCGAGCGGAAGAGGAACGCCACGCCAGTCGGCCTCCTCTGTGGAACCCCACCAAGCATGCACAGAGTGGCTTCTTTGGCTCCTGCTGTCCCACCCGTGAGCCACAGTAGCTCAGTGGCAGCACCAAAGGAGAGAAGAAGAGGTCTTGGCCTGGCAATGCCCCATCACACATCCTGACACACACGGCTGGCTCCTCCCTCCATCGCAAGACCCAGCTGGGAGCAGGGGTGGTGGACATCCTATCTGGCACACATTGAAAACCCGCCATCCTGCTTCGTGCAGAGCAGGCTGACAGCACTGACCCATTTCTCAGTAAATTTCCAAAACGGGAATTTAATGGCCAGCCCTTCCACCAACTGCAGCCACACAGAAACATTTGAGCCTTGAACCTGAAAGCTGTGTGGATCTGTTGCAAATACTGGCTTGCAGAGTGTGTATACCAAAGATCTGCTGTTCTGTGCTCACATCAACTTCAAGAAACATGGGTGGTGAGGGGCTTTCATATTTGCCTACTTTTTACAGCAATATACATGCGTGCAGATACAGCCCTGGAAACCCCCCACTGCAGTTTCCTACTCCTTCCCAAAGTCTGGCTGAAAATACAGGCATTAAGAAACAAACAAACAAAAAAAATCTGTTCTTAGTCAAGGCCAAGGTCAATCTTTAAAAAAGAAGAATTATGGCTATTGGGCAACGAGAGAGAAATCACTGTTATTTTTTTGTCTGTAATAAGCCCTAGTTCCAGAAGCAATGGGATGAGATTTAACAGCAAAAGAGATTTTACTTCTACTCAACAGTGGTTCTCTGCAAACGCATTTGGTTTATTGAGCAATACTTAACCATAACTGTGGACTAAATATGTGTAATACTTGCTTAAAATCTGCAAAACTCTACTAACTATTTTGATATCTACAAAACTAGAACTCCCAAGTGGCCAAACACAGGTAAGAGGCAGAATTCACAGTCCTCCATCCATATCTCATAATTGTACCAAAAACACAGATCCCTCATCTTCCCAAGTCATCTCACAATTTGTATTGCTAAGTCTGACAGTACTCCTGCAGCCACAAGGAGCTATGAAGTACACAGCTAGCTGTTGCACTCATCATAAATGGGCAAGACTAGATCCCCTTGGTAAGTTACACAAAACTCACTATAGAAAGGTCACCGGTGGTATTGAGCATGTTTCCACCCAGAATATGACAAAATTTCAGTAATTGCCCATACAAATGCTTTAAATAACTGTGAGATTTTTATTCCTGAATTTCTGCTCAGCTCTTCGAGACAGTACTGTACAATCTCAGAACCCTTGGGAGACTCATTAAGAACTCTCCTGCTATGCTTCAATTAAATGGCTGTCTTCACGAAGTGTCACGCAAATAAGAATTACCCTAACTTTCCATGTCTAGGTGTTTATAGTCCATGTATCTGCACAGTAAAATTCAGCATTCAGACCACGCTTCTGATAGCAAGCGTGTTTTCTCTCACTCTCTTTCCCTCTCCTATAACAAGGGACTCCTCAGCATTGCAAAACCAGCTTGCTCTTTTGCCACACGAAGGCATGAAACTGAAATGCTATATAAAGGAAAACATGCCTGCTCACATGGGTATGCAACATGGCCAGAACTACTCCAGAACTCTAAAGGTGGTTCTCAGGCACTGGCAGTACCTGCAGAGTTAAACAAAGCTCAGCTTTTCATCACCAGCAGACCCCGAGGAAGAGTCATCCATGGCTACCCCTCCTTGTTCACCTGCTTCCACTTCCACAAACAGACGATGCAAGCAGCCAACAGGACAAACCCACATAACTTCTTAGAGTGGCTCCCAAAGGTCACATAATCCCACCCTCCTTTTAACATCAATAAACCACAAACTGAAGTGCAAATTTTTAACAGTTAAATATGTCTCATGAATTCATAGCTGAAAACTATTCCAAACTTTCATGGATTTGTGGTATACACTTATGTCTAGCATGTGCAAAGAAAATGAGATTTTATTTAATAACTGGAAGGGAATTTATGTTAGAAGTGTATGCAGAACCGTTAAATTGCACAGAATAGGGTAACCACCTCAGAACAATTTTCCATATGTATACATGTAGATGGGCACACATATTTTCCAAATCAAGAGAAATTCACATAGAATTCCTATAAGAAATGTCCTAAGCACACTTCCCTCTTCACTTTCCTGCAAAAAGAATCTACTCAAGAAACAACTCAGTACTACAGTGAAGAACTAGCATATAATTAAGATGTGTTGTTGTGACAAATCCACTTGAGAAAACAACATAAAGCCTCCTGAGTCCCCTTTTAATCCAAGACCAAAGTACACTGCACTTGTTCAACCATCAATATACGTAAGCTACTTAAACATCACATTTGTTGTTGTGCCAGTTGCACAGTCCTAATTTGGTTTAGACCACAACTATGCAGTGTTTCCAAAAAACAGAACCAAGTGTGCATGCTGATAGCCAGCAGATTTATGCTGAGTATTTAGTACTGCAGGTACTTCTATTTAGAGACCAATATTATTTTCCCTATGCAAGTCAAGCATCAGATACTTTAAAAATAGCAGGTAAAAATAATTTTGTGGAAGCCAGCCACTGCTGCTGGACACCACCAGCCCCTTGAGCAACTTTTGCTGCAGTCACAAGTTAATTATCATGAATGAAACACATTACTATGGCAACACTTTTTCACTCGATCATGGCTGTAGGAACCAAAACCAGCATATTCTACTGCTTCCCAGGTACAGAAAGAGTTAGATCAATATAAGATAAGGATGTGATGTTACTGCACGAAGGAGTGACCTATTTGGAGGAATTTCACATGGACCCGCTTCTCACCAGCGACAAATGAAACCTGATTTTTCTAGATTAAGCCTACTGACATTAATAGGGAGTTCTCTGCTTTCCAGAATAATTTTGTTAAAATGTAATTTTTCCACATCATGACAGTTCTAAAAATGTTTGCTTTTCACTTCTGGATTGGTCTAGAAAAAGATACCACAAACAACCCTAGGGGAAAAAATAAAGCTTTTAACTAAAAAATCTAGAACTTGGCTTCCCAGGTTAACTTTCACAGATAGCAAGGACAAACATGATGAAAAGAAAGACTCTTCCGACCTTTCAGGACTGGGCTGTTGAGCTTCAAACCATTTGTCTATTTTGTGCTTCAGATTATTACACTGACACCCATGGGGAATAAAATGTTAAACGCACACATTACAGTGCTAGACAAAGGACACAGGGCAAGCAGATTCTGTGACTTGCAGATCAATACTTCATCTCATATGTAACTCAACGAAACGGAATTGTGGGACTATCCCCAGCCTCCCCAGAGAACAGTAAGGGTGGATCTAAAGAAGACTGAAATAGTCCAAAAACGCTAAGGCAGCCATTTCAAGATTGCTGTAATTAATTAAAGCGCAGACTGCCTCCGAATGTGGTGGTCCTATCCAGCTGAAAACTTACTTCCCCAAGTAATTTTGCAGTCAGATCAGTCCCCTGATCCAATTCAATCCAGACCTGCAGGAGTGCTCATGCAAAGACTAAACAACTGGTTTGCTTAAAGACGGGACTGTTTGAAGCACTCATAAAAATTCAGCCTAAGATTTAGGGCAAACAGAACAACACAGTACTGTTGTTCAAACCATAACTTCTGGAAGAAAGCATGCAACAAGACTTTTATAAAAACCTTCATCACTTGAACTTCCAACAGGAAAAGAAAAGCTATTTCAGCATACAGACAGCAGCGCATGAGAACAAGTTGGCCAAGAATAAAATGAGACGAGCTGTTAAAAGGTTTCTGACTGTCAAAGGACTGATGTCCTAAGGCAACTTTCCAACAGAAAGAGCAAAGTTGAAAAAACACAGACAAAAACCCTAGCTAATTTCATTCAGTGAGTTTTATGAAATTTTATCTAATATTATGCAGGCTCGTCAATGACCCAGAAGGCTCTTGCCTCTTTTGGAAGCTATGGAAATCTTCATTAACTTAAGATAAAGATGTTTTCCTTAGCAACAGTCACTATTTCAGCCTCTTGGAAGGAACAGAAAGGTTGCTTTTCCCCATTGCACATGTGCTAGGGAAGGAAAAAGAGGAGGGATGAGAAAGGACGGATGAAAATCCATCAGCTTTGCACCAAACTGCACACAAGCTTGCATAGCAATGGGGCTCTGCTGCCTGCAGAGAATGGCTACAAATCTGCCAACAGCAAACCAGTGCTTTATTAGCTCTATGAAAGTTCTCCAAAATCATGGGCATGGAATGAAGTACTTGTGAACAACAAGAACAGCAGAGCTCTATCTCTTGTGAGGGTATCTGAGCATTAAACTTTCTGCCGTTTCCAAAGACGGATCAGAATTCACAGATTCTGAGTAAGCTTAACTGTCATAAAACTGAAAAGCACCAAGAAAGAGGGAACTTCTCCACTTGGTCTGAAGCTTTTAAAAGTAATTAAGACTTGCTGTCTTGGCAGATTCTTCAATGTCTATAAAACTTCTCAACCCTGAAGTTCTCCCTTTCTGTGACAGAAACAGCTGATGTAACCTCTGCTAACAAGAATGCTTTTACTGGAATAGCCCATGCAAGTTGAAACTGTTGAACACCAGCATGATTTATAACACTTGTGAATGCATTCTGTTTTGCATTTATTAGCTTTAGTGTTACAAAAATTTTGTGAGAGCTTCTGAAAGTAGCTATTGGTGAGGATATAAACTATTACCTGTGGAAGAGATTCAGTTTCCTGTAATTCCTTCTGTCAAAAACACCTTCTTAAACCAAAGATTAAAACCATGCTTTTGTACCTCTCTTACCTACCAGTGCTATTTCACAAAACACAGCCCTCAGTTCAGACAGCCTCAAATAATGGTTTTAGTTGCAGACTGGATCATCATACCTGTCAAACCCCAATTCTCAGCATTTCCAGTGTGGCAACAAAATTCTTTTTTGATTCTAACAAAGATAAACAAAATTCTCTCATGAAAGACCAGTTGTTATAATTTGAGAAAAGTAATTAATCAGAAAGTTCTGATCCATTGGAGTAGGAAATTAATTAGAAAGATTTTGTTGTTCAAATCTCCTGGTTTGAATTTTTTTCAGAAGTTATACGATTTAACTTAAAACACCTGTTCGCTTTGGTCAAAATTATTTTATGAAACTTAATTTTAATTCAAGTTAGTAAAAAAGTGTGAACTCAAAAGTTGTAAATCAAAATGACAAAACAAATAGTTTCCCAACAAAAAATGTGTTCTGTTTTGATAAAAAAGTTTCAGTATTTCCCTTCGTTAATAACTAACTGTAAGTACTCTTTACCCAAACCACATAAGAAAGAGACCTGAAATATGCTCACAAAGTGGGAGAACACTTTTTCAAAAGCTTCCCATGTAACCCACTTCTCACAGCCCAAATGGCCTGCATAGTAAAAGTGCTAAAAATCATTCCTGGTGTCCACACACCAAAGGCAAGGACATAAGGCAGGACGGACAGCCAGCTTCTGGCCCTGCACTTCAAGAGGACAGAACGGAAGAACCACCACAAATCACCACATCTCAACAGTACTGAATGTACGGCTTCAGTTTTTGCTTTGATCAATAGGCTACCTCACCCCACATCTCCCTCTATAAAGAGCCTGTGTTCAAGAAGGTGGTAACACTGCATAATATGTGCATTAATATCACTGAATGAAACCATTATCTTGCCAAGTCTTGGCAAATTTACTTGCCCAGTAGCTTACAGCCTGGACCAAACTTGGTTTTCCAGCTGAATGGCACAAGCTTACCGTTTTACTACAAGCTTCAGTGTCTTGTGTGAACCTTTCACCAGACAGATCGCTTCTTGTCGGAAACCAGAGAGGCCCACATCATTGATGCCAACAATTTCATCTCCAGCCAGTAACTTGTCCACAGCTGCAGCTTTGCTCCCATCTTCAATCTGAAGAAAAAGCATATCAAATGGTAGAATTACTGAGGCTGCAGTGACACTTTTAAAATAAGTTAATAAGCTTTCAATATTGGCTTCACACTATAATTAAGAGCTTAAAATTATTTTTCTAAATGCATTTAAAAACTCTATAAAGAGTAACAACATGAAGACAATTAGAGCAGGAAAGAAATGGAAGGGTGAAAACTTAAGAAAATCTGGGAGTCAAATGCATTTGTGATCTTGAGCTCCATTCAATACCGGGCAGGTTATCATACTTGCAAATAGAGCTTTGGGCAGGCATCTTAAAATATGGTTCCCTAGAGAAGGTAACCAGTAATATTAATCATATAGTCAATAATGTTAACCACCAAGTCAACTCAAAAAAATCTGGCATGCTATGAAAACTCAAACTATTGCACAACGAGCTGGTCTAGAAAATAAAGTGGTTTTCATCAGGCACATAACACGAAAACATCTGAGAATCTACAGTTTATACAGCTAACTAACAGCTCTGTTAGAAGAGACGATGGTCTGAGATCCAAGCATGAGAAACAGCATGTCACACTGCTGAAGAACACAGTAATACTAAGGGAAATTCACTGGAAGACTATTTTACTGCCACAGGCATCTCTTGCATGCACTTAATTTTTACAGAACTATTCATAACGTGGCAAAACACGCACAAGATAAATCAAAGAGTCAGTTTTTGGCAATTCCCACCCTGATGAAGGAAACAAACCCCTCAGGAGTTGCCCATTTTTTAAATTTAAAACAAATCCCAAAAGCTCGATCAGCCAGACTAGCAAGTACCCATGGTTTGAACTGATCTCAAATACAGCTGTAGGTGCTGAGCACTTTGCAATTCAGCTTTCTCAGTTTCTTCCTATCTACTTTGCTGTCAACACAGGCGCTGGCTTCTCAGTTGCTCGGTCTCGTAATCTTATACATTTAATTTTATGCCTCTCTCGCTTGCTCACAATCCATATCCCACCTCTTCTTGTAAATTTGACACAGTCTTCAAAGCAAAGGTTTTCATTTATGGTTTCATTATATAGTGCCTTGACTACAGTATCTCTGAGTTCCTCATTATTAAATGCCAGTGAATTTATTAAGAAGTCCTTGTAATTGCCCCAACTACAGAAAACTTCATAAAGAACTGCCACCTTCTGAGGCACCAAAGTTAATCAACAGCAAGATAAATCCCGAGGAAAGCTAACTTCAGGAATTCTGAAGCTCACAATACAGGTTTATAGGGACACATCAGCAACCAAAGTATAAATTAAATAACCTAGTAAAATAAAGCAATAACTCCTGATGAAAGCACATTAGGAAGATCTCATACACCACAGTAATCTCATTGCAACCACATAAAAGCTCTCTTTTTGTAAGTTTAAGATAAATGTTCTTAAAAATCTTCAGACCTGTAAATCTGAGCCAAAAAGAATGCCACGAAAATTACTTAGTCTTATATCCCATTCTAAAATGCTCACTTTTAATACTAATCAAGTAACTTAATTTCCAGAACTTCTTATCTGAATTAAAACACAGATAATTAAAGACTGAGCAAGTTTCTGCATCCCAATACATCTAGTTCTTAACTACGACCTGCCTCTGACCTGCTCGTGTGTCCTCTGAACATCAAGAATTTACCAGAACACTGAATTATCACTGGCAAATCTACAGTAAAGCTGAAAACCAGGGAGCAGCAGTGGAAATCACTTATATGCAAGCAAAATGATTTAGGTTCAGGGATGTTAAGTACAGAATCGCTGCTATACGGGGGACACTGATATAAGGCAGAGATGAATAAGAGGTAGATGGGGACTCATGAATCTCAAGCCTCCTAACAGGCAATCACAAGTCTTTCAAGTGTTTTGATGCATTCCTGGGTTACTACTAAATAAATGCCGTTTAGAAGCATGAAGCCCGATAGGCCAGAAAAGCAGTGCAAAAATGTTCATGAAAGTCAGAGTTTAATCACTAGAATTGCAGGGAGAAGTCAAACAGAGGTGGTGAAAAAAACCCACCAAAACCAAACCAAACACAACAAACAAACACCAACACCAACCCGCTCCCCACCCCCCCAATCTTGTAGGAGGACACAAAATATAGATGCCAACCAGTTGCAGCCTTCATGCCCTGAGCAAGTCCCCAGCCTAATGACAAGGGATGAGGAGGCGGCCCTGGACCCTGCCACCTGAGCCTGAAGACCTTAAAAGGGTCTTTTTGTCTTTTTTTTTTTTTTTTAAAAAAAAAAAAAGGGAAAAAGAAAAAGGAAAAAAGAGAAAAAATCTGTCTCCTAGGGTTTCAAGGAATGTTCATTGTTCTCAGCAAATGTGTTTGTTTTTTCTTCACACTGGCAATGCACTGACAGCAGGGAGTATTCAGTTACCCCCTCTGAGTTTTCATTTCAGCAGGGAGACTACACATTCCACACAGTGCAAGCTTTCCAAAGAGACCAAAACAACATTAATTAAAAAAAAAAACAAAACCCACACAACCTAAATATATATATATATGTGTGTATATATATATATATAAAATAATTAAAACATAGACAGAAAGCTAAAGCCATTCTCATGAAAACTAGAAGTGGCTGCCTATAACACCTTGACTCCACATCAGTTGAAGCTAGGGAGAATAAAAACTGCACAAATCCATTCACAGTAAAAGTTTCCTCAAGCTGAATAAATTTAAACATAAATCTTCTGTACTAGCTTTACCTCAGATCCTCAAATGGCTGCATAAATGCAATTCCACTTGACAATGCACTTTTAAGTGGAAATGGCAATGTTAACCAGACAGGAAAAATACAATTTTTTCAGTAACACTAAAAAGTCATTGAGTCATAATGACAAAAAAAAAAAAAAATCATTACTTTGCACATATCTAAAGGAACACAGCAAAATAAAAAAAAAAATCCCTGAAGAAAAGACCTCTTCAAAACCATTGCCGTACTAACCTGCCTCTTCAGAACAAACCTGGACAGTGCCATTCCAGCTTCACCTTCAAGTTTTCTCTTTTTCTGTGTACTAGTCTTTCCATGTATTGTTTTTTATTTATTCACCCACTTATCAACTTTCCATAGTATCAGACCTTCACTAGAAGTGTAAATACCAACCAAAAATACATAAACATTTTAGAACATAACAAATACACTTGAAAATGTCACAACTATTTCTCACACCTCAAACATGAATGTATTTCACTCACCCATCTACAGAGTTAACTATGCTACATTGTGTTCAAGATTAAAGCCCAAGTTTTAAGATGTAAGTCCATATTATTTATCTAACATCCAATTTCTTTCTGAATTTCAAGTGCCCAGAAAAGCTAACAGTCAATAGCTGGGGGGGGGGGGGGGGGGGGAAACCACCTTGAAAATGCACTTTCAGATGGATGAAGTCTTTCAGGAACACAGGCAGATGTGACTGGACATAGCCATGAACAACCCCACTGCTCAGTGTGAAGCACTTGCAGGAACAGAACACCCATAAAGCACCCATTTTAACATTTTTATAGCAATAGCTGGAAACAAGAGACACATAGAAAAACAATCAGCACCATGTTTTCTTATAAATAAAGGACATAAAACTCCAAAAATCATGAATATTTACATTGCCTATCTTGGATGAGTGAAGACTTGTAGAAAGCATGATTTGAGGACATTTCTAGATGTATTAACAAATCGTACGACTCTCGCTATGCTAAGCTAACGAGAGTAAGCACCATGACCTCCTATCCTCAGCAAGGGTTTTGATATTGCTACCAAAAAAAGTGTGTTCAAGAGGAGATGAAAAGGATGTTTGTTGACAAAAAGCATCTGTTTAGCCAGTCTCCAGTTCTCACCCTGCTGTCCCTGCTGACCTCCCTATGGCCAAGAGCAAAGGCAAACTTTGGAATTCGTGCATCAGGGAGCACTGGAACTGCACATTTCTGCCCTCATAACTCTATCTACATTAATGCTCGTATCTTCCCAAATTTGTTTTTGCTTATAAAATATCATATCCACAAAACAGGAACAGACACTGATACAAGATGAAGATGTAGATGATAATTAGGATCGAAAGAAAAATTACTGAAAAAAACAACACACACGTAACTCTGGTATGTGAAATTCTCCCTATGAAAAGGCAAGAGTGCCTTGAAACAGGGTAAGAGCTGAGCCATGGGAAGTCCAACAGCTAGATACACAAACACATTCAAAGGACAATTTTAAGTCTGTATTTCTTCTACTGTTGGTAATACACACAAAAGGGAAAACAATGACCTATATTTGCAGCTATAACATGCTGCCATGTTGATGGGGAGCACCACTTCTAGAATGTGACCTCTTCACTTCTGTGTTTATCAGGTCTGACACTTTACTTAAAATACGCACATTCCTCTACAGGCACCTGTATAAACAAGCAGGAGACAGGTTGGGGAAATGCCGTGTCACACAAGAGATCTAGTTTTGTTTACAATGACAAGTTTCTTGTCCATGCTCTCCTTTGACGGGATGGGAGACGGGATGGAAACCCAAACCCAGAGACAAACACAGGAAAAAACAGCACCATTTATCAGCATTCTGCTATCGGTCTTGATAAACTATTTTATCATAATTCACTTCTCGTGCAGCCAAGAAATGATGCTGTGGTTGTTTGTCTTATGAGCATCTAAAATGGACATTTTTCAAAAGACCAACATTCTTTGTATGAGAACTGCACAACAAGTAAAACGGAGGAAGTGTTAATTATTTTGCTTTGCACAGAGTTAAACAAAGGAGAAATACCCCAACAGTTCATGCCTGGTGTTTGGATAACTTTGAGGCATCAACATAAAAGTAACAGAACTGACCTGAGCTCCTGCTTTACATTCTGCAAAGGCAGCCTGAGTGGCAAGGGCTGTGCTCACCAGCAAGATTCACGGGTCACAAATAAAGGTGCAGACTGCAACTGGACCAAACTGGTCCAAAGAGAATGGGTGCACATATGTAAGGCATCTCACACAGGCACGCATGCACGAGAAGCTGTGCAGGGCTAACGCATTTGATTTTATATTATTAAATATCCTTTCTCTCCCACTTCTGATTTAGCACTTGCACATTAAAGAGTCTGTCGGAAGGACACCTGGCAGGGAACTAACACTATCCCCATTTTACAGACAGGTTCAGAAGCATATAGGGGGAAAAAAGGTCCAAAACAACACAGGATGTCTGCAGCTAAGCAAAGAATTCTACACAAACCTTGAAGTCCCTAGGAGGATATCTATAACCCCAAACCACCTCATCCCACAAACTGTGGGTTCAACAACAAGAATTAACTACTCAACACAAACTTGAAGGAACAGTATGCAGAGAAAGGAAAGCTTAACTATGTGCTACCAGCTTGCAAAATCTGAGCCTGTCCAGTACCATCCAATATCTATCCAATTGGGAACTGCTGCACTTTGATCAGGCAGGCAAGCATGTCACCAAATGTGGCAGACACCACCTTAGGACAGAAGCCAGAACTTCTCTTTTGCCTAGTGGCACCACTTCCCACCCCACAACCTTTGCCCATACTCGCTCTCCCTCAGATTATTTTAAAACTTCAAAGCAAACTGCACTACACTTTTGGAATGTTTAGTCCAGGGCCATGTATTTCTCTAATGGCAGTTTCTTTCTCCCTAGATCCAAGGACAAGGGCTCACAGCCACAATCCCAGAACCTCTGAAGAGGCAGAGAAACCCACCTTGGCCAGCTGCTCTCTCAGGATTCCCCATCACACCTCACAGACCACGAGCTGTCAGGCTGGCAGCAGCCCTCCCTTCTGTCAACACATCGTTCTTAAAAATCAGTTTGGAAACATTTTTTTAAAGGGTAGAGTTCAGTAATAGGACACAGTCTACCATGGTGCTTTCTAACTGCTTTTCAATTGGTGTATTTAAACATTTGTATATTTGCTCAGCAATCTTGTATTTGCACAGCAATCCTTTTTGTTTGTTTGTTTTAAAGCAAGTATCAAATTTTGAAAAGCTGTCACTTGGTCCAGTTCTTTAAGTATTTATTCAATTTTTATAATTGTGTCCACTGTTTTGATTAAGGGCCTGCTGTCACTTCCACTATAACAGGCCATCTTTGTGGGGGATTTATTACAGCTGTAAAAACTGACTCCACACTCAAACCTAACTCCAGAGTTCCTCAAACTAGAAGTGTTTAAGAAGTACAGTAAAACACCCACTGTTTCCCTTTTTAAAAATTAATACATACACATAAACTGATTAATAGTTGATTCAAAACAATACCTACCATTAGGTTGTGAGAAGACCTTTCTGATTATAAATCATCAATTAGTATTTTTAAGAGGATACTGTTGTTGTATCTTAGTCTATTTAAATCACAGGGCCATTGGAAGCTCTGCAAATTGATGACAACCAATTAAAGTATTCCAAGTTAAAAATTTAAGGAATCTTTGCCCCAAAATCTAATTATAACAATTTCCAAGTGAAAAGTTTCAGGAAGAGAGACTTCACATAGATTTGTAGGTTTTAAAAACTTAATGACAGATGTTTATTTTCAAAGTTTTTTTTCCAAAGTGATTCCACTGTTTCAGTAACAGACATTGGAAACATTTCATCACCATTGAATACTTATATTCAAATTAAAAAGAAAAATAAAATAAATTAAAAACCATCTTGATGTTTTGAAAGCATAGAGCTAATGTACCATGTAAAGGAAGGTGGGGATTCTTAGCATCAGGGATGTTTGGGATTTTTTTTATATTAGTACCTAAGCTTTGCTAGACATATTTTAGAGGTTCTAAATAAAATTGGCTTTTTCCAACTCAGTGAGATTTATCACAATACCATTTATAATAGAAGCATGTCCAGACCTTTTCAGTCTGCACAACCCACACCAGTAGGCCTACATATATTTCACCTGTACAGAGCAACTAAACAGGTACAAATTGTAGGTTTCTGGGGATCCTTCCATGCAAGAGCGCTTCCAGGGCAGCACAAGTCCAGCATGGAAGCTTCCAAGCCCTTACAGTCCTGACAATGACAGGCTGGCACCCAAGCAAGACAAAAGCAAAAAGGGACCAGGCTACCCGGAGTAAGAAGAAGACAAATGTGGAAAAGATGGAGATGATGGAAGCAAGAGGCAGTGGAAGAAGCCTGTTGTCAGTGCAGATCCTGAACCTGGAGAACTCAAATGGCATCCCTCCCTCACACCAAAACGCTCTCACATTTGCAAAGCAAAGCTTAGCTTGCTGTTATTTAGTACAGCATTCATGCAGACAAGTTGTACAAGTCTTAGTCAAGAATCATTGAGAAATAACTCCCACTTATTTTTAGCTGAGAGTCTGGGTTTTGCATTTTACAGAAGCTAATAGCATCCAATCCAGAGGAACCCATCTGAACTCATGGATATGTTACGCTGTTTTCAAACACACCTTCCTTTTTTTTTTTTTTTTTTTTTAAATAACCTGTGTAAGAAAGGACCACATACCTGTGCCATGAAAAAAAGAAAACAGTCAGAAGGCCAAAAGATAACTTCTTTCTCTATACGCAGTTTACTTATTCTAACAAACCTTCTACCAGAGAAGTTTGAAAGGGTTAGCTTATCTGTATTTGCTTGTGCAAGTTTACTCATGGATGAGTAGATATAAACATATAGATATATAGGCTGTTTATATATGCACTCTGTGCAGTTAACATTAAGTATAGATCTACATTTTTGTACTTTCAGGTACTATGAACAACGATAAGAATGGTTAAAAAAGAGGTTATGCATAGTAACAACTTGTGTTTTATCTTTTCAAACTGATAACAGGAACAGACTTCCAAGAGGAAAAATATGACCTGACAAAGTAATCTTTACGATCATAAGGTTCAAGGCTTTTTTTTACTTTGCAACTACCATATATACTTCCAATGAGATTGGCTTATCTTTCTGCCTTCCTGTCCATCCCAGGCAAATAATGTCACAGTTTGCCAATGTGCCCTTGACAACAACATACTGAATACAATCCAAGAGCCTGTAAAACCACTGCACACCTAGGGAAAGGGTAGGACTTACTGAAGAAAAAATAAAAGGAGTGTGTCCATATGGTCACGTAGGTATGGTTGTGCATTAATTACAAAGGAAAAGTCCAGTTTCATTAACTTATAGTTTGTGAAGAACTTGACGTGCCTCAAAAGAAGACATTGAAGGACCTAGTAGATAGCAATAGAATCCTTACTGAAAATAAATTCCAACTATTTAATTCAGCCAGTCTAAACATAATCTTTTACAAAAAAAAATAAGTTGCATTTATGCCTATGTCTACAGACTGCTGTGATTTTCAGAAAAAAAGAAACACTTCTAGACATAAGTAGCACTGATTAAGACTGAGCAACAGAAAAAACTTGTTCATTACCTGTTAGTTTCAGAAAGCACTGTGAAGGGTCTGCCAAAAGCCACAGGAACTGTACAAACAGTATTAGGTTTCAATTTTAAATACTTTCTCTCAAACAGCCCATTTTTAACAGAACACTTATCCTGACAAACTCATACCATCGCTGGGTTACAGTCACACCTGCTATTTGGGACCTTCCACTTTTGTCATAGCACAGATGCTCCTTTTTCAGACAGTGAGAAAGCCTAACATTCCCCAATAATTCCTGCAAGAATATTTTTATCAACTCGTGAAAACTTGATTTTATCACAGAAGTGAAAGTAATTTTCCATAGTTACGGCTGAAGTATTCATTTCAGAACCTACTGCGACACAGTGGAGTGAGCAGAACACATTACACCTCTAAGCAACAATCTAGAGGACATCAGCATTAATGAGAATGACCTGCTCTCATAATAATTCATAGCAATTTCTTCAACAAGAGCTCCCCTTTACAGTATTACTCAACTTAAAATAAAAAAAAAAAGTCTCACTAAGGTGCTGGATTTTAAAATATGTTGATTCCCTTACCCATTCCTCTGCAAAGAAAACATACAAATGAAAAAGCTCAAAAGAAGTGTCAGAGTCCTCCTAAAATTTGAAGGTTTTAAAATGTGACAACAGACTTCGTGCTCTGCATTAACTTTTGCCCCTGTTCAGGCTCTCAGACCACTCAAATTAAGGAATGGAAGCCTTCCTATGCCACCATCTTCCTCAATAATTCCAATATTTAAAACAAAGTTCAAATAAGAAGGCACATTTATTCCTTCCTCCCCCACCTCAGTGTTAAAACAAGAAAACCCTAAAGCTGGTTTAATTCATCATTATATATAATTTCTACAACCCCATGGACTCTAAGTATATAGCATCTCAAGCTGAATCGACACAGATATCTGTTGCTACTCTACCAAACCCTTGTTTCTGCTGTGCACTCTGTATGCAATTTCAATCCTCCTTTCTCAAAACAATAAAAATTCAGAAGCTAGTGGGATGGCTGTCAAGAAGACAAAAATGAATATTATTATAAAAACAAAAAAAGTCTGGGTAACCTTGGTCTTAGTTTCTTCCCTGTTCTTGTTTATTAATGTCTCAGTAAAGGAAGAGAGTTTCCTCCACTCCACTTTCACCCAGAATTCAAATTTAAAAAGATGAAGAAAGCAAATGCTAAATACAGCATTAAATATATTTTTCTAGGGCAGGAACTGCAACAAAATTGCTTCTAAAATTATCAAACAAGGTTTACAAAGCAAGCTGCATGGCAGTTTCTGCCTGAGCTGTTCCACCCTGTCAACTTGCAGTATCTCAGCTGACGGGTACGGCCAGTCACCAGTGGGTTACTCCTTCAGAGAGGGGCTGCTAATATTATACAATCAACATAAACCTCTCATGATGCCACAGTAACAAAAGCACATCAATAAAAAGCCTATCAGGGTTTTTATGCAGTTTACTAACAAGATGAAATAGTACCCATCTAGTTTCCTAGGGCACACGTTCATCTGAGCAGGGTGTGAAACATTCATGTAGCTATAACTAAGCACCAACTTCTTAAGTCTGATCTGAGTCAGGAACCTGAAAAAAGCAAAATCCAGTTCTGTGGAGATGGGCTCATCTCTAGCAATTTATACCCATAGGCATCACTCACATTATGTTGTCCTGCCCTTCTTCCCCTAACCATCAGTAGTCTGTTGCCATATAGTTCAGATTACAAGAACATCAAAAGAAAATATTTCTTAAAAGAATATTTTTTTTTCTAAATAGACCTAAGTATTAATAATTTCAGGTTCTTCATACCATTCCTTACTTAATATCTTCACAGAGCATTAGAAGAAATTCCTTCTTCATGAAAAATCTACCACAGGAATTAGGAATCTATCCCTCTGAGTACCTCGCCACCTTTTCTCTACTTTACAGGTCTACTTCTTCCTAGGATTAATACAAGAAAATTAACCAATAAGATAATTATACTGAGTCATGTAATTCATACTCAAATGAAAAATGCTACTTTTTTCTTAAAATTTAGGATTGTACTATGAATTAGCAACTAAAACTAAAATCATCATGGATTTAAAAAAATGCAAATTTACACAAAACATACAAATAGGACCTTCAAAACACTGCACAGATTTAGCAGTAAATTGTGATGTAGCACAGGAGAATTCTTATATTCTGAAATTACAGTATGCTTACTACTCTAAATCGACATTTTCCAAACCAGCTTTCGTTTGTAGTTCTTTTTCAAAGGCTTCAGTGTATAACACATGTTCCTGACAATAATTAGCTCTAAGAGCAAGCACATTGCTATGAAGACTTAAAAAAAAAAAAAAGAGTTTTAAAGAACTATTATAGAATAATTCAGATTGGAAAAGACCTGTAAGATCATCCAAGTCCAACCATTAGCCTAGCACCGCCACGTCCACCACTAAACCATGTCCCTAAAGTGCCACATTTGAGTATTAAACACCTCCAGGGATGGTGACTCCACCACTTCCCTGGGCAGCCTGTCCCAGTGCCTGACAACCCCTTCCATGAAGAAATGTTTCCTAATATCCAATCTGAACTTTCCCTGACGAAACTTAAAGCCATTTCCTCTTGTCACAGAATCACAGAATATTAGGGATTGGAAGGCACCCTATCACTTGTTACTTGGGAGAAGAGACCAACCCCCTCCATGCTACAAGCTCCTCTCAGGTAGTTGTAGACAGCGATCAGGTCTCCCCTCAGTCTCCTTTTCTCCACGCTGAACAGCCCCCGTTCCCTCAGCTGCTGCTCATCAGACTTGTGCTCCAGATCCTTCACCAGCTTCATGTAATTAGCTGCTTTCCCTCATTAAGAAGGTATATATTTAAATACGACAAAACCACTTAGACAAACATCTGTATTTCTGTTTGGCATAAGTCTCTGCCATATGTGCAGACGCACTTATTAAAAGACACATCCTGTTCATGCAGCACAAGTCACAACTCCACCACACAGCAGTTGCTCAAGTATGAGTGGAATTTCGGGAAGAATGTTTGTACAAAAATTATTGCACAATAGGAGAAACCTTATAATTATACTTCTATTTTCCCACATTGGTGGTGGGACCACTATACATGCACATGTGCGTGTCAGCATACGTACGGCTTATGTCTTCCATTGCTGCCTGTGCTGGTGAACATAAAGATTTCTCAGAAGCATGTGGTCCCAGCAGTATGCAACCATATTAATGAAAAATTCATGTCTCAGCATGCCAGTTTAGGATGTCAGTGTTGCCAGGAGGTTGGCTGTTCTACATAATACACTGCACGGGAGATTTTGAACTTGCACATCTTGATAACTGACAGGTCATTAAAGACTACCTGTACTGACATTCTGAAATTAGTCTGTAACAGTATTTCGTGGAACTCAGAAGATACTGCCTGTATTATTTATGAACGCCATTGAACAGCTGTTTTCCTTTGAGACAAGACAGGTCTTAAAAGCCCAACACTGAAGTATGCAAGAGCTTGGAGCAAAGCAGTATTTTAACCCACTGTTTGACAGTCCCAACAATTTCCCACAGGCCTATTCTTAGGACAGTCTTCAGAGAACAGCAACATGGTCTTTTGGGGAGCCTGCTCGCAATAGGCAGTACTTGCATTCAAAACTTGCCTTTCATTCTCAAGCCTGTCATCACAAACTGTCTTCCCCCAAAAGCATATTCTGAGCACAGACCTGATTCTTAAAATGGTGAAGTACAAAGGATTCCCTAGACAAACCCCCTGATTTTTATTTTATGCATACTACCTATGCATGCAGGCTGAAATTCCATCACAAATGAGCAGTATTTTTGTAAACACCTACTTAGAGGCTGAAATTTCAAAGCAAATATTGAATTCATCCTGCAAAGGTCACTGGGTCACAAAGCATTACAGGACTTTGTTACATGTCAAGTTCAACAAAAACATCTATCACCACTAAAAACAGCAAAGAAACAATCTACTCTTCTGAAAAATACTCATATATTTACACTGCATACTACATTTATACAGTCCTAAAATTACATTTGGCCCTTTGAAAGCAACCATGAGGCTGATGTGACCCCTGGTGAAAATGAGTTTGACACCCCTGATCTAAGACTATGATCAGCATTACGTTAGTTGCATCACAAACTCAATCATGATAATGAAAAAATTTTTTCCCCCCTTTTTTTTTTTAAATAAAAACTGCATTCAGAGACATGTAATTCTAGTAACACTTTGGTTTCTGAAGATGCCCGCGCTTGCCTTTATTATGGATCACCAACTGTGCAGGCTTATACTTCACTTGTACACAGCTACCTGACAGGGCTGAACCACATCACTTTAACAAACTTGGGGAATATCTTACATTCTTAGGTAAACCCATCATCCAAGTGGGTTTTCTCCACTATTTCCCAGCTGAAGCTTAAAATCTACAGCTCAAGTTTACTTCAGGCTGTGCATTAGTGTATGCAATCTCTCGAACAAGGTAGTTTGTTACCATCTTCAAGAAATAACAGGCTGTTACCTCAAATTTGGCTGAATGAACACATTTTTACCCACTGATAAGTATTTCCCGGGATTCCTCATCCATAGTTGCTTGAAGAATAAGTGGGTGTACTTAAGATGCTGAGTGGTTCTCTCAGTAGTTATGCTGAAGACTGGGCTGCAGCTGAATAGGTTAGGGTTTTGGATGATGGAGAATCTCCCATCCTTTAAATACAAATGACACAGCAATATATTTTAATCGCTACTTATTAGGAAGGGGCTTTGGAAAAGGCATTTCTTTTAGCTAAACAACTGACAGATGAAGCATATTCATAGAAAAGAGTAATTGCAGGTTTCTCTGCCTGCTTCCGCTGGCATTTATGCATTTTACATTACTTATTGTTGATATAAACAGTGGCAATTGAACTCTGTACTTAAGACTGCCCACTTATCTTTCCTCCAAAAGCATCCCAGTCATGGTCCACAAAAAATAGGCTACGGTGAGCAACACAATGTCCCAGCATCCAGCCTCCCAGCTGCAGGAGCTGTGGGTTCGAACCCTTCAGGCAGAGGAAGGATGCGTCTCCCACTTTCTGAACAGGCATCCCAACACTTTGATAGAGCATAAAAGATGAGAAAGCACCACTTTACTTCTGCCTACTTTCGCTTAGTTTTAAAAGGAAAGTAATTAGTCCCCAACTCAGAAAGAGGAAAGAATAAAGAAAGGGGTAGGAAGAAACAGGAGTTCACCCTAAGTTTGTGGTTTGTAAATTCACTTTGACACTGCAGCTCTGACTCTCCTCTTTGAATGAACAGGGAAGAACTCAAACTGTTTCTCTGTTCAGATGTTCATGTTCAGTAGCTCTTTGATCAACACGGAGCCTTCTGGATTACCCATTTCAAGCACTTGATAACTATAAATTGTATATGCACTCTAGCAGCTAGAAGTCAGACACTAATAACTAACTTGGAAGCTTCTAGAGTTTTTTCCTTTGGCATAGTTACGCAACTGAAGACTGGCTAATGTATTTTTTAATATTGTCATGTCAGCTCCTGAAGATGAACCTTGGCATTTTTGCTAAGAACTACAATTCCACTTTTATCAGGTAAAACAAATGGTACACCTAAAAGTAGATTTGGAGCTTTTGATTTTGTTTGGTTTTAATATTGAAAAAATGTATTATTACTACAGCTCAAAGTTGAGGGCTGTTGAAAATAACACATTGCAAGCCTCTTACTGAGCAGGTCAGTACAAAATCACTGGGTTTTTTTTTTTTAGTTAGACAGCTAGCTATCCCTACCTCCTATGTTGTTCTTAGTTCTGTATCAAGAACAGCCAAGGACTATGAGAAGTGTGAGTTCGGATGACTTAGTACCTCCTGTTTACATACATCCAGTTTTTCAGAAACACAGGTCTGCACCATCAAAGGCACCTTGGCAAGAGAAAAGCACTAGACAGACATGCCAGAAAGACATGCAGCTATGTGAATGTGGAGGAAAATTACACTGGATTCTTGGTTTCCAGACGTGCAGATGAGCCTTCTGGGGGTACATCCCAAATCCCTCAGCTTCCCAATAAGCTGAACAACACACTCCACTTCTAGTGAGCTATGTAGAAAAACACATTTGTTCTTTCCAAGATGCAGGAAGGCAGAGATGACCAAGGGACAGCCTAAGTTGGTCAGGATCTGCACCACACAGCAGATACCAGCAGCCACAGCACTGTGCCAGTGTGGGCTGAGGTTGATACCTCTTGAGCTGCTTGGAGGAAAGAACTGTGGCTTTTTATATTAGGGGGTTTCCAGAGCATGAGTAAGACAGAAGTGCAGGAAGTTAGATAACTGCAACAAAAGGTCTAAAATTCCCATTTCACTGTTTGAGGAAAGCTGCAGGGATTCCTGCTGTGTTCACATACTTTATTTTCCTAGCTGTATGAAGTAACTGTAAGACAAAATATTTCATGAAGCTTTCTCAAATGCATGGACACTACCAGTTAAAGCAAGCACAGGGTATCTAATACACAATACCTCTTCTTTCCTTCATTTTCTAATCCTTTACTTTATGTTTCTGTACAAAAAAAACAGGATTTTTCTTGCTCTGAAATATTAACTAGTTACATGAAACTGGAGAGACTAGTTGGTTACACACCGGATTTTAGAGTTACAACATATCTGTAACAATTATCAGTCACAGGTCTCTCCTTGTCTGGACATCATCCAGTTCAAGTTTACAAATAAAATCTTACTGCATTTTCCACATGGTTATCCAAACCACAAGTTTGTTTTTGTCTTCTATTCATAGTTTTTTCATTACAAACACCAATCTCTCTCTCCTCCCTCACCAGTTATCTACTACAGCTAATATTTGTATTTCAAGACTGTTTCAAAATCTGAATTAACTTCTGAAAGTACTATCTTTTCGGTACACACACTTTGAGTTACTTACTGTTTTACTATTCATATTTTACAATTTTTTCTGCACGGTGGTTCTTCCATTAAGTTTAAAGGCTGTGATCCAGAGGAATATCTATATGCTATTTGTGAAATACTGTTATACTTCATTTCATAATGGGAGTACCATATTTCCTATTTATCAGTGAAGCACAACACACAAAGAATAGGCCTCTTATTTGGATAGTTTAGTTATTAATAAAAGTGACTAAAGCACTTTTGGGGTCCAATACACAGCTATGTTGTACATCAGCTTGCTAGGAATAAAAAAAAAGAGTCTATTTGTCTGCTTCAGAAGTTCACCTTCTCAGTTCTACCTAGCATCACCACTACAATGTTGATTATATTAGAAGCTACTAGTTTTTCCCATTCATTACTTCAATGTAAGCAAATCTCCAGAGGAATACAGGTAGCATAAATGCTATTACACATGAAGTGATCTTCTAAAAGATACAGGACCAGACAGTCTGCTACCACAGAGCCAGCAATATCATCTGACATCAAGAACTATAGCTGGCTGTCTCAATTTTCGAAAGGCTTAGCACAAAACACTAAATGAACTGCTAAGTTCATGTACTTTAAAAATGCTGAGATTTACCCACCAGAATAGCTTAAAGTTATAAAAATGTAATTTGAAAAAGTTCCCTACAAATGAGAAACTAAGAGTTCAGAACTCAAAAACGTTGCCTACTTCACACTAAACCAAATGTGCATTTTCAGGATTCTTACAGAAAGCCTGTCAAATGCAAACAAGGAAAAACTGGCTGAGTTTTAAAAATTGTGCAACTTAAAAAATCGTCTAGTGATAAGGAACACAAGCCTCCTTCTCTTGATACTGTTATTAATTGGTAATGCTATTCCTTCGTGTTGGTATCACATTGCGCTTCAGCCTTTCATTCTTCTCTTTACAAAAGCAAACCATTTTTTTTCTTCAGGACAATAATCTAGAAGAGGATGCAATACAAGTAACTTGTTAATTATACATATGCACAAGGAGCATAACAGTTGCTTTGCTTGTCAAGAGGATTTAAAACACAAGCAGCACAGGGCCAGAATAAAAAAAACCCACAACTCATTTAGAAAACTCTGAGCCTTTTACCACAAGATTACAAGTTAAAAAGTGCAGATCATTTAGCAATTAAACAAAATCTTACATAAGATTTATCAGAACATAGTCAAATCCTATGCAAAAGAACAATAATACAAAGCGTCACATTTTAGTAAACTTTAACATTACAGATATTTTCAGTAGAGTGATATATTTAAAAAGCACCTTCAAGGCAACTCTATTTTGCAACACATCATAATTTTCTAAGAACATAGTGAAAGGAGTTACTTTAACTCCAAAACCCCAAGAGTCAGTCTCTTTTCACAGAGGAGCACCGCCCTCAACCTACAAGGCTGCACCAGCTTTTCCAAAAGCAACAGCTACTTTACCAATTAAAAATAAAATTAAAAAAGGAAAAAAAAAAATCACAAAACTAAATAAAAACACACCCTCTCAAAAATTCATTTATGACATGGCTGCTTTTATGCTGCTGTTACTAAGGGGGAGAACCACAGGGGTAACTCCAGCAGCTGGGGTGCAACAACTCCAGGCAGGGCCCACCAGGCAAGGCCAGAGCTGGGTCTGCTGGCCCTGCCAGCCAGCACCTCCTCTCCCACGGCTCCTGCCTGAGGTCCCACGGGCACAGGGCTGTAAAAAGACCTAGGTGATGCCGTAATGAGCTGTATTCTGCTTTCTGCAAACATGGCGCTGTACAGAAGGTCTTGAACGCGGCCTACTGCCTACTTGAAGGCTCTTGCAATTGTCCCACCCAGTCTGACCCACTGGGAAACACTCAGGTGCTAAGATCTGCAAATTACAGAGCAGAACAGCTAAAGAACACTTGAAGTAGTAGATTTGCCCTTTCACCCTAAAATAAAGGCCCTTCCCTTTGCTTTCGAGCACATTGTTTTTACGCTGGAACATTACTCTGCAGTGTACTGAATATTATCTTTATATAACTATCACAAGTATAAATTGTGTTGAAATATTTACAGCATTGCAATATTAATAGCGCTGAAATATTTACAGATTTGCCTAAGCCTATCAAATATGCAGCTTGTCTCTGGGGAAAAAAGTTACAACGTATAAAATTTGAGTTACGGATTCTCTCTGTTGTTTTGTGGCTGACAAATTGGTAATAATTTGTACCATGCTGTGCATTGTTTGCAAACGATCACATCCCAGAGGCTAAACAAACTGATAGATGGAAGAGACAAAATACAGAACCACCCTTCAGCCTCCAAAATCTGCCTGTCTGCTCGGTCAAGGGCATGGAAGTGCAGAAGAGTATTTTAAGGAGCTCTGTGGAAAGCAAATGCTTTTTGTGGCATGAGAAGAGATGTAGCAAAGGACAAATCTTACTGTAGACCAATTTAACTTAAGTAACATGCCAAGCAAAAAAGCAAACCAAATCAATTAACTGGGTAGAAGTAAAAAACACAAAATAACACCATCAAGTGAGGCACGGTCCTCCGCAGTTGTTCTGTGGCTGAAGAGACAAAAACACCTCTCCATTAAATGGACACACTGGCAACATATGGGAGCATTAAGGAATTATTTTAGGGTAATGTCTAAACATGTCGGCATTTAGCAGGTTTTCTTTTAGACTAATGAAAACTTCCTCACGACACCAGTCTTGAACAGTAGTTTGTTTGTTTTTTTTTCCCCTAAAGGAAGTTGTACCAATTGCACAAGATGTGTAAAAACAAAATACTGCTACAGAAGATATATCAAGCTCTGCCTCATACTATGGATTAAACACAAATAGCAAATACCTATTGCTTTAACTGGCATGAAAGCAATATTTTGATACATTCACTATTTCTTTGTTGCATTGAGCAACAGCAAAATGGGATCCCTTCCAAAGTATTTAATGCTAGAGTACATTTCTATTAAATTTATAGTTCACCGAGATGCCGGGCAGGCAGAGTTGAGACACGGCAAGACCTAACCAGCTCATTTCTCTGGATTCAAGGAGAGTTTTAACGGAATGCTTGCAGAATGACTAGGTTAGATAAGAAACTCCTCAGCTAATTTTGGCCAGCTTCCAAACTGAAAGGGTTTAACATAGTAGTCTGAATTTGGGAAGTGGTTAAAAAAAAAAAAAAAAAGTCATCTGGAGCGTGACTTGTGCAAAAAACGTCAAAAATGTCACTCTGTTAAATATTTCAACTTTTAAGACAAAATTTATTGACCAAGGAAAGAAGAGGACAAATAAAAGTGCTTGGACTCTCTAGCAGCATGCCTAAAGCTCAAGGTTAAAGTACAACTGACCCCACACAGAGCCATTTGAATGTGTGCCAAATGCATGAAGTTAGGAAGTTTCATGCTCTGCTAAGGCGACTTTCACATCACTCATTGGCTTCATCTCAGATAAAAGCACTAACAGAAACACTACGCGGAGAATCTGATTACAGATGGCTTGTACTGATGCGTTCTACCTAATCTCCTCTGGAATCTGAGGTCACAGCCCTCCTGTATTTTAAAAGGAATCTATATACTATATGCACACTCAACTATTGCCACTGTACAAATATTTCACTTTGTCATCTGAGCAAAGTAACTTAAGGAGTTTATTGTAGCCCAGATCCCCATCCACAAAACATGTATATGGATTCAGATGCAACTCTACTTTCCGTACTGCCCTTGGCCTTGTAAATACAAGCAACAAAGCTGCAGTTATCTATATTACAGCCTGTAAAGACACAAGGGCTGGGCTGGTAGTATTCTCAATGCTGTAAAAAAAACACCTTAACCCTTCGGAACTTGCCTGCCCAGGAGGAACATACCTACGTTATGAAAGGACATTGTTCATTTTCCGTGCTGCCCACAGAACAAGTCTCTCTTCATGTATCCTGGCTACATGTCATGGACCAGCTTTAAGTCAACAAAATCCAGACAATTCAAGGCCTACCCACACTGGAGAAAAGAGGCGTTCTTCTCTTAGGTCTAAATCTCCAAACATTAAGAAGAACTGTGACTGGCTTGCTTTAACCTTTCTCTTCTCCCAGACATATTCTCCTCACAAAAAGCTCTTTTCATCACACATCCACACAACAAGTGTGTTAAAAAAAAAAAAAAAAATCCAGCTCAGGATTTATCATTCCTCTTGTTTTGGCAAAGGCTACATATCGTAATTAATGCACAACATCCTGATGATTTGAAACCTGCATTCTTCCTGCCATTAAAAAAAACCTTAACTGTGAAAGCATAAAACTGAATCTGGTAAAAATATTCTACTTGAAAACTCATTGAAGCAAACTCCAAAAATAAAAAGTCCTAAGAGAATTTATTAAAAACAAAAAAAATCTTCCTTGCTGTTTACTAAAGTGTTGACACTCTCTTTTCCAGCAGTCAAAGGCGAAAGGGGTGAGTAGAGAGGAAAAGGTTTTTCTTTCCTGTTTTCTAAGTAAGTTTTAATTTTCTGTTTTCCGTAAGTGTCCTGAATCTTCCAATCAGCACTTCCAAAAGTCACAACTAAATTTCTGTTAATAAGCAAGTAGATTGTGTCACACAGAAGATGTTCATTTTATTTCTGAGTGCAACACACAAATGTTTTAATAAAAGACAAAGTGCTGGTTCTCTGAATAAAGTTTAAGCTGTAGTCAGTGTAAAGACTTTTGAATTCTCGGATGAGGGACACTACATTGGATGAAAGTAGATGAATAATCCTAGAAAAGTCAGCTGCATAGCTTTTTTTCTTCCTTAGTTTTTGAAGGGATGAGGCTCTCAGAGTTTGAAACCTTGTGTTTTTACATTCTTTGCTTGTTTGGTTAGAACCCTCTCCTCTAAGTAACTGTTTGATTCACAATTAAAAATATGAAGCGGTGATGAAAATATTCACATAATCTTCACCTTAGGAGTCCTTTTACCCCATTTCACACTATATGCACATACTTGTATATACCATAAGCATAGAAAACTGAAATAGTAAAAAAGTCTTCAGGTTCAAAAGTCAGTTCCCTCGAAGTTTAGGAAATGGAGAACCACAGTTAACTGCACAAACAATAAAAAGCTTGCACTATCATGGTCTTTTAGAGCCTTAGTCAAGCACCAAGACCCACCTACTATGTGGTACAAGAATATAATTCAAGGAGACTGTTTCTTCATCCAGAGAACTTAGAATTCAAGTGCCCAAGAAAATGCACCGTGATTCATCAAAACACGAAGCACCAATTCATTCCTCTACAGGGATCATCTGCTAAAAGAGAAGTAGAAAGAAAGCAAACATTTTTGCTAAACCTTAGAATAAGCAGGCAACTGAAATTAAAATTGCCGATGAAGAAGCATAAGTCAACTCAGTAAAAGGTTAGAGATGATAAGCTGACTACCTTTCATACAAGAGCAGAGCCAAAGAAGAATTGTACAGAGGTAGTCTCAACTCAAAGCAATGACACTTTCAGTTGTTTTACACCCTCCTTGACTTACACTACAGCTGAGCCACTAATCAGCAGGTTCGACTTTTAGATCTTCTGTAGAGTCAACTCCCAAAGCTCCCTCTGCTACACCATCAGCTGGGAAAGGGCTCCCAAGCATGGATGCACATACATTAGGAAGGTAAGAAACCACACTCCTGCTCTCAGATCTGGGACTCACAGCAAAGCCTGGCTACAATTTCAGGATTTTCTCCAGTTTGCAGTGTCTTAGCACTCTTCAAGTGATGCCCCACAATCCTAAATCACAGGAGGTGCTAAATGAACTTGTGGCCAACTTCCAACTGAGCAAGAATTGCTAGCTTGAATCATTTCCTGTCCTCTTACTCAACCAAATTCTGGCTCAAGTTTCTCTCCTTCACACAAATAAATATGTGGGCAGAGAGGAAACAGGCAGAACAATCAGCTTACTTTCCTGAAGGAGATTCATTTCCAACATCCCAGCTTCCATTGCCTTGCTTACCTGTTTCATGGTAAGTAAAACTGTGAATGTTGTTTGTATATATTGCTGGTGTGTCTCCAAAACCAAAGCAGACAAACGCTTTCTTAAAATTTTATAAAAGCATGTTAGTACCACCCTCAAGCCCATAGAGAGCATGCAGCAATCCCATTAAAATGACTTTGGATAAACACAAGCAAAACAACCTAAATGCTTTCATACCAGGGAAAAGGAATCTCATGCTCTGATACTCAATTCATAATCAACAAAAGGAAAAATTTGGGTTCTTCTCCATTCAATTATTTAGCTTTGCAGTAAATAAAAATAATAATGCACACGTAATGCATACTAACAAAATGATTTTGAGAAAGTCATTCCAAACAATCCAAGCTGTTCGAAACACCCAGCCTCTCCTTATCCTGATGATTACACATACAGGTGGACAGTAAGAAACTAAAGCTCCTCAATTCTCAACTGCTTTGAGTCAATTAGACCTACAGTAATCAGATTAACATTAGAAGGAAGATGTTGCTCGGTAATCACTGGTAAGTGCCTCCCTTGCAAGAAACATTATTTGTAACCTTTTTCAGCAGTCTGAATGCAGGGACCAAGAATTCAATATGTATGGAAGCAGAACTGCAGCAGTTCTTCACCCTTAGGAACAAGATTATCATGGCCAGCCTTAAGACACATTTGGCAGAGTTGCATGAGGAAGTTTGAGAGCTCTCCTTGATATTTTTCTTCTACAGAGAGTGGACCAATACCCAAGGTTGTCAAAATGGCATTTTTTTTTCCGCCATAAATCCTGATTTCAAACAGGAACGGATAAAGGGAAACAAACATGTGAATCCTTGCTGACCAGCTCATAAAGCCGCTTTCTTGAGTGAGCAGGCCATAGTGCCCATTATAGGTTAAAGAGGTGGTTGTTTTGGTTTTTTTTTTTGGGGGGGGGAGGAGGAGGAGGAGGGAGGAGCAAAAAGAGAAGTATGTAAATGAAGTGTTAAATCTATCCCAAGCCTGCACAGCACAGCTGTTAAGAGTGAGCAGGAGGGATCTGGATATTGTACTTACTGAATCGGCTAAAGAGGTCTAAAAGCAAGATGATGTTCATAATGAGAGCTGTAGAATTCCATTCATACAATGGATGGCAACAGGCCAAGGATAACTTGCTAAAAATAAGAGATCTAGAAAGATTAAAAAGCAAAAACATTTATTGCAACATAGAACTAGAAAAGGGCTAGATACTCCTGCACATCTAACTGTAAAACTAATCCCTCTTCAGCACAGGCTTTCCGAGAATATACACTTCCCAATCATAAAAATGGGAAAAAATGGTGTAACCCTCTATATGTGAATGAAAGAGAAAAATTGACCATTTAGACATTTCAGAAATACGGGAGAAGACTTATTCTACATTAATACTTCAGCAGGATCACTCGATAACTTGAGAAAACTTGAAAAGAGCAATTTGACTGAGTCTTTGTTCACCTCACCTAGATGCTAAATAAAAATATTACTATTTCTAAGAATTTGGCTTCTCTTGATTTTTTTTTTTTAATCTTAAAGATCAAAATGATAATGACTCAAAATCAAGATTCCTAGCACTCAGAACAACAAGGGACTACTTTTTCAAAATTAAAATTGCAATGGTAGGATTCTGCAGAGATTTTTTTTCAACATCCTTCACCTGCATAGAAAAGTTATTGATAGAATAAAGGTGTAAGATAAAACAGCAGATAAGAGGACTAAAACGACAAGCTCTCATCCGTACAAGATAGTTTGCTTGGCCATGAAAAGTAGTTCTTTGCTATTCTCTGCTATAGGAAGGACTCTGCCTAATAGCAAAGAAAGCATTCTCCTCCTTCCCCCCCAACCTTCCCCTTCCTGCCTTCCCACTCAGAGCTAAAACCCCATTGATATGGAGTCTTTGGGTGGAGTAACCTCACTTTTTCAACAAAGCTTGCCTTTTTCCCAGACAAATGACTTGGCTGAACTTAAGAATCTCCTTTCGCTATTAAAAAATTCCACAATAACTGCAGTTTGGAGAAAATCTAGAATCTAGAGTGGAAAAACCCTACTGAATCAGGCTTCCAAGTGTCTTAAGAGTTTATTTAAACAGAATTGTCACTCAAATATCAGCAAACTGCAAGGACCACACTGAAAGGGAACCAAACAACATAAATCAGGTGGCTATTGTAGCTTCCGCAACAAAATCCAAACTCTAGCTCTTTGCAAAACGTCAAGACAGCTGAATCTCAGCCGAGTTGTTAAAAATGGCTGCATGCATTTAATTAAGTCAAAATCGAAGCCAGATGGCACATGCGGCTTTTCCAATAGACTGGATGCTGTCACAAGAGGCACTACTTAAGCATTCCTTGATGATTCCTGGCACCAGTGGCTACAGAATCTCTTTCTACCATCTACCATACACCCCTCCTTTTTTTTTTTTCCAGTCATCAAGCCCTTAAAGAGGGTGGGGAGGAGGAAAAAGAGAGCCCCTGAGATAAATTGACTCAGTGTGTGGAATGCAAGGCAAACATTCCTGGACAAATTCAGATTTGATTTATTTTCTTTAGAAAACTCCAGCTGCAGGAGAAACCCCCAATTGTTGGTCTTTGCCTTATACCCCCTAGGGTCATCATCTGTCTTACAGAGAGAAAATAAAAATAGATAACTGCACTTCTTAAGTACTGCACAGCAGAATATGTTAAGACTTTCGCCAGTAACAAATGCAAGTGAACTGGCTAAAAAAGGCCTCGAGAATTTGGAAGTGTATGGCTGAAAGGAAACACGAACATTTCATCTCTGGACTGCGTAACCTCTTGGTGAAAAATGACAGTGTAGGCTTTTGCGGTCAGCATGGAAGCAGTGAACTCCTCCTATTCATCAGAAAGACTAGCAAGTTATCACCAGTTGTAGTCAGCCAAAGTTATACTGGACTGAGCCGGAACTGAGCAGCAACATCATATTTTACCTCCAGTACTGCACCATCCAAGACATGGAATTAAACAGAGCATGAGGCACACTGCTGGCCATGCTCCTCAATGCTTGCACAAGTCAGATGCAGTGCTTAGCAAACTGTGTCTGGAAGGCAACCGGGAAGAAAAAGCATCAGAAGTTGATTGATTACACATATGAGAAATATGCTACTGACAAAACACCACTGCTTGATTTTTACTTTCAGATTTTCATGTTCCAAAATCACTTAAGTAGCTGCCATACTGCTCCCAGAAGGACTCCTGAACATGCTTCGAGCAAAAGGTGGGATCCATTACGCCTTTCGAATAGAAAAGGAAAGGTCAGAGCCCTTTCCATGGATTCTCCCTCCATGTCTCCATCAAATCACTCGGAAAAGTGAACCACAGTCAGTGTATCTCTTTGTTCAAGTAAGCTAATATACAGCATACACACAGACAAAAGCATAGGACTATAATTTTAGGTTACTTCCAACCAAATGATCCCCTACTGAGCAATACAATAGTCTAGGGTTTACTTAAGTTCTTAATCATGATTGCCACTTTTATATGTATCCAATTCACCTTTCATTAAAAAACAAATTACGTGCTTGCACTGAATATCTTACCCCTTGTCCAATCTGTTAAAAACTCATTTCAGCACTACTGAGAACAAAACCCTGTCTGCTGAAAAGAGTGGATATGTTTAACAGTTTCAGCAGAACAATCCTTCTCTCCTGGTTAGTTTAAAGCTCCATTAATCTTAATGCAAAACAAAACAGTTTCCTTTAACAGCCAGATTCTTGACCTTGAGCTGTTTCAGTGTTGGAGTGGGGGGCTGGGGTAGAAAGGATGTGGACAGACCACAGCTAAGAGCTGGAGAGTTAAAACATCCAGATAGCATAGCCACTAAGAAAAGAAAAAAAATCTCTGTGCAAGACAATCTCCACTTCTGCCACGAAAACCTGGACATCACCTCAAAATTTGTGTTACTCATTTTCAGAAAAATTTTAAAAGATTAGCAGCAATGAAGTTTATCAAGAGACAACCAAGAACACACAGGCTAACGGCTTCTAAGTCACCCCCCCTAGCACTGACCCACATCATTAGCCATTAAAGTATTTACAGAGTAATGTTGCAAACAAAATCCAGTCTACTAGGCAGAGCTATTTTCAGTGTGAAAAAACAGAAGCTACAGATGCTTTCTTTGCAGACACTGAAGATGTAGATCCTTTAATTTTCTTGATACAAGATGGATTTGCTCAAAACATTATTCCTATATGAATCCAACTCAGCGTTGGACAAAATAAGGTCTTTAAATTTAAAAATATTCCTACCAGTCAACATTCAAAGAGCTTCTTACACACAGGTTTTATGCTCCTCTACCCACTGCTTTTCCATTACTGTACCTGTTTACATGACTGAATCCGTGCTCAGTGCAGCATGCTTCAGAGAGCAAAATCTGTCCTTGTTACCAGGACACGACTATGGAAGTGACAGACCCAGGTGGCAGAACGCATTTATGTTGCCTCTAAAACGGCATTAAATTGCCTGTGATTTATCTTAATACTTTAAGTTGCATTAAAGCATGATTTCCTCATTACATCTTGTAAGGCGCAAATTTAATCACTTGACAGTATTTGCCCAGCATTAACTGTGGCTCACAAGGGCGCGCAGCAGTTTCTGTAGCATGATTTCTAAGTCGCCTACACCAGTGCCACCTTACCCAGTAGAACAATTCCTGAAGGCAGTTTTTAATTGAAATGCTGCTAGAGCTGAGCTTTTTAAAAGGCTCAAAGATTTGCAAGTAATTCTGTAACAGTGCTTACCAAACATTTGAGAGGCCTTCTCGTACAGAGCTGGACTAAGGACAAGACATAATTTTGCTTATGGACTCTGGACATTCCCATTGGGCTGTGCATTTGGTTTAGTTGACAGTCACAGACACATCCTAAGGCAGAGAGACAATGCCATCATTTGAATTAACGTTCTCAAATCGGATCTTCTACCACAAAAGCAGAAGGCTGTTCGTAGAGGTGTGCTGACCAACACTGTCCTTTCAGTATAAAGGAAGCCCTTATTTTATGCACAAGACAATGGAACGTTTCAGACCATCTTCTGTGCTGACACAGATGCTTCTTGGCCAAAATCATTACTGTTTACAGTTCCGCATGGTTTATTTAAGGTTTCATACCACAGTGCTTGTTATTTCTGTAATACTAGTTACATGAAGACACTTTTAAACCTAAAGAATTTGTTATTCTTAACAATTTGTTCATTAGCCAGCAGTAGTGCTGTGACTAGAGTGACAGAGCTAGCTTCATACCCAGCCTCAACAGCTACTTCAGCATTAAAACCCAAGAATAATTACCGATGTGCAGAGGAAACAACAGTCTCACAATCTCCTCATCACTTCATGAGAAGCAGAAGCAGTTCAGCCTTGGCTGGGCTTTCTGTGGATCAAACCCAACTTGGCTGTATTCACAGAAAGATGGATCCACTAAAAGATGGATCTAGAAGACTTTTACTCCAAGACAAGTCATTTGTACAAACCTTTTCTTTTCCTAAAGCAGGAAAGTGGTGACCAGCACAAACACTTAATGCAAGTAATTCTTTAACTGAGTGGCCTCCTCCATCTTCCTCAATTGTAGCGGTAGAAACTCTATAATAGCGTAACTGAAACAACAAACACAGCAGGTGGTCTTCTCTTAGAAGACTTCCACCAGTGGATTTTGAAATTTTACACCTAGCCTGGTATGCACCCAAATACATTAAAGAACCTAAAATGTTAAACATCTGAGGCAAACCAAACATTTGCAAAAAACAAGGTCTATTATTCTGGACAAACCTTGCTGCAATCACGGAGGAATGTTTCCTTTGGCTGCTATTATGCTCACTTCCACTTATTTATATAGAGCAAAAAGCAAACAATATTTTCTTACCTTGTTTTCTTAATTGTCTGCAGATGGTACAAAATACTAGAATAATAAATCTGGATTACAAACTTTTGTCTTCTGCTGAACAGATAGATATGAGAATTTTGCTAGTATGGGAATTTTGCTGCTTATCACAGTTACAGAAGAGAAAAGGTCCATCAACTACAAAGTTTCAAAATTCTTGAAAATTTTCTTCTGTCATTCAAACAAGTAGAAAACAAATACATACCAAAAGATACTGGTTTTACAGTTACACCCTTAAGATAGACTAATTTACCTCAAACACAGTAATAACAGACACCACCACTCTATTGTTTCTCTGAAAGTACCAGAACACTGAATTTGCTAAAGCTCTGTGTTAAAAGGTTAAAACGCACAGATCCTTCAACACCTAGTCTTTAGTAAGACTACCCAGAACAACCATAAGCACAAATCACAAATCTCTTCCCGGTTATTTAATAACAAAGTAGAAAAAATGTGAGCTTGTGAGCTAGGTCTACACTTGAAAAAGATCAAGAAACGCTGAGCACAAACTAAGCAGCTCACAAAATAGCAGGTTTTTGTCTTGCCTGTTTCTCTACATTTTGTTTCAAGTTTCTTTATACTGATGTTATCTGTTTAACTACAACAAATCTGTTGGTCAGAAACAAAGAACTGTAAGCAATTCAGCAGAATTGTTGCATAGCTTCCTTGCACACAAACACCAGCAGTATGGCATCTTACAATTAATTAGCCCATTTAGAGTAAATCAAACCCACAGCTCAGCTAAGAAGCTAGCCTGCTGTATTTTCCAATCAGAAAGCCCACACAGTATGTTGGGACTAACGGTGTTTTCCCTGAAATGAAGCACAGTTGAATTCATGCAGATGTAAGCGAACAAGGGTGTGATAAAATAACAGAAAAAGGAGATTATAAAGGAAGCCTGAATCTTTCCCTGAGGTTTCTTTTGCCAAAATGAGATTCGAAGAGAGAAGTGTTTTCTTTGAAAAAATCCTGAATGCAGGATCAAGGCCCTTGTGTAAAACCTAGTTCACAACATAATCTTACACGCCTTTATTTTCCAATAATCTTGAAAAAAAACAACAGTTATCCAAAGACTTGTCATATCAGAAGGCTCACTCACAGCTCAGCACTCTTCTTGAAATAAAGGAAGCAACACTGTAACTATGGCTTTAATGCAGAACAAAAGCTACACAGCTTCCTAGAGCCTGAGAAAATCAAATGATGTTGGTACACGGACAGTGCTGGATAAGTCAATTATGTTGTCTAAGCACTTAGGGAAATGGAAGAAAACAAATTCAGCCAGGTAATGCTACACCACAGACAGAACAAGAACATACTGAAAAACCACACAAAGCATTATTAATGTATGCAAGTGGTTTTGGGCCCAGCCATCCTCAAATGTCAAGCCCCAGAGTCAGATCTGAAAAAACCTTTTAAGATTCATCAGTCAGGACTGTCCAAGGAACCCACGAGAGGACTGGCTGGACAGGAGTCCAACAAACAGGACTGTCTTACTGAGAAACAGCTGCCTCCTATAAAGAAGACAGGGCCAATTATCCGATTAAGTAATAATTTAAAGAATGCTTAATAATTTATAAAAAATAACTAGGCTATGTACGGTTATTATGCAAGAGTACAGGGGGAAACAAAAAAAAAGTAAAGCATGTTCACGTTTTCCCAGTAATTATCCCTGACCAGAAAACAGGATCAGGTTCACATCCTATATACAAGGTATAGGAACATTTATGGAATGAAAAATACAGCTGCTTGTTAAAACTGCTTTTGGCCAGGTGTTTATGAGATCAAGCACATCACTCACACCGCAAATCAGGTTTTATTTCAACTCATTCTCTGAACAAGAACAGGACTATACAGCTTTATTTTGTATACAGCCTTTCCTGCTCACTCAAAATCACAACACTGCTATTTTAATGAATGCCAAGAACCAAACCAGAAACTTTCAGAGATCAAGAAAGGAGCCTCAGTATTTGATTTGTGAAGCCAAAATCAATAGTTTGGAACTACAGCCACAAACTCTGCAGATCCTGAATAATGAATTGTGTATAACACACACGCTTTGCAAGATGTTGCACTGCCATTAACAGTGAAGCATTCTGTAAAGCCTGAGAAAAAAAATTTCAGAGGAAGAGGAAAAAACTCCCACATAACAGAATAATTTCTTACAGAAGGAAGAACAACAGTCACAAACTGAAGCATCAGCAAAAGTCAGAAAAAAACCCTAAATGCACAACCACCTTCAACAAATCAAGACTACACTGTGTTTTAAAGCAACTCACACTGCAACATACAACCTCTCATTTAAAACAATCTTGCCACCTCACAAAATGAAGACAACATGTGAAAGTAATCTCTATAGTGGCCCCACAACAGGCCTGAGTAATCCAGGTACGTACATGAGTACTATGGTTTATACCGATTTATAGCCTACAGAAGAGACAGCATTAGTTACACACAGCAGTGCGAGACTTCTGTAGCTTCTACAATTCTTTGAAGGATCCAATATGAAGAATTACCTGAGCAATACTTTTTTTTATTCCCCAGAAAGTGTTTCTTATATTTTTTGATAGTGTTTCTTACCAAACCTTGATAAAGAAACTATGCTGTCATGGGATTGAATTTCCTCTCTAAAAGCCCTGTCAGTAGAAAACAATAGAAATAAAAAGGCCAGTTTCACAATACAGAGAGGAAACAGAAAGAGCCTCACTGGCATCTACACTATGCCCTATGCTGTTGAATTTTGTTTGTTTGTTTGGGGGTTTTGTCTTGGGGCGGGGGAGTAGTTAGGGTTTTTGTTTGTGTTGTTTTTTTGTGGTTATGTTTTTGTTTTGTTTTTTTGTTTTTTGTTTTTTTTAAGTAAGTGATCTGTAAGAGGATGAACAATCAAAGTTGACTGATGATGCAAGACTACCTGGATTAGTCAAAGCTGCAGTGGCTGTGAAGAGGCACACAATAATGACTGCATTGCTCAAAGTCATTACAGATAAGGCAACACACACACAAAACTCCCTCACACACCCACAAGCAATAAACACAGACCCGTAGGCAAGCACTGGTGAGTTGCCCAAGAGCTTCACTTGCATCACATTAGGCCATGCTCTAAACATGGCAGTTCAGTGGTCAACTGAAGACAAGTAAACGAAACATCTGGAATTATTAGGAAGGAATGGCTTTCCCTTCTCACTCACACATGATGGTACTGTGTCCATCAATCCTCTATGTAATGAGAAACTGAAAGTTTCCTGTAATTCTTGTCAACCCACTCAAACAAGAATCCAGCAGAATTTAGAAATGTAAGGGAGAAGAACAGGCTCGTCAGAGATACTGACCAACGTTGACGTGAGAATTTAATTAGGACAGACTTGAGCTTAGAAATATACAGTGAGAAGAGCTATAAAACAGTATTATATATTCATCAATAACAGATAAATCTGTAACACATATTATCATGACTCCATAAATAGGAGATGGCCAGTTACTTACAAGAAATAAAGCCAGTCAGCTGTGTAAAATTGCACCTTTTTCTTAAAAGCAGGTACGAATGATTCAGAGAGCCCTAACTTGCTAACTATTAAAAGACTGTATCAAAGGAAAGGAAAAAGGAGAAATAATAATTGAAAAAAAATTACACTGTACTTCTCCTGCTTCTTAGAATCATTCCTCAATTATTAACTCCCAGCTACTTCCACAAACAGGAAATGAGGTCCAGTAGACTTTGTCCCCACCTGCCACAGCTGTCCTTGTGTTCCTACATCCAGCAGACAGGGCTGCCCAGGCAATATCCCTGTCTCACGATGCTGACGGTGGGGGGAAGGAAGGAGGAAATGAACCCATAAAACAAAGAGCACATTAAACCGGCTATACAGTAGCTACCATAAAATGAGTAATGTTAGCAAGTCACGACTAACAAAAAAATAATTTCCTTTTTGATTTGAAAGTAAAGGATTCTGTCAACAGTGACAGGTAAGGCATTTTTAGAAAGAGATGAGAGGTCATGCTCTCTCCAGGCAAAATTGTGATAGTCAGGAGTAGCAGATGTTGTTTGCAAGAGTAAATGGGCTTTCGAAAACAGCACTGAAAAACAGCACCCATAAAAGAGATATCCATAGGATGGCTATCTCGAACAAAGGAGCTACAAAAAAAGAGCTCTGACTCTGGAGACAAGGACAAACATATCCAATGATGAAGAAAAAGAAGTAAAGGTAATATACTTATTCTATAAAAATCCTTCAACTGCATGGTACATTCATGGCAACTTCACATATGGAGTAGTAAGACGGTTTTGAACTTATTTAAATGCCAAGAAGCAGCTTTTGAAAAACTCAATGGATTGATACAAATCTGTGTCATTATTTGTTATATTTATAAAAAAGGAAATGTTGCTGATTCAAAAGCACAGCTAGATTATCAGGCTTTCTGGTTTGGACTGGAAAGCAGATGAATCACTGTCCTGTCAGTGAATACCGACAGACGCTCGTCACTGACAGACTCACCTGTGACAACAGTTTTCATTTACAAAATCAAATAATTACAGATGAGAATTTTAAAGCAGCATGAGGAAAATGCAACTCCAACCCCGAAATAAGGCTGGCAAATACTCAGTTCTTACAAAAGCTCAGAATACCCAAGCTAAGTTGTGACCAAATAAAATTAGTCCAGTCACATGAACATACGGCTAAACAAAAATAGTTTACGTAAGTTTTCTTACTTGCAGTGACTCCATAAATGCACACTTAAATTAAATGAACAGGAATCTATCCAGGCAACCTAACTTCAGCTGAAATTACTGGTCTCCTAAGTTTTCCAGAGCTACTCTGTAACTATTTTTTCCTCTGTGAACCAGCAGTGTATGTTCTCTTAGCACTGAAAATACTAGTTCTCTCTAAATGTATGAACTTTACAATGTTAAACAAATGAGAAGCTGCTCTCTGAGAATACACATAAATGTTCCTGCAACAATCATTACACACAGACTGCTGCAAATCAGGAAAAAAAAGTGTTTAGTCCTTGATCAAAATCTTTGATTGGCAAGACGAAGATGTTTTCCTCATCCAGGGTGAAGCCCAGAAACTCCAAAGCAACCAGAAACTGTGCCTTCATACATCTCCCACGCACAAGGAGTCACAAAGCTGACTCCAGCTGGGTTGTGACACAGCGACAGTACAGCAGGGTGACATGGGCTCCCTTAGGAAGTTCTCCGTGTGAGAATTATGAGCACAAAACTGATACAGTCACCAAGATAACCACAAATTGCTGCTATTGTGATCTTGTGTCATTACCTCCAGTGCTGCTGCACACCCTCTCAGCTCTCCACCCAGAAGTAATTCATGGGACTGTCCTTAAGCACGCTGAAGCACGGTGCAGCACCCCGAACCCCACAGCTGTATGCCTGAGCATTTTCAAGAGGAGAGAACTGGTTTTCACCTTCAAGAAGATACATATTCATAAAATTTCAGAAAGCTTGCTATTGTATTCTTAAGGCAGCATGGTTTTGTGCTGGCAGGCAAGCAGATTCCGCTCAGAAAGGAATCTGAACGGATTCAACAGAACAAATTGAAATTTCTTGTCACCAGTTCCAGTGGTACAGCTCAGATTCAAGACGAAGAAATGTACACTTCCACCTTCAAAACATATATTAACAGAACAAAGCACTTAAACATTTTCTTCAAGAATTTCTTGTTTAATTTTCAACGTGAAGCCGACTGACTAGAGACTACATTGCTTAAACGAAGTGAAAGTGGACAACCTACTGCTTTAATCCTTCTGTTTATTTTATGATCCACATGGGCTGTCCATAGGAGTAGAAGGGCTATATCTTGTTCTGCTAAAGGGATATACATTTCACATCACCCGAGAACACGTGGTGTGTTGCACATGTCTTCTTACGGGATTTCCATCTTTCAGAATGCTATGTCTTATGCTGCATGGTTACTTATGTACTTGACAATTCTTAGGAAAATGTGGAGCCACCACTAGCAGACATAGTCAACTAGTTGCAAGAGGTCAGAAAGTAGTTGCACAAAGGTTCAAATCCATAATCAAGTCTGACGCTAATACCAGTAACAACTTAAATGCAAGTCTCAAAGTTGAGTCAACACTTGCAAGCTAATGAATGTTACCATGTCACAGATTGCTTCCACGCGTTTCTGGCCATTTTGCTTAAGTCTCACAAAAACGGTTACTTAATATTTGTCAATATTAAGAAGTAAAGGGCTCTAGAGGTATTTTCCACTCTGAATATATACTGCTGGCAGAAAAGAGAGACAACATTTGACATCAGGTGCACATGAACCACAAGAACCATATCTAGTTTTCAAAAAAACAGATGGTCTGCTTGTACTATGCAATCCCCTAAGCAATGTTTGCTTAGCTTGCCTTTGAGCAATACCCAGTACATTATTGCACTGTTATTAAGTCTACTTCAAATATTTCTTCCTACTGCCATGTCACTACTTGCAGTATCTTAGTTGAACTCTCTGCCAACATGTTTCAAGGAGTTAAGATGAAGCTGCTCTGCAGGTGAAAAAGGCTGGTGGCAATTCAACACATACCAGCTCATCCTTATGTATGCCGTTCTATTGTTTTCAATATGCAATGTGTTTTTCTAATTTTTTCCAAGGAACATGAGAAGATAAATCAGTAACAATGGCACAGGAAAAATCCCACGTCTGACAGAGCCAAAGACAGACAAAGAGAGATTGCTTTTTTTTTTCCTGGATGTTGAACCAAATGTCAGCATTTTTTAGGCATCTGTTTTTCAAAGGGAATTAATCATCATCATTATTATATAGCTAATTTTCTAAGATCTGGAAATAATCTGAACTCAAAAGTTGAAATTAAATGCTTGACAGATACAAACAAGTAGATGTGCACCAACAGAAAACTAAGGATTGCTAATTAAGAAATAAATACCACTTTGTTTTCAACCCTAAATATTTTAAGGAGCTTACTTTCACTGCTAAGATGAGCCCTTTGAAAAGATAATGGGCAGATGTGAGGATTTTCTACACCTCAAGAGAAAAACCTGCAAAGAAAGCTTTACCTCCAAACACTAACACAACACTAAACATGAGATTAAGAGTCACTGACAGGAGTAGGAAATGACACAAAATACAGAAACATTATATAGAGATATGACATTAAGTGGAATCATTTAATTATAACCTGTATCTAAACAGTCTCAGCGATCTCCAGAAATACTGAAGAAATTGTTGTCCTTCAGAAAAATAAAACAAGGATAAAACATAAGGCATGACTGAAAAAATTCCAACACTACCCACTCTAATCTCAAAAGTCATCGGGAGTTTAACTGATAAATGAAAATACTGTACTATCTCAGAGTAAGATCTGATCTCATATCTTATATAAACAACCTTATGATCATGGAAAAACAGGGATTCAAAGCTGTGTTTAACTACCAACAAAGCCACATATTTTCCACTGAGTATCCTTCAAACTCAATGCAATACAAAACAAAACACTTTTCTTCCTGTACTTAACCTGAATGGTATCAGTCAAAAGTTTCACTGTTCAGTTTCTCTGCAACTAATTAACGGCTTTATAGATTACAGATCATACAATTTGCTAGCATTTACTCTGCCATCATACAACTCAAAGCTTTTTGGTTTGGAATCCCAACGTTCATTTCTGTTTCTTCAGAAAATAAATACCTGTGAACAGAGAAAATACTAAAAGGATCCATCAGTTCACCATCCAGCTATATTTCTGATCTGCTTATCTCCAGTTACACTGATACTGAGCTCAACAACTTATTTTACATTAAGCAAGTATCTTTCAAAAAATCCACCAAGCAACAGAAAACATTAGGCAATATGCCTTGGAACTTTGCTCTTAAGGTTAGAAACTATTACTATTCTTTCGAACACTGCAAGTCTTCGTGTTTGTTAGATTGCAAATCTATTGAATTTTGGTCTGTGTTTCAATGTCCTTGAGTAAACTTCCTTTTTCCAGTTTTTAAGTAACTGTTACGCCACTTTCCAGCACCCTGCCCAATTTTTCAATATCCTCTTAACAAACTGGAAGCCTGTGTCAACTGCCATGCACCAGATTAAAAACCCCACCGCTTTATGGTGACTACACCTTTGTTTGTAACACCCAAACTGCATTCTCCCTTTTTCATGATGGGACTGCATCTTAAACTTTACATGGTTGCCTATCAAACATCTTAGTCTCTTCTTGTCTTCTAAGAGAGTCTTCATCACATGTGTACAACTTGCACTGCATTACAACAAAAAGTGATGTAACAGAGATATAGCTTACAGGGGTTTTTTGTTGTTGTTTGGTTGGTTTTGTGGGAGTTGTTTTGTTGTTTTCCCCTCCCTCCCACTGCTTTGAGATTGAGGTCCAGCATCCAGCAACTAACACTTAGGAACTCTGAAATGTAATTGTAATTATATAATCTTGAAACTCTTGAAGAAACTGGCATCCATCACCAGAATTCTGGTCAGTTCACGAAATAGCTCTGTGAACATAAATCAAATAAGGAAAAAATGCAGCTGAACCTGTCACAAAAAAAACCCAACCAACCAAACAAAAAAAAAACCCAACAAACCAAACAACAACAACACACCAACCCAAAACAAACCAACAAAAAAACTACCACCACCAAAAAACACATCAACAAAACACACAGTCTCAAAACCAAAACCCTGGAATGTGCTAGAGGTCATAAGGTGTTTCTGCTTTCCTTCCAGAACTGCAAGCTTTGAATAATATGTGCTCAAGAATGGAAAATTCCTTTTCTGTCACTGGGCATTAAATCTAGTTCTGCTTTTTATAATGTGTAACTACTACATCATTCTCCTTCTGCCTCAACTCACAGCGTAAATCGGAAAGGGAAATAACTCTCAGAATATCTCAGAAAGGAGACACATTCTTTTGGTGCTTTGCTACAATTTAATCATCACCTGGACAACTGTCATCAAATACTACAAAACATCCACTAACCTTGCTAGACACTCTTCAAAACCAGAGCTGGATGAGACATCTTAGATGCATGAGTCACAGAGGCAGAGAAAAAACAATGTGCTCTGTTGCACATCAATATTCACAGGAGACTTTTTCAGGTCACAGTCTGTTATGTGTACTCTGGCTTTGAATTAAAAAACCAAACTGATTAACTTCAAATACAAAAACAAAAATCACTGTTCTTCCTGCAAGCTCCCGACTTCCTTTTCATTGTACCATAAGTTCCAAAACAAATAAGAGCAACAGAAAGATATAACTTATTTCCATATTAAACCTTTCTAATAAAGTAGTATCTAATCCACAGTTTGACAAAAATCATCTTATGTCCTCATCTTCATTTCAGTAACTAACCATATTAGCCACTTCACTAATTAAAGTTGTTCCCATAGATGAGAAAATGGTTTAGTGCTAGAGTTATGGTTGGACATGATCATCCTAAGGGTCTCTTTCAACCAAAATGATTCTGAGATCGTATTTTCATTCAGTGGTTGATGAACTTGCCATACTTCAATTAGTTAGGCAGAAACTTTCCAATTGTGCACACTGGTCTCAAACCTTCAGTTTTCTCAAACCTAAACTGAAATGCGCCATTCAGTACCAAGAAACAAACAAATAAATGCTTATGTTAAAAAGAAAACCTGCCAACTAATTTGAAACACTCTAGTGACCCCTGCTTCAGTAAAAGCAGCAATCTGACAGCATCCAGAATGCACACATGCTCACCTCTGTGCATATATGCCTTATGTTGTAAAACACCTTTGAAAGCATCCAGCTATTAGAAGTCTCAATCAGCTGCAAGTCCTGTGAGGAGACTGTCCATGCTGAACATTTTGTAGGCTTGGGGCTTTAAGTAGAGATGTGCCAAGAAAAAAGGAAGGAGGCCACATAAGCCAAACTGCACCTGGCTGAAAAAGGCAAAACCAGATCTGGAGCTAGGGATAGAAATAGCAGAGTGAAACTGGTAAAGAAAGAAGATTTTCTCTGTTGAATTGAATCCAGAACCACTCAGATGAGGACACTGGTACAAGATAAAGACTTGAGGTAAGAATGAAGCAAAACTTGAACAGGTTAAAGGAAATCCAAAAAGGCTGGGACCAAGCATGGGAAAGAAGAGGCAACTACAACACACTCCCTCCAAGACCTAGAGACTGAGTTTTTGAATACGAACATGGCTTTGGCAGTGGAGAAACCTAAACGTGGTGGGCAAGGTACCCTGGTCACCTTCTAGTGTTGACTCCCACAGGAAACAACCACCTATCACTGCTCCCTGTTAGTTTAGAAAAATCGCAGTTCAGTTGGAAATAAACTACATGGACATCACTACGATGTCACATTTCTTTCGTCTTCTCTAAGAAACACTTAATAAAAGCAAACAAACACAAAACCTGTTACAAGAATATAAAATTTACAGACCAAATCACTGTAGAATGATTTAAGACTTCTGAAATTAAGTGTTATACATATAACCCTAGCCCACACTCCTTACAACCATACATGATAACATGCCAGATTTCACGGCCAAATAGCATGCTTTCTCCTTCTTCTCACTGATTTTACTGCAAATGAAAATTACTGTCCAGTGCCTAAAGACTGATTGGTTTTGGGGGTGGAGAGGAGCTGCTCTTCAGGACACTGACTGCAACTGTGTTTTAGAAGGTAGAAGCCAGTCTTATTATTAACAGAGTCAAATACGTCCATGAAAAATTTTCCTTGAAATGTTTTGTAACCATCTAGATCTAAATGCAGATTTCCAGTGACCAAGAAGTAGCTAAACTACCACTGGAACTGCTACAAAACAGTTAAACAGATCATAAATCCAAAAGAAAACAGCCCTAAGTTCAAAAACCTTTTAAAAAAATAATAGTCCCTAGGATTATGTTATTAAAAGGTATGTAACCAATTTGTATTCAATATCAAAACAAGCTGCACAAAAACATCCTCACAGAAACTTCTCTAGAACTCAGAGGAGAAAGCTGGCTGAAACAAACTGCAGCCAGCATCAATCATATATCCCAGAAAATTTCAAGCCTTTAGATAAAGAGATACCCACAACAGATGCAGACATTGTTACTGTGTTCAGCTTCGAGGCCTCCAACATAAGAAAGACATAGACCTGATGGAAAGGGTCCAGAGGGGGCCACAAAAATGATCAGAGGGCTGGAACAGCTCTGCTGTGAGGACAGACTGAGAGTGCTGGGCTTGTTCAGCCTGGAGAAGAGAAGGGTCTGGGAAGACCTTATAGCAGCCTTTCAGTAACTAAAGGCAGCCTGCAAGAAAGATGGAGAGGGACTTTTTACTAGGACCTGTAGTGACAGGACACAAGGCAATAGCTTTACACTGAAAGAGAATAGATTTAGACCAGACAGAAGGAAGAAATTCTTCACCACGAGGGTGCTGAGGCACTGGAACAGGCTGCCCAGAGAAGCTGTGGATGCCCTATCTCTGGGAGATTTCAAGGCCAGGTTGGACGGGCCTTTGAGCAATATCATCTAGTGCAAGGTGTCACTGCCCATGGTAGGGGAACTGGAACCACATGATCTTTAACTTCCCTTCTAACACAAACCATTTTATGATTCTGTGATTCTATCCTAACGTGTCATGACTTAATATTGTGTTGATTTAGTGAACACGCTCGCCCAGATGTTCAAATGGAAGAATTTTTGGCAGTAAAAAAAATAAAACAAGCAAAACTGTTTTCTTTTTACTCTGATCTTCAAAACAGTTATGTCCATTTTGTCCTCAGGGGAAGACTGAATACATTTTTTGAAATCGCAAGATGAAGAAAGAGTACAGGTCTGGATTCAGACTGCTCATTAATGAGAATTCAAAAGTAGTAAATGCTTATGTCTTATCTTCTAAAATGATTTCCATACTTCACATTAATTTTCACTGGAAGTCAGCTGGACTACAGCCTGCAAGTCTCTGCGGGGCGTGTGACTGTATACCATGATGTTGCCACTCCCTGCTGCTCATCTCCACTCCCTCTAATCAGCTAATTAAATTCCTCATGCAACACTTACCCAGTCAACTTTCAGCAAAATGAACTAGGTTGCTAAAGACCTACTGTTTACGGCACTGGATTTAGGATGGAGAGTCCGTACTAGCCAAACATCTTTAGGTTGAAAAGTGGGGTGGCTGTATCAATCATTCATACAATATACTGGAGCAAACAACAGCCTCCAATTAGTGCTGGTGATGTGCAGATGAAGAAATCAAATGTTTAAGTTTGTGTGCAGTCAGAAGAAAACACAAATGTGCTCTCTTCATTCTGCTGAAACTTGTAACTAGGTTATGGCCTTGGTTGATAGTGAACCCTAAGTTCACCATCAGTCCTCAAGCTACTGACAGTATATTTCTACCAAGGAGCTGCAAGTAAGTCATAGTCACCAGAAACTGAAGGAAATTGAAGTGGTCAGCAAGGATATGTGTTTTGGCTACAAAAATATATTTCCTTATGAAGCTTTATTGCTAACAAATGTTTCAGATCTCACAGATTCAAATGTCTGGTTGACCTCTCATATAAGAAATACACATTATAGGGTTTTTTTTCCCCTCTCTTTCAGGTGCTGACAGTTCATCTCACTCCATTCATCTCTTCTACTTTACTGAGACACTGAGAGCATCTATGCATTGTGGGTAGGTACTGGGTTTAATTTTGTGAAAAGAGATCTAATTGTACACTTCAGTACATTATTTATTATGAACACTGGAGATACACAAGTGTAAGGCATTTTTTTCTGTTGCAAAGAAGAATTTGCTCCAGCCCTTTAAGACAACTCTGTGTGTTCCTAGGGTTTCCATATATTTGGGTTCTGGGCTCCTGTGTCAGGTCTGTTTCATAAGAAACAGACTTCTGTGAAGTAGGGAAATACTGTTAGTCCTGTTCAGCACCAGACATGGAGGCAAAGATGCCATACAACCCTGAACAGGTACACAAGCAACCTGTTGCAAAGGAGGTCATTAATATTCCAGATCTCTCAGTTTTCAATTCACTAACATTTCCAGTTCCTTGCTTCTCACAGGGTTCTGTGCTGAAACTTTGCAAAGTTGGACTCATCACTGGCTTCTTGGAACCAAACCACCACATGCCCTCTCCACCCTCACATTTTAATCACCTACACCTTTGACATAACAGGTCACAGCTGCCTTTTTTTTTTTTTTTAAAGATGACAATTTCCTTAATCAGCCAGAAGAAATTCAGTTGAGCAACAAAAGACTTGCCTTACACCCCTCCCTAACATCAGATTGAGCAATCACAGAAACTCCTCAGGTCTCCAAGGTGTCAGGAATGGCGCAGCCCTCTTCCCTTCCCTGCTCTCGATAGCAATCTCGCCCAGCAGTCAGGAAAAACATCAAGTTCCCAGAAGATAAAGACTGTAGAAAAAAAATATATATTTTGCTAATAAATCACTGTAGTTCAAGTTTTATAAGCAAAAGAGCAAATTGTTGGGTTTTACCCTTTACAAAACAGGAGGAAAGAAAAAGAACAGGAAATACAAATGTTCTTGCACATACTGAGAACACAGTTTAAAACAGGGGGAAAAAAAACCCTTAGAGCTTTCAAGTTTTGCCCTACCAATTTTTTGAAAAGTAGAAATTAGAGCTGCATTTAAGAGAGTCCAGTATGTATACAACATTTTCCAGCCTCAGAACAAGACACACTTTTGAGCTTCACATAAGCCTTTATATTTAGAAATGAATGCACCTCACCAAAATAGTCATGCAAGAAACAGATTACAAATTGTTTATAAAACCTAATTTTGCAAATGTACCTTTTTCTTAAATCTTAACTATTCTAAATATTAATAATATTTAACAGATACATAAAGCTTCAAGTTTTCCCTGCTATCATCTTAAAATTCTTCCCACATACAAACACCTAACAAAACACTACCTTACATCAACATAGTATGTTGCCATCTTTCTTTTATTTAAATGAATGACCATGAAATGGACGCTTTGCTATTCCATTTGAAAAAAAAAAAAAAAAAAAAGAAAAAAAAAAAAGAAGACAACTGAAAACAGCTCTAGTGCAAATCTAATGTTCTCCTTTCTTCTGGATCAGCAAAATATGTACTTGCAGAGGAAAGAAAGCAATTGTAATGATTTCATTATTCAGAATCCAAATACTCATCAGGAGGTGGAGAATTTGTTATATCAGTTATCAGCCAACTAGACACCCACAAACTCATTTTTGCTTCTAATTTGTTTAATAAAATTAGCACAATGATGACTAACTGATACTGTGTAGGAAGTGTTTTGCTTCCTTTACCATGAAATCATGTTTCTATGATACTATCCTAAAAGATTATAGTATATTACTGAAAAATACACATTCCAAATAAAGCATTGTTACCACCTAACAGTATTTTTTACAGTATTCACTGAATTGAATCAGAGGTTTATTTCCTAAAGAATGCAGAATAGCTTAGATATGTTTGGAAAACTGGGAGATACTGCTTTGTTTCATAGTTTATGCGGGAAGCTTTCAAAGCAAGCATGTAACAAAGCATGTTCTAGCTCAAGAGACAGAAAATCCAAAATAATCTGGTTTTATAGCTTTGTGGAGGTATTATGAGAACAATTGTCTATTTTACTGAAAAGCAAAGGTACTGGCGTTGCAGTTTTGAGTACAGCAGCTAAATACCTGTGCTTCACTTTCGAACAAACTTATTGTAGTTTCATGCTCCTCATTGACAGATCTTTCCCTACTTCAGCTATTAGAGAGACAATATAATGGAAGGCTGGAGGATGAAGACCTTGCTACTCAAAAATTCAAGTGTCTGGACATTTTAAAGGCCTCTGGATTTTGTTTCAAGTAAGTTTCACTAACACTTGGATTTTTTCATTTAAAAGAAAAAGCACAACTTAAAAGAAAATTCATGCATTTCCATTTAAAAAAAAAAAAAGCTCTGAATTCATTTCATCAGGTTATGCTACAGTTTCAAAGCCAAATTTAATCCAACTTCATACATGAGCAAGAACATTCTTACAATCTCTGCCAAACTGCTCAGAGAGAGCTGCCCCTCCACTATTGCAAGAACATTAAATACCCTGTTGCTGTAGATGACACAAACACACAGCAAAGGACTGGACTGCTGTGAGTACAGAAATTGTCTAGATCTCAGAAACATGACTGACAGAACAGCTAAGAACCTGGAACAAAGAGCTCATCAGATAAGGCCACCTACATTCATGATAACAAGAGAACCCTCGATCGTGATCCCTCTTCCTTCTAAAAGGTCATTCAGCTAAAAAAACCAAAATGACTGCAAGAACAGATGAAATGGCACTGTTACTAGCTATCCAAAGGGATACAGCCTCTCAATCACCACAGTAGAGTTCCCCACATATTCCTTACTTCCAGCTTCCAGTCTCACTGTGACTATTTTTGCCCTTTGTACCATCCTTTTACGATCTGCCACTACATCCTTCAAAAACCTCTTCACTAGGTACAATTCTTCAGAAAATCTGTATCTAAAAATGTGACAACATGATTCCTAACTGACATATCATGAGTTGACAGATGTGGGTAAGTAAGCAGAAGAGTTTAAATATCTCAAAGAATCTAATAATTTAGAAATGTGGAGGGAGAGTTAAAGGAGGAGAGGGCAGGGTTGGTGGCAGAGGGGAAGGCTTCCTTTCTCTAAGGGGTGAGGCAGGAAAAGTGCAGGACACTGGACATGAAGCCTTCTCCTCAGTGTCAACCAGAGGAAGGCTCAATGTGCCTCTGCCTGAACAGCTTAAAGCTTTCAGTTGATTCTGCTGTTTCATCCATGTTCAAAAGAACTTTGAAATAACCACCTTTTTTCTATCGTCAAACACCCTGCTCCATCTGTTTCTACTTTAAGAGTCAACCCAAGAATTGTGTACCTGACAAAAGCTATTTAGTTTCTCAAAGCACCAGTTTGCTGCACTTCCAGCATTTACTAGTCAGCTCTTTCTGCCTTGGGGAGTTCAGCACTCCACAGTGACCCTCAGGTACAGGCAAAGGCCACGAAAAAGAGCCCCCAATAACTTGTTACATCGCAGAAGCCATTCTCTTATCTGTCCTCCTGACCTGACCTGTGCTTACCAAGAATGCACTGAATTAATTAGAGACTGAATACTGATACTGTATTAACTTACAGGGAAGGGAAGGAACTTCACAAACATCGTGGTCGTCCTTGTAACCTACGTTACAACTCTCCCCTGATCAGCTAGATATATCAGACTGAAAAGCTAAATTATTGTGATGTTCAGAAACGAAGTACAATCAGAGAAATAAAGACTTTTCCAACGGTTTTAGGTATAGCCACACACATTGCAAATACGTAGACAACAATCTTGATGGAGTATATTTCATCTGACTAGAGGTATCTACATAGGCATCTAGGTATGCGCCGAGGAGCCACAGGTTTCCTCAGCTTCTCAACACAGTTGGCAGCAAATGGCAGGCACCTTCAGAAAGCAATTCAGAGCACTTATGTCACATCTAATTTAAACACTACGCATCACTTTCCAAAAATACCTACTTCTGTTAAAACTTCTAGCTTAAGTCTAGGTGAACACCACCAAAAGTCTTCTGCTAGGCAAAGCACATATAGAATCATTTTGGTTGTGAGAGACCCCCAGGATCATCGAGTCCAATCATATATGAAGGGCACAAACACATTCTACAAGTACATTAAGTTGAATTTAAAAACTGGTTACAGTTCTGAACTTTGTAGACATTTTCCATCACTGAATGAATGCATTTAAACAAAAAGCATTTAGTTACCCAGAGTGGTGATAATATTCTGGGGGAAGAGGTGTGGAAATGGGGACAGCACAGCATACCTGCTGCATAACCTTTAAGAAACTGAAAATATTGTGCTACGTAGTATTAGAAAGCCTTTATATCTGTTTCTTATCTTAAAGATAAGCCAACCCTGTCTGCTCCCCCCCAAAAAAAAAAAAAAAAAAAAAGCAAAAACTGAGAAAGAATTTCTTAAGTTCTACAGAGAGGCATCAATATTTTTATGTACGTATTAAAAAACCTTCAATTGACCTTATATCAAATAGGCTCAAAACACAGACAACAGAAAGCAAGTCTGCATAGACTAAATGGATGAAGTTGCAAAATAATTGTGCCAATTTTTACTTTACCTCTCTGGGAAACTCTTAATGCACTGTATGTCTTAACGGCTTAATAGCTGTGACCCATCTCAAAATTCTGTAATAAAGTGACCCATAGAAACTAGATCCATACAAATATTTGGTATTTTCTATATGGATTACAAACTCATAGGAAGACTAAACACAAATGGCTCTCCTCAAGAAGAAAGAGAGCTCACGTATATGACGTAATATTGGCTTGGTTACTACTAAACAGTTGTTTTGTCTAATCTATTCACGACCAGGTTTTACTTCCCATTTACCTTGTTCTTTCCACACTCTCATACTTTAAATATTCATTAAGCGTGAGAACACACAATGAATCAGGTTCTACAGGTAAAAAATATAGACAGCCTGTTGAGTAAAGCTCGTGTAGCACATGCATGAACACCACACAAGCCCACATTGTTTTTTCCTTAAAAAAACCCCAAACAAAACTCAACAACCAACCAAACAAAAAAACCCCAAAAAACAATAACCACCAACCAACCCACCCACCAAACATAAACACACCACACAATCATAATGGACATGATGAATAATCAGGTAATAAATGTCATTACTGGCAACCCTCTGGATAACAGTAAGCAATAACTAGAGGTCTCTTGCTGCTGTTTTATTTTTATGCTAATGTCTACGCTAGAATTAAAAATTCACACTGAAAAATAGCAACAGACACTAAGAGGAGAAGTTTAAATTGTCCTTTAAATAGACTAAACTAATAAACATTCAAACAGGCAATCCAGCTAACTCCTATTGCAGTAACTATTCCCACAAAACACACCTGTTCCTCTGCCAGCCTCCACAGACATGTTTTTGTGTTTTGTTTTAAGCCAAAAAAACATTATATTTTTGACAGTTGGAATGGGGAAATGCAGAGGAGAGAAAAACAAGCAATTTGAAAGCAATGCATATTTCCAAAAGTTAGAAGCTTGCTTGTTGTAAGTTTCTTAGCTCTGGTTTTAAACACAGCATTCTGACTCCTCCTCAGGAGGATTTTTGTCTTGAAATGTAATGTGAAACGCACAAAGGAAAAGTGCAGTTTCAGGACTCCAAGTGCACACTCACCGTTTCTTAAATCGCACTCTCACACTGTTGACCTCTAAGCATGTAACTTGACTTCTTGAGTCACAAGCCTTTCAACCCACCCTCTCATATTAACTCCATGCACAGTTCATATAGTTCACATGTAGTAGCATCTGAGATAGTTTTAAAATGCAATTTCCATTACTGGTGGCATTTCAACTGTTAATGTTCTTGCCAAAAATAAGCTCTCTTAGGCTTCAGATTTCCACAGCCAGGACACTTACACCATATATGAGTGCGGTGGGCTCCATTCCACGAGTAAATTAGCAGTCACAATGAAGACCTCATTCAACAGCCCTTAAAGTGCTAAAATTTGAGAGCATTCCCTTCATCAGACAGCTTGCCAAAGTAAAAAGCAATAGTATCTTCTTGCATCAAAGCAAACTAGCTCTTGTCTTCCAACAAGAGAGACCTCAGATCCAGCAACCAGATACAAAGGTAAACACCACTCAAAAAAGTTTTTGTAGCACTGAAAAAAACTCACATTTTAACATAGCTGACAAGGAAAAAAAGACAAATAGTTACATGACACTATTTTAATCCTAAAACATTCATTCTAATATGTACATATTTCCTAAAATTTCTCAAATATTCAATTTAACAGAACAAATAAAAGGTCCGACTCAGACCAACCTTTCCCAAATAAAGCACTCTTATAACTTGAGAAGCTGAATAAAGTTTTCAAACGAAATATAGAATGTGATTTGATACACTCTTTTAAAATTGTTGGTTAAGATCCATGTTCAAATTATGGCCCACACAGGTCAGTAATTTTGCTTGGTTTTGATGACCAAGATAACATGGATAGAAACCAGAATGAATACTCCTTCATGTATTATTTTTCTAGAGCTGAAGGAAGTGAATTAAATTTGTCAGGAGACAGAGAACTAGGTTAGAACTCTCTCAGCCACAGAACAATGACTTCTAATAACTTATAAATCAGCTGTTTACAGAAATGATTGCATTTATGTTGAAGTGCTTGGTAGTTTCCCAGGATGCTGGTTTTCTAGACATCAACCTTCACAGCCAAGTTTAAGAATAATTAATGTCTACAACCAATGCAACTCACCTCGAACATCTAACTTGAGGGAGGCAACTGGTATTTATGTTTGAAAATGTATTTTTGATTCATTTGTATACAGCACCATCAAAGATCCCTCCTCCCCCCCCCATTGTTGCAGTATACAACTTGATACAATTTAAACAATTATTAGCTTAAAAAAATTACATTTCACACCTAACCATAGACAGGATCACATTAGGAAAGCGCAAGTGAAAAAAGAGAAATAAGCAAAGGTTTGGAATCTGTCTGATAGGGCTTCTTCTTGAAAGACAGCACCTCCAGCTGGGGCATGAATTCAGCACTGATTCATTCAGGAGACAAGAACTTTATCTACTAAATCAACAACAAAACTTCTTGCAACAGTCCAGGTTTCACTTGGAAATCTTGCTGAAATACCAGCCAAGCCCAGCCTTGATTAGCCTGCAATGAGATCATAGCTTGAGGAGGTATGGCTGAAGGCCCTTGTAAAGCTGATACTAAAGAGGAATTATTTAAATGATACATCTATCTTTCTTGAATAAATTATAATGTTTTCGTATTTATTAATGTAATAAGGATAATGTTGACTGCCAAATAACTTCAGTGTTCCTAAAGATATTGTTAGTACAGGAAGTAAAATGACTTTCTATCCATCACCCACAATCAATGCTGTGACTGACACTACAAGTTGCGCATCTCAGATAAGAGTCATTTTAAAGTAAAAGTAATCAAGATAATGCAGCTATGGGAGATTTTCACAAGATTCACACTTGTGCACCTTGACTTTTCATTTTCATTACTTCCAGTAAGATCTTCCTCTTCAGAGTTTGTTTCTTTAAATAGAGGAAAGAACAAACTGAGGCTTGTGAGACTTCTAATTCAAGTCTTCAAAGTTGTCATTTCACCTTCTGTTGAAACACACATGTTGCTATAAAAAGCAAGTCCTTTCTTTCAAGATGTCAAATTAGGCAAGAACAAGCTGCCTTTGGGCAATTTTGTTTGGAATGTTATCATACATGCAGAGATCAGAAAAAATGTAAAGCATTTTTTTTTAAAAGGGACATTATAAAAATAATACTAAGCAACACAGCAACGTTAAAAGACTTTTTTTCTTAAATGTTAGCAATGTTAGCAACACCACTTGCACGTGGGTAGTGCAAGTTTCAGAAGACCAGCTATGCTTGGAGATCGAGCAAGCTCTATCATGCACCATTTTTCTCTGTGCCTATTGTAGTAACAACAACAAAAAAAGGCCTGTGCCTGGCAGGTGAACTTGATATTCCACCTACCTAGTTCAGGACTATTCCTCCTAGTCTATTTTCAGTTACGGAACAAAATGCCATCATGAAGCAGGGAAGCCTGCACTCCCCGCAAGGGCAGAGCTCAGCCCAGGGCAGCAGTAGTGTGACCGTGAGCGAGCTCTCCCCAGGGAAAGCGCTTTCCCTTTGGACATGCCGGTGGCCAAGCACAGACTTATCCCCCCATGGAGGCTGGACACATCTTCCCTTTAGCATGCCTTCCCCTCCCTGATTATTGGTAGTTTGGTGGACCAAAGGACACTCTTGTTTTAATGGACTAGACTTCCAGCTAATAAATTCCCAGATAACATTTGCAGCTCTTCTTGCCCTGGACTCTCGCTATGGTAACTCTTACAAAAAAAATCCCTTCTTGTCAGCAAGTGAAACAGCCACACAATCAGAGAAACTAACACCCAAGAGGCATGCTACACAGAAAGCACTGCAAAATGAACAACATACACTCACTCACTAATTTTTCAATTACAGCATTTTGTGGTGCTATTTTTCAGATAGTAATGGTAGTTGTCCCATATATGCTAAGGAGAGCAGGAAATATTTACAGCACAGACTTCCTAGCATATACATAAAGGTGCAACTTTCTTCAAAGGCTGACCTTGCTTTCAAGAAAGCAGTAAGCAAGGAGACAGCAGAATTTTAGAAATCCTCCTTAAGTAGCTGCTATCTGAGACTCCCTTAACACCTTGTCACATTCCTCTCCTCAAAAAGCAGCACTTGGCTCATCCATCCCCACTTCCCCAGGGCCACCCTGAACTAGAGTGAGATGGAGCTCCATAGCCAGCTCTACTTAAGCAGCTTGAATCCACAAAACCAGGAATTCTTCCACATGTTTAGGCATCCTGAAGGATTTGGTCCAGTGGGTTTTCTTGGATCCCCCTGCTCAGTCATCAGCTTACCCAAGAAGGGAGAAGAGAGGCACAGGTGAAGCAGCAACCCCTCTCCTGGGGCATCCTGGCGATCCCCATGTGCACTCTGGAAGGGGGTAACTTGAGTTCAGGGCTCTCTTCTGCTGAGAAGAGATAAACCCTACACCTGCTGCAAGAAGGGACTGTTTTAACCATCTGGTACTAAATTATTCTTCCCAGTAGCTTTCCACCACTAGAAGCAACACAGAAAAAACAAACAAACAAAACTAAACACCAAGATGCGTGGGCCAAGCAAAGAGGAAGATTCTGCAGATTGGAGTCCTGAGGCCATGTGGGACATGAGCTTCAGTCTCTGGTTTCAAAACTAGTTCTACACACTCGCATCCAACAAGAGTAAATGAAAATACACTCTAAAATTTAGACCCAAGGATCCAGCTCATGTCTTCTTCCTAGGCCAGCACCAGTAGACACAGATTTCACTTCCAGACAGCAGCACCATTTCAGGAGATATCAATGCTGTGGCTTCACTTTATTATTCCTTTGCAACAGACCCAAGTTACAAGGTTCCCATCCTCAGACACTTCTCTCCACATTCCACAGCCACATCCTCATGCCACAAATACTTAAGCCTGTTACTTAATACCTAGGTAACATTATGAATAAGTATCACTGATCAGTCTGTAGATGCAGCACTTATTAGCCATTACCAGAAAGGTGGAATTATATGATTTGGTACTTGATAGCTAGTAGATACACAGTAAATAGCTCATTTCTCCTTTCCTCGATCGCTCCCAGGTTTGATATTCTGTGATTCATGGCACCAGTAAAAGGCAAATAGTCATTTTTCAGCATATACATCTTCTGACACTGACTTGTTCTTTGAAAAACAGCAGTAGGGAGGAGATCGAGAAAAAAGATGGTTTCAAAAGTTTTAACTTGGAAAGTCCATAATGCAGTTGGTTCAAGGGTGGGAGAAGGGAACCAACTGGACAACTCACAATGAAACCAGCTGAAAAACAAGATTAGAAGAATTTCTGCTGTGGATGAAACAGGACTTGTTGACCTTTGACACCCTCTGTGAACTTCTATAATAGGAACTGGCAGAATTCACAGGACCCATAGACAAAGCATGTATATCTTTTCTACAGATCTTGGCAAAATGTACTTTGGTAATGTGGATTTTTTTTTCCAACTACATATGGATCTATTTTAATGTGTTTTCACTGTGCAACAAGAAAGCTGTCTTAACAGCAAAACCCAATGATGACTGTGGATGGGGGTTCCTAAGTTAAAACACATCAAGATTAAAAACATCTTCTAGAAAATGTGATGAAATCTGATGTATTTCTTTAAGTCGTACCCACTACATTAAGATTAAAGTCGTTAATACACAAAGACATAAAAAAAAAAAAAAAAAGGCAATGAGGGAAAAAAAGAAAAAACAACAAACAAGCATAAAGTGCATATATGCTCAGGAGTCTCCCCATCTTGGGAGCATGGCTTCAGCCACTATCCACAAGACCTTTGTTTGAAGAAGGAAGGAGATACAAAAGGTTAGCCTCATTATTTTTAATTTGCAAGTGCAAGAGCACCGGAGAAAACTCAGCCTCAGAGCCGGGAGTTTCAGTCTCCATACCATTCTGCGCCAGAAGCCCGGAGGGAGGGAAGGGCCCAGCACAGGGTCCGTGGCCGCGCTGGCAGCAGCGGGGTCCCCCCGCCAGTTACTGGCGCCAGCAGCGATGGCACCGGGCTTCTAACGGGGAATAAGAGCTCCCAGAAGCAGCGGGTCGGAGCTACGAGGCTGCCTGCGCCCAGCAACCAACCTGTTGCCCCCAACACCCACCGGTGCCGGGCTGCCCCAGCACCAAACCGCAAGCACCCACTCCCCGGGCGCTAACGGCCGCCACGGAGCCGGCCCGGCGGCACCTGCGCTGGGGCCGGCGGCAGCGCCACAGCCGCCCTGCCCCGCGGTGTGCCCCGGCCTGAGGGCGGGCGCTGCGGCCAGAGCAGGCCCGCTGCCCCCCCGCCGGGCTGTCACCGCCGCGGGCACGCCAAAATGGAGCCGGCCGGAGCCGCCACACCCCCCCCCGACCCCCGGCGCTTCTCACCTTGGTGATGATGAGGGGCTCCCCGTGCTCTCGTCCGCCCTTCAGGGTGAAGCCCCAGGGAGCTCCGCCGGTCAGCAGCACCTCCACCAGCTTGTAGCCCTCCGCTGCCCGTTGCTCCACCATCACCACCACCGGCTCCACCAGCACGGCGCCGAGCCGCGGGTCGCTGCCCGCCAGCCGCTCCCGCCCGCTCCGCAGCCCCACGTCTTCCATGGAGCCCCCGCGCCGCCAGCGGCGCCCGTCACGGCCGGGGCTCGCCTGCCTCTGCCGGCCGCTCCCCGGTGCGCGCCAGCCGGCGGCAGCCCGCGGAGCCACCTACCCGCCCCGCAGCGCCGTCCAGCCCGGCCCCATCGGCGGCGAGAGAGGGCTGCTCCCTCCCGCCCCCTCCTCCCCCTCCTCCGCAGCCCGCGGTATTGTCTCACGCCGAGGCCACAACCCGGCGGCGGGTACGGAGGGGGGCGGCTCCAACTTGCGGCAACTTAGCGGCGGGGCAGGCGCCGCCGAGCAACGCGGGACGCCGGCAGCAGGGCGGCGAGGCGCCCCCGCCTCCTTCCCTCTCGCCCCGAAAAGAGGACGAAACGCTCTTTCCACCGCGGGCTTGCTCAGCGGGGGAGCCGTTCGCACCTCCCCAAAAGCGGGCAGCCCCGCAGCGCTATCCCCGCGGGCGAGGAGGAGGAGGAGAAAGGGAGACCAGCCCCGGGCCGGCCGCCAAACAAAGGCGGCAGCGAGAGTGCCCGTGAGCTCCAAGTCAGACCGGGACCGTACTGCCCCGCCATACACAGGGGCAGCCGCGCCTCTCCTTCCCCCGCCCCATCCCCAAACAAAAGCGGCGAGCAGGTGGAGGGCGGCCGCCCCGCTCCTGCCCCGCGGCAGCTGGGTACGATGGGGCAGCCGGCGGCTGCGGCCTGCCCTCGGTCAGGGACGCCCCGCCTTCGCGGTGCCAGGCGGCGGGGGGCCGTGCTGTCCCGGCCGGGGAAGGGAGGAGAGGCGGAGGAGCTCCTCCAGCCTCGCTACGTTGTTGCGGACCGAGGCCGGGATGGGGAGGGTTAAGCGGTGGGGGCGACGGGGCGGGGGGAAGCCGGGCAACATGGAGGGCAGGTCAAGGGGCAGCCGCGGCGGGAGCCACCGGAGGGGGAGCGGGCGCACCCGGGGGAGGTGCTTCCCTCCGGCCGCTGCCCCCGCCCCGTGCTGTCTCCACCACCTGTGGGGCGGGAGGGGCCGCGGGGCGGGAGGGGCCCCAGCGTGTGCAGTGCCCGGCACCGCTCGGACCGCCCGCTTCGCTGCCTCCGAGACCCTCTAGCGGCAGCTGGGGGCGAGGCGAGACGGGGCCGGGCTGAGGTGAGGTGAGGTGAGGTGAGGTGACGCGAGGCGAGGCCGCAGTCCCGGGAGCGCTGGTGCCGGACGCCGGAGGGTCAATGGGCCAGAGGCCTCGGGTCAGAAACGCCGCCACGCCGGGCTTGGCAGTGGGACGGGGCGGTGGTAAAGGCAGGTGAACCTCACAGGAGGAAAAAAAAAAAAAAGAAACTCAAAAACGATTTGACGGCACAGACAGTCCCAGGCGTAGGTTCGGCTGCAAAAAGATCGACAAAAAAAGTTTGACGGAGGAGGACTAGAAGTGCTGAGCTTAAGGCAAATCGTATGTTATGGGTGGGAAATAAACGCAGGGTTTGGGGTTGCCTGATATTTTCACTGAGTTGGTGGTGGGGCTGGGAGTGAAATGTTTATTTCTTGATGGACTTCAGCTTAATTGCATTGCTTTATGGGAAGTTTCAGTGGCTTAAATCAGGACCAGGCTTGGCCTAGAGTACCTAAGTACCAGCAGACAATCCTCCTTTGCTTTTCACTGTCAAGCAGGTGAAGTACTGCTTGATCTAAGAAATGGGAAAATCTGTCTTTCAGTTTCTAAAAGACTAGTGAAGCTCAAGACGCTTCCCCATGTGATAGTTTCAGGGAGTTGCCTGGAATATGCAGTGGGATTTCAAGTTTTTGTATATATGTGACAGATTGCATATTTTGCTTCTGAAAGAAACCATTCTGCTTATGTAGTCTGACCCTCTAACTCCTGTTTCAGCTGATTTATTCCTCAGAAGGTTCTCCTGCCTTGCTCTGAAGTCAGTAGTCTGTTTCTATAGTATTTTCAACATTATCTACAGTATGTTTTTCTAATACCTGAAGAAAACTTTGGTTCCAGGATTGAGAGTGTCTGAGATCATAAATCCTAGAAGGACATACAGAAGAAAAGTATTTGATGAGGACAAGTGTTGTTCCCTCCTGATTAAAGGACAGATCGAGCCACAGCATGGGGACCCACATGACACTAACTTACACATACTTCTGTGAGTATCATGCTAAGTCCAAACCTTATACCTGTTAAGATACGTAAAGCCTCAGATGACTTGCAGATCCTCAGACAGATTCCTTCTATGATTCTTTTCTACCATATAGACAAGTGCTGTTTATAAGACAAATAATTAAAAAACAAATAAACAAAGAAACTAGTAAAGGGAAATACAAATAGTTTTCTCCAAGTTCTGTCTCCAGTCCTCCTTGGAATCTGAGAAAGTCTTCAGTTGTGTTTATATAACACATACCACGTTGTCTGCTCAGCAATGTCTACTTGATAATACTGTAGTACTCAATTTTGTTGTTCGTGAGCCTGATGATGAAAAAAAGATCCAGAAACACAATTCAAACTTCAGTGTGTTACCAAGTATACATATTGAAATAAAAATGGAAATAAAATAGCTTATATAATAAATGAGAAGAGCAAATCGTGCTTCCAAAAATATCTTCTCTGTTTGTATCCACTTTTTTTTCAACTGCCAAATATGTTCATTCTTCTACATCTTGAATTTTTTCGTTGTCTCTAAGAAATTTATGATTTACATTACTGTTTTGGCTTTTTGATTTGGTCTTATAAATCAGTGCTGAAGAATGATGCAGAAAACTGAGCATGGATTTTAAAATTGGAACATCTAAAGCCAGGATTCAGTCTCTACATTAAGGAAGCCAAGTCAAAACTGTCCAACTCTGCTACTGTCATTTACATCAGTGGAAGATGTGGACATGTAGCCATTGGGAAAGCAATTGCCTTAAGAAATAATATCTGAAAGCTTTCACACTCCCAATTAAAAGAGACCTCAGTAAAGAACAGTTTTCTACCTAATGCTTAGAGCCTGATGGCCTGATACGGTTGCCAAGCAGATCTTCAACCTGTAGCTGACAGATCAGAAATCAGACTTCTTTATTTTGAATGACACTTTTTTTGCCTTTTCTCCTGTAATGCTACCAATGGAAAACTAAGACACTTACATATAAAGTCCCTCACATATGTAGGTTTTGCCAGACCAAAAGAAAAACAGGAATTCTCTTTTGTCATATCAGAAAAATTTCTCTTCACATCTTTTATATATATCCCACTTTTATATATATCCACTTTTGTATATATCCCACTCTCTGTGGGATCTGAAGCTTGTTCAAAACCCAGCTGGAGACTTGTACTCATACTCTTTTAAAATATTGTGATAATTTTATTACTTGAATTTTTGCAGCCTTTGCCAGCCTCCATAAGGTTTTGGATGGTCATAAAGAACAAAGGATTTAGCAAATGTATTGCTTTTCTTTTGGGTGGTAAGATAACCAACGATAACTGTATTTGTAACAAAACCCTCAGTGACAAAACCGTCTGTTTTCTACCATACATCATCTCACTTGTCAAATGTTGTCTGAGTATACAAAAGTTAGCAATACAAGGTGGAAATGCACAATAAGATACATCAGAGTGCCATAAATGTACCGAAGGAAATAACAGACTTTTTCAAACAAGGGAGAGAGAATGATGCAGCTATGACTGATGTGCTGTTAGTATCACCAAAGATAATTCACAGTGATACAGAAAAGTTACCCAAATGTCTCCTCCTTCCAGGCAAAAGGAGCTATCAAACTTTCTTAAGGGATTTTTCCCACAAATTCAGTTTGCATGTCTGTGCCCTGTAGCAAAAAAGCTTTCTACAGTAAACTGCATTCCTTCCACAGTACTTCTGTCTTCCTACATTGGTACTTGAAGCTTAATTAGTGATTTCAAGTGAAATTTTACTCTACAGAATTTACTTGGCCTTCATTCTTTCTGTTGCACAAATTGCATACCTGTTTGTCAGCCATTGAGACTTAACAAAACTGGGAATAAATCCATATATGGCAGGATTTCATCTAAACAGTATCAGGTATGCTGTGAAGGCACACCCTGGTTCACCTCTGTGGCTGCACACCTCATATCTTCTCCTGAAGACACCCTGCACTGAATTGTGCAGGATACCTGCAGGTTGACCCTAGATTTGGGTGTTTAACACTCAGTCTTAAGGGCATTCATTGTGCTGGACCTCACAATTCCAGCTGGGCTTTGTTTTTTTCCCCAATAGTGGAGAAATTTGAAAGAAGTAGAGGCTTCTGACTCATAATCACAGAGTAAAGAACTGAGGTGACTTAAACCTCTACAACTTCCCACTGTTTGTCACCACTCCTTTCCTGGAGGTAACCACGAAACATCACAGTTCGGTGAAGAGGCAAAGTGCCTCTGCCTTAGCCATTTGAAATAGGAAATAGATGCCCAGGGGCGTGTGTAGTTACATTGACAATTTAAGATGCTGTGCTATGAAATGGAGCTGCTGATCCACGGCACATGTTCTGCTCTGGCAGCTCAGTTAGAGCAGTTGCAACCTCCGGCAAAAAGGCAGAGCAGACTCATGCACATCCTCAGAGGTATTTGCTAAAATGACCTAGCTACCTGATAATTGTACCAACGCAGCTTATTCTATGTAATCAGCTGCCACAGTTGCTGAAGAAAGAACATTTTAGTCACCAGCAGTAGAAATCATGTTGCTAGATATAAATGTATGTGTAGTGTGATCTCTACAGTCAAGATAAATGGCTTAAAAAAAACTTTCTGAAGACTGGAGTTGTGTGAGAATACTGTGAATCTGGTGATAATATTTCCAGAATTCAGGGTGAAAATTAATTACAAGATAAGAGTTATGGACATGCATATCTTATTCCCAGATTGCTCTCTATAGACTCCAGTGCCACTGGCACAGCAATCTGTTGAAAAACTACAGGGTGTGCCTGCATGTGTTGTATGTGGAGCAAAAGTTAATCCTACATAGTATTTATAGGACGTTTAGCAAAACAAGTGAATCACATAATCACAGAATTGTTTAGGTTGGAAGGGAACTTCAAAGATCATTTAATTCAATCCCCTGACATGGACAGAGACATCTTTCACTAGACCAGGCTGCTACAAACCCCATCCAACCTGACCTTGAACACTTCCAGTGCGGGAGCATCCACAACTTCTCTTGACAACGTATTCCAGTGTCTCACCACTATTATTGTGAATAATTTACTCCTTACATTTAACCTATATCTACCCTTTCTCAGTTTAAAACTGTTGCCCTATGTCCTGTCACTGCAGGCCTTGGTAAAAAGTTTCTTTCCATCCTTGTAAGCCCCCTTTCCATATTGAAACCACAATAAGGTCTCCCTGAAGCCTTCTCCAGGATGAACAACCCCAGCTCTCTCAGCCTGTCCTCACTGCAGAGGTGTTCAGCCCTCTGATAATTTTTGTGGCCTCCTCTGGGCCCTCTCCAACAGGTCCATGTCTTTCCTGTGCTGAGGGCTCCAGAGCTGAACAGAGGAATCCAGGGCGGGGGTCTCACCAGAGCAGAGGAGAATCACCTCCCTTGACCTGCTGGCCATGCTCCTTTCGACACAGCCCAAGAAATGATTTGCCTTCTGGGCTGCAGGAGCACACTGCCAGGTCATGTCCAATTTTTCATCCAACAGTACCCCCAAGTCTTTCTTTGCAGGACTGCTCTCAATGCCTTCATTCACCAGTCTGTATTGATAATTGGGCATGGCCCCAACCGAGGTGCAGGATGTTCAATTTGGCCTTGTTGAACTTCACAAGGTTTACATGGGCCCACTCCTCAAGTCTGTCAAGGTCTCTCTGGATGTCATCCCTTCCCTCAAACATTATCAGCTACACCACTTAGATTGGTGTCATCTGCAAACTTGGTGAGGGTGCACTCGATTCCACTGTTCATGTCACTAGTGAAGATACTAAATAGCATTGGTCCCAGTATGGAACCTTGAGGGGCACCACTTGTTACTCATTTCCACTTGGACATTGAGCCATTAACTATAACTCTTCAGGTGTGGCTATACAGCCGATTCCTTATCCATCTAACAGTCCATCCATCAAACCCATACCTCTCCAATTAGAGGTAAGAATGTTGTGAGGCACCATAACAAAGGCCTTACAGAAGTCCAGATAGATGACATCTGTAGTTCTTCCCTTGTTAACTGCTGCAGCCACTCCATTGTTGAAGGCTACTTGGTTAGTCAGGCATGATTTGCCCTTAGTGAAGCCATGTAGGCTGTCCCTAATCACTGTATTCTATGTGTTTTGACATGTCTTCCATGAGGATCTGTTCCATGATCTTACTGGACATGGAGGTGAGACTGATTGGTCAGTAGTCCCTAGGGTCTTCCTTCTCACTCCCTTTAAAAATGGATGAAATGATTCATTTTTGCAGTCACTGGGGACTTTGCCTGACTGCCATGACTCTTCAGGTATGATTGAGATTGGCTTGGCAACTACATCAGCCAGTCCCTCAGGATGTGGGATGCATCTGGTTAGGTCCCATGAACTTGTATGTGTTCAGGTTCCTCAGGTGGCCTTGAACCTGATCTTCTCCTCTGATGTGAGGGACTTCATTCCCTCACTCCCTGCTTTGAGATTCAGGGTCTTGAGAGATGTGGAAAGAGAGATTACCATTGAAAACTGAGGCAAAAAAGCTTGTTGAGTACCTCAGCCTTCTCCATGTCAGTTGTCACCAGTTTTCCTGTCTCATTTATCAGGGAGGTACGTTTTTTTTTAATTTTCCTTTTCTGGCCAATGTGCCTGTAGAAGCCCTTCTTGTTCTTTGCATCCCTTGCCAAATTCAGCTTCACCTGCACATCAGCTTTTGTCATCCCATCCATACACATCTGGGCAGTGTCCCTATATCCTTCCGAGGATACATGTCCTTGGTGCATTTTCTTCTTGCACTTCAGTTTGACCAGAAGGTCCTTAGTGAACCACGCCAGTCTTCTGCCACCTTTGCCTGATTTCTTAGACATGGGAATGAAGAGCTCTTGCTCCCTAAGAAAAATGTCCTTCAAGAGCTACCAGGTCTGTTCAGCTCCTCTTTTCCTTGAGGACAGTTTCCCAGGGGATGCCATCCACTAATTCCTTAAACAATTGAAAACTTGTGCTCCTAAAATTCAAGATCCTGACTCTACTCTTCACCTGGCCCATATCCCTCAAGACTGTGAATTCCACCAGGGTATGATCACTGCAGGCCAGGCTGCCACCAATTTCTGCATCTCTGGTTACTTCATCTGTGTTGGTGAGCAACATGTTCAGTGATACTTCTCCTCTGGTTGGGCTGTCTATCACCCAGATTAAGAAATTATCCTCCATGCACCCCGCAAGACTCCTGGCCTGCTTACAGCTTGCTGTGCTGCTCTCCCAGCAGATGTCATGGTGACTGAAGCTCCCCAGCAGGATCAGAGCCTGGGAGCATGATGCTTACCACAGCTGAAGTAAGAACGCTCCATTGACATCCTCCCTTTGGTCAGGCAGCCTGTTGTAAACCCCAGCTATGAGATCTCCTTTGTTGTCTTGGCCCCTAAGCTCTCAGCCCATTCATCACTGTTTTTCAGCTCTGTTTTTTTTTACACTACACATAGTCTTCCTTCATTGCTGTTCCCTTCTGAACAGTTTATAGCCAACGAGTGCAGTGTTCCAGTTGTGCAATTTGTCCCACCATGTTTCAGCAACAGCGATCACATCGTAGCTTTCTAGCTACACAGTGCCTTCCAGCTCCTTCCTGTTTGAAGCTCTTGTGTCTTTGAAAATAACCATCACAAAGACCAAAACGACTGAAATGGTGATAAGTTCCTGTAGCAGAGGTGGATGGATTTTTTTATCAAGTACTTCAAGAGCTAGCAAACTGCTGGTAATTTATTGTGGAGTCTGAAAGTCCTGAGAACCTGGAGAAACAGGTTGGATAGCAGCCCAAGAGACAGACATCCTGTATAGCTGGGTACCAGGAGGGTTTGCTTTGGAAACCTGCTATGTTTCTTCTGATGGATTCGGCATAATCCTGTTTTTCTTCAAAACACTTTGATTTCAACAAATTATCCATTTTCCCAGAATAAAAAATAACTTGTTAAAAAACTCCATCTGGATGTTTCCTGTGTGATTTAGGCATTTTACAAACCTTTCTCAAGTATGTCTTGTTTCTCCTGTATTGCAAAGAGGGCTTCATCAGCACATAATTAGTGCTGGAGAAACCCTTAGAAGTTCTTAGCCTTTCAGATAAACGCTCAAATATATGTTGGCTTCTTCAGTTCCTTGGGACCAAATAACAAAGCTTCTGTGTTCTCTAAGGCTTTTTATAAGGCTGAAATTTGTGAAAGAATAGCATGTCTTAGGATACTCTGGTATTTCTATACCCATGAAGTTTTTGATTCAAACGTTCAATTCTTACATATTCTCACAACGTCACATATACTCAGAGGCTAACAAGCAGTCTTTAGTGCATTCAGACTCTGATACCACAACATGTTATATCTAAATTCTGTACTTTATGAAGATGATCACTGGAGCAAGGAAGATCAGGGAAAATGCCAAAAGGAGGGTTTCAAATGCTCTATTTGCAGAGAATGCTATGAAGGCTTTGAAAAGGGTAGATAAATAGCAAGGGGCCAGAACAGGCATGAGAGCAGACAAAACCCTTGTATCTGGTATTTTTCACTTGGACTTTGTCTTCATTTGCTAGCTAACCCCAAACAGACCTTCCTTTTTTCTGCCTATCAGCAATGTGTAAATAAATCTCTCAGTGCATTCTATAAATAGACACAATTCCTTTATTACAAAATGACCTTTCTACTCTCTGCTTGGATACACAGAATATGAATTGTGTCCAGGTGGAGGTCATAGAATGTAGCATCTTGTGAGAGTCCATCTAACCATGCATGCAGCATGACAGCATGAAGTAAATGGTTTTGTTTGTTTGTTTTTGCAATAGTATAGCAGTTTGCCCTAAAGCATCAGCTATGCACAAGAGACTATGGTCCAGCAATGCCAGACCTGTGATATTACACAAATTTGGTGACTGAGCATGCCCAGGAGTCCACAGGGGCAGAAGTTCTTTCTGTGCATGCCACCTCCCCATAGGCTCCTATGCCACCTTATATTGTAGTTGTGGTCTTCTCTCTCAAAAAGACCAAGGCAGAACAGTTTGCAGTTGATGGGAAGTTTAAGGGAATCGTACCAAGTCATACAAGTGAGAAAAAGTAGCGAAATTTCAGATTAACTTTTCCTGGCTTGTGTTAGACTTCGAAAGGAGAAGGCTGCTGTGGGAGGTAACTGCTTTGCTAGTGTGAATTTTGTCTACAGTGCAGAGTGTACTCGTGTCAGTGGGACATTGTTAGTAACATCCTGAGGAAACAGCTTCGGGGTTGGGGGTGGTTTTATTGCACATCTTCTGTAATAACACAGATCCTGTTACAATTCCAAAGGTTAATTTCTTTTGAAAGACTGAATTATGTAGTATTAAAGGTACACAGAGGATTTCTTTCAGAACACTGCATTTTTCTGAAGCTGTTTTAGGACCAACTGTTTTCTTGGAGTCACGCTCCCAGGAAGCTGACCAATGGCAGTAGCTGGGGTAGCCAAGCTTTAATATAAATGTATAGTTCAGCCATGTTACCTGCCTGAAAAGTGTATCCAGTAAACTACTTCAGATGCTGAGGGATTAGACTCATTACTCTGTCCACTCTGGACTGTGAAGCAGGCTGCCCAGGGAAGTGGTGGAGTCGCCATTCCTGGAGATGTTTAAAAGACGTATAGAGGAGGTTCTTAGGGACATGGTTTAGTGCTAGAATTAGGTTATGGTTGGACTCAATGATCTTGAGGGTCTCTTCCAACCAAAATGATTCTATGATTCTAAGCCCACCTCTGACAATGAAGTAATGATCTTCTGTCTTGAGGAACAGAAAAATCAAGAGTGGATCTTAAGTGCTTCCTGCACTATAATGTGTCTGCTGTTATTGTTGAGTTTCCTCTTGATTCCATGAGCCAGCTAAGGCATGCTTGTGGGCTGTCTGCTCATTTCAGAAGCTACTGGGCAACAATTTGTGAAGCAAAAGGTGGCAGCTTTCCTTCACCCCATCCCAAGATGCTGCAGAGCTGACTGCTGGTTATGCAGCTACTGGGGAAGGAAGAAACCTGGTGGTGCTGATGGAGTTTCAAAGGGGAGCATTGACTGGTCCCTGTGGTGACTGCACACTTTGTCAGAATTCCATTCAATACTTGGTTTCAGCATTCGACAAGACCATCTCACTGGCCACAGTACACTGACATTTTTAGCAATTTAATTAACAGAACCTTGGAGATTTCTTGCATTATACGAGCTTGAAATTAGTGCTATAATGTATTTTGGTTTGGTTACATAGACTGGCCTGGGAATAGAGGTTTTATGTGATAATTTTCCAGTGCTAATGGACTTTGAAAATATAACTTCTGGGTGATGGGAGATGATAGAATCTAACAAGATCCCACAGTCCAGCAATCATAACAAGGATATAAGCATATCCCACCTAATTTCTCTGGTGGGGAACCAAGTAATGTAACCTCTAAAAGTGCAGAAGTAGTGGGGCCTAGGATACCTTTGGAAGATACCGAGAACAGGATAGACATTCAACATCTTTGTAGAGCAGGGTACCCTCTACACATTTATAAAAATTAAGATCCAATTTTCAATATCAGTGTGTGTAGAGAGGTAATATTATTTCTTTTCACAGTATTTTTTTCATTAGGCAGTCCCTACGCAAACTGTGTCTCATATAGACTGTGGAGGTGTGGGACACGGTCTCTGTATTACATGTGTGCTGAATGGGAAGTATCTTTTTGTTCTGGAAACTAATATAGTGATGGCAATGATTAATGGTGGAATTTGTCCAGAAACGTGGCCACAAAATCTGTCTTATTGCAGGTTCAGAGACTGTAACGTTCTTAGCATTGGCATCAGGGAATTTATTCTTCCAATTCCTAAGCAAAAATGGTTTTATGCAGCTTATAGATGCATTTTTCTACTCAGTTACTTTGTACTTCAGCCATATAAACCTTGTTTAATAATTTAAATCCATAATAGGCACAGTTTCAATAATTTGTGTTCGTTTCTTAACAACAGTCAGGTGGGATAACATTTCCCAGGAGAAGGTATATAACAAGTCAGTAAAATATGTGTAACACGATTGCAGCAGTCAAATACACACCATTCACAATTATCAAGCTGTTTGAATGTACACTCATTTCATGTCTTTATATTTTTATTCTTAAAGAAAACAAAAAGCTCAAGCATTATTTTTATGCAAAGTAGATATATTCATTCTTATCATTTTAAATTAATGTTCACCATCCTTAAATGTGAATTAATGATTTACAACTCTATAATTATATTCAAATCACTGAGGGAAAGGAAGCAATACCTTTGGTTTTCTTCCATTTTTTTAAATGTAGTTTGTAGCTGTTATAATCATGACAGATGTTACACTTTGAATATCACGATGGTTCCAATATTACTGCCTAAATTTATGAAAAAAAATTGAAAATAAGGAGTGTGGATTTCCCTGTTTATTTCAGTTGTACATTGAGTGAAAAGCCAGTTTAAAATTAGCTTTAAAAATTGGTACTGATAAAGACGGGAAGGACATATAGTTTCTTCCAAAGTATATCTAATTGCAGGAGCTCTGTGTGGATAAAATTAAGCACAATGCTTAGACTATAGAAGATTTGTGAGTCAAGGCCTTTAAGAACATATTGCAGGGTCTGCTGGGGAGGTCATAATTGGTTTTAGTGCATCCATTTAGCTTGAAGACAAACCCAGCTTTCACCAGTTTGGGAAATGCTGTGTCAGGTAATGTGTAAAAGATTACGATATCAGGAACCATTGACAAAATATAGTTTTTATTTTTGTAAAGTAGCTAAGACAGAGACAGACATGAGGTTCTTAGGGACATGGTTTAGTGATGGTGTTGGGCTAACGGTTGGACTCAATGATCTTGAGGGTCTTTTCCAACCAAAATGATTCTGTGATTCTGTGATCTTAACTGAGCGCTGTAAATTCAGGCAGTGATGCATTGAACTGTACATGCAAACAAAAATAAATTCTCCTCTGTCTCTATCTCCATAAATCTCCTTCTTCTTTGTAAATCAGTGCTGTAGTCCCAGATTTAATTAAAAGAGTGATTAAAGTGTCTGTAAGTGCACACACAAGCACAAGCTATAGTACACTCCTTAACAGCAGAAATGCATGCCTGTCATATTTTCGTAAACCTGTTGCTTTCCCTTAGAAGCAGGCAAGCCAGTGTTTCATCTTAATGATGAACATGGGCTGGACAGAAACAGTACATCCCAGGTCCAAGGAGGGCACGAGTAGGTATTTCTAAAAGCTGTGTGTATGAAGTACATGCCTGTTCTCCTTGCAAGGGACACAGTGTTTTTCTCATTCTTGGTCACACCATTGCCAATGCACTAAACCAAGGCTGGAATTTTCAGTGTTGTGTAATGTTGTACTTAATGCTGTAAGTTTGATTGATTGCTATTTGCAATGCCAGGGTTTTTTTAATGTTTCTTGTACGCGTGCTAATTGTTGTCTCCAACTTACACCATTTGCTTAATTGAGATCCTACCTTGGTACAAAATGAGAGACACACTGTATTTGTGTGTCAGTTTTGTACCACTGGCAGCAATGAGAACTATGTGAATAATTTCAGTGGGAAGAGAATTAGGGTCTGTAGAATCATGTGAGTTTTAGTGAATACTAAATAGTGTTCCTTAACAAGGCAAAGTAACTCTTCTCTAACTTTATTTCATAACTTTTCTGTTTCCTTTGCCTTTTTCCCCAGCTTTTATCTTCTTACTTTCATAATCATGAGAAGCCAAATGAATCTCTGGTGTAAGACTGCCAAACCAGCTTTGAATTTCTTTGACTGTTCTGACTTTATATTTTGAGCCTAGCAACAAGGGCCAGAGACTACTAGGTCTTACCAGCTGAGATATTGGGTGACTCGTGAGTTTGGCAGATCTGTCTCCCGTTCAGCCTCAGATGTTCACATGTAAAGACACATTTACTTGTATCATGGCAGGTTTCCATTCACGCATGAGTCACTTTATATTCTTTTTGTATGCTATGGGTCATATGCTTTGCTTCTAATAAAAGTCACTTACTCTTTCTGTAAGGGAAGGGACCCAGAAGAGGTTAAAAAGTAATTTTCGCCTCAGACAAGTAAAGCAATAAAAATAGAGCGCACAACTGGCAAAGTTGTGGAGAGAAAAGAAGAGAAGGATAAAAAAAATAATCTCCAGAGTATAAGACTACAATTGAGGAATGAAAATACTTTCAAAGTAGCTGAATAAAAACAAGGGAGAAGTTAAAATAATGAAAGGGTAAATCCACGTGGGCAAACTAGAAAACTGTCAGGATAACGACTTGACATGCTTTTCAGATTTTTGAAGGAAGGAAAATGGCAACAGAAGTAGTGAGGCTAACAATTTTAGAAACTGTTAGTGGAAGTGAAAGACTTCTATTCAAGAATTTATCTTTCTGTCTAGTAATCTGAAAGTTTTGCTGTTCTAAGCCAGACAATATACATTTACCTTCAAATGAGAGCAAACATAATTTATTTTAATGTATATGTATTTGCATTGTATATGTGGTACATGATGGCTTTATTTTAAATAATGATCTGTCTCTGTGGAGGCGTAATTTTTGCTCTTTAGTAGCCAGGTAGACTGCAATGCAGTATCTTGACAGAGCGGTGGCAACTCCATGCACTGCTGCTCCAGCAGAGGTGGAATGAAGTCTGAGGAGTCCCAGCCTTGTATTCACAACAGAGCACAAGTATCCTCCTTTACCTCAACAAGAGTTTGTATTTCTGGAGCAGAGCAATCTGGTTCACAGCCTTGCTGCCTTCAGTATATTTTTTGTATACATGGTAGTAACAAAATATAGGTTTTCAACGTACAGATCACTTACCTGTCCTCATCCATGGAGCAGGAAAATCTCTGTGTGCTGGAAAGCAGCAAAAGTGTCCAGGTAACATTCAGCTTCAAAATCAGCTGCCTGGATTTCAGAGTCTTTGATGTTTGTGCCTAAATTCCCATTACAGAATTCAGACACCTTGTTGATGTATAGATACTTATGTGTAGGAGCCTGAATCTGCAAGCTGACATCCATCTGAGCAACCTGATCTAGTTGAAGATGTCCCTGCTCATTGCAGCGGGGTTGGACTAGATGCCCTTTGAAGGTCTCTTCCAACCCAAACTACTATGTGATTCTATGATTCCTCAGGTGAAGCAGGTGGAGCCCAGCACTGGGCAGTCCCCTGAGCACAGGCTGGGATGATGCAGGACGTGCCTGGGCTCCAGCTGCCATCCAAGCCCTATTGCGGCCATCCCGCACCGAGAGGCTGCACTGCCCCACCAGTGGTCAGCAGACTGGTGGGCTTTGTAGTGTTTGTTCTTGTGCTGGGGTCAAGTGTATGAGATGTCCTGCGTAATGAAGAACTCCACAGGTACCGTTTTACTCAGGACTGATGGCTGTTTACTGAAGCCTCTGTTTTATTACCCCTGCACACAAAATGTCCCACTGTCATTCATCACGCTGTTGTGATTTCTGCTAATATTATAAGCTGGGCCATTGGGGAAAAAAAATGCTTGGTCATTTGTTCTTATAAGGACTAATTATAAAATCCATGACTGTGTTATTTAACATCCAGTTCATTTCAAGTATGTTGGCAGTGCGCCCTTCTGTATTTCCTGAGCATGTTCCTACAAACAAGTTTTCTGGAGGTGAGGGCGGGTGCAAGGAGTTTGAAACTCAGCTGAAAGGGGAGAGGTCATTTTTGTGTTTATGGTTGTGAGGATTTGCTCCTGTGCCTAATAGGACCCCTGACTTGAAGGATATTGTCTAGCTTATGAAGTACAAACAAATATTGCAGGTCAAATTCCTGTTTTCATATTAAACCCTTACCAAATAAATAACTAAATAAATATTCTGAAGAAATCAAAAGTCCTGGAATTTTCCATGTCATGCTGATCCAATGCATACAGTACAGACTAAAGAGAAGATTTTTGTGCTTGTGGTTGAAATAGGATGAAGTTAATATTGTCTTCCTAAATGTAATCTCTTTCTACAGTGATAGGATATCGTGTTTCTGATTTTAATTACAGGTATGGGTGGGTTGGATCACCAAAATTCAGATTTGGGTTAGGGTGTGGTTTCGTAGTCCTGTTCCTCCCTGCAAAGGCTGGGATTACCTGTGTCTGGACTCATCTTTTAAAATCATTTGCAGTAATTAAAGGGTGCTGTGTGGGATGGGACTAAAGGGAAACACAATTAAAATGTAATGCTTCTCCTTTGGTATCTGCATCCATATTTATTTTAAACCACCTTCACTGCTCTGGTGAGTTTAAGTCTTCCTGTATCATGCACTGTGCAAGCAGAAATATGTGAGTGAAGTGTTGCCAATGGCTCTGAGCAAGCATGGGGCATGTTTCAGATTACACTGTGTTTTCTTGTTCGGATCTGATCTCCTTGGTAGGAGAGGCTGAGAAAGGCAGCTCTAGGGGATTTACTTCTAGCAGCAGCAGCAGGAGCACATGATCCATCAATCGCGTGATTCTCACCACCACGGACTAATGGGAAGGGTGAAGAAAAAGTGAACGCTGCCTTGGGAAAGCGGCAGCGTTTTCTTCTGCTCGTGGGGCCCCTCAACCAGCTGGGTGCTTCATGGCTTCTCCCAGGTTAGAAACCTACTGCTGCCCGAACCGGGATGCAGCCACACAGCTGGTGGTGAACTTCCAGCCTGAAGTCTTCTGTGGAGTTTGCATTGGCAGCGCCTCCATCAGTCTGCTACTGACCATCTTGCAGCTCCTGCCAAAGAAGGGACAGACCCCGCGGAAGATGCTCAAAGCCTCCTCCTCTTCCACCATCCTTCTTCTTATCTCCATTTGTGACATCCTTGGTGGCTTAGGTAAGTGATGTCCCTCACCCTTGCTGTAGCAGGCTCTTATTGCTCTGAGGTACCATGGCCAAATGAAGCTGGTGAGTGGACAACAGAGATTACTGAGGGAAACATGATGTATGTATTTGCAGAAAGATCAGAAAATGACAGGCTTTGAGGGGAGAAAGGTCTTGTTTAATAGTGATGTTTTAGAAATAAAAACTTTTAGCAAATCTGCACCAAAATCTCTGTTTTAAAACAAATAAAATCCAGAACTTTGGCTGGTTCTCAGAATAAGGCATAAAAGTGGAGGCAAGGCAGCACATTTAAAACTAAAGCTGACATCAAACGCTTAGCTGATCCTTGGACGACATTTGAAAAATACTTCCTATATGTTTTTAAAACAAAGCTTGCCACCTTGTTCGTGTGCCAGCCGCTTCTCTGGGCACATGACATCGAGAGCAAACAAATTTGAATTGCAGCTGTACACAGATCACACTGGACACAGGCTTCGGAAATGTGAGCGAAGCTCCCTTATCAAGGACAACCTGCTGCCCAACCCCTGCCTGATAGATTGGAGGAATAAAACAACAGACAATAAAACAAAGCTCGTGAGTCAAAATGAAACTAATGTGTCTAATTCTGTCCTGTCAGTTTATGGCATTTACTGCTAAATTAGTGATAAATCACCATGAGACATGCTGTGAAAATAGAGGATGAGTTTGTTTCTACAACAGCATTCTTTCCCTCACATTAGATAACAGAAGTCGTGTTGTTTTGTGTGTAGCTCTCTCACTGCCTGAGGAGGAATTGGGATTTCAGGTCTTTTCCTCTTTCACACCTAGCCAGGTTCTCTCAGAGTACATAATAAGTACCAATACGAAACCAAACAATAGAAGGGGGAATAAAGAAAGAGACATATGGAAAAAACACACGCATTCAACTGGAAAAGGTTCTTTCAGTCAGATGAGGCTAGCAATTGATAAACTTATTTTTCTCCCTTCCTCTTTCACTGGCAAACTCAAACTATTTGTCCATCATTGTCTTTGAATTAGACTCACTTGGTGGGTGGGAAACCATTCTTTCTTGGTGGGAAAGGTCCTGGTTTTGTTCTGCTGTATGTTGGTGCCTTAATGTCTATTTCAAGCAAACCGGAAAATTTTACTAACAAACTCTAAGTTAATTTTAAAAAGTCCTGTTTTGTTTAGTCCTGTGACAGAGAGGAAAAGAGCTGCTTGCAGAAATGAAGACAGGGAAAAGTAGGAAATACATTTTTTTCTGCAATGAGGGATTATAGAGAAATAAACATTCACATATTAATATATGCTGGCAAAATTGTTAATCAATAGTTACTGTTTTATGTCAATCTGTTAAATGCCACCCGATTTATTTTAAGGATGTGTGTGACAGTATCTGAAAGTAAGTGAGACTTGAATCTACATAACATTTCAAGTCCAAGCAGTGTCAGACTCTTGGGGCCACTTTCCCTGAGCAATTACACCAATGTTTAAATAGCGCAGTTCTTCCTGCTGTACTCCTCTGCAGCCATAACCTTCCTGTGGTGGCACAAAATCTGGGCCACGATGTAAAATATGTGGCCGGGGAGAAGCATGTGACTAAAATCATGTCAGCAGATTCAAAGCATTAATAGATTTTTTTTTTCTTTAGGTATAATCTTCAGATCCAGTATATGGCTGGGCTTCCCAAGCTTCATAGCTAACATTTCTGTGGTGAACAGGACTGACATGTGGCCTTCTGCTTTCTGCGTGGGGAGCGCGGTAGGTACCAAGATCGTCCCCCCTTCCTCCTGCCCCAGTTAACAATCCCTCCACCTGGGGAGTCAGAAAGGCAAACCATGGTGCCCGAGAGGAAATCGGGCTGTGAGTCAGAGCCTGGATATGATGGTTTCAGCCTCTGCCACACCCCTGCAAGTGCGTTCATGCTTCCTTCCGAAAACCCAGATCAGGGCGGGCAGGTTGGGCGATGCTGCAGGGTGCTGGATGCTGCAGGGTGCACATGAGGGCACAGGGAAGCGTGGATCAGACTGGTCCTGAGCGTTTTGTAGTACTCACTCGTCTCAGGAGTGCTGGGATAGCGGAGGGCACACCTGTAGCAAGGTCAGGGATATGGAGGCTTAAGGGTATAGACATTTCTGAACGAGCTGGGGAACCAGCGGTTTGGTTTATAGTGGGCACAGCATCACTAGTGCCCCAGCAGCTCCTACCTCCTATCTGCCTACCTCCTCTGGCAGAAATCACAGTCTGTGTGGTGGTGGCAGTGGGGACTGACCGAAACCAGCAACTCAGGCAGCACAAATTAGCTTTTGCAGTGTGAGGGTGTGTGTTTGCCACACAGAGGGATTGCAGGAGAAATATTCCCAAAGACGGAAAGGTGCTGGCAGAAAGTCTGTCCCTGCCATGTAGAATTACAGCTCAGGTTGCTGCTTGTATGGGCATTCAATGACTGCATCTGGCTACATCTAATAAAGTATCTTCTGGATTAAAAAGCAAGAATAAGCAAATGTACATGAATTGCAAAAGTGCACATTAAAACTCAGTTTGACATATTACAATCATAGTACTGTCTGAGAAATATGATTGGAGTTTACTGTACAAGAAAAAAAGGCCATGCTTTTTACCAAAACATGGAGAATAACAAATAAGACAGATCATCACTTTACCCAAATTCAGTAGGAACATAGGGTGCCCAGTGAATTTATGCACAAGCAATAATTGTATTAGCTTCACAATTCAAAGTTTACAATATAGAATAGGATATACTGCATGTAAACAAAATTACTCAGCTCCAATAGTTTTAAAATAAAACAACATGTGCCAAAATGTAGCTCACTGTACCTTATGTGCCTATATAATGACAATTTCAGACATGATAGTGTTGTGCTATAGAAGCAAATACCACTTTTACACATCTATTGATTCTCAGTTCTGTCATGATATTTAAGTTTTGCTTATTAGAGGCAAATATTGATTTTCGTTCTCTGAGGAAGAGAAAACGTGTAGCAAGAACATCCTATTAACACAAAACAAAAGAAAACAAAAGAAAACAAAATAACCCCAAACATGTTTCCCCGTGTTTTATATTTCACTTTCTGACCCTCAGCAAAAAATAATATTTTAAACAGTGACAAAGATACGGTATTCAGACTGTTTTTCATTTGGATCTCAGGTTAGATGGTGAGCAGCATAGTGGTCTACCACAATTTTTATTTTGTCTTTCTTGTGCTCCAGCAAAGTGCTGTAATTTGAGTCATTTGCTAAATTTAGGTTTAATAATATTGGAATGAAAAATAACCCTCCTTCAACTCACTTCCCCTCACATATTCCCATGTGAGTTAATAAAATGTTTCTGATTCTATTTTATTTTTCCTTTAATACTGCTGTTTTATTTCACTTAACCACAAGCCAATACAAACTCCAAACAGTGCGGCCTTTAGGCATTTCCTTTGAATAACACCCTCTGGTTTGCAGGGGAGTAACCTCTCGGGCACTGTAGCAAGATGTGTCATTTTGCTAAAAAGTGAGGTAGCACACGAAGATTGTGGTTTTAAGTGCATCCAATTTATATTATTTTTGGAGATAGTATTGTCTATGTTGAATTTTCTGGGTGGAAAGACCTTGCAGTTTATTTCTGTATGTGTGTGTTTGTGTATAGAAAATTGCGCATTTTCAACTGCAGCAAATATGTGAAAGTACAGATGAAGATACACTCTGAGTGCTATGGATAAAGTGCCTTAGAAGGAAGACTGGAATTTTCTTTTCTGGCTCCTGTGCACTAGGAAAATGTCATGGTGTTTGAATTAAATACTGAATAATTCACACCGCAAATGACTAGAGGCAGGGTCCACACCCATGGTGAAAGGAAATATTTCCCAGCTTGATTTGCCTTTTGGAGGAAGGAATGGTAGATCTCTATTCACTGACGTTTGGCTCAGTAACAACTATGCTGGTTTCCAGCTGTAAAATGATGCTACTATGGATCTATGATAAAGGATATTCAGATAAGAAGTGAAAGAGAGCTCAGAGGGAAGGTAATTTCAATATTAAAATAGTTCCAGACTATTAGAAAGAGACAGTTTCTATGGAGAAGAAATGTGGAATTTAGAAACAGCAGCAAAGAAAGTTCCCTTATCTCATATAGGCTCATGAGAAAAATGCATAGGGTCAGCTCATGAGCGCCATGGAATTTAAATCAAACCTTTTTCCTTTGGATTTTTATTGAAGAAATCAGTCAGGGAGTTCAGTATCAATAATTTTTCCAGAGGGTAAGTGATATTTTTGTTAATGATCTTTTTTTTTTCCTCAATAAATGTTCCCTGAATTGGGTTCTTGTGCATGGAGAAAATGCCCATCACATGCAGAACCCAGGATGCACAGGCACCTTGTGATGATGACTGACCTCAGTGATATTTTCATGCCTCAGCTACTGAGAAACTACTAAAATTTTAATCTAAAATTAAAACATCCTCACCATATAAATTTTTTTAGGCTTTGCTCACAACATTGAGGGTTAGGACTGGAGAAGTAAATAACGGGTTTTCTGAACAACAGAATAAGCTGTTAAAGCAAACGCTGTTCAATTTACCTATGGCTTGACCCGTTGGCTACAGCAAAGCTGTTCCTGTGATTTTGAGTAGATTTCATACTTTATAATCTCAGCTGGAAAATGCACACATTTAAAGAACAAATCACCAGGCTAAAGGCTGGAGTCTCTCCCCTGTCCCCAGTGGTACTTGAAAAGCAGCTGTGACATTTGGCTTTTTTTTTTCCCCTGCAGATGTGGATCCAGCTGTTGTACAGTGCTGGCTTCTGGTGGTTGTTTTGCTACGCTGTTGATTCTTACTTGGTGATAAGAAGATCAGCTGGACTGAGGTACTGGAGTTAAAACTCTGAATTTGTTTTTTTTCCTTCCAACGCTGTATGTCCATGTTTGCAACTATATAAGTGTACAAGTGAAGCCCTTACAAACATCTGATGTTGATACGGTTACCAGGTAATGCTATGGATGGGTGGTGTGGTAAGTGTTTAAATTGCCAGTGCAATGCTCAGATATTGATCGTTTATGTCCAACTGGAATTTAAATGTAAATGAATTCATTTAACCTTTGGAAAAATAGGAAGCAGATCAGGCTCTATAAACTTTATTGCAATGAGATAGATAACTATTTTTGTGCCTACTCTGTACCTGAAACTGATTCTTCTGGCAATAAAGAAGTGTTATCCTGAAAATAAAAAAGTGGGAGAGGCTAAGTGCTGAATTTCATATAGCTCATTCTCCATTTTTTTCCTCAGATTTTCTGTTTTATCCACTTATCAGTATTGTCACTATTACACTTCTGATCACATTTGTAAAGTTTTTAAGAATGATACATACTTACTATACATTTTTCTGCAATGCCTGCAACAAAAGCAGCCAAACCCTTTAAAAAGTACCATGCTTTAATGCCGAACAGAAAATATAACGTGTTTCTAAGTTGGTTGTTAGAAGGGCAAAATGACCTTCAGTTGCTACTGCTAACCATGGAACTATGTGACTCTGTTCCCAGATGATACTGAGCAATCATGTACTGGAGACATGGTTCATTCAGCAGAATTTATCAATGTGGGGATTTTTGAGTTAACTTCAGCCTGTGGAGGATAAACTTGATCTTGTGAAGTCCCGTATTTCTAGTCTGACACAAATGGGACCTACCTCCTTTCGCCATCCCTATTGACCAGAAAAAAAAAAATCACATGTATTTGGGCTTTATTCTGAGGTCAGAGTAAACAACAAAAGACTTCCTACACACACAGATCTGAATCTCCCTGAGACGGGAGCATTATCCAGCTTTGAAAGTTAAACATAAGTCTCTGCAAATTATAGAAGTGTGGTTTATTTGACTGCTCGACTCCATTCTCAAATTTTAATCTCATAATTTGCTCTCTGCAGGATGAAGGATGCAGGGGTTCCTTCTGGACATTTGGAGATAATCATAGAATAGTTTAGATTGGAAGAGACCTTGAAAGGTCATCTAGTCCAACCCCCTGCAATGAGCAGGGACATCTTCAACTAGATCAGGTTGCTCAGAGCCCGGTCCAACCTGGCCTGGAATGTCTCCAGGGATGGGGCATCTACCACCTCTCTGGGCAACCTGGGCCAGTGTTTCACCACTCTCATTGTAAAAAATTTCGTTCTCATGTCTAACCCAAATCTCCCCTCTTCTAGTTTAAAACCATTACCCCTTGTCCTGTTGTAACATGCCCTGCTAAAAAGGCTTTCCACCGTACAGGCTGGAGGACACAGGACTTCTGTGTGCATGCTTGAACAGCCTCTTTGGCTCATCCTTGTGAAGGGGCTCCCCCACACCACCTGCTGTCCTTAGTTTATTGTCCTGCCAGTGTTCTGCACCATTTCATATCTCTGTTTCAGTGAGGGCCCTATTTTTGTTTTGCAATGTGGAAAGTAAGAAAGTTTGGTATTTTTAATTACGCCTGTCCTGTTTGGCTCCTGCAGTACAATTGTGCTGTACCACATGATGACATGGGGCCTCGCGGTGCTGCTCTGCGTGGAGGGAATCGCGCTGCTCTACTACCCTTCTCTCTCCAGGTAACCAGGGCTCTAGGGACAGACTGCAAAATCATAGTGGTCTCTGGCCATCTGAATGACTTTCAGTCAGCTTTAGAGACAGGAATCAAAATGTTGGGTTTTTTTGATCTCTGACAAACGTATCCCATTGAGTGAGTATTCTAGAAATACCTGCCTGGGTTGTGGGGGATGTCTGAAGAAATATGACAGGTACTTGGACATGCTGCAGCACTGTGATATAGCTGCTGCTATGAGCCACTGTTCTCCTACTCCTTGTTTTAGCTTTGTATTTGTTCCATTAAATTTGAAAAAAATGCACAGACAGCGCATGCTAAAAATCAACCTTGTGTCCCATATGATCTGGTCATGAAGGTCTGTGAACCAAAAGTTTAGCATCTGTTTGCTTAATTCCTTTATTTATTTTTTTTTAAGATAAAGATGATGTATATGAAATAGCCAGAACTATCACATGTGGAAAAAAAAAAATACGTATAAACTGTTAATGATTTTTTTTCTCAGCTGTGAAAATGGCTTGGAGCATGCAATCCCACATTATGTCACAACCTATGTCCCCCTGCTGCTAGTGCTGGTGGTCAACCCAATCCTGTTTAGGAGGACAGTATCAGCAGGTATGGCCAGCATGGATCAGTATGTGTTATTTAACAACATAACAAGACTGTAAAACATCATGCCTGGGTGTTCAGTGATGTGGGATAGCTCCTCATTAAATCATAAAGATACAGCAAAGGGTGGGAGGGAATTACCTACTGAAATGAAGATACCATCTAGAAGGGAAGTTTGCCCTAGAGACACACTCTGATGACGTACTCAAATTATGCTATTATAAACATTTACTGCAGATTGGCAAAGGTGTTTCTATGTTACTCAGTTACTCTTGATTTGATGTGTATTAGGCAGTGTATAGTGGATGCTTTACTGTAGTATCAGTACTAATCTGGATTTTGGAAGGTAATGTATTCTGGTTTAAGGATAATGTTGGTGAGATACGATAGTTGATTTAAATTCTTGGCAGCCCTGGAGCTAAAAAAATAATAAAGTATGATCAGAATTTTGTTACTTCTGATTCTGAGATTCTGAAACAAATGGGAATTGTTCACAATTCAGATGAGATCTTGAGGCTCCCATTCAATTTATTATCCAGTGCTTTGAAGAAATGAGACTGAAAAAAGGCCACAGATTCAATGCATTCCTTGCATGTAATGTGATCAGTGCTAGATGTTTGCAGTACCTGAATTCATACTCATAATATACACATTGAATATTTTAAAACAGCAACAGAATTTGTATTCAGATGAAGACTGAACTGTATTCTCAGTTCAGTCTTCATCTCATCTATCCTGTATCCCTCAGTAATACTGATTTTCAAAAGAATAGCTGTTCCTTTAAAAAGTTGTTCCTATGAAAAGTTGCTCTTTTTATGGGAAAATACACACTGAGTGTATCTGTGTTTGTCCATATGTGTGATCCTTGTGATATCTTGCAAGGTGGCATAACTGTCTATTTTTGCTGAAAATACACCTTCGAGGTTTAGAGGTGTAGTCAATGCTGTATCAATTGCACAATGAAATGTGCATAATAGGATAGAATGTATTCTATTTTAGTCTAAACGTCACATAATAAATCTATCATTATATCACACATTACATAGAAGTGATAAGCACTACCTTTTGTTATAGAAGAAAAGTACGTGGACCGTAATATTTCCTATTTTCAGCGGGACTGAGAGAAGAAAAAACAGCTAGTGCGATTATCACTCATTTTAGGAATCCATAATAGATGCACTTGTTTTCCTTTAGTGCTGGGCTTCCAGCTTCTGAACTGCTGCTGGAAACAAGTCCATCCATTCCTTTGTTCCTCCTTTACAGACATCTCTTTTCTGGATCCTTGTGCCTATAACTAACAAGGGGCATGTTTATTAATGAACATCATTGTATACTTTCCAGTTGCCTCCTTACTGAAGGGGAGACAAGGGATTTACACAGAAAATGAGAGACGTCTAGGGACAGAGATCCAGATCCGCTTCTTCAAAATTATGCTGGTATTTGTCATTTGGTAAGAGGTGCATTATTTTGGTTTAAACTGCCTTTTTTCCCAGGTAGAGAGAGTCAGGGACAAAAGCAGAGTCTGATGGGTTGCTTCATTTGTTTGTCTTTATGCTTGGAAGGGAAAGTGTCTAAGGAAGTAGTTCTAAACTACTTCACCAACTAGCTGATTCACTCATGTAGCATCGCAAGTCTGCGAGGAAATGATGTTTAACCAACAGGAAAACAATAACCACAAGAAGCAATAGCCAAAACCAAAAATAATATTTGTCCACAGCCTAAAGCTATCTGGAAGAGCAGCTCCCCAACACTGTGGGCTGATATATGGCTTTCTGTACACAAGATTTCTCAGAGCCTCTTGTCATCAAACACACCATTGAAAACCTACAACAAATACGCTTCTAAGACTGCCTTTATGGCCCTGACTATGATGCAGCCACCTCTGTGGTCTGCAGGTCCCAAGAGTGTGAAAAGAGCATGGATACCATCTGGAAATACAGGGTTATGTGCCAGAAAATAAATCTCTGTATGAGTTTTTGCTGCATTCTCATGGACACCAATAAAGGCACCAGAAGGGATGATGATCCACTCTACAAGGGTCTGTGCAATGACCTGGCGAGAAGTGGTCACTGCAGTGAAATGTTTACTACCTGCATGGGTGACAAAAGTGATGGGGGGGAAGGAAAAGGCCCTGGAGTAGGTGAAATGGCTTGGACAAACTTCACAGTCTCTACAACTACTTAGCTTTTTTATACACAGGTGGGTTATTTAGTCTGGAGAAGAGGAGGCTGAGGAGAGTCCTTATCGCTCTCTACAACTACCTGAAAGGCGGCTGTAGCATGGAGGGGGTTGGTCTCTTCTCCCAAGTAGCAAGTGACAGGACAAGAGGAAATGACATCAAGTTGTGCCAGGGGAGATTCAGATTGGATATGAGGAAAAATTCCTTCACGGAAAGGGTTGTCAGGTACTGGGACAGGCTGCCCAGGGAAGTGGTGGAGTCACCATCCCTGGAGGTGTTTAAAAGATGCATAGATGAGGTTCTTAGGGACATGGTTCAGACGTGGTTTTCCAACCAAAATGATTCTATGATTCTGTGATTAGTGCATGTTACATTGCTTTAAAAGGCTGAGCAGGGAGAAAGACTGCCTTTTTGTTTTCTCCTGGCTGCTGTATACTGGAGTGCTCTGGAGGGAAATTATGGTCTTTTCTTGGTGAATAACAAAATCCACTTGGCTCAGGAGAGAAGTTTCTGGTGCGAAGGGTAGGGTACCCAGCAGGAGAGGTGAGAGAGACAGCAGCCCACAAGCCTGCAGCATGGCTTTCTGGAAACTGTTGAAATAATGAGGAGCAGAGATTTAGCCAGGCCTCCAGGGTTGTGGAAAGAGCTGAGCCTTATTGTGGAACCCAGAGGCACCACAGAAGTGCATTGCAACCTAAGGAATGGTGGCCAGCTTGCTGGTCTGGGAGCAAGCGTGAAGAAAAGGATCAGTTTCCTGAGGACACAGTGGGGACATTTGTTTATTTCTATTCTGTCACAGTCTGGGCTTTCCTATTGAAAAAGAAAAAAATAAACACAGCTCTAGTGTTCGGTTTTGTTCTTCTGATGAAACATAAGCTGTAGAGTACAAAAACTGTTTCAAAGTTTATAGCAGGGAAAAGCTGACGCAGTCTCATCTCAGAAGCTTGGGGAAGATACCCTTCCATCTCAGGGGTCAAAAATGAGATGAGTTAGTCGAAGACAGCAGGTTGGGGCAACATGGGGTAGAAGAGATGTCTGCAGGGAGGGGATAGCAAGACATTTTGCACTGTGTTAAAAAATAATTGCAGAATGGATATGTATAAAACCCTTTAGAAAGTATAGCATGAATGCTGATGATTTCCTTTCTGACGCTGCAGTAGAACTATAAAGAAATGCTTGTCTGACTGTTTATAAGTCATAAGAAGATATAGCCATTTACTATAACCTTTATTTAGCGTAGAATATCCTCAGTTTCTTCCACAGGATGAGGTTTGGTTATGCTAATCCTTCTTTGGAAACAGAAATTACCTTTATTCCAAGAAGTTGATGACATTTTCAAGGATTTTAAAGTCAGCTTTGCTTTTGTTTTGTAGGGGTTTTTAATGCACATTTTGAAAGACTGCTGTAACCTAACCCTGAAATTCCAACTCCAGCTAGAGTTTCTGCAGCATTTTGCAACACCCAAGCATGTATTTAGTTTCCTTATCTGTGAGCACTTTCCTTTTAAGACACAAGCAAAAGAAGTCAGCATGCATGATGTTCCTGTTATGGGTCACAGTTGTTTATTGTCCCAGTTTTATCCTGCAATTTACTGTTCTGCAGCAAGCTCAAATGATCAGGTTGTTGTTTGTTTGTTATATTGATTTCTTTCTCTAGGCCTGGGCTAGCAGGTGTCTGGTTTTTGAACTCAGACACCTACTGGCCCCTTTAGATTGAGACTTAACCATTAAAATAAATCTCATTCTCCTTACTAGTGATCCTAATTTCTATAATTTGAAAGTAAAGCATATTTTGCATATACATATACACACATATATATAACTGTCTTGTTCTCTTCCCCTTCTTTATTCCTGCAATAGCTGGTCATCCAATATCATCAATGAGAGCCTTTTGTTCTACCTCGAAATGCAGCCAGATATCAATGACATGCCCCTGAAAAACATCAGAAGTGCTGCTCTGATCACATGGGTTATAATGGTAGGTCAGCTGTGACATTGCTTAGTCTTAGAAATTACTTTTATAAGATGGTGGAACAGCACCAGTGTAGTGGGTGGTTTATGATTTTTGGGGGTATAAAAACTCTGAAAACTGAGAAAGAAAAGCAGAAAGTAAGAGAGAGGAAGGAGCAGTCACTGGGAGTGCTTTTCACAAATGAACTTTGCCAAAAATGTACAAAAGGCAAACTTTTTCTCCCATTAACTGGAGTATGCAGTCTCTCTGTGAGCAACTGCTTCCCATTTTAAGATCCAGAACAGACCACTACAAAGATTTCTAGTCTAACCTTGCTAACCTCTGCCGTAATGCAAGCTACAAAGTTTTAGCTCACAATTATGGTTTTTTTTATTATAAAGAATAATTGCATCTTATATAGTGACTTTTGGGTAAATATTTGGGGACAAATACATGAAAAATCTTGAAAGCAAAACAACAAAAAATAGCTGTAAGATGCTGGCCTCTTACTGTAGCCTATCCTCTTTTCTCCTATTGGAATATTTGAGAAGAGATTTTTCAGAGGTGATATTGCAGGTCCTTTTCCAAGTGAGTTTATTCTGGAGCTGTTAAATACTTGTGAGGCCTGAGCATGCTTTGTGTAATTAAGCCCTTGAGCAGTTTTGCATTGAAGGCTTAAGTGATGCAACCGATTTGATACAACATCCCACTCTGACAAGAAGCAAAGACATTGATGTGACAGGGACCTTACCCTTGCTCACCTAGAGAGCAAGAGGTCAGGTCTAGGAACTGAGCTATTTTTTAAATTGAATGCAAAAATAATTTCCTCTTTTCTCATGAGAAAAATTGAAACAGCTAAAGCCATTTACTTGCCAAGCATCCCATGGCACTGGAAACAGGGATTTTCTTTTCCAGTGACTCTTCCCATTTTGCCATCCCACTTTGATGGACAATTTCAATGACCCAGGAATCTGCAGCAATTCCAGACAGATCAATTCCTGCTATTTTAAAAAACTTGACTGTGTACGCTAGTGTCTACTCTCATGTATTTCACTTGGCTTCTAGTAAAAAAATATAATGTTTGCTTTTATGAATTAAAAAGTCTAGAGCTTGTGGGGAAAGTTAAAAATACACCAAGACTGATCAGCTAAAATTCATGCTAGAAAACCATTTGGTGATTACTGTTCACTAGAGTGGCCTCAGCATATTGGAACAACAGGCTGTGGCATTTCCCTCTGATTTGTTTGTGTCATAATGGGAACAACATACATTTTAATTTGTATGCAAATAGCATATTTTAAAAACAGCAATTGTTCAGTGAAAGGGGAGTTGTTAATACATGGAGGGTGTTCTGCCACAGTTGGAAACAGAGCCTTGCTGGTGTAACTCCTGTTGCACTTCTCCTTCCTAGGGGGTTCTTAATCCGATGCAAGGCTTCCTCTTCACATTAGCATTCTATGGCTGGACTGGATGCAGAGTGGACCTGAAATGGCGAAAAAGCGAAATACCCTGGGAATCACTGTCCTCATCAACTGTGGGTGAAAATGCCTATCCCTCCCCAGTGAACTACCAAACCAGCATCCATGATCCAAAGAAGATACCGTCAACTGACAGCCAGCAGACTGACGAAGCCATAAGCATGTTGTCTGAAGGTAACACTAGTAGTGATGAGAGGTTAACTAGGAGCTCTCCCATCTACCAAGGCTGGTAGTTTATAAGCGCAGAGCTGAATTCCACTTCTCACGTTGTCAAGACTCGTAAAACCATGTCACTGGCTGAACAGTTGTGTACTCTGGAATTAGGTTGGTGCCCAATGGTTTGATGTAATTTCCTATAACTTGTGTGTGTGTGAGAGCGAGAGCATGTGAGACAGACAGACATTATGTTTTATGTCTTCGTCTGCCTTATAGAAGAAGTGTTAACAGGTATAAAGCCCTGATCTTTTTCCAGCAGGAGTATATCTCTGCAAAGACCTGTTACTTACAATTTGTTTTCATCCATCTTGTTTTAATCTCTCTTGTAACCTCCATGTGGTAGAAGAGTCTTTTGTTGAAATAAATGGACTATTAATATGTTGGGGTTTTAAATGTGTTGCCTTGCTTGCCTTGCTTGCCTTGCTCAGTGTAAAATTCCTCACCCAGAATTACAGCTCTAGGATTTCTGGGACACCATTTCCAGCATTGACACTAGTAAACCATCATTGACAGCAGACTTCGACATAAGTACAAATATTTTGTTTGTATAGAATCTCACTGACATAGTCTTCTTTTAGCTTGTTTATGTGAATTTTGAGTTGGTTTTTGTCTAGGGAAGTGAAAGGCTTTTTTTGAAAAAGAATGAAGGTCAGGCTAAATCTCATAAACACTTCAGAAATAATGGTTCCTGTTCACTCCTGGTTCAAACAAAAATAACCCTTCAAACAATTTTTTTTTTAGTATGGATTTGGTTTGATTCTTGTGTGTACTTGTCTAACAGGATTATGACTGTTAGTGGCAGGTGCATTAAGAGATAACATTTGCAAAAAAAAAAAAAACCTAGATGATCTGAGTGCTCAAGAAAAAACAGAATAAGTAGAATCAATAGTCCTTTCCCTGAGGTGTGCTGTATTTTACGTTTTCATCTCCTGAACAAAGAGATATTACATCCATTCTCTTTATTTTCCCAGATACGTGCCTTTTTTTGGTGCAGTGCCCTAAGTACCTATAGCCAAACAATTTCCTGGATTGGTTGAAAGTTAGGAAAAAATGATGATCCTGTCTACCTCAAGCTTTCAACTTCATATCAAAGGTAGAAGTAGTACGATTTAAATCTGGTTTCACTGGAAGCTGTTTACAATACAGTTTGACGGATGGCACGGTGCAAGCTGCTTGAGCGCAGGTAACCCACCTCCTTCACTGCAGCCTGAGGCCAGGGCTAGGCATAAAACAAACCCTATTTTTCAAATCCTGTTCACACCCACTTTGGCTGAACTTCACTGGCTGTCCACGCCTTTCTTTTCCAACCAGTTCAGTTCCAGCTATTGTAGAAGAAAGAAATGTATTGTTAAAGAGCAGCTGAAAGGTTGGTGCAATGATAATGTGCAGCTTAAGCTGCTATGTTACTAAGGGGAGTCCCAGGGTGGTTAGAGACACAGGATCAGCAGAAACTATACAGAACAATATTGATTTGCCTTTAAAAATAAATTGCCTTCTTAAACTAATTGTTTGATACAAAGGTGTTAAACAACAATCAGATAGTAATTTAGGCAGATCATTACAGAGCTGTGGTTGGTTTGTAGCAAATCTTCTACATTGTGTCCTATAGAAACCTTCATGGTTTTATGGCTTTATATTGCTGTTCTAGTTGTCAGAACTACTGGCAGATCACCAGATCCTTTCTTTTCGTCACAGCCATTTGTCTCCTACCTAAGTATGAAGAGAAAGTACGGGGACTTGGGAGCAGATTATATTGACCCTTTTGAAATAGAGACAACATTTTCTGTGCAATACTCACCACAACAGGTTTCAAAAGAGCAACAGAAAGTGGAGGTGGAGTTGTTGGTAAACCTTTCTAGGTGCTAGGGTGTGGGCCAAACTGCAAAACCTAAAACCAGGTAAACAGGCTCTTGGCTTCACAGGAATAATCATGTGGCATGGAAGCACATGGGAGGTGACAGGTTGTAGCAAGATGCCCTGCCAGAGGACTGATAACAAATCCCTCCATTATTTCGCTGCTCCAGGATGCACGTGGGACAGAGGCAGACATGGTGCCCCAGCCCTGTCCCCCACAGTCCATGAGCATCCCCTGAAGGGTGCTGGGGGGGCTGCTGGTGCTGAGGCAGCCCTGTGCTGGGACAGCCTCCTGCAAGGGCCGCGCTTTGCTCCCCTCCTCTTCTTGTTCTTTCCAGATTGTCCTTGGGATGCGTGTGGTGTGTCTGTGTATTACTAATCTGTTGGGGTGTCATAAGGAAAAATTAGGACTTATCAGAGATCTTAAGACAGACAACTAACCTAATTCTGATGCGCTGAGAAAGTGATACAGGGCATTGCAGAGCAAATTGACAGTGTTTTTTAACTTACAGAGAAGTAGGTGTGGGGAGAGTTTCCTTACCTGCTGTTCCCAGCTTCTGGTGGATGCACGTGAAGCATTCCTCTACAGTTTAAAAATGGGGTCATAGCTGGTTCTGCTCATATGTAACCGTGACCATACTTGATTTCCGCTCCCCCCCCAACCTCATTCTTGCTTAACCATTCCACAGTTCAGTGAAGCACTGCGTTCTCCAAGTGCTGCCAGGGGTGTCCACCTCTCCCCATCAGGAGCGAGCTTTGGATGTGCATTTCCCCACTGCCCCCACTGCCAGAGCTTGCTGCATGCACGTCATGGGGCAGCCTCAAGCTCCCTCAGCCAGCATCATTTTGGGGGAAACCCTGTGTGCTCCAAGGATCAGCAAGGACACGCTATAGACACCGTGGCCTGGACAGTTTAGCTGTAACATCAACCTAAACACTGCCTTCTTAATTGTGCCATCCACTCTTTGCTAAGAGGAACCTTGCGTTTATCAGCACGTAGAAGAAAAATCTTGGTTTTTGTTTACTTCAATGACAATTTGTATCTGTGTAGACATCACAGTGTGTTAATTCCAGCATCTGGATTTCCAGCCTATGATCGCTTCAAATATGCTCATTTTTAGGTGGGTGCTGGCAGGTGGCTCTGCTGAATGTGGGAAGTGCTTGTCTCTGGCCTGAATATTTGTTTTCTAAGGCGTGTTTCAAACATGGCTTGGGTTGATAGAGGAGAGATCTTGTCAATACTGAAGTCCATAGGTGCAGTCAGAGTCCATGGCCCCCATCTTACACTGTCTGTGGGAGAGGCTCTATTCCATGATCATACAGCTCTTCAGATCACAAGCAGGGATGCAGCTGTTTCTCTGGAATAGCAAGGTGTGACTCAGGGGAGAAGTAAATAGGGAACGAGACCAGCTATTGTCTAATAAAATACATATAGCTAAAGCACTGGTGTGAGAGTACAGCAGTTGTCAATTTTAGCTTATTTCAGGCATATTAGTGCACAACAAAGCCTTTCTGAATTTACTCAAGGGGAAAAAAAAAAAGCAAATTTTAAAAAGTAGTTGGATCCATGCACTGAAATAAAATTGCTGCAGTGGAATCTCATAAAAAGGGTTTCTACATATACAGGACAGTGCAGCTGAATTGTCTCTATTTAACACCCTCCTTGTGTCCCAGCCAGCTTATCAAATCCAACCATACACAGTAAGTGTTATATACACAGTAAGTGTTCTCTGTATTCACCCAAACTTATTTTTAAACCCTCAAAGATAAAACAAAAAGTTCCAGCAAAAGTGTCCTCTCATATCCTGTAATACTTCTTTAAACACTCCTAGCTGTTCTCTGTTGACGGAAAAGGATGTATTTGACCTGCCAGTCTCATATATTTAATTATTATTTTATTTGGCCAGATGTTCAGGCTAATTGCAAAGCTAAAATACAAGCACTAGTAAAATCATAAACCACTGGAATAGGCAGACTTCTTGCATACCAAAGCTCTGCATTTATGAAGTCCACCATATGTCCAAATACCAAAATCCTAACTACGCCTCTCATTAAACCCTTCCCCTGGTCTTGTAGACCAAATATATGGAGAAAGCTAGAAAATGAAAGCTAGAAAATGAAATATGAATTGTGACTCCCCCCATCCATACAGTACAGTCAGTACTTGACTTGCAATTCTTGCTGTCCTTGTGTATTCATGATGGAAAGTTATCTGATTTTCTTAATTTTCATGGATTCCTCAAGTTTGCAGTAATCCCTGATGGAAATCACCAAACCACACAGTAGCTAATGTAATTTTAAGGCAGATCAGATGATGTCTGGGTTGCTCGTCCTTTAAGCATCATCAGGCGTGCATCTGTGTGGACACTGAAGCTGGCAGCTGAAGCAGATGCAGTCTTACTGAGAGAAGAATAGGGAGTGCAGTCAAATCCAGGGATGCATTTGAATCTGTTTTCCTGGGTGGTTTATATTCCCTAGGATACAGTGTGAGCTGGATGGAAAGGTGGTTCTCCCGTTGCACCTCTCTAAGCAAACTCTGAAACATTCAGAGATCTGAACGCATTAGGGGACTTGTAGGTGAAGTTTTCAAAAGGCTGAGAAAATTCCCCAAGTGACAGTCTCATTTGAGTTTACATCCAAAACAAACCCCAAAGCAAACAAAAGCACTTTCTTCCACGTAGCTAACAAGAACGGAGGTCTTTCTAGCTGTCTCCAGCTTTTGTGTGCTTACACTATACAAGATTTGAAGAGTTCTAGAAAATAAATGGGACCATTTTACATGGAAAGAGAACCACTGTAGCCACCCCCAGGCCCTTAACAGCCCTGTAGTTTAGAATTAGGGTTACTCTACCCGACCTTTGCCCCTGCTTGGTGTCTTTAAATGTGTGGTACCACCAGGACCTGCTGGGCTGGGAACCTGCATGGCTCGATCTACAGAAAGGACCAGCACGGGCAGGGGTGGTTTTGTGTGTGCTGTGTAATTGAAAGCCCTGAGATGATATTTTGCTGTTGATGTTATCATTAGGGTGAGGGTTGAAAGGCCGAAGGGATGGGTCACCTCGCTGGACCCCTCCCCGCCCCGGCAGCCAATGGGACCGTGTGAATTGGGTCAAACACAATCCGATGGAATCATCAGTGAGACTCAAAGGTGGTGTCCACACAGAGGAAAGCCTGTGTTTCTAATGAATATAGAAACATAAATGTCTCAGAGGTATTAATAGAAAGCTCAGCTCTAAATCTCCATTAGAATGTGCTCAGAATTAGGGAGTTTTTGAGCCCTAGAAATTAGTTCAGGCTTCTCTGTGTTTTGCGGGAGTGATTATTTTGTGAAATGGTTAGCTGATAACAAAACAAAATAAATTTGATGGGCTCCTTCAATGTCTCATACTTGATGTGTGTTTTCACAAGTTAATATGGATAAGGCAGGGTCAGGCCAGTTGTATTTATTGCAGCATTAGTTAATGTTATCATTTACCATGACACAGAGATGACTATAATATATTGTTAGTGGTATTTGCTTCTGCAGGACTGTGTGGCTGAGACTGCATTTATCTCATTTTTTTCTTTCAAGTACCTTTTACAAGCAGAATGAGAGGGAAAAAATGCAATACTGTCTTAAAGACTTACTAGAAAAAGTTATCTGTTAGTTATCTATATTTCAGAAGGTACCTTTTGTGCCCAAATTACTATCACAGCCTTATTTTCAGAAAAAAAACTATAATGCATCTAGGAAGCTGTACTAATATAAAACCAACCCATGGTTTCAGAGCTGGGGTTTGTCTGTGTGCAGTCCATAAAGCTGCATGGTGTGGTGAAAGCATAAATGTGTAGGACATGGGAATGCCAGCAGGTGTGGGCGTTCACAGTGAGCATGCTAAACGATGTTACTATGGATTGACGATAACGAGGGAGAATTCCCAGCAGAGATTTACTGGTGTAGGTTGAGGAGACAAATACTTCAGAGTAGAAGTGTCTGAGCTTTCTCTTTCCTCACTCTGAAACAAATTAGCTGCTAAAATGACCAATCCCACTGAACTGAAAATACCCTATGATGTTGAGTGAGGGCTATATCCTGGGCAATTTGCAGCTAAGATTGGGATTTTGCAGACAGAAAGTCTCAGCCACAAAAAGGTGGCAGAGCTCCTTTAGTCAGAATGATCATCGAAATTTATTTTAGTCCCTGTAAAGCATTATTTGATCTGTTGCTGCTTGAGATTTTGTTGGATAACACATAGTATTTTGCAGTTCCTTAGCAGAGAAATGATCTGAATGACTGCTTTTCTCCCCATCAGACATGAGCTCTCCATACAGCTTGGAGTTTCTCCTACTACTTTTTAATGGAAAACCTTCTCTGAGAAGCACATGGCTTTTATACAGGAAGCTGTACAGGGCTGGTTTGAATTCTCATTTCCATTTTGTTTGGTTAAACAAGTTAAAAACCTGGTGGCTAGACCTGGTGTCTTTGTTCTAAAAAACATTTGAGGGTCAGTCAAGAAGAGCTTCAGTTCTCACAGTGCTGGTATGAATCCGATTTTACATTAGTCAGGACTGAAACCTGTTGTCATCTGGTGGCACTGCACTGGCTTCTCTGAAAAGTTTGTAGCCTTAATTTGGCTCCCAAAATGCAGGTGTCTGTTTTGGAGGAGATGCTGTGGAGATGCAAGGAGGAGATGCAAGAACTGGAAGTGTCTGGGCCTGATGTCTAGTTCCTATATGATTGTCCTGGGCAACCAGCTCCAGGTGACCTCCAGAGGTCCCTTCCCACCTCAACCAGTCTGGGATTCAAAGCCTCCTGTGATCTGGGATCTCACCCTCACCCCGTTAGGTCTTTTGGTCAGATGTTGGGCACAGACTAATGGATGTTGAAGCATCTGGTGTTACTGTTTCTGAGCTGGGAGCATGCACTGAGCATTTTCTAGCCTGAGCCTTTGGAGGGATCTGGAGACTGAGTTTACCCAGGAAAATGAGGGAGCAGGTGGTTCTGCTGTGTGTCACACAATGGCTGTCATCTCCAGAAAAGAACTCGAGCTGGAGGTGTTAGTATGCTGTGGATAGAAACTACTATTTCTAATAGCCACGCATGTTAGAGTATGTCTTTAAAAGGCCTCTGAATGAAAATCATCCTGTCATTGGTATTTACAAATATGAGTATGGTATCATCTTGATCTGAATAGAAACTTAGAATAGGTAAATTTGCACTGGGAAGCTTGAATAAAAGAAATGGGCTATTCTCTTCTTCGCCAAAGATAACAGTATTACTGGCATGAAAATAACAGTAATTTTGAGAATACCAGTCACTTGGAAAAAAAAAAAAATAATGTGCCAAAACCACCCATAAAGTAATTTGTGTCACCTGAATAGAACAGGAAAACAGCCATGAAATCCCTCTAAGCGTCGACTGGAAAAAGCCATACAATGTATGAAGGGACTCTATCATCCATTTATAAATCAGAAGATCTAAAGTTAAAGCAAGCCCAGGACAACTTTCAAGACCCCTCTTCTCTGTGTAACATCAGGAGGGAGGGGGTCTTATCACAAATTTTTCATCAAGCTTCGTTACTTCACCAGGGTTGATTGGCAGCAACGTGGTGGAAAGCAAGCAGTGATGACAGTGAGGAGAAGACTTCGTGCTTCTCCTTCACCTCTCGGATGCCGAGAGGGGGTCATTGTGCTTTGGGGTGGTAGGAAGCCTCTTAAGCTTTCAGTGGTCTCCCTAGGGGCTATTTGTCTCTTTGCAAAGCCAAGACCTTGAGCTGGGGCGGCTGGCAGCTCACTCTTGCCTGTGGCTCTGTCCTGTCATGTGTGGCAGCGTCCAAGGGGACTGTGGGTCTCTCTCTATGCCCTGGTATCATATTGGGATGATTTTCAGGCAGCCTATGCCCCCACTTCTGTGGGAAGGAACCTGGGTCTTAAGAGGTGGAGGAGAGCCATGACAGATTACGATGGGTTCCTTCCCTCTGGAGAGTGGGACGATGGCGTGCGTGCTGATAAAGACAACCTTTGTCAGCAAAGCCTTATTCTAATCTAGTTTTTCACCAGCTTTCCTCTGCCTCCTGGGACCTACAGAACGCTTTCACACACCGTAGCTAAGAGGGACACAGAGGGTAAACGGAGGCCTTGAATTTTTGCTCTCCAGCTGCCTCTGAGAGGTGCCCACCTACCAACACATCTAAGAGCCTCCTGGAAAATCTTGAAAACCTGTAGAACCAAACATGACCTCATTTACCATGGTTATTAAAAGGGTATGTTTTTAAAGACATGGGTTTAAAAGAGTGCAGTGGGGATTTTTTGTGCAATGTAAGGAACCGGCTGTGTGGGCTGGGTTGTCCTTGCAGCATCGTCTCCCCTCAGAGGGCACCAAGGCTCAGGACAGCATGGAAACACTGGCAGCCATTCATTGCAGCTATAGCCACGTGAGAGCATCTGCTCCTGCTTTGCTGGCTACAGCAGATCTTGAGTGAATTTCCTTCAGGAAAAAGAAAAAAAAAAGAAAAAGACAACAACGCAAGTCTCTGCTGAAGCTAAAGCACTTAACTGAGCTCCACATTTGATGTGGCAATGAACAGGCCTCCTCCCACCCTGCCCCTGGTCATGCGGTTCCATGTGACGGGGAGCGCAGCGTTCTTCTCCCCAGCCCCCACCTCAAGGCACCAGACTCGACTTGCCAAGGACCAGAGGCATTTCCCCAGCCATGCCCAGCACTCTGGGTAACACCCGGGCTCTGCTAACGCCCCGTGTCAGGCAGCCAGCCACCCCCTAGGAATGCAATTACACCCAGAGCAGCACGACGAGGGCGAGATAAGGAGCCTTGTTCCTTATTTCCCAGGGGTTTTATAGTCCGAAAGCTGGTAGACCCAGATTCCTTCAACATACTGTTTGAATTTAAAATGGAAAAAAAAAATAATCTCATCTACATTAAAAAAATACATTTTGCTAAAGACAAAGGACTTTTAAAATAAGTATCTATAAATGTAATAGAGGCCTTTCTGCTTTGTTTGCTGGGGTCTGACGCTAGTGAGCTCTAGGACATAAATGGTAACGAGGCTGATGTTGAATAACTGGAAACCTGTGAAAGGCATGAGTGGGTGAACTGAAGACACAAAGGCAGTTGTAAGGACTTGATAATAGTTCCTCTCTTCTCGATACGTTTATCCTCACATGGGGAGTAGGGTGGTGGGATATGCGAGTGCCCATGCTGCTGCTGCCCCTGCTGCTACACCAGTCCCTCCTCTACCTCTTGGAGCCCTCCACCCTGCTCCTGAAATCAAGTCTTCACTGGGCCAGCCTGGCCTGGAATGTCTCCAGGGATGGAGCATCTACCACCTCTCTGGGCAACCTGGGCCAGTGTTTCACCACCCTCATTGTAATGAATGTTTTCCTCATGTCTGTCCTGAATCTCCCCTCCTTTAGTTCAAAACCATTAGCCCTGGTTCTGTCTCAACAAGCCCTGCTAAAAAGTCTGTCCCCTTCTTATAAGCCCCTTTTGAAGTAGTAAAAGGCCGCAATAAGGTCTCACTGGAGCCTTCTGTTCTCCAGGCCGAACAACCCCATCTCTCTCAGCCTGTCCTCACATATAAGTAATCCTTAGGTTGTAACACTATAGCTTCATTGCTTCTGAGAATGGGTAAACTATAATGTTTTTGTTTCGTTTTAGAATTTTTTTGGTGGTTGCGCACCAAGATATTAATGCCTTTTATTAAAAAAAGACAAAACCAAAACCATGAAAAAAACCCAGGAAGATCCCCTGAAGATAGTACTGAAATGATAAACAAATTTTCTGTTTACCAAAACCTAAATTTTCATTGAAATAAAATTTTAACATGCAGTTCGTTACTGCCCCCAAATATCCATCAAAAACACCATCAAAAATTCCAGCAACATTTTCTCACTGAACTGCCATTGCTATTTCTTCTCAGTGTTTTTTTTTCCAGGGCCATTTTCCAATGACAGTTGGGGTCTTTGGTTGGTTTTAGCTTATTTCAGCCAACTCAAGCAGTAATCTATTACATGGGCCTCCAAGAAGCTACTGTAGCATATTTCCTTGGAGAAGTAAGTCCAAAGGGGAAGTCCATCTTAGAAAAGAATCCAGACATGCAGCTCTTGCTGGGCAATAATACTTTCTCCAGCCCAAGACATACAGGGCATAGCAAGGAGAAAGACGGTATTAATGAATTAGGTCAAAATAATAGACCAGTAAGCAAGTTGTTCTTCATTGTCTTAAATGAATTTCAGTTTGGGAAACCATCAGGTCACCTTTCCACTGAAGGAGGCATGAGCACCAGAGCTTTTGTAGTTCAGAATGTGGAAAGGAGTATCCAAGTGATAATACCTGATAAGATGAAATTATTCTCTGCTAGAGGTGCTGCTGTGAGTTCAGTTTCTACTGGAATAGATTTGGCTCAAGAAATAGATCAGGGTTATTGTGCTTGGGGTTTTTTTTAATTTGTTTTGTTGCGCATAGACTTGTCCCTCTCTCCCCACCTGAGTGCTGATAATTTCTGCTTGCTTCATTGACACTGCAGAAAGAAGAAAACAGGCAGAAATGTGCTGGTTTGTGCTGATAGAATTTTGTTGTTGTAAGGAATTTGCAATGCCACATGCAGCTGATCTTCTGTGAGCTTCACCAGTCTCGGGAGGGCTGGTGGAACTTCTGCAGTGATGAGAAATGGTGCTTATTCCCATACCAACACCTTCAGTTTCCAAAGTTGCATATGGAGAAATACACCAGAATCTATGGATATTTTTCAGACTCATTTTTTAACCATTCTGCCTACCTGATCTGGGATTTTCTGTGTCACAAAATGATGGTTTTTGTCTGTGAAAAGATTTTTACATGTCTTACTCCAGTCTTCAGCAATGTCTCTCTACTGAAGCAGGCCCAAGTAGGAATGCCATTCTACATGTCAGTAGATTACAAAGGTTTTTATTTATTCGTTTGTTTACTTATTTAATTGCTTTGACCTGCATTCCTTGATCAAGTAATGAGATTTGGACCTTTAATGTGGATATCAAAAAAAAAAGGGTGTCTGTGTGAGCTGACGGAACCACAGGCTCCCCACTGCTGTTGTCCTCTGTGAAGGAGGCAAGTGGGTGGATGAGTAGACAAGGTTGCTTTATTGCACAGGCATTTCTCATGATTCTCTCCAAACTAGTGTCTGGGAAAGAAGCTGAGAAGCAGCTTTAAGTCCAGGACTTAAGAGGTGGCAACATCACACTGTGGCCTTTTCCCATCAGATATCTGTTACTCTCAGGAGTCTGTGATCCACCCCAAGTGTCCTCACTGATGACATTCTGTGTAGGGACTCAACATGTCTTTCAGGACACTGCAGCTGTCAGGACTGCAGAAAGTCTCAAAAACCCTTCTGAGGTTTGACCTTTCTCTCTTGCCCTCAAAGAAAATATTCAGAGTTTTTCAGGAGCTGCCACAGAGCATGTAGGAACGTGATGCTCACTTGACACCACTCATTCTCAGAAGCCTAGTGAGATAATTCTGAGTTTTGGAGCTGGAGAATGGCAGCGCTCTGCAGCTAAATCCTGTCCTGATGTTGTGCATTTCTTATTGTGCTGAATTACACTTGCAAAGGACGAGGATGCTAACTTTGTCTCAGTATTTACTGGGAAGGATTTGGAAAGATATGGTGCTTTCTTGATCTTTGTATTGACATAGATACTAATGATTTACATCAGGGCTGCCAAACTCATGTTCACCGGGGGCCGCATCAGCCTGGCGGTTGCCTTCAAAGGGCCGAATGTCATTTTAGGACTCTATTAATATAGGAGTAGTTACATTTATACAGTCCTAAAATGACCACCAGGCTGATGCGGCCCCCGGTGAACATGAGTTTGGCAGCCCTGATTTCCATGGTGGAGTCAAGGCTTCTTCTGTGAAGGCAGAAGATGATAGACCTCGCTGCAGGACAAGAGGATATAGCTGCTTTCCTGTGGTCACTAGGGTTTGTATTCTTTTGGTTTTATGAATATATTCAAAAGGAAATAGAAAAAAACTATCTCTAAGGAAGCAAAGATCTTCCTTCCTGTTGGGAAAGGAGTCAGCAAGAATGACAAATGCCTTGCCAAGTGAGTCATTTCTTCACTTAAAAGACTTCAAAGCTTTAAAAATTACTTTTTGGATCATGTGCTCTTAATAGACGAAGCTGATCCTTCCCTTGATGGGAAATGATACACAGAAAGATGGCAGGGAAATAAGTGGTTTTGAGTGAGACACTGCAATATTGCATCTTCCCAGAAGGGACGTAACAAATACCCTTTTATTATATTGCACGCTGACAGAAGTGAGAAGCAAGTGTTTAGGACTGCTCAGTGCTTCCAGTGTCAGTTGTCAAATACTTTACAGGCTAAGTAAATATTTATGGGATAAATAAAGGTAAACTAAACTACAATTTTAGTTTGACAGTCATGTATTTTCTTGAAACCTGCCTGGCAATGACGTGACTAAAAATAGGCCCATCGCATAGCATTAAGAAGCAGGTCAAACAAGAGCTTCTATATAGCGCTGCCCATGAAGGTCTGCCCCCCCCGTGGCTGCCTCCTTAGCTCTTGCGTTCTTTATTTTGATTTATTTTGGTTCCTGGTCTCATGAGAGCTGAACAAATGTATTTGTCCTGCTGCTTTCAACTTGTACAGTTACAGGGGAGTAATTGTACATTAATGATGTACATATTTCAGAGCACAAACTGAGACAAGTGGCATGAGAAGGCTTTACTTTCTCTTTTTGTGAGTATTTGATGATGTGGTTAAGTGCTGATCATCAGCATACTGACTTTTCTACTACTTGACTCTTCCCGAATGTTCTTTATCAATCCTAACTTAAGGCTCTAGGTCCTTAAACACTTAAAAACTAGATGATGGGACATGCAAGACCGTGTTTCATCTGAGCACTAATTCCTTTTGAAGACCTTTGACAATCTTTCAGCCTTAGCTTAGGTGAACGGTCAGTGTGAGACATGTCAGAAAGCAAAAATCCCACGTTTCACGTTGAATCCCCCACTAAATACCGCGGGTACCATTAAATGGAATAAAACCCAGTGAAAACCCACACACCATTCACCCCATTAAAGCTAAACCACCCCCCGCTATACCCTTTGAGGTGTCGGTGCCATGAGCCCCATGGGGAGCGAGGATCTGGGAGATGGTGCCCACGGGAGCTCCTGCCGGCGGGGAGGCCCGCTTTCCTGTGCCAGTGCAGCTGCTGGGGGACAGGGCACCCCTTTTTCTGGAAACCTCTAACGATGCCCTAAACAGAAAGAGAACTAAAAACCCATTGCACAAGCTGGAATATTCTCCAGTTCTTCAGAAACCTCCGACTGCTTAAATGAAGTTGAATTTAAGGCCTTCATAGCTTCAAGAAAAATCAACAGCTTATCTTGATCTGCCTAGAGTCAAATTTATTTTCTCTGGAGAAACTTCTGAGTGAACTTTTTAAAAAATACTTTGACCAATCTTACTCAGATTCGTTCCTTTCCAGCTGTATGTTAATGTCTAGTCCTTAATTTTTTTTTTCTCTTTTTAAAATGAGGAATTTCCAATAAATGCATCATCGGAAGAAAATAAACCTGAACAATACACATGTGATGTAAGCAGCCATAAAGGTGGCTTGGTTAGAAGGGAATAACACTGAGCAGAAGATGATGTCTGCTGAAAAACTGATGGAGAAACTGCGTGCCAGCCTGGGAGCTGTGAGCCCGGGCAGCAGAAGCATCCCTGAAAAGCACAGCAAGCCTCTTGGAAGCACAGCTGGGCACCTTGAAGCCGGGGACACAGCCTGTGGTACCCTCAGTAAGTGCAAAACCAAGGAGCTGTGATGGCAATTTGTTGTCTGAAAAAGTGAAAATTATATTGGAAAAAGGGGAAAATCATCATCAGAAAGCAAGAAACGGCAACTGCCATGGGCTGTTCTATCTGCAAGAACAGGAAAAGCCCCCCCAAAATAAAAATTGTTCAGAGAGAATAGAAATCATCATCATCATGTATTGGCTGTCCCAGGTGAAAAAACAGAGCAGCACCTATCAGCTGCTAGAAGTTCTGGTGTCCTACAGCCTCTTATGTGTCTATGATATTAAAATTGACTTAATTTTTATCCAAAATAGAGCTGCTTTCTGTAAGAACTTTCCATGCTGTACGTACTTTCCCTTTCTTAAAAAGGTCTGTGTGAACTGTCTACAAGACCTTGGACCTTTGCTGGGCCTGCCTGGCTAACTCAAAACTCTGTGACACAAATCATCATCAAAGGGAGACTCTGCCTGTTGTTTTATTGTTCCCCGCCCTGAGCCCACGTCTGGAGCCGGTTTGGTTTGTCCTCCCACCTCTGGGATGGTTTGTCCCTTTCTGAAATGCACTCGCTGCCATGTACACACATGTAAGTCATTTGTTGTATCTGCTGTATTGAGAAGTTTCCTTCACTAGCAGTAACTTTGTCATAACCTGTAACGTTACATATATACTTTGCTGCTATAATTTATTGCTGCCATAATTAACCACTGTTATGTTACTGATTGTGGCTGTACGATTGCTTACTGATAATACTTTGTAATAGCTTGATATGCATATATATTTGCTTTCTTAATCACAGGTATACTTGCTAGTGGTGATTTTTGTGGTGTTTTATAGAATCATAGAGTACCACATGGAAGGGGCCACAAGGATTGTCTGGTCCAATCTTTCTTGACAAAAGCATAGTCTAGATGAGCTGGCCCAGCACCCTGTCCAGCTGAATCACAAAAGTGTCTGATGCCGGGGAATCCACCACTTCCATGGGGAGATCATTCCAATGGCTGACTGCTCTCACTGTGAAAAATTCACCTCTTGTGTCCAATTGGAATCTCCCCAGGTAATCTGCAATAAAGAAAATTAGAGGATAAAGCCTCCATGGCCTTGTGTATTACGAAATCCTATGAACACAGAGTCATAATCTTTATACACCTTCAGATCATGACAACATGTTACAGCTTAAGTCGCCCAAGCCCAGCTCTTAAGCTGGATGCAAAACAGCCAGGAAAGAATAAGGAACAACACGCACAGAATTCTCTAATATCAAAATATAGCAATTTATTCAAGACACTGAATATGATCTGTTGATTCTCTCCTTAAAACAAATGAGCTACAATACACAAGGTGAATTTGAAGAAAGTGTGGGTGGGGGAGAAACAAAACAAGGGTTGATGTTGTTTCAACAGAACCTGGGAAATGCTGAAATGAGAACCAAGTCTGGCTGCAAGTCTGACACAGACAATAAAAACTGCAGAAGCCAGAATTCAGAATTTCAGTGAGTGGCTGAAAGAACATTTCTGCAACTGACAAAGAACCACATCTTTTAAAAAGGCAAAAGGAGGAAAAAAAAGGAGGAAAAATTAAAAAGGGAAAAAGAAAAAAGAAACCCAAAAACAAAGCAGACCCTTACATTTGACAAAGTGCACTTCACTTGGCTCTAAAATTATCTATTTTTTCTTTTTTTATTAAACAAATTAAAAGGAAATTTCTAAGATGTAGCATGGGGTTAATGTGTGTATAACCCTGTAAATCAGGCCCTTTAGTGCCCCATAAGGGACCCAGTGTTTTCTACATAAAAGATTCAGTATCCTTCTAACCCACAGAGTCGAGTGTTTTTTTTTCATTTCAAGGCCAGTTCCAGACAGCCAGCAATGACAAAAATCCAGTCAGCCTCTCGATGGTTTCACAGTCCTGTTTGGTCACTTAGTTTCTTCAATTTCTCTTCCGTTAGAAAGAACTAGAAACAAAATTGTCAAAAAATATTGTTATGAAAAAAAAAGTCTCAAGTCCGCCGGCCTGTTGCTGCATGCGGTTCTGGTGCAGGGAGCTGCAGAACGGCATCACTAGCCCACAGAACAGCATCACTAGCCCAGGGGATGCTGCCACAGCAGAGAGGGAAAGCAAGAGCTCCCCTATGGGCAGTTCTGCCGGTCTGGGCTTAGACATCCACCTCAAGTCCAGCCTGGAAAAGGCCATCTCTCCCCATTGCCCATCTCCCGGAGCATGCAGCGTGCTAGGCTAGGATTAGCCTCTGCAGCTACATCTTCTGCCTTCCTTCCTAGCTGCCCTTGGCTGATAACGACCTACTACAGTATTTTTGAGGATCTTCCAGTCTCGAGGGTCTTGGGGATGGGAAGAAAGGTGAATTTTCTTAGCTTTTCACATATGCTGCTTTCACATCTGATGGTCTGTATAGAAAACTCCCTGGACCGGCAGCCTCTCTCACACACAGGTTTCGCCAGCCAACTGATTTTCAGCTTCTTACCTCCGTGCAGGTGGGCAGAGGAAAGGTGGTGTTCTGACGATATTGAAAAAGGAAAAAGAAACAGGCACCATGGACATTGCTGAGTTATCTACAGTAGCTATGGCAGGAACAACCACGAGACATGGGCTATGTAGCCAGGTGGCCACGTGGCCATCACTGCGCTTGGCCTGAGCAATCTCATCTCTCTGAACCCCACGGTTTGGCCCATGCGGGTGTCACTAGAGGGACAGAGTGAGGCCAGGTCCCCATCCCACTGCCCTCCCCCGCCTGCAGAAAGGGGGCATCTGCATGTTAATTCTCAGAAACGCCACCCAAAAGCAGCTTAGGAAGTTAACCGTGTATGTGCAATGATTGTAATCAAGTCATTGACCCAACCATGCTTTATAAAACCACATTAAACCTTTGTATTCAAATTCAAGTCTCTCTTTGAACAAGTACTTTTTTTTAAAAAGTAGTAACTTAAATGAGTAGGTACACGTGGTTATTATAAAACAGTGCAAAACTGCCAGGTAATCATCTACAGCCCATGCTCTTGGAGCAGAAAACTAAAACCAACACATAAATGCATTTAACACCAAAAATAAACCTTGATACTTTCCAGTGTCCAATTCTTTGATATAAATTACGAACAAGCCTAACTCTCTGTAATAAACAAAATCTCTCATAACTGTTTTCACCTCAGGACTGAGTAACTTTTTTAGCAGTTATTTATTTTCATTCTTGAGTTCTTGTTTCCAAATGTGTATCCTTAAGAAATGCAGCTGAAGCTGGCAGTGGTGAGTTCCACTGGAAGGATTAAGACACTGTGCAGATGCAAGCGTAAAGAGAGGAAAACACAGGAGAAGAAATGAGGTACAGATTCCATGATGATGCCATGATGATTGGTGGGTCTTGCACCACCAGTTCAGCGCTAGGGCTCTGGTTTTGGTTTTGCTCAGATCAAATCCCTTCAGCAGCTGTGGTCAAACCAAAGGGAAGATCTTGCATTACAGAAACAGAGACTTTGGGCAGGAAAGTACCACACAATGTCAAGGGAGTTCTCTGCTTGTTTTTCTTTCTCTAGCCTGTGGGCCAGGAGAGGACGCTTGTTTGATTCAGCCAGTTCTAAGGATGTGTCTAAATAACGGCTGCCACCACCCCAAGGTTCCCCCACAGTTTACAGCAGCTTCAGTAAACTCTGCCCATGCATCCTTCTTTGCATTCATCATTTGCTCTCAATGTCGTCATCAGGAGGCATCCCTGCAGGTGTCTTGCTTGCAGAGGAAATCATGTCCAAAGTGGATAGGTGGTGCTTCCCATCTTTATTGTCATTCTGATCACTTCACCAACTGGAACTTTACAGCAGTATATATGTTGAGATATAATTTATATGTCTTTTATCACTCCTCACCTAATGGAGAGCACTGCACTGAGGACACCCTCATGAATAAACCTGCCTGGGCTGACAATGAAGCCTCCAAGTGCAGACCCAGAGCTTTCCTTGTAGCAGGCAGGACACGGGAGCTGACAGTGACGGCAGTACCACGTGCCGCCCGATGCCATGGAAGAGCCGGTTTCCAGGTGTGTGCCAACCATGGATGGACAGGAGCTTGGCCAAAGTCTGCTCTTCAACAATGTGATAGATGCAGTCAATAAATCTTGGTCCAACTGGTCCCATTAAGTCAGTGGTAAAATCCCAGTGACTTACTGGAAGAGAAAGAACTGAGTGGGATGAACAGCAGAGGAAAGCACTGCTCAGCAGGGCCACGGGCAGCCAAACCCATGTCCTGTTTGACATTCCAACTACTGCTAGAGGAAAGAAGATACGTAATCATTTTCTTCTGGTTCCTAAGGATAAACGAAAATATTGCCTCAAGAAAATGAATGCTATGTTTATAGTCTCAAACTTATGAATCCCTTTTAATAAGTGTACATCACCAAACAGCCACAAAAATGAAGTGAGACTATGCAAGTGGCTGGCTGCTGGAAGAGGACTCTAGGGAAAGGACTGGCATTGATTGTATCAAATGGCATTTTCTTCTTACAGCACTTTGAGAGAGAAGAGAAAAAGGATACTGCACCTTTCATGTTCCTTGGACTCTGTGTCACTCTTTTTGCTTGAATTACACACCTGGTCTACATTGGGTGGCCATTTTAGGCTTTTAAAACTGTTTAACATAAAAAATATTTTTTTTCCAAAAATACACTGGGTTCTTTCTGTTAAAAGTCATCTTTCTCCTGTAAAAATCTTCCCCAGCACTGCATTCTTATATAAAGCACTTATTACACAATTTGCTGAAAGTGCCCTTGAGACGCTAAGATCTGAACCATGGAGGATTTTTTTTCTTTTAAAAGGAGAGAAAGAAAGGAAAAAGAAGAGAGAGAAGAGAGGAGAAGCAGTCTGTCAAAAATTTTCATTGTCATGTCCACCTGGCTGCATCTACTATGGGCATACAGGGAAAAAAGAAAAAAAAAGGGGCAAGAAGAAAGAGGAGGAAAAAAAAGGAAGGAGAAGTTGGGAGTGGAAGGGAGAAATAAAAGGAAAACGAAGGTTTCATCCTAAGCCTGGGATCTTCCAGGCTGTAATATTCCAGCTGATAGAAAAACCACCAAACAAAAAAAGTAGTCTAGAAAATAGAAAGTGTTGTGATTACAAAGTTGAGCATTTCATCAGTACAAACTGGTCTTTGAACGTCCTTTGGGAGAGCAACTGTAGTGTCCAAATTGGAAGGAAAAAATACAACACCACATGGAGGAGGATTTTTTTTTCCCTTTTGGTTTATCACAGCATTTTTCTTTTTTTTTTTTTCCTCTTTTTTTTTTGTTTTTAATTTTTTTTGGCACAGCTTTATTTTTTTTTCTTTTTTTTTTTTTTTTTTCCCAGCCATCAGAGCAAGTTCTCAGATGCAAACCAAACAGTGCAATGCCTAGCTGGTGGCTTCATGCTTCCAAGGCTGAATGTTCCAGGTGGAAACCATTCCCTCCCCCTCTGAAGTGACCGTGTTTTTACTCCTTGATGAAGGTTACGGACAAAATACTAGACACCTGTGGCCAGGGAGAGTTGTTTTCACGGTACACTCTAACATTGTTCAAGTTCGTACAGTTCTGGAGCTGTTAAGAATAGTTTTGAAGAGTGCTTCTCCCCACACATTCACTGCTGGTCCGTTTGAAATTTCTTCTAAAACATTTCACTTTTACTTCCGCAGGTCTAGAACACAAACCTGGAGAGAAAAGACTCAGCATTAAGAAGCATTTCATAGAATCACAGAATGTCCTGAGCTGGAAGGGACCCACCAGGATCATCGAGTCCAGCTCCTGTCCCTGCATATGACAACCCCACAGTTCACACCGTGTGTCTGAGGGCATTGTCCAGTCTCTTCTTGAACACTACCAGGCTTGGGGCCATGACACCTCCCTGGGGAGCCTGTTCCAGTGCTCCAGCACCCTCTGGGGGAAGAACCTTTTCCTAATGTCCAACCTAAACCTCCCCTGGCACATCTTCCTGACATTCCCTTGGTGAAGGTGATGTGGAAGCACAGAGGCTGATCAGCCAGCTGTACGTTACACTCCCCAGCTTCAGATCAGCCCATCTCAAGTACCTGGTTAAGCATACATAAGCAAGGGAACAACCCAACACGGGAGAAAACCCAAGTGAAAACCACACATTTAACTTTTAGCTGAGCTTTCATTGGGTTACAAACATCTTGGTGGCACATCCCAGATACAACTAGGGGCTCTGTTCATTTGCCTGAACACAGCGGCCACTTCCATTTCTGAAATACATCCAACACAGATGCACAGGCCTGGCAGGTACGTGATACAAGACCTAGAGAGGACACGCTCCCGCTTGGAGCAGCTTGGCACCATCTCAAATGGCACAACTAAAACCAAGCAACTGAATCATGTCGTCAGCGTGCCCTTTGTTAAAACCAGTTGAAAATACTGCTTTAAAGTACTTATGCCAGCCATCCATGTAGAGGAGCTATTTTAAAAAGCTGTAGAATGTGTTGTAACATCTGTGTGTCCTTCACAAGCTGATCATAATAAAATTGAAATTTTTAAAAAGTAAGATTAACAGCAAAAATAATAATGAACGATCAGTATCTCTAGAGCAATATTTCTCCTTTATCATGCAATGAAATCTTTGGGCATCATGCTGAAAACTTCCTCTTTTAGGAACCATTAAAGAGTAAACTTCTTCTGTGGAGTAGAACTCAGAAAGGCCCAGGACAACTGTGTATTAGAGAGCTGACTGTGGTGACCTGATCTTCATTAAAAACTGACAGACGAGATAAATAACTACTAACAAACAACTACTGTTGTTCGTATCAAATAGGTATTTAAAAGTCATTCCCATCTTCAGTAATATTCACCTATTCCACAAACATTCTTCATTTCAAAAGGAACAGCACCGCCTAGTATTCAAAACCTTCCAAAGCAGGAGTGTTTTTAATACACAGAATTACTTGTTTCTGCCTCGAGCTGCCTGTGCCTTCAGCTCTGTCAAGAGAAAGCAGGATGGCATCCATGTTTTTTGCTGACACACTCCAGAAAAGTCACCTCCACCCAACATTTACCACGTGTAAAGCTCCTTACCGATCCATCTGACGCGCTTGCTCCCACTTTGTCTCCTCTAGCATTCCAGCAGACTTCAAAGATGCCCCCGGTGCCTCGGTAGCTATGTACTAGAGTTCCACTCTGCAAAGCAAAACAGCATGTGATCACTTGACACAGAAGTTCCCCTTCTTCTTCTCTTTCGTGTGGCACTACATTAAAAAGAAAAGAGTGGTGGCAGGGGGAGCTATTCAGATCACCCAGCTATGGTCATCTCCATAAGGTGCTGAAGTGAGGAAACCAGTCTTTGATATGAAGAGAAACAGGCTCCTCCAGAAAGCAAAGACTCACAGACATCTGGTTTTGTCAACTCTGTAACAGTAAAGGCCTGGGGAGTTAGGTTGAGGTGGTCTTCTCTAAAATACGTTGTTAATTCAGGCTGTGAGGCATCAGTATCCAGAATTAAATCTGTGGAGCTATGATGTCCCACTTTTCTCCAGAATATCCCCAGTCCTCAGCCTGTACAACCTCTATCATCCCCTCATCACAAACTATAAGCCAGGTACATTGGACTTATCACTGAACTCAGCTTGTTACTAAATAAAAGTACCACTTATTTCTAAGAATCAATCTGCACCTTTGCTTCACAAAGCTGATGGTACAACACGACGCACCTATTTTCAGGTATGCTTGGTGTTTTAGCATACAAAGAAGCCCAAGCAGAAATGTTCAGGACAGTCACCTCACTCCACCTGAGTGACTCAACTGTTCTGCTGGGATTTGTATCAGCCAACACAATCGGGTTCACCTTGGCTGGCAGGTCTTATGATACAGGGGTACATAGATTTTCCATTTAAGCTTTTGCTATTAATGTGTCACCTGAACCAGATGGGCTTCGCATGAAGCAAAACAGTACCTGAGTATTCCATATATGGACACATTTGTCAAAGGACCCACTGGCTAGATATTTTCCGTCGGGACTAAAAGCTACGCTGTAGACAGGCTCTTGATGTTTTGTTAACGTGTGGATGCAGACGCCTCGGTCAACGTCCCACAGCCGAACAGTGGAATCAAACGAAGCACTGCAAGAAGCATTCAAACACAAGCATGCCTTAATGTGAGCGTCAATCAGTTTGCAGTTGGATACTGTAAACGTTTTAAGAGAATAACACAGGTTTTTTTCCTTGGCTAAGCAAGAGATAAAGTTTCAAACAGAAAAGTTAACATTCACCACAGCCTTGACAAGAACTATTTCTACAGAACCGAATTCTTGTATGCGGAACCTTTGAGTTTATCTCAGGGTGCTGTATAAAGGATCAGATCACTAGCCCTAAAAGGGCCAGGCTCCTGCTTTTTGAGATTCTACCTGATGTTATTCAGGAAAGTAAAATGTATATTGTCATTAACAGGGTAAACGGTTCCAGAGAAATCTTACTCCTAATGGTTTTGCACTATTTAGTGAATTAGTATTCTGTCATTCTTTAGAACTGTGGTTCTTTTCACTTTGTTTCAGTGCTGTTTTTTTGCTACAATCCATCTAAGTCCAAAAATGTGGGCTTAGGCAAGAAAAATAATTGATATTAAAAATAATACGAAAAGAACAATTCCAAGAAAAAGAAATTCTTCTTCCCTGTCTACTTCCAGATTAAGGAGTAAAATAAATAAACCACCTTTGATAACAACTCCTCCCCCAAAATGAATACATCATGAACTTATTTGATAATCCCATGGTACTAACATCAATTGGCATTCTACAAATAAACCTATTTCGTAAACTCAAAGAAGAATTCTGAACAGATTTTCAAATGGAATTTTAAAGACTATCCAAGCTTTTCTCTGTTGGTTAACAAGGCTATAAAAACTGTCAATATCTGCCCAGGTGAGCTGTATGGCCCTGGCTGGAACACATTCCCACTGGCTGCCATCTGCCTCATTAAGTACTTTCATTCATAAGAACTAGATGCTGGATGTGAAGTTGCAATGCCAGACATACAGTTATTTTCTCAAGGCAACTGAAAAGCTAAATATCACATAACTCAACTTCCTTTCTTTTTCTACTTCCTTTTTCAAATACGGTTCGTTTCCCTTTGTTTCCATCCCCCTGATTTACAAATGCAAGTACTTTTTACTGGAATTGTCTGCAGGAAGACTGACAGCAAGGTGAATTACATGTCAGAAAGATAATCCTTTTCTTGGTAAGCAAGAGCGAGAGGTATATTTTTACCTTGCTAACATGATGTTGGAGTTTGGGTTGCTGGTGCCTGGTCCTGTAGGACTCCATTTGATAGTATAAATCTCTTTGCTGTGAGCCTGAAGATCATGTACACAGGTATCTTGCTTCATACTCCAAATCTAAGTCAGAGTAAAAACGAAGGGGAGAAATTGCTACGTTACTCACCTCTTCTAATCTGAATTATTTCAGTTCTATATTTTTCTTACCATTTGTTTCTTTAAGATCTTGACACACATACATGTATACATAAACATAACAAATTTATTAATGCAGTAGTTTGGCACCTACAATGGACATGTGAGAATAACCCCATTAGCAGAAAGAGCTACACATTTAATAGCATTTATTCAATAGATAAGAACTAAATTGTTGCTGTACTGCCCATAGCCTGCAACTGCATTTTCATACAGAAGCTTTAAGTTACTCTATTTAGAAGTCTAACTTGAAGTTTAAGTCACACATTGCAACAGCAATCATCTTTAAAAAAATGAAAATAAAGATTCAATAACTGCTTGGAACCTAATAATTTTATCTTACACCAGTCAAGAGCCACATCAAATTTTCCTTTCCGTCCAAACTCTTTGTTTGCCTGATGCTTTTAACAGCAAAGACAACGGAACAAGATCAGCTATTTCTACACTGTTACGTGGCCAAACACTTCAGCGTGAGATAAAGAATATGTTCAACAGAGATGACAAGTAATTTAGTAGATCTTTTCTTCAGCTGAGAAACAAGATGAAGCTAATTCACAGCAGGGAAAATAACTCAAATTTGGTCAGTCAGTTTCAGAGAGATACAAAAAATATAGTAATGATTTAACTCACTTATTATCCTGCACTATGAGGGAAAAGATCTGCTTTTATGCTGAATTTTCAGCAGCATACCTGAATCTGCTTTTGGAAATGTTACACAAAGTGTAGCCATGTTCTACAGCTAACAGGCAACATGTTCCAAGAAGCTGTAGCAAAATACCAAGAACTCCAAAAAAAAAAAGAGAAAAAAAAAAAAGAAGCCAGAGGGGACTGATTTCCAGAGGAGAAAGAATAATAATAATTGCCTGAAAAGCATTTGCAGTCTCCACCACTGAAAATTTTTAAAAACAAGCAAGGCTGAGGAGGGCAAACCCTTGAATTCAGTGGCCAGAAATGTGAACTGTCACCAACAACACTGAGCCACGATGGTTTTTAAAACACAGCATGCCACTGGGCACTAAAAACCTGTGCTACCACTGCACCGGGATGTTTAAGCAGAGCAATACTGGCTACCATAATATTGTCTGGTGGCAGCATAACAGGCAAGGCGCTCTCTTTCAGCCTCTCCTAGCCCTATTTTCTGTAATTTTTCAGATCTGTGAACAGTTCAGAATAATGCCTCTAGAATCCAGAGGGCTGAAAACCCGAGTGGTTTGGTGGCAAATACAGAGTGGACCTGTGCAGAACTCATGCTGTTTATGAGGAGCAAACATCTGTAACACTGATGTTCCCTTAGATATTATCTACAAGTTTTGTTGCTCTCTCCGTTTCAGACAGGCATCTTCGGGGAGTAATTCAGGTTTCTGGTGGGCTCTGAATATATATGTCATGTCCCATTGCTTAGTCTAAGGCTATTAAAAAAAAATTAAGAATCAAACAGCTCCAATGAAAATATTTTAAGAAAAAACACTCCAAAGAGAAAGAAAACTCTTTATTTTTATATTCTTTTCAAAATGCAACCAACAGACTGCTTCTTAGCACAGGGATTGTGCTTCTATTGACAGAGAGCAGGTGTATATATATTCGTATATTTAACTATGCCTATTCTGTGACAGTGACATACCAGTCACTTAACACTTATGTGGACAGGACACCTCAATTTTCCCAGTGGCTTCTTCTGTTTCTCTGCTTCTCTAAATTCTTTCAGATTTGCTTTAAGAAATATGGGACAAAATGAAACCATTGTTCATGCAGAGTTTTAAGTGATACAGTACCATCATTCTGGAGAAGATTAAAAAATAGACATAATTTTTATCTTTACTTTTTCAACAGCAGGAATGGGAATTATATTACCTTTAATGTCATATCATCGGAGCAAGATGCTAGTAGCATGCCAGATGGGTCCCATTTGATTGCATTAACCTCGTTCTGAAATTAAGAGTGATTTTATTAAGTAAATATTTCAGGTACATGCACTGTTCTGGGCTCCCAGCAGAGGGCACTCAGGGTTTATGCATGCAACAAGTTCAACCATAAATTACAGCCCTGGTTGCTTTATGGGTGAACAAAAGCAGCACGGCTCCTGTAACACGCTGTTCAAGTGTCATTTAAGAACGGTAACCATTTTGTGTTTGTGAACAATAGACACAATCAGTGCTCTGATAAGTGTTCTGGCACAAAGTCTCTCATACTCTTTCTTCATTTGCTAGGATTTAAATAAACCAGACAGACTGATGATACAGCATTAACTTATTTTTTAAATTGAGATTTTTCTTAGGGTTAGTATTCTGTAGATTTCGGATTCAATAGCAAATATGGGTGGTGTGTTAAATTTTGTGGAGTTCATAATTCTTAGGATTGCAGGTCTACAATAATGCTGGTCTCTCTTAACAGAGGTGTAGGTGTACATGAAATCCAGGATGGAATATTGCATAGTTTACAATGCTTTATTCATCAATTCTTCTAGCACTTTGTAATTAACTAAGCCTACTTTGTAAGGCTAAGCCTACCCTTGGTTATCAGTAAGTCTTCTGTGCTTTTTTGAGAGTCATAGATATGGAGGAAAAAAAAAAAAAGCATTTCATAAAAAAGGAAAGATTGCTTGTTAAAAAACACAATTTAGCTCATGGTTTCAGTGAAAATAATCCTGGAATATATTTAAATTTTGCTTTATCCGTTTTACATGTTTTGGTCATAATTAAAAGGAACTGTACAAGTAAAAATTTGGATCATGTGCAAAATGATGCATTTCATATAATCACAAAAAGCACCAGTCTGTTGGTAGGAATGTCACGAATATCAGTTTAATATCAGTTTAACCATAGACTAGATAAGATTTTCCTCCATGGGGAGACAGCAAGTTCTTGAAGCTAGCATCTAAATCACATGTCGGTATATGACAGAAGTTTTCTCATGAATGAAAGCTAGAAAAACTGGCCTTTGATGGTCATTAACTACTATCAGGAAAAGAGGTGAGGCAATACTTCTTAAAGGGATCTTATTAGATTAAATTGATTCTAAAACTGAACCATGGCTGGAGGTGAATTGTTCTCTCCTTATTCATAGTTCTCATTTACTAAAGGAAATTAACCCAGTGGAAAACAAAATCTTATTTATTAATGCGCCCTTAGTCTGCAGCTCATGCTACATATAAACAGTCTCACTGTCTCAGCTGCAGGTTTGGTGTTGTACGGTGATTTAGAACAGTTTATCCCTTCTCACAGGCAGTGAGTCACTCCTGAAGGACCTGTTTTCCAGGAAGCAAAGCTATATAACACCTTTGGTGCTAGAACACACTCTGCAAACACCATCTGCCATCATCGCACCGTGCTGCGGTGACTTACCACTAACATTTTGGACATTTTAAACTTACTGTGTGTCCTTGAAAGGTTTTAACGGGACGATCACAGCCAAGTCTGCATACATGAATGCACATGTCAGTGCTGCAGGAGGCAAAAGTAGTGTTGTTCTGCCAGTCTACATCCAGAGCAGGAGCTGTGAAGAACAAATGACGGAAGGAACATCAGGGAACGAGGCACAGAAACAGCTATCCCAAACCTTTTTCTTCCTGTCACCCATTCAGATCAAACAGACTAAAAGCTACTTCTTGGCCTGTCATCTACTACCAGTCACAGGGATGACAGGGGCTGTCTGAAGGGTACAAATTATTTTTTCTCTTGCAGCGGATGCTCTGTATGGTGTCTATTTATGTGAATTTTCTGGGTTAAGTTACATAAGAGGGGGGCAAATCAATCTGTCTCCACCCTCCCCGCATCTCTTGGACCATCTCTAGCATTCATTCCTCTGTAAGCCAGCTTAGCCAAGAACCTGGAAGAAAACTAGCTCAGAAAAAACAGATGATTTCAGTTGGGTTAGAAAAATGTTGCTGGTGAATGCCAGACACAACATGGGAGGGAGAAGCAGCAGGCGGCCATTGCCCTTTGCCCCAGCTTTAAGCAGGGACTGATACTAATGCACCGTTCTGTGCGGACATGGGGATTAATAATACCTACATTCAGTTTAATTTGGGTGGGGATTGATTTAAGACAGAGACATTAATCAAGTAGATCTGAAACAAGAGGATGAGTTTCTGTAGAGGGTTCGGCTTTAACTAGGACTGACGTAATGAAACTTTGCACACAGACAGCACACGGACATGTAACTGGTGCCTGTGTGCAACATTCACGCTTTGCAAAAAGTCTGGAAAAAACAACAAAACTTTTACAGCATGTGACTGCCGACTAAAAGCATGCACAGGAGTATGAGGGAACTCCTGACATACAGTTTGCTTGTGTTTCTATGACTGCTGCTTGGTTTTTTGCTCAGAAAGAGCTTAGCTGCCCTCCAGAGGATGACATAAGACTTGCTAAAATATAGAAATCTCCATTCTCAGCACACTCCTGTGAGAAGTATGTGTTTCATAACGAGAAAATCATATAGGAAACAAAGTTGAATCTCTTTCTGGCAAGAGGACAAGTTTATCATTAAACGAAAATTGCCTTATTCAAATGCGTTCAGAAAAATACTTTTGTAATACAGAGGTGAAAAGATTTCTGTTCTGCCAAGCTTACTACATTAAGTACATTTTTTCCTGTTATAATTTTTTAGGAACTGCAAAATGAGATTGATCTATGTCACCTTCCAAATCATCAGGTAGCTCTCTAAATGAGAATGGAGGGCTGAAACTGTTTCATATACAGGCTTTTTTTAGAATATTAATGAAAATGTTCAATAAACCTGTGTGACAGGTAAGGAATTTCTACACTGCAGAAACAAAGGAAATGCAGGTTAATTCTGAGTTTTCCATTGAACATGAATGGTGATCAGGATTTTTTTGCTTTAACTGATTGATTTATTTTTATGTTGAAAGCTTTGTATTACTGTTTCAGAGCAAACAAAAATCTATCTCCATTAACAGCAATATGCCTTCAGGGTTAATATCTAGTATGATGAGTTGAAAAGTAATCTTCTGAGAGCTATTGGCACCTAAAGCGACAGATTTGCATTGCAGCATAATTTGAATCACTGAGTGTTGATAATTAATACCGATTCATTTATTGGTGTATTTAACCATATGCTTACTGGATAAGTAACTAAATAAAATGGTCTGGAAAAACCAACCAAACGTGGTTTTCCATGCAAGTAATCTAACCGCCAAAGTGTCACCAAAAACACAGGACACCAGCCAACTGCATAAAAACAACTAGAGTGTCATTTAATAAAAGTAGCTAAAATAAAACACAATAAAAGTGTTACAATAATTATAATTTAAGCTTTTTTCTGAACTAATTTAGGTGTGATTCAGAATCAGAAGCTCAGAAGAAGATACAGTTGAGTGTCTGCAGGGAGCGACTCAGAGGACTTAGAAGCTGGGTCATACAAATACCTCTTATGGTTTCACTTAACCAATTTGTTCCTGCATGCATAGAGATCAGTCCACATCTATCAGCAGACATGAAGATTGGATTATTTCACTCCATTTTAAAGAAATAAGCTTTGTGAATACACATTTTGCAAAACTATGAGTAATCATAGGGCATTTGCTCAGAGAATAATGAAACCCGAGAAGCTACTTATCCACATACGTACATATTTCAACCATAAAACCTTAAAGTTACATGGGAACATCAATGATAAAGAGGTCTTCAAGACCTAGACAAAGGAGTCTTAATTATGTATTTTAAGATGATAGTTTTGTCCATATGAGTGTAAACTAAACAAATTACTAGAAAGCAGCTGAGAGTAAAAAAACTATGTTATTCCCAGGCCAACTGTCTCCAGATTTCAAAGAAGTATGCAAGTAAGTATCCCACACAAGTATGTGTTAAAGAAAATGTACTCTGTCTAGACTAGACTTTTAATTGTTAAAATGCCACCTTTAATTCTTGTGTAGACAAGGTTTTCAGATTTCAGATATGGAAAGGACTTTGTTGTTAGTTTGTTCTGGTGAAGAAGTGATGCAAAGAGGACAAGGTGAGGTCTTTGTGGCTTTAGACTCATGTGAGGACAAAGACTCCAGCTGGTTTTTTTGTAGGACATATACTTTTGGCCTACAGATAATTTCCTACTACTACTACTACTCCTCCTCCTCCTCCTCCTCCTAGTAATAATAAGAAAAGAACAGCCTCTCCACATCTCCACTTCATTTGTGTCTTATGGTCCAAATAGCACGTGTAATAAGAACTTTTTTAAAAAAAATCTATTAATGAAGATGGACATAGGCATATTGCATTGGGAGATGTAGTTAAGTTTCAACTTGATAAAAGGGGAATGGAGTGATGCGTCCTTGATTCTCATCACTGGTAAGACAGCTACATGTCAGTGGACATGACTCTGAAGGGCTAACCAAGTTCTGTATCTGCAACTACTTACATCAACAGCTGGGGGTCAACAAGGCTTAAGAGTCTTGTAACTACATCACTATACAGTGCAAAGTTTGCCTTTATGAAACAGTTATGATAAATAAATAAATGCCACAGTGAGAAAATCTGTCAGCAGACACTGATACCTCCAAACTGACAGCTGCATTAGTAAGTGAGATGAGTGACAAAAATGCAGAGTATGGATCTGCTGTGTGCATGGACGTAGTTTTTGTGTTCTGTTGAATAACTATTTCAATTGCTACTGCATGATATTAACATCAGTGAAAATGCAAGAATGAGAACAACTAGAAATTGAGTTGAAAAGCATGTTAATGTTATGTTTTAAAATTAGCAGTAAAACGTGGTTTTAAACACCATTGAGCACCTTGTGAAAGCCTGCTGTATTTAAAAATAGAGTGAAGACACAGGAAGATGAACATTTCTAGCATCAGAATCTGGAATGTTTTGGTAGTTTTAAGCTCAGTTTGGCTATGCCACTTAAAAAATCTTCACTATGACAACTTATCTATTTTGGATCACGAATTCAGTCATCATCTTACAAGTCTGGTCTCAAGTGAACTTAAGATTACATCACTGATTACTTAGTATCTGTGACATCTCCTGTCTTCCTGAAGCAGATCAGCTCTACAAATGACCATGCAAATAAGGTTTTGGTTCATCAAGGTTTTGAAGCTCATGGCTGACAACTGAATTCTGGTAATTAGAGAAAGCAAGAACTTCAAGTCAAAATTAAAATCCAAGAAATTCCTGAGGACCTTCATGCTTGCAGTGGTGAATGCAAGCAGCACAAGAGATCCATCTGGTTCTGTCTAAAGTCAGCTTCATTGCAACAGAAGCAGAAAGAGTGGAAGAAATCCCAGACACCTCCATCAAAAAATCTCTACATAAATCACCACTTGGTACACATAGATAAGGACAGAATCATTCAGCTGCTGTGTAAATTCTCTCCTTGAATCACTCTGACTTTCAAAGCTGATTCTCAGAGAACCTCATCTTTCTGAAAAAAATCAACCCACAAGCCATGATACTCAGGATAGTTCAAGCACAACAAACTTGGTTCGAACTCCCCTCTGGCAGACAGTTTCTTACAAAATGATAAATTATATTGACAAAATTAAAAACTGCATTTCATTTTAGTAACAGGAATTATGTAAAAATCACCTGAATGGAAAGGAAACTGCTGTTTAGCTTCTCCTGTGTGAGCATCCCAAATTATTGTCGTCTGCATCCAAAGGAAGAGAGGAAAAAAAGATTAGTGACTGTTCAACTCAGAGAAAACAAACAGAGAGCAGCACCCTCACTGAGGAGCAATTCTAAAAGATGGACTGATAAAATTATTGATTGCAGAGAGCCTTGTGTGCCAAACAGCGGAAGAAACAGAAATAGCTTCCAAATATTGCAGAATAATAATCTATGTGTAGATAACGAAGTATCACACCTACAGAGGAAGTAATATAACTACTAAGAACAGGCATATTCTCTCGGAATAATGCTAGAAGACAGTACTACACATACACATTTTTAATAAGCATTTTGTTTCAGTTGTCTTTTTCAAAGAAGACGTCTTCCTCTTTTCAAAGATGCAAATTGAATTCAATTCCAAAACTACGTGATGCTACATTTCTGACAATTAAACCACCAAGTGAAATGTTTATCTAGCAGCTCAGTACATATCACATCTTGCCACTGTGGTGGGACAGACTAATGTGCAATTTGCTTACTACAGGTTTAATCCATACCCACAGCACATGTAAGCAACTCCCCTGCAGAGTTCAATACAACCTTCTGAGTGAACTGTCAATTTATTGGGAGTACATGCTTCCAGAAAATAAATTAAGGATGCCTCACCTCACTGATAATGGATCATCTAAAGAATGACTGCTGTTATTGGGAACGTAAGTTTGCCAGAATAATGGAAGTACCATTGGGAGACAAGCGCAGCTGAATATAAGCCAGTATTAAAAGGAATAAAAAAACTAAGCTTCTGTTTTCACAAGTATGTGAAAATTCATCTGGCATACAAATGAGAGGTACAAGCCTGAGCTAGTTTTCTTGGGCTCCCTCTGTCAGCTCACTGTAGCACAGTGCAACCCATCATTTGGAGGTGCCATTTTTCTCTTCAAATTTTAGAAAGGAAGCCAAGGATGACATACACATCTAATTTTTAGATGTTCAAAGTTAGGCAAGATAAATGCTGTGTCCTTCCCCATTTTGGTTTTAATGCGTTTGCACTAATCATCAACAGTCATCTGTTCATTTTAATCTTTAATACGCACTCGGTTGTGACTACTATGTTTTGCATATTTTGAGTTCAGAACTACCATGTTTTTGCATATTTGCTTAGGAAGCCATACATATTTTATTTAAATAAAAGTGTTTCAATAAGTAGATGAGCTAAAAAGTGCAGTATCTTTAAGATCACTTCCTTCTTGGAAATAGCTGGTTGATCAAACTCCAGTACTGGAAGCAGATCTTTCCTTAACTGAGACACATTTCAGACCCAATTATACATGGGGGGCAAATCGAGTTGTTTTTGTTTTTTTTAAAGTAAAATCTTTTACATAAAAATAGTACATTTACACAGCCTCAAAAATGTAATCAACATGCACTAAAGCACATTAAAGAAAAGTCAACTCTCCAGGATGCCTAGAGGAAAGAAAATCTTACGGAGTTCAGCGGCATAAGTTCACTGAGTCAGCATATTTATGCTAGAATAATGTATTTTTAAACTCACTTTATCAACACCAGCACTTAAAATATAATTCCCCTTTTTGTTCCATTTCAGGGCAAATATTGGACCTTTATGTTGACCTAAGGTGCTTGCAAGGTTACCTGGAAAAAAGAAAAGGTTACTATTACAATTTGTTTGCAAATTAGCTAAATTACAGTTCACTGCTGTTCAATGCTTACAAATAATTAATGTTGTTTGACTTACCATCTTCTGTCCATATTCTTGCAAAACCATCATATGAGCCTGTAGCCAATAGTGTTCCATCACTCTGTTGGGAGAGATATAAGTGGCAAAGGTCAATACCAGATGAAATCTGTTTCAGCCAAGCCTTTTTCTTCTCTTTTTTTTTTTTCCCTTTGCTCTGCTTTTCTTTTCTCATTGTGATTTATGGGAAATCTGAGTCCACACACTGAGACAGACTATACTATGATTTAAATGAAAGGTTATTACTGCAGACAGCGAAGAGGAAATAAAACCCTCTAACATACTATTAAATAGTGGGTTACACCATCAGATAAAATTAATTTAATCAAAAAGATTAGAAAAAGAAAACAAGATACAATAAATTCTATGGGATTCTCCCAGATAACAAACAGATACTACTTCTTAGACATAAAGAGCCTATAAAATGTCAACAGATCATCTAAATCCTGACTAAATCCCAGTGCACTGAAATTCAGGAACCTATACCTGAAGGAAGGACCTAAACACCTAAGCCATCTACACTCATGGTTAACACCTTGAATGTCATCTGCCACCAAAAAGTCGCTTCCTACTTGTCTGAACACAGATGCTCAGAGGCACAGTATGATGATGGACAGCCTGAGAAAAGGTGGATTCATGAGTCCCAATCAGGAGGAAAAAAAGCCCAGGAACTGTAATTGTAATGTTGAATTAGAGGGAGTCTAGATGACTAGTTTAGATGGTTAAATCTAAGGGAAATGAATCCTACCCTTGGTACCAAAGGACATGATCTAAACATGGTCCCTAGAAATAACTTCTTTTATTATAAAACACAAAAACCAGAGAACCAATTTAATATCATCAGTGTGAAAATTTCACAGTGAAATAGTATTAATACTGTGGTTCTAAATAAACAATAAAGGCAGATGGAATTTCTATCATCATGAATAGAAGATAAGAAAAAGCATAAAATAATCCTTTAAAACATATGTCTACTCCATCCCTCCCAAAACAGTGAGTCAGAGCAGTTGTAGATTTAATTCAAATGTACAATGATGTAGGGGTATAAATCTCAAAACCTAAGCCAACTTCACCGCGAAATACACTTATCTGGACCACTGATGAGAACAAAACTGATAAGAACAAAAAGAGAAAAGGGAAGGAAGTTCAGGGACTAGATGTAAAGTTTATCACAATTTGTTGATGGTAATTCACATTCTCTGGAAAACTCAAAGTTAGTTGGAAGCACTTCAAGTGTTTAAATTAGGAAAATTAGCTTACATTAAGTACTGGCACAATGCAAATGAAGTATCAGTGACCAGTGAAGCCTGGAAAGGGAAGGAACTGCTACAGGAAATACTAGAAGATGCCTGCTGTGTTTTAGACAACTTTCATAACTGTTCTGCACCTTTCCTCTTTCAATTACTCTTTTCCTACTCCTCAGTTTAGCTTTTCCCCACTATTTTTCTCCACTGTGATATCCACAGGAAACATGTAATGAACGTTTATTGGGTTTTATCTTTATTTGCTTTTTTAAACTACCTCTGCTTTTTTGTACTTCTTTCATTGTGTCAAATATAAAATACACAGGGGAAGCTGATTTGTGCAGTGGCCTTATCTTTCACTTCCGTGAATTACCTAGCCCACCTGAAGGACAATAATGCAGTAAAGATTAATCAAATCTTGGTGTCTGGCCAGCAAATGAGACTGTATGTAACTGCTGAGAATCCTTTCTGGTACTTAATTTTTAATCTGCTTTCCTACAAAAACAACACTAATGTGATCAGTCTGTCCATACTAATATCAGCAAAACAGACAGAATGCAAGTGATCTTAAAATTAATTAAGGTTCCTGCAAGGTCTTTTAAGTTCTTTTTACAGTGCTTGGTGGCACAAAGGAGACATGAAGCAGCCTTAAAGCTGCCCAGAGACACTAACCAGGCACTGGGGATTGTCAACAATCCCTGTCCTCTCTGCTCACTTCAGTCTTCTCTGTGCAGGACAACATTATCTAAGATAGAAGGTTTTGCAGGATTAAAGTAAAAAAAGGGATCAGGCAAGACAGTTTCACCCAGAAGGTGGGTAGGTAAAGAGAGAATGACTACACGTGCTCCTACCAACATAAAGACAATGATGTGAACATGTTTTGCTATGCACATCATAATCCAAATGAGAGAGGGTCTTGATAGTCCAGCCTCAGAAAAAGCTTTGCTGGTGCTTATATCTCCTTACGGGCCAAAATAAAGTAACTATGAGATGCAAGTACATTATTAATCAGGCTTCATTACTACATAGATTGCTTGTTCAATCTTCATTCTTAAAGTTAGCTAAGTTTATTTTTATCCGTGTTCCTAAAATAGAGTTATAAATACATCATTATTAAGCTTGGAGATGGCAACAGCCCTGGAAAATTATAGCATGTAGGGGAAAGTTCAGCCTATTATGAATATTTGAAACAAGAGGTCAGTAGGTTAGGACAGAGCTTCTGGTCACCTCAGATATAAAAGATATGGAGCAGCAGCTGTAATTGCCTCTGAATTAAATTTAGACAGTTAAAATCCATGCACAGTCTTAGAAGTTAGCTTACATTCCAGTCCAATGAAGTCACGTCCTTATTGCTGGGGACATCATGTCCTCCTTCTCTTATGCAGTGCCTCAAAACTAGTTGAGTGGAGCCGCTGTTGCTGTTCTCATTGAGATTCCATATTCTGGCTGTTGAGTCTCCGGATCTATAAAAGCAATTGTGCAGAGGTGAAAAGTCCTTTGGTGCCAATTCAGCAAACAATGTAAAATCCTCTATTTCTGTTTTCATTGAGAGAACGTCTCAGCCTTTAAAATGTGATTCTTCTTTCCAATTCTGCCCTTCCAGCACTCCCTATACCTTTAAAAAAATGTCCTGTTGTAACAGGCCCTGCTCAGCCTGTTACTTTTGTCTGTCCCCATCTTACAGGTCACTTTTAAGCACTGAAAGGCCGCAAAAAGGTCTCTCTGGCACCTTCTCTTCTCCAGGCTGAACAACCCCAGCTCTATGGGGAAGAGGAGAGAGGCTGAGAGCCTGTCCTCAGAGCAGAGCTGTTCCAGCCCTCTGATCATTTTCGTGGCCTCCTCTGGCCCTTCTCCAACAGGTTCATGTCTTTCCTGTGGTGAGGGCTCCAGAGCTGGGCACAGAACTCCAGGTGGGGTCTCACCAGAGCACAGCAGAGGGGCAGAATCACCTCTCTCCACCTGCTGACCGTGTTCCTTTTGATGCAGCCTAAGATACAACTGGCCTTCTGGGCTGCGAGTGCACACTGTGCACATAACTTCTGACAGTTGCTGTTTGTGAAACAGCCTCTCAGCTTTAAATCAAGTCACAGAACCTAAAGATCAGAAAACCAGAAAGGTAATAAAATTCATTTTGTCTTGTTTACAGTGTCCTTTGCTGTCTGTAGCTTGGCTGCTTAGGTCACATTTTCCAAAAAGGTGGCAAAAAAACTGCTGACATATTATTTTTTCTTGGTGAGAGACAGCCATCAAGACAGAGACCACATCAAGGTATTAATCTATTTTATAGACCAAATATTTTCTAGGGAGAAGTTTTTATTGCAGACTGAAACCCTGAGTTTGTCTAGAGTAAGTTTTGAAGAGGAAGTGTAGAGTTTATCATAATCTGGTTGTAAATAATGTATTTATTTTCACTTTGTATAAATCTTTCTTCCAGTGAAAAACGCCTCTGAGATCAGAAATCAGTTTGCAATGGGGTGGAAGATATTGCGCCTTCTAGTTTACTGAGATTTGTCTCATGCTCCCCCCCCTCTGCCCCTGCTTTTTTTTTAAAGCAATCGATAACAACAACAATTAAACCAATCAAAGTACCCTGGATTGCTTGTTTTGTTCAGAGGGTAACTTTCATTTACATGCGGTAAGTAGAATCCTGGAAGAGAATTAGGTTCTCTCTTATATTTCCAAGAATTCATGCAGTCAAGATGAAACGTCATTGTTGATGTACCTGATATGTTAGTTTTTCCTTTTTTTTTAAAGTAAGGACTAAAACTTCCTTTCCTATACACTAACAAGAAGAAAAAGTCTTTATTCAAAGACTAAAGATCTGAGATCCATTTTTGCTTTGACAAGTCATGTTTTACTGAAAAGGAAATCCATCACGAAAGAAAATTAATTTTTCTTCTGATCTACTAATAAAAGATTTTAATTATTTACACTGAAAGTACTGGTCAAATTTTAAACACTCCACACATCTTCGAGTGCAAATATTGACCAATCAAGTATCGAACTTGATTGATCTTTGCGTATTATTTTACCAATATTTTAGACATATTTTACATGAACAATAGCTCAACTATAAAAGCAAAAACCTCTCTGCCTGTATTGTTAGCTCTGAGCTCTGCTGGGTCATGACACACCTGGGGAATGTGCCATCATCTCCTGTCAAGCCTTTGGGTCAAGCTGAGATGTGACAGCTGGCTGGGGCTTTCCAGCCTAACCACAAGCTATGGCTGTACAGCCATTCTTTAATTTCTTGCACAAATCTTTCACTTTAGTGATTAAGAAATAGATTTAATTAGGATAATTTTTGTCACCATACAGAGCTGTGACTCTAATATTCCTTATTCCTTCAGAAGTCTGGAAAACTGAATAACAATTTTGCACATTTGACTAGAAAACTAATGAAGTTAATAATGAGGCTCAGAAGTTAAGGAACATTTTTAGTTGTGATAATTTACAATAATGAGAACATAAGTCTTTCACAGGCTTGGGTTATTGGTTAACATGCCAAGTAGGAAATTCCTTCAGCGCTGGCTCCTCTGCTATATAGAACCCTGAGCCAGTCCTGCCCTCGTTGTAATAATCCAGTTTGTTACTGGACCCTGTGAATAAAATAGCCACTTGGCCATCAAACACAATATCCTATTTGCTAGTTCTAAAAGGGTTATGTTTTGTTTTTCAACAGTTTTATTTAGTTGGTTTTCTGGCGATGCTTGGGCAATCTTATTTTCCAGTATTTTAATTTTGTTTTTCCATTTTCTTCTTCCTAAGGCTACATAAGCTATTATGTGTCCCTGCAGAGAGGCTTTATAAATCTACCAGTGTGTGGCAGGGGTATTTGTGTGTCTCCCCTTTTGTTGCTGGGAAAAAAAAAAGTATTCTCTGCTCTGGAACGTATTCTGATTTCTGTTGAATGATTCAGTGAACCCTGTCTTATTAGAAGACCACAGTTCAAGCACAATTCAGAAAGATATTTAATCTCCTTAGCCCACAGAAGCATTTCTATCTGCATGATAAAGCAGCTCATTCCAACATGCAAGTCATGGACGCTCGCGTAATAGGTATACTGTTCTGCACTATGGTAGAGTACTGCCAAGTTTGAGGAAGGATAGTTCTGAAATAATTTTATTTCATGGTCTCCAGTCCTGGTATAATAATGAATCAAGGTAGGCAAATGCTTGCAGACTTTTATTTGTGACATATAACATCCTCACTCTGTAACTGTCAGCAGAGAGGTTAAAACAGCTGCAGTTGGGTAAAGAAGTTTGCAAGATGGTTGTTGACCTTTGGTATTTCTAATCTTCAGCTGCAAGTCTTATAATCACTGTTATTTTGATATGCAATATTGCTAATTTGTGTTTAACACTTCTGGCTCAAACAGGTTAGACTGGTTATGATTTCATTTTAAAAGAGATTATTAAAAGCATAAAGGGAATGAAACTCCTCATAATTTACACACCTAACTTTTCCTTCATAAAGCAGGTCTCTTAAAGTGTGTGCTTCTGCTTCCCAGACAAGTCAGCAGTGGGAAATGCCTTGGGGGTACCCAGAGGGAGATGTCTGTCTGTCCAACTGATTCTACAACATTGCTACCTGCAACATGTTATTCAAGTAGACCTCACCTCATAGCTGACCACTTCTCATTAATGCAGGGCTATCAAACTTGTTGTCACCGGGGCCGCATCAGCCTCGTGGCTGCCTCCAAAGGGGCAAGTGTAGTTTTAGGACCGTATAAATGTGGAAGTAGTTACATTACAGTAGTGGCTATGAGTTTGATACCCCTGCGTTAATGGATTTGATGCAATTGGGAAACTGTCCCAAATGAAGTGACCTGCTAATGAGTAAGCACTTACAGTTGGCAGAATTGACACCTGGCACTGACCAGGGGGTTGGGTTTCTGAAATCAAGTCCCTCAACCTGGTAATTCAAAAGAATTATTCAGAAAGGTAATTCATGATGGATCTTAAACCACTGATGTGAGGAATACAGTAACTCAAAGCATTATACAAAATCCAGAGATGATGACAGGAGATGGCCTAGAAACATTCTTTCTTGCTTCTGAGAGACGCAGCCATAACTGACAGATCTTGGAAAACAGCTTTTACAGAAGATTATTTTGCTGGCTAGGCAGAGCAAAAGTGCACAGAGCCAAACTTCCCCTGTGTGAAAGAGGCTGGTATAGATCAGCAAAGATAAGCAAAGAAACCTACTGTTGGGTTTTGGGAATAAAGCCAGGTCCTGCTTCACAGCTATGAGAATTCCTTGAAGGGCATGGCTGGATGTAACAGAGCAGAGCACGCTCTTGGAAATGGCCCTTGAACGTGAAGACAGAGCATCCTAAATTGAAATGATAAAGCTTTTGGAGTTCAAGGCCCTGGTAACCTTGACATTCACAGCCCAGCCACTTCCATACTGGGAAATTCAAGCATGTCCAGGAACACTCTGGGTCACTGGACCATGATCACCTACACTAGCAAACTGACAGGTTATTCCCTGGCCAGACTCTGGCCTGTTTTAATTAGGACTCTTGCTCGGGGCCCTGATGTTCTCTCTGAATAACTCCTGGGCATGGCTTGGTGGTTATAATGGTCCAGAGACAATTCCCAGTATGCAGATTGTTTGGCAGGCAGGGCAGTTTGCTAGCACAGACACCGGCCCTTCTGTGCCAGTTGGCCTCAGTGGTCAGGAATACTCCCAGGCACGGTTAGTTTACTAATGTGGACGTAGCTGTAGTGGGTTTCTGCACCACCCACGGAATACAACCATCTGTAAGATTTTACATGCACCATAAAATTACAACTTAGATATTGAAAGAGATCTCATGGAAGAAATCAGTCTTTGAAGAGGAGAACAATCAGTTTTTAGGAGCAAAATTGAAACTATGGCCCAGAATGGCCAAATCTTGCAATTTAGCCAAGCATAATTTTTTTTTTTTTTTAAACCTGTCCAAAACACTATACAATTATTTATTCTTCAGTGTTCATTTCCCTCATAAAGCGCATCTTCTTACAAGGCTGTATGTATGCACTTTACTATTATAATGTTTCTGTTCATAGTAACATCTAAGCATTCTTTTCATAAGCATCTGGTGACAGTCATGCCTTCAAAAGCCCTCACCGGCATCTCTAGACTCCACCATCCTCCACTTTAAGAGTTACGGGTATGGTGGAGGAGGAAGAAGAGCTGCAGAAGAAATTTTTTTGGCTATTTCATCATATTTTGGCTATGTCTCCACTGCCTTTTTTAATATATATATATATATATATTTTTTTTTTTACATAGCCCTTTGCATAGTCCAGAGAGTAGATATGCCCATGCTGTCCTTCACAGCAATTGACTAGATGGGATATCCAACACCAAAATCCCTTTCTATCAGTGGGATACACACTAAAACTGGAAACCAATCCTCTGGTTTTGAGTAATTCATTCTGCAAACAAATCCCCTTACACAGCTTGCTTCAGATTAGGTCATGAACCTGCATCATTCTTTTAGTCCTTTGAAGATTACATCAGGTTGCTGTCTAAACTGCCGCTAATTGTTAGAAAAAATATTGCTTGTATAACAAGGCTTGAAGAAAATACTTTGCCATGAATTGAAATTTAATTGTGCAAGGCACTTTATAAACAGAACAAATGTGTTATTTCCTTTATTTAATAGTCAGGTTTTTATATGTATTTTTAAGAAGGCAACAGATGGATACAATCAGGCAGATGGGAAAAGAGATGGGAGAGACTGGGCAGCAAAATATGGCTATTATAGAATCTAACAATTCGGTCTTTGCACACCAGACTAACTGCAGTTTTGTTTTTTGAAGCATTACTCTGTAAAGGACAAACTGCAGCATCCTGTAGATCTCAGGGAGTTTCTCCCCCTCATTTAACTGGTGCCATAATACATAGTTTACCTGGAGATGCTTGCTTGCACTATTATTGTACCAGACACCTCGTACGCTTCTTTGTGCAGAAGCACAATCAGACACTCAGTTCTCTTCCTTTGGTTTCATTTTCTTCTGTACCTTCTATGCCATTTCAGTCATGCAAGCTTCATCAGGCATGCACTGCTGCGTGACGTGAAGGCTAACTTCATCACATGCTTTGTTTCTTGTGAGCAGGCTAAAATCTGATCAAGATGCACGTGGTTCTACATTATTTGCATTTTCATTGCATTGCCATTAGTCTGCATCAGACACAGCACCTGGCTGTACTTTCTAACCATGCACATGTCTACCTGGTTCCAAAATCAGTAGCAAAGCTTATTAAGAAAGACTTATTACACTGAAGGGTAAAGTTTAATTGAAGGGATATTGAAATGGTACTCCTCTATCTCAGACATCTAACTAATGGTTCTGATTATCATCGCCCAGGTTTACGTGAAGCTGTGTAAGACATCACTGTCTCAGGATCCATCTACTGGTGCTTAGCACCCTGCAGTGAAGTTAAAGCACCCACGGTTTCCTCCATCACTGCAGTACATGCTGTGGTTTATTAAATGGTCCAGAGTTTCAACTACACGCACTACGGCTGTGAACACCAGGGAGGCGCTGGCAGAGGCGAGTCAGGCACCAGGATGTGGTTACCAGGGCTGAAGCCAACAGATGAGGTCCCAGCACCTGCACTTGGGAGTCTTCACTCCCTGCGTAATGAGTTGAGAGATGTAGGTACCTGCAGAGGGACAGAGGACTTGAGTAGATGCCTAATTTCAGCTGTGCAGATATTCTCCAGAATAAAGCAGCACCTTCATCTTAGGCACCACCGGTTGTCCCTAAAGAATAATTCCGTATGGTATCCTTTCTCCCTACCGGTTTTCCTTCAGATAATAATATGGGTGTGCTAACCGATCACCTGCAGGCTGTTCTGCATAGAATTCAAATAAATACCGTAATGGATAAGTTCACTATTAAAAAGTATATTGTTTAGAATGACAGGGCTAAAGGAGATTCATTGTACAGTCCCTTCATTTGAATTATCTTAAATATGAGAGCTATTGATCTGAAGACAGCCCATGAAATTCTAATGAAGTTTGTCCCCGCTATGGTAAAGCTCTTCCAGGTTTTATGAAACCTTTTCAAGATTTTCAGCTTTAATAAGAAACAACCATGAAAACAATATAATGAAGTTAACTAAATTCTTCTTAGTTTTTGAGGTTTTCTTCACGGTTAGGCTATGATTTAATACCTATGGTTAGTCAAAGCATTTAGGCATACATTGAAAAGTTAGAGGAGTAGTACAGAAGCATGTTTATTCAGGATCATTTCATGCTGATTTACAAATCATTACACAGGCAGTAACACTGCTTGTACATCACAGACTCTTTGCCTTCCCTTGATTAATTTATTCTTCCTCTAAAACTTCCTCTCAGATTTGAGCCAGGATGATTAATGAATATAGTATACTACAGTTCTACCACATTTGTCAATCCCAATTTTTATTTATTTATACATTATATAAATCTCTTTTTATGGCCCACTTAACTGTATGCTGAGGACAATCTGTGTGAAATAACTGTTTTATACTTGCCTATTTTTACTGGAGACTGACCTTACTGATCAGGACTTCCCTTCTTAATAATAATCATTTGCTAGGGATAAGTAATACTATCAAGCAATGTTGCCCGAGACACCAGAAAACTTGAGTGGGTAGAGGAATACAGTCAGCAGAAAACAGAGCAAACACACGGCACAGGAGTGTGGCTGCTATTACTGCTCTTGTCTGTATCATGGCAGCACCCAGGGATCCTACCACAAAGGAGAAGACCCACTGAGCCTATGGAAAAAAAGAGCTGAAAACCAAAGTTTTTCAACCAAAACCCCTACATACAGCTTTTGCAAATTCTACCACTAAATCCATTTTAAATTAATAAATGAAGATACTTAGTGCTACAGATGCCAGAAGTACTACCAGGCCTGGACACTCCAGAAATGAAGAATATTCATCAAGATTCTGTTTTCTAAAAATCCAGTTTGTTGTATAAAATTATTATTTGGAAACTTCTGTCTTCACTCTCTTAGAGATCTTGTGCTGTTTATCCAATCTGGTATTCATTTTTCCTACCTATTCTTTCCCATTTGCACCCTAATTCCTTGTTTTCATGTATTAAGTCAACAAAGATAAGAAGATTATTCTGATGATCTTGCAAAAAGTTGGAAATAAAATAAGGACTCTCCTTTTCCATGTAAGAAATGTGTTCTACTGCTAAGCAACTTTGAGTGCTGAAGACCCATTTATCTCCTCTAACTTATATAACTTCTCCTCCATGTTCCCAGTTAGACTTCCGAAATTCAGCCTTCATTTTAAAGTTTAAGCATGAACGCAGATTCCAGCAGTGTCTCTATATAGCTCCAGGGGTATGTTTACATTAGCATTTTTGCTTGGATCAAAAGCGCTTTTTGTAAGCCAACCTCCTGACTGTCCCACTTACCACGCTTTGGTTGTCCTTGCTGAGCAGTCCTAGAGAACACAAACTGACTCCTTTTCAATGACAACAAACTAAAACATGCCCTGCTGACCAGTGCATCGGACAAAACTAGGTCCAGCCTGACGTGTCCTCTCCAATACAAACACTGGTGACATAAGGTCCTCTCTCAACAGTTCTGCCTTACAGATCTGCTCTCATTTGTGCTGCACCATGCCAATGCAGACGTAGCCAAAGAGAACTCTGTTTTAGTGTCTCTGTACTTAAAAACAAAACCTGCAAGCCAAAGACTTTCTGAGACCTCAACGTGAGTAGGAGTAGACTACACGAACTTCAAATAGTCTGAGAATTATCCGTAGTTATTTTAAAAACCTTTAAATATATATATATATATGTGTGTATTCAGGGCCATAGAGTGCACATCTTAAATGTGCAAATGCTTCATATCCTGTGTCAGTTTATAATTACTTAACTCCTACACCGGTACAGACAGTACTGCTGAAAAAAAACAGTTATGGGCTCAAAAAACAGTGAAGCGAATACTCATTCATTTTTACTATATACCCACAGGTTCTTGCATCTCTAAATACACGGTAATTGCAGCAGTTGGTTTTGGTCATGCTCTTACCCAGATGCTAGCAGGTCACTGACAGGGTTCCAGGCACAGATGAACACCTCTGATTCATGGCCTCGAAGGACTGTTGCTTTGTTAGGAGGAATTTCAACATCCCCGTCGATTTCCATTGGCTTTGAATGATTATCTGTAAGGAGATATATCAGAGTAAGTAGTTTGCAAGATGCTGTTAAGTCTGCTTTAAAAACAGCTGGCTAGCCACAGCCTAATCCCTACAGCAACATATACGCTATAAATGATATTCTGTGTTGTGTCACTGACCATATTACTCTATTTTCTTCCCTATGGTAGTTCAAACTTATGAGATTTTCTCAAAATGCAGAGCTTTCCAAAACACTCTGTGTAAATCCATGCAGCGTTCCTTAAAAAAAATAGTATTTATTTCAGTAGAGCTTTTTTTTTTTAAGTTGGCATAATTAAAAATGACTTACAGATCTATTAAAATGGGAGATTGCCATATCTGAGAAAAGTTTTATGACGTTCTTGTAAAAAGGTAACATATAGCACAGTCATTTTCTTAAACACTGTCCTGTAAGCAGTATGTGGGTTACTCATAGATGAAGAATATACTGAGTAAAGGTCTCATTCCCTGAGCATGGCAGGGAAATACTGACGCGCCACCTTCTTTATGGTATCATGATATATGTGAAGGTACCAGCTAAGGCATAGATACACTTAACCTGTACGCTGTAATTCTGGGATTCTTTAGACTGCAGTCTAACTAACCTTGTTTTTACAAAGTGCTTTTATTCCCTTAAGAGGAAAAAAAAAAAAAAAGTGAATTTGAAATGATGAATTTCTCTTAGTGGCAGCAATTCATTCCAATTTGCATCACGAACAATGTTTTCACTCCAGATTTTCATTGCTTCTGTATAAATCCTCCTCATTCAGCTCAAACTACGCTTCCTGGCAGCAGCACAAGATTATTACCCTCTGTAACCAAGGCCAGGTAAGGCACTGAACCAGCAGCCAGATGTCACCTGGAGCAGTGTGGCCCATTTTTCAGAAGGCACAGCTGTGAGGGGAGGGCTGGCAGCCTCCTCCTACCTCACCAACGCCTTGGACGGCCAATCTGCTCTGACTGATCAAAAGCCAAGTTCTCATCCTGGGTTAAGTCTTTTAGTTAGTTACTCTTTCACCACACATGGAGATTCACAGGTTCGCAGGTGGAATAATTATGCTTCTTTATTGCCACATGTTTATGGCATTTAAAACCAGCCATCTGTCCCAATACTTGAGCTCTGCTGAGCTACTGCCCATTGACCGGCAAAAGAGACTCGGATGTTGCACAACTGCCATTGGAAGGGAGATGTCCAGATTTCCACCCCACCCAGGCTTCCAAATACCCTGTTTTGCTCTGCCTAATTCATACCAAGTCACACAAGTAGTATTTCTCACTATGTATTTGGTTAGGCATCACATTGACTACGTCTGTGCCATAACTACACCACAGATGAAATGTAATTTGCAGGTAATTCACATGCAATTCAATGAGCTGCAAAGCACTGAGTAGCAAAATTAGAAAACAACTAACTAGTTTCACAGTTCACATTTCAAATTAAAAATATCTATATTTTTAACTGCATTTATTACCTACGGACTTGTTGCATAAAACTAAACATATTACAAATGCCTGTTTGTAAAATCTACACCTATGCTGAGTGTAGATTAAGCATTGCCCTTGATAATTCCCTATGTATATAACTACTAAAATTAATACTGTTAGGATAAAGTAGTACTTGATATTTAGCCTGACACTAGCAGCTGGGAACTTTGATACGATATTCTGAGAAATTAGGGCAACGAAGAGTGAAGCACTATTAAAATCCACCAGAAGACACAAGTATAGAACTCGCAATCCTTTATTTCTCAGCACGGCACAGAATCGCCAGGTTTCATGCGTATTTTCATAAGAAAACCAGCAGCATGTTAATGGCTACACATTCATCTGTGGCCTGTTCACAGTGTGAGCTGGAAGCTGGGGGTAAATCAAAAAGTCAGATCTTTCATGTGTTTTATTTCATAAATTTAAACGAGACGCTGCTCTTACCACACACAATCCTACTGTTACCTGCCTGGCTCTAAAGGCAGAGCTGTTTTTCACGCTGAAGTAAAACCAAATGACAGCTTGGAAGCAGCATTACTCCAAGGTCCCTGAGTCACAAGGTGCTGACAGAGCAAGGCCACCTGATGCTTGGAACTATTTTTCCTTTGTATATGGTCTGATGGAGGAAGCTGGATACAGACTTTGTTACTAACTGCTGTGAAAAACCCCACAAATAGTCATGCTGTGAGAAGGCACCCTGATCAGCTGATACCTGCATTAGTATATGCAAGACTGACTGGCCTCTGGGAGCAATGAATTACCTGTGGGACAGCTTTGATGGTTCAGAAGAAAAGGGAGAGAAAGACAAGAAGTCTTTCAGAAATCATTCGCAAATGTTCACATTATATGTGTTTTCTTCCTGTTTTTATCATAGTCAGGAACATTCATATTTAGAGTGTTACTGTTAAACGCAAAACTTAAAATGGCCCATTGAACAAACAGGACAGTTCATGCTTTTGTGAGACCGCTTCAGGCTCTTCTCAGATTCAGACAGACACTACCAATATAAAACAGATAAAATTACGATAACAACAAAAAACTGCAGCACAAGCTTCTGTGAGCCCTGATCTCATCTGAAAATGCAGCTTTCCTACGGATGCAGCTACAACGTGTGCATGGGGAATGAGGATAAGTAGGTAAGATGCAGTAACACTCAAGAATAGGCTTAGTTTTCTTCAAAAAAAGTATCTTCAGAGCAGAAAGGTCTCAGTTAAGACCTCATCTGCATGAAGAACGCCTCTGAATGGGTCTCTGAAAGAAAGGACAGTTCTACCAGGGGCAACAGACCCTCATGAGTGAAAAACTTCAGGCCGAAGGTCACATAGTGGAGGGCTCTGATCAAATGTTAACACAAACCACTTTCTAAAGGTCAGAAGATCTTTGGTTAAGTCTATGCTATATTATTATTTTTTTCCTCACACATATTAAAAATCCGAAATAACTGGATATTAAAAGTCATATTCCCCCAAACTATTATGACTAAGTTTTTTTAAAAAAATATAATTCTAACGTACCCATGAGTAATATTAACTCTCTATTTCCTCCAAATTAAAAAAGATATATTTTTAAGATCTTACCAGTGCTTGCCCTGTCTTTTCTCAGGAAATGTGTTTTTCTACTTAAATCTTTGACAGGCCTTTCAATGAAGTTGTTCTTTACAGCTGTAGGGCTGTAATAAAGGAATTGGGCTCAGCCTTTTTTCCAGAGCTTTATTTTTCTTAAACCCAAGCCAATCCTTGCAAATATAATGAAACAAATGACACTAAAAATATTTGAGTTGGAAAACAATCCAAAGTTTGGCTCCATTTTGACATGCGAATTTTTAATTTTTTTTACTAATTTTTAAAGTGACTCAAAGCTGAAATCATTACTCAGGAAGCAGCATGAGAAGGCAGCAATTTTATTTATTATTTGAATCTGCCCTAAGCTGTTGTTATTGATAGATTTTTTCTGTCTCTCCCTTTCTTAAATCAAACTACCCTATCGTATTATATTAATTATAACATACACAAAACCACATCATATTATATCAAATATATTAATGCTTTTTTTGGAAGACTTATGGTCTCGTGGAGAATTCCATGTCAGAATAAATGTAAACTACGTAACTTCCCAAAGACATCTCTCTTAACCACTCCCCACATCTGCCTTTTCATGACAGGCTGACACACAGGTGACTTCCAGGTTCTGATTGAGGACTAGCACACTAGTCAAAACCATCCCTATACACCAGTTCTGTGGAATCCAACAACAATGAAAATTAAGATTTGGGAAGTTTCTCACACCTTTCGTACCAGCAGTCCTGTCGATCCAGTAGGTCTCCCAGCTTTCACCTTCCCCATCTTATGTCCTATCCTAAACTTTTGTCCTATCCATCCTAAACCTTTTGTCCTTAGCTAAGCCATGTTATGTCCTATCCTAAACTTTTGTCTGATTCTACCCTAAATTTTGGTCCTAATCTAAGCTCTTGCTGGATCTTTCACCTGAGTCTCTCCTAGGCTAAAGAAACTCTCTGAATACAGTGACAAGGTGAAGTGGAATACATAGTTTACCCCACATAAGCAATGAAAGGAAAGGGCATGACCCTTTTGTTATCTCATTCACGTAACTGTATTTTTCTAACTTTATCACAAGAAAAGGAAATACAATTGTAAGAGTGTTAAGCAGACTTGTGCAGTAAATTAGCAGCTAGACCTGTTATTTCTCACGGTTTCTGATAATTACTGAGGCAGTTCTCCTGGAGTTCATGTAAGCAGGTCTGTCCAAGGGTGAGAATGCCAGTTCTGCAGTTCTCTGTGCATCTCCCACGTACAATCCTCATCTGCAGCTGTGCTCCACCACCTTGCTGATATCCTCCAAATGCCTCTGGCACAAAGGTTATCGTTCTCCCAAGGCAACGGAGTCACCCACATCAGAGAGTTGGCTGTCCCTGGATTTCTCAGCAGCTTCTCTCCAAAGCCTCTTTCTCCTGAAGCTGCAGACCTCACCTCTTCACTCAGGATGCCCAAGTGGCACAACTGCAGCTGCCAACAACACGTGCCAGCTGGCCAGCTACTCCTCAAGGATTTTCTGTCTTCCCATTGCCATTGCTCGGTTAACCTGTCTGCCTGGTAGGCTGCTTAGCCACTGAAATGCTTCAAAATTTGCTGTCTGGTGAAGTAACTCACTGGTTGACACAGCGTCATGTTCTTGCATCCTGCTCCAGACAGAGTTATTGGATGACAGTCAGTCATACAGGATTTCTCCTCAACATTCCAAGACAGGTCTGCAACTGTTTATGAAAATCCTTCTAATAAAAAACGCTGTGAGAATTACTGTTTTTTTTAATAATAAAATGATAGCTCTGAGAAATCAAGGCTTAGAGTGTGGTCACATATCTGACCCGATCTGCAAGGCTTTCCTTTTATTAATACAATATATGTGTTTCTTCAGATCGGAAGGAAATAAGTCTGAGAGGTTCTGTATTAGTGATGAACCGATAATCAGTTATCTGCCTTAAGAATTTGTTATTTTTGGTCTTGAGACAGGAAGACATATACTGTTGAAGGAAAGTGTCATCAAACAAAATGTCAGCATTTGATGCATTTATAAGTCCCTTCATTTCTGTTTGCACCCCTTCACATATGAAATGAGGCAAAATTTTTTAAAAAAGGGTCAGTTGGAAGTAAAACATAAGCAATCCGTAGTCTAAAAACAGATTCATATTTACAAATTTTTCAAAAAATGTTTACAATTGCTTTCTCAAATGAAAAATGTAATTTAAATAACTGTCGTTTTATGGGGGGAAACTATCCTGTCTAACTAGAATTCTCTGCAGAAAAACCTGGTTTGAAAGCATTTTTCCAACTGACCCACAGAGGAATGTATTCAGATTTGCAGAACAAATAAAATCAGACTATAGTTCTGACCTGTTACTTGTCTAAGCCAAGGAGCTGTTGGGGCTTCCTACAAAACCTGCCATGCACGTTCCTCTAGAATTTCCTCAGAAGGCAATGAGGCATTAAGGCAGGGGTGTCGAACTCATTTTCACCAGGGGCCACATCAGCCTCACAGTTGCCTTCAAAGAGCCAACTGTAATTTTAGGACTATTTATACAGTTCTGTTTTAAAAGGTCTATATAAACTAAATCAAATAGATTTATGGTTTTAATTAACAAAAGCAAATATTTGTAATAATTACTAGATGTGAAACTGGTTTTGAGGGTAACAAGGAAATAAAAGGATTTCAGAATAGAATCAGAAATGGTGTGTGGCTTCTTTCCACTCCACGGCAACTCAATATCACTAGTTTCACCAGTTTCAGTAATACTAGTGGAAACTCAATATTTTCCACTCAATAACTGCAATTACATATTAACTAAAAAGGGATGAAACATCCAGGTGCTCATATGCAGCCTTTAGCTTTTTTGATATTTCTCTCCTCTCTGACCTTCCTCATTCTCCAAACGGTTGAACACATCTTCTAATCAGAAATGTCATGGAAATTACATCACACTACTCCTCCACACTTCACTTGAGCAACTCAAAATATTCCTGTTAGCCCAAGCAGAAGAGGGAAACATGTAATAATGCAATATACAGCTGGTAAAATTATAAATACCTCAGAGAAAAACAAACAAACAGAACAAAGTTATTTTAAAAACTGTGCTGTGCTCTCTTCTGCAAGGCCCATTTGTTCTGTGCACAGAGAAATCCCAAAAGGTGTCTTCTCTATCCACAACTTTATTGCAATGACAATCCTGTCATGCAGGGACATAAAGCTCATTTAAACGTTGCTCTCCTGCAGCGCAAGGTGTGTCACACATGCTGCACAGGTGACCAGCGCTGGCAGGAGCCTGGGGACCAGGAGCTTGGTTCTGCTGCCGGAGGGAAACAAAGTGCCAGGTTGGATAAACCAAGGAGGTGGGCTGGATCCGGCCAGGGGGCCAAGTGTTTGACACCTGTGCATTAAGGTCTCATTTCAGAAGTTCACCAGTGCCCTAATACGGCTTGTACAGAGAAACCAGAATCATTAATTGTATCTGCCCCACAGTGCTGGCAAGATCAAGTTACTCAAGCACTTATGTCCACTCCTTGTTTTACATATATGACTTCAGGTGTCTCGCATACAAGTGCAATCTCCTGCCATCACCAATAACCAAAGGTGAATTCAGAGCTCTGGAGAACTAGCTGTTCCCACAGACTGAAGAAATCTCAGGAAGGTAGGACCTTCACTGTACTGTATGACTAAGCATGTGTTCTTAAGTAAAAAGGCGAGGAACTCTTTGCTCTGTACTTCCAGTACAGGCTGGCTGCATTCAAGCTGTCAGTTGGGAATTGTCCTCGGCACACGCGACTCTATTCTGTGTGTGGCCATGCTGTTCAAGAACGGGTGGATATCTGATATAGTCCAAACTGGGCCAATGGCCATGCCAGTAAAGCTATGAATGATCCTGTGCTTGGCCATGCTGTACAAGAATGGATAGCTGGTATAGTCCAAACCATACCAAGAACCACACCAAGGCTATGAGGCTATGCTCCGGCCATGCTTCATTTAAACAGAAGCGGCTTGTAGGTCCCAGACTCAACCCATCTCCCTGCTAGCCTGCCCCAAATGATCAACTGTGGCTACAGCTTTTCCCACTTTTATCAAATATCTGAAAGCACCCACAAGGCTGGTAATATTAATGACATCTGGTTAGCCTGCTCCAAGGAGAGAGCATACAGCTCCACTTCTTGGTACCGTCTTCAACTTGCAATTCTGAAGATACCTGAAGCTTTTGGATTCTGAGAGGACACCAGTGAAACACAGCACTGTGATGTGAAACATGATTTTCACTCAGTAGCCTTTCTAGAAACGCCTCACCCTCCTGAAGCGATTCCCCTGAGTTCCACCACCTTGCAGACACCAGCTGAGTACAAGAATATTATTGCAACTCAAACTGCCCAACAGTGGCAAAGCAGCTGCAAAAGGGTTGGCTTACTTATTGCATGTGCCCCATTCTCCTCTCCGTTCACAGTGGCTTCTCCGTTCTTTGGTGTGTTCTGCTGGGAAACAGCAGTCGTCGTTGCTCCCGCTGTCGCTGCCGTTGCTGCCGCTGCTGCTGCCGCGCTGGCTTGTTGCTGAGCTAGTTTCTCTCTGAACGCTTGCTGCCGGGTCTGGACGACATCAGGCATCACCGCGTCTATCAGAGACAGTGACTCTATCGGCCTGCCGTCAAATACTGTACCATCCTGCCAGGAAAAGGAGCAGAAGAGAAATTTTGAGTTTAGGATCTCTACCATTGAGGTTGGCAAAGAGGTAATAATATAAAGAAGCAAAACTAGTTTGTCCGGAGATACTGCACTTTGACTTAATCAACAGTGCCACATTACTACAGACTTTCTCTTTCTCTCAGGCCTGTGATGGTGGTACTCATGTTCCACTCAGAAATCTGTGCAGGGAATAAGTAATTTATTGGAATTTTATAGCAAATTCAGGCATATAAACTCTTTAGAGATGCAAATAAAAATATGCTTTGGAAAAGAAATGTCTGATTAACAACAGAAAGTTCTTCTCTGGTTTGTATTTGGACAAAAAAAGAGTCATGGCTAAAGCCGTAACAAAGGCAAATAGCCTCTGGTTGAATTGTTTGTCTTCCTGCACTTGCAGCAACATAGGAATGGAAGCCGCTGATGAATACTGAACCTCAGCCAAAATAAGATGTATGCACAAATTCAGTGATTTCTTACACAGCATTCATCAGCCCAGCACCACCAGTTGTAGCTGATTGTACAAGACAGCTTTACCATTATTTTTCCTTTACTCTGCTCGTTTTATTCCTAATAGTTACGGCTTTTATTTTCATTTCTGTGAATTAGGCTTCATGTTTAACAACCAGCTGACTTAACCTTTAAGGGCTGTTTTTTAAGATGTAATATAGACTCAGGTCAACAACTGCTATATTTAATTAGCTTTCCTTCACTTTCACTTTCCTATTACCTTATATATAGGAAAAAGGTTTTAGTAGCCTCCATAAAGTGCTATTTTACTGATCTTCTGCAAATTCCCTTTAGTTCTTTGAAATAATCAAGACCCAGTTAAAAATTTTGTTTGAGGAACAGTAGCTAAGATTAGGATATGGATAGATGAAGTGGCTGGGAAACAATATAATTTTCAATAGATAATAATAACTAATACAGAAAAATAGCCGTCTGGCTGACCAGTATGCTTCTGTTGGACTATTCATTGAATTACTGCTTACAGTTACAATATTAAAATAATAAGCATTTGTTTCTTCATGGGGAAGAAAAAGGAGGACAAAGTTATTAGAGAAGAAAAATGTAAGCTCTCTTTCTCTTCAACATTTCTTATGTAAATGTCTCTACCAACATTTATTTGAATCCTGGCTCAAGTCCTTGCTGCACAATGTAAAAACCATTTGCCAGAGGATTTTGGCATCTTATGTTTTTAACTTTAAAACTGCTCGCTGGATTCCTTCCATGACTGGTCTTTCACAGATCACAAATAACACTTTAATTTTATACACATTAGTTTATGGACTCACTGATTACTTGCCGCTCTTAAGTAATATGATGACAGCAAAACAAATCTTAATGGTGACAACACACATATTTTTGGATCATCCTCTGAACTGAGGCCAATTCTGAAGCTGGACGTGGAGGAGTAGACCCCAATAGTTGTCATATGACCTGAGCTGATGGGTGCTGCTCATGGCTGAAAGTTTCTAACTGTGTAGCTCCAATTTCAGGCACAGGGAAAAACGTTAAGTAGCAGCAAATTGGGAGAGACTCCTAACACTGGTTTGTTATCACAACTGCATCAAAGTGCAGCCTGGCATGAATGGCAAATGTCCTTGACACATTTAAAAAATAATGTGCACAAACCCTAAACGTGGTATTGGGTCATAAAAAGAAAACCACACAGAACATTAGTGATAAAAACAAATCAGTTTCCAATATTACACATGGCAAACAATACAACCTTTTCTCTCTTTTATATTCTTTTGTTCTCACCCGTGATGTTTCACATGTTACATTCAGCTTAAGAGGAAAAAGCAATAGCTTTTTATGTATTAATATTTATTACAGATCTTTGTCAATTATGAATATCTATGGTAAATATTTTGTAATGTTGTACTTCCTTATCTGTCATGCTTCACTCCCTCTCAAAGCATCATGTCTTTAAGGTTGGCAGAGCAAAAATGCTGGCATGTCCTCTTTCTTTCCCCTGGCAGGTCAAGGACAACAGAGGCACATTGTGGCTGCTCATCCAGCCCCCACAGGCAGTGCCCCAGCCAGGGTCAGAATTTACACAGGACCATTTTGCTATGTACATAAGAGGATGGATGCCTGGTCTTACGTGATCTGAGCCAAAGTCACTGAAATCAGAGGGAATGTCTCTAGTGACCTCTGTGGATTTTTGCTCATGGCTTGCAAGCAGGTCTGCCCACTAGCAGGTGTCAGGGAGCGAAGATTTAACCTACACTGCAGGCTTTTCCTGCCAAATTCTGCTGCGACCTTGAAAACACAACGCTGTAAACACAGAGGCATGCCTGCTGCAAGAATCTGTGCAACCCAGATCTGTTGACTGAGCTAGTGGAAACACCATAAACCCAATAAATTTAAGTAGTGCAAAGGAGACCTCAATGCCATAGCTGAAAATTGAAATACAGTTCTATCTCAGAGCTTTTCAGCTCTCTGCTGGGGGGTGGGGCAAAGTATGATGAACAAAATATAATCAGACCAAGAGAAAGTTGATGGCTTGAGTCTCTGGGCCGCTGGGACGTGTTGTTTGGGAAGCCCCAGTGTGCCAGTCAGAGGTGCTGGCGGTGGTGGCGGTGCCCGTGAAGGTGATAGGGGTACTTACTTCATTGATGCTGATCTCAGCCTCCACATACTGGAGCCCCTTCTGGAGGATAGAGATGAGTGCGGCAGGTGGCACTAGTGTTCCGTTGATGTTGGACTGGCTGATGTGGCTCTCGATACCGAAGGTGAAGGCCGAGTGGGAGAAACCTGAGAGCAGGAAAAGGAAGCCATGACACGAAATCTCAATGCACCAGAGCCAGATACACCTTTGCTTCACAGTCTAAAAATAATCCCGCTCAGAGATCTGAGAGACGCTGCCGCGTAAGCAGAAGGACGTGGGCTGCACAGAGCCGGGGAGGTTAACCAGAGCCATCCTGACCACCCTGCTGCCGCCCATCCCCCTGCCCTGTACGTATAGGGGAAGCTGTATAGAAATGGAAATGCACGCAGCAAAAAATAACCAGAGAACTGCACTAACTGAAAACAAAACCACACAAACACACAAAAAAAATTAGGAATAGCCACTGGGGTAAGTCCAGCTAAAAAGAAGTGCCTCAAATCTGCATTTCCCCTTGCTGCGTTTTAGTCTGGGTGTTTTCTGAAGATAAATACTTAAATCCCTATCAGCATGCAAGTTGTATAAAATCAAGGCATAGATGCAGCTGACACGGGAGAGCCATTCCCTTGTACCAGGGAGGAGATTTGAAATCTCCTGCTTATTTATTGTTAAGTACATTATGACATGCAGAGCACTGCCATTAAAACATGAAAATAACTGAAAGGGACGCTCCTGTAAACCTGTTTTCTGAAAGTGAAGACTAATAGCAAAAATAATTAACTGGGATCTGCCAAGCAGCAGATGACAAGCCAGTATGGTGGACTGTCCTTTAGTCAGAAGATTTTCTCTTCCCCGTTTCATTTCTGTCATTGTCTGAGAAAAAAGAGGGTAATGAAGGTGATGGCACTGAAAATTAGAGAATTTTGGTGGAGAAATTTTCAAGAGTGGTGCCTTAAACACTGGCTGAAGCTGCTCAGAACTGTTGCTGGGCCCGAAGGCGAGCGCTGCGGAGCGAATGAACATAGCAGGGGCAGATGCGGGAGGGGGATGGGGGAACAGGATGTAGATATAACTGTAGGAACCCATTTATCACCACACTGTCTCCAGAGCATTAATCTAACATTAAAAGCCTTGGGGAAACCACCCATGCACTGTCTCAAACAGGAAGAGCCCTCGCAGCCTCCACCGACTAGACAAGAAAAAAAAAAAAAAGGAAAAAAAGAAAAAAGAAAGCAGCTCTCAGATGAAAATACTTCCGTTAAATATAGCTGTGCCTCTTCCCCTTGTCAACAGTAGTTTCATTTATAGTTTTGTCCGTTAAGGGATTTCCCCCGTATCACTGCAATGTCCAATTGTGTGTGGGCTGGAGGACGGGATTTTGGGCTCGCTCCACAGCAATGCTTTCTCTCTCTCACTCAAATTGTATTTGGGATCCTTTTTTTTGCAGCTAGCTCAATTATGATTGTAGATAGATAGCAAAAACAAGCCTGAGAAACAGAATGCCTCCCACATTTGAAACTATTTCTCTGTGATTCTCTCCCACTACACATTTTATTTTACCACTGTTTTTCTCCTGTTCCTGGTAACAGCCTCTGTTCTCTACTTTCACAACCCTACCTTCCTTTCATGGCACTCCCATAGTTTTTGGGGATGCTTTTGGTACTTTTTCAAAAGTGTCAGGTCCACCTATGAGGAGAATTATGTAGTATTACAAGGCAGAGAAGTAAAGCACAGGAAAAAACACTTGAAAAACTGCAGTATCATTTATCCAGTCTTTGGTCCAATTCTTATCCTGTATTGCTCTTTATGTCCTGGTCTAGTTTATGAGCTGCTGGACCTCCTGCTGCATCCAAAATAAGCTGTAAGATCTCCAGGGCAGTGTTTTTCCCTTGTTCTTAGTTTTTTAGGACAACTAAGAACATCATTGGGTACCACAAGGATGAAGAAATCAAGCACCGAGCACACGCAGCCTGTGTCTGAGAGTTCTAGGTATTGATCACCGAACACTGAAATCTCTATGTATATATAAATACATGGCATGCAACTAACCAGGTCCCACTTAATTTATATTATGTGTATTTAAATTATTCAACAACACAACACCTTATGGAAAAGGAATGGACTTTAAAATGCGTGATGGATAAATCAACTTCAGAATGGAGAATGAGATAATTAAGCTGTTGTCTAGAAGCACTAAAAAAGCCAGCAGCTAGCCTGTCAGCTGGCAGCTCAGAAAATTGTTAACATGGTCTCTGATTCAGTCAAAAGGTGGATGGCATAAAACCAGCAACCAACACTGATAGAAAATGTAAAAAAGCAGAAAATAATTACTGTGGATCTACAGAAGGCTTAATTTTAACTATGATTTTGTACCTCTCATTATTGCACTTGGCATCTTGCAGACTCTTTAGTTGGCTGCTGGCATATGTCAAGTCCCTTCTTTGCCAGCAGACAGATGACAGTGGCACACAGGGAACCTCTGTCCGGTATTGAGTTGTCACATCCCCAAAGAGCAACACACCTCACTGCACGTGAGAGAAGGAACTTCTCAGCACAAAACCCTGTTGTGTTACTGCAAGGGATCTTGTTATTTTACTGTTTCTCTTGATGCTAAGAAATTATTACGAAAGCACCTATTAGATGAGGAAACACAACACCGTTGGCTACAGTGTCACTGAAGAGCAATCTCGTTTGCACATCTCCAGCAGTTGTGACAAACTTTCCTAAAATCTTATGCTAAGATCCAAATACTGAAAATCAATGGAGCAAAACTGCTTAAGAGGGTGCTGCTGGATACCATGCTCCCCACGCCTCTTGGAAAAATCCTCCCAAACAATTGTACTTAACAGAAAAACAAACACAACAGAAACAAGCCCACCAACAGATAGCTAATTACCTCCTGTCTTCTCATACTACCGTAGCATTTCTACAAGGCTCCCATGAAAGTAGACTGGTTTTAAAAGTAACACACAGAGTTAACAAAATCCTGAATGAAGCCGCACTCACGTCAGGTTTCTAATAACACTGAAGCTTTGTTTTTGTAGTTACCAGATATCACCAGGCCTCTCCAGGGCTGTGCATGTGACTACACTGAATTATATAGCAACGTTGCAGCTCTGTAGTTCAGCTTTACAAAAAGGTGATTTCTATTAAGCAAAGGCAAGTTCGTTTGTTTGGGTTTTTTTAATGTTAGCTTGTGTCACAAATGTTAACTTTCCCTACTTCTAAGTTCATAAAACCACGTCACTGCACAGGGGGAGCTGCAGAAAGGATGCGGTAGGGTTGACACGGAATTACATCAGACCCAAACTAAAAGTGCTGTAATAGCAGTGAAATGAATGCAAGTTGCAAATCCATGTCTGCATGTGTTATTTCTCATAAATTCTGTCATTTCGGTGACTGTAAGAATCACTCTATAAAACAGAAATTTCTATGCAAGTAGCACCAATAAACGAAATTTAATGTAGTAAACCTTTCAAGGACGCATGCAATGAGACTATGAGCTTTTAAGAAGACATGAACACAAAGGGCAGAAGAGGAGAGAGTATGGCCACATGCTGAAATGGTTTTGTACCAGTGAACTGGACAGTCACTCGTGCCGTGACACGACCAGTGCCTTAAATGGCACCTTTCAGCAGGTTTGAGAGAATACTTTCCATGTTTTTTCTACATCAAAACAGATTGGAAGACATAAATCGTGAAAATATGCACAATGTAAATACATTTTCACACATGAAATATTATGTCCAAATGAACACTGCAGAACTTGGTATGATTACCTTAAAGGGAGGTGACCTATCAGCTGTGGAATAGTTGGTCTTAAAAGATTTTAAAAGCATAGAAGAAGTAATGAATGCAGCAAAAATGACTTAAATGACACCCCTCCAAACCCCAAAATTGTCATGCAAGTTTTTTTGACTTGAAAACTGAGATTCTTGCACTTTTTTGTACTGACAGTGGTAAGAGGTCCTGGTTCTGTGCTGTATCTTTCTCCACATCGTGGGGGCTGTATATACTCTCAGTGGTTCATACACCACTTTGAAATTTGGAAATTCGGAAATTCTTGCCCTAGACAGCGCCAAAAATGCACAGGTAGGGCTGTGATTTGCAAAATTTCACGGATAGATTTTGCTGTAACTGCAAAAATGGAGACAATGAGATTCTTTTTTTGCCTTGGCTGCTCCTTTTTCACTTAAAAATGGCCTCCCGTTAAAACAAGATCTGTCATCGATCACAAAATGACTAGTTTTTATTTCACGAACATAACGCTGCTCTTTGTGCACTTGTTTGATATACAGGCTACGCGGTTTTAATTGTTTGCAGTTTGCCTGGCTCACAGCAGAAATGCTCGTCAGACGCAGGCATAGCAACAGGCCCTGGGCAGCCAGGGGAACGTCTTGTCTTCTCCAGAGACGTGTCTCACCCCTTTGGGGAGCGAAGTATTCTTCCTTTCAAGCACGCAACTGGGGTGCTGCTGAGCATTCCCCGCGCCAGCTCACCCGGCAAGCACAGATCCAGCTGACTGACGTTCGCTAAGCGCTCCTTTCATTTCCCGATCCCTTCGGCACTGTAAAAAGCAGTCTTGTTAAAATCGCAATCTGAAATTGCAACAGCTACGGCGCCTGCTGCTGCGTTTGTACAGGTGAAGGGAATGACAGAGAGAGGTCTGTGGAAGGAAAGACTGATGAAGTGTTTCAGCCTTTACTAGTTATTCGGGAGTTACCTGGGGGGATGCTCTGATTAGCAATGGTTAAGCCATCTAATGAACACTAACTGGACCTAGTTTTCTCTGGTAAATCTAACTAGTACACTGTTCAAATATACCTTTTTTTTCTTTTCTAAAACAGAGCTGTCTAAACTATTTGCAAATTATTCAGTTTAATTATTCATACTATAAAATTCTTCACTGAAACACTTGTTACTGTTGAATGAAACAGAGAAGAAAGAATTATGAACATCAAATTGCCTTTTACACACATCTCAGGCATCATTATGATGAAGAGCCTCTATCCCAACACTGAGTACAAGTAACAACCCATTCCTACAAATTTTTATATAACTAGTGTCCCATGTGGTCTTCTGTCCTGAAAAATAGCGAGACTTCATGTGGAGGTCTGTGTCATTTCCTTTAATAAATTTTCCTGTTTCTTTAATACAAGCAGTCCAGATTGAGGGTTTAAAATTCAGTGATCTTAGGTTTAATTTCCAGAAATCACTAAATTAATGATGTTATTACCTCAGTCGAAAGAGAGAGAAAAAAATAAATAAGGAGGCATAAACTACCTGACAACCCCTTCTTTTTCTGTAAGAACTTAAGCACCTCCAGGTGGAAAAAATCAACACTTCTTATTTCATTGATTTCTCTGACATTGTGTTGTCTTTCTTTCTGGAAATTCTCAATATCATCTCTTCCAATCCTCATCTCTGAAGCAACGTGCTGTTCTCTTCGAAAGTATTTGGCAGGTACAGGATACAAAAATGGGCAAGGATTTAGAAATGATTAAAACTTCTGGCTCAGTAGAGCCAACCTGCAACTGCTATAATGGGATCCACTGGCAATCTTGAGTTTTCTGGCTGCACGAGTGCCTGTTTTCTTAAGGCGGTATTGTAGCTTGTACTTCTGCTGAGACTTTGACTGATGTAAAATTCATGCAAGAATGGAAGGCACATAAGAGCTGATACAGATGTGCCGGCTGCAGGGAAAAAAAGATGATTGTGAGGGGGTAAGAGAAAGTCATCTTTATGACCATAAATGGGTAAATTGGCAAAAATCCTGGGAGATTTAGACACATCGTGTAGAAACATTCCGCAGCGTAATGAGTCAAAAGAAAGTCACACGCAGGAGGAAAAGATGTCTCCACACAGTCCCTTCAGCTGATTTACCATGTTCCTAAACTCAAGTAACTCCAAACTGCCCGCACAGCTGTTTGCCAAAGCAACCAGTGCAAAAACATCTTCCCAAGTTAGACATCCGGGTCTGGGGAGTGCCACCTAAGCAGGAAGGCAAGAAGGGAACAGTGGTGCAATGTGGTGATCCAAAATAAATGAGGGCCTCACCATGGCGGTTTCAAGAAATTCCACTAAAGAACAGCGAAATAGGACCATTAATAAAATAATTTCTCCAAATACTGATGATGTACAAACAGCAATTAATACTAACTCAAGACTTTCGCAGCTCTAGATTTACCAGTTCAGAGAAGCAAGGGACACGGATCACTAAGGGCACATTTGAATGCAATTTCTGGCTGCAAAACCAGAAGCAAACAGTTTAACTTGGAGAAAGTGTATTTTCAGAATCTTGGGCCTAGCACACACTAATCTAGTTCCCGAGGTAAATGACATAATTTCTTGTCCATTGCCCAAGAGAATATAATGATGTTCTTCACTGTACCTGACGGCAGCTGCCATTTTAGTCTTCCATTTCCCCTTGTACATGCTGCACTGACTGAGAATTGCAAATGTAACATGGCCTCCTATCCTTGCTCCTCCTTACGCTTCTGTCTAAATGTAATTATGTATCCATAAAAACATGGTAATAAAACCCCCGTGTACATATGCAGATTTTTCAAAAAGGACATTGGTATCTCCAAAACACGTTCGGTTGCAGTTAGTAAGAGTCTGGTGTCTCAAGCCACAGATAAGATTCTACAAATAGTCAAAAAAATAGGTGGGCAAAAAATCCTATACCACATCTTGCTTATTATTCACAGCAGACTGAGATTCCTCTCCTAGCTGAGCTTTTTCTTTCTCGCTAATACATCCTAGAGTGCCTCTCTGTTTTTGGCAGTGTCTGCTTATTTTTGAAGACTTACCTTTGCAATTACATAAAGAGCTTAACAAGGACACACATTAGAATTTAAAATAAGAACTGCAGTAAAAATATATTTTTAGAAAAATCAGATGAACAATAGGCCTTGTACATTTGTTTCAAGATTAGGATTGCTGAATGATTAAAATTATTTCCAGAACCCTGGGAAATGTGTCCTGTATTACAATCTCTTTCACAGTCCCTGGGAAATACGAAGAAAGGATCCCCAGCTGCAGCTTCTGTCCGTTCCCAAATTATAGTGTGCCCGGTTACCTGAAGTTTTGTAGAAGTGACTACTCACTAATATTAAATGTTACACCCTTTTTTCTTGGATATTTGACCTGTTCACCTTCTGCCAAGAATTCAGAGCAAATGTCTGCTACCCAAAATTATTTTATTATGTGCCAAATAATATTTGGCAATTTTTGTTTTTTTCTCTTTCATGCAGGAAAATATGTTGGAGAAGATTAATACAACTTGGAAATGATCTTTTGATGAGCAGTACTTGGCACTCACTGTTTAAGCCTTTCTGAGAACTGCAAATTAACAAAGAGAAATACGATACAGACAGAAAACAGAACATAAGCAATGGAAAGAGGAACTTAGAGAAAATCTTTTGAAAACAAGGTCTGAAATAATCCCCTTTTTCACTCACTCTCTGTAAATTAGACTGACAATGGTGAATAAATGTCAACAAAGATGTAGAAATTTAATGCAACCATGGGTGAGGTTTGAAATAACTTACAAAGGCCGGGGTAAGAAAAAAAAAAAAAGAGAGAATTTCCCTCTAAATTAACAGGATATTGTTATCTTTCGGCAGTGTGCATGGAACCAAAAATCCAAAGAGATATGCATCGTTTTAAGGATCACATTTATGGAGGAGACTTTCGCAGTCATACATACTTCATGGTTTGTTTTTTTTTATTGCTTTCCCATAAGCTATGTTCTTCTGTCAGTTCTAATATAGACCTATATAAGCCTTGACAAGTAGGACACCACAGCTGACACTCAGTGGGCATCCAGGAACTCCAACACCAGGATGGTTTCTGCTGATGGTGACGACAAACAGAGTCCTAACGGAGCTATGGGGCCGGTTAGGAGTGAGGAGGGGTGATTCGTAACTGCCCTGGCTGTGCAGGCAGAACATCCCCGGCGTGCGGATTATTAGCAAAACTTGCAAAGCTGCCAGATACAGCTTCTTCCGCTGCGCCTGGAGAATCATAAAGAAAAGCAGGAAATCGATAAATGTGTAGCACTTCACTGGTTTTACTAGAAAAGCCATCGTGACCCATAGGTATCTTCCTTCCACCCAACATTCTACTTTCTTAATACTCCTATAATATTGCATTTATGCAAGCTTCAAAAAACAGGACACAAAGCGATGTGAACCAAAATCCGTGCTATGGAATAAATTTGCAAAGGTGTAATTGTTTCCTCTGTGTTTGAGATTCAATGCTGTACGGCAACTTTCAGGCCAAAGAAAAATTAAAATATCCGAATTCAGAAAACTGTGAAGAGACTTAGCAGGAAATACCAAGTAAGCAGGGTTTTGCAAATGGCAAAAGAACAAGATAGTCAGCGTATTTTTTTCCTTTGCAGGAATTTTCAAAATTCTGAACCAAGTATTACTTTTCTTATATGGCATTTATATTGCTGTTGTTATGCAATAGGGGTAAAAGACACCAAGAAAGAAGTTTTGAAAAGGATCTCTTGAACTGCACCACAAAACATTTGAAACTATTGTTTATAGATACATATATAGCATAGATACGTGGTTAGAAAACTTCAAGTCTGTGCATATGAATGCATACTAAAATGGTCCTCTTATAACTTAATACATTATTTTCTAAAATATAACCAGAACAAAGTATGGCAAATAACTCCTGTAGCTGTAAAGGCATCTTTTCCTCTCCACTGTGGAATTTGTATTTTGGGAAGCTGACCCCCAAATACTGCAAGTACGTATTCACTGCTCTACAAAACAAGTACACAGTGTGGTTTTGACTCACACATTATTTCCCATGATAGAGGTGCCGTTGGCTTAGAAGCCAATTTGCTTATCTTTAAAGGCAACTGGAGAAGTATTTACCTTTAACCTATCAGATTCGTCCTTGCCAAGGTCTGTAGCTTTGATAAGTCTTAAAAAAATGGTTTTGGAACTGCAGCCCAATAAAGCTTGTTGTCTTCTAATGATGACCCTGATTTTCTTAAAATGTACTTAGTATTTGCAAAGACAATAAATGTTTACTAGCAGAGAGAGAAACTGTGCATAATAACACAGTTCTTATTTGAGAAATGGATTTGTCTTTCCAGCAGTCATCCATCCTCCAACTATGAAGTATCATTTCAATTCAGAGTCAGTCTCACTGTTTCTGGAATCAGAGTCACTTCCTCCCTAGTTTAAAATAAATACAGAAAGCAGAGGAGACAGGAAAAAAAAAGAGCAGCAGTTTATTAAAATATTTTATAAACTCTTTTGATAGTACACTATTTTTACTATATACATATTATGCTGGGGGAAGTTATATATATTAAGTTTCTTTATATGCAATATATATAGTTACAGATGGTTTCTCATTAGATAGGAATGTTCATTCTGGGGTGACTTCTAGGAAACATTTTTATTTAACCAAACCTGTTTTCATCAAATTTCTCAAGCACTCTTATCCAAGAATCGCTATAATGCATATTCCACTCCCTGAACAACACTGTGGCTTTTGTTTATTTCAAATAATTCTTGGAAGGTCACAAATGTTAGTTCTATATCCAACTTCCAGTATATCAGAGATTTGGATCATAAGCTTAAGCCATTCTATTTTAATTGAGTGGGCTGGCCCTAAAGAGCATAACACATCATATAAATAAATAGGGCTGCATGCTCTCAAATCAGATCTGTGCAGAACCATGAGAATTAAAGATGGATTTTGTATTGTTCCAAAGTCTAGCCATTGTACAGCTGAAAAGGTGAAAGAAACCCTGCCTTCAGTCTTAATACCACTTCCTGAGTAACATAGTCAGCATCTTCTTCATACTGCATTTAGATGTACACATTCACCCACATATATTCAACTCTAAATTCACAAATAGTACTTTGAAATAATGGAAAAATAAGATCAAATTATATCCCAGCACACCTGTAATACTTTTTCCTCAGAGGATTTCAACATATTTTAGGACTAAAACCTTTTACGGTCTGCTGTGAGGTACTATATGTAACATTAACCTCACTTCCAAACAGCAATACTGAGGCAAAAAAATTTTAAACCCAGGTTTAAACACCCGGTTTTTATGTATTTCCTTAAAAAGTGTATTGTTGTATTTACTCAGTAGTACCTGTTCAGCATCGAGTTACACTAGCGCAAAAGTACCTTAGCAAATAGATGCTAAGCAAATACACAAGTGTCTTAGTATCAGTGTGGCCAACTTTGGTTTACGAGCTCCAATTACTCTACACCGTAGGCAGAACACGTGGGCCAAGAGCCAGTGATACCATGTACATACACACAAATAACGCAGCCATAGATTGTTACTGAAACAACACTAAAATGTGTGTTTTATCTTTGGCTGGCAGGATGTCATTTCAAGGGTGCATTCTTCCCCTCAGCAAACGAAAGGTCTCCATCCTTACTATTAGAGCATAGCTATGTACATGGCTTCAAAAGCATTCCAGTGACTATTGTGTCTAACAGCATCTTTATGTATAGGTTCTTTAAAGGATCTATGAGGCTCCCCAGTTACCAGTAGGGGGCTGGACTAGTTGAACGTGAGCCAGCAACATGCCCTTGCAGCAAGGAAAGCCAACAGCATCCTGAGCGTTGCCAGCAGGTTGAGGGAGGGGATCCTCCCCCTTTGTCTGCCCTGGTGAAACACACGTGGAGTACTGGGTCCAGTTCTGGGCTTCCCAGTACAAGAGAGACTGGGACATACTGGAGTGAGTCCAGAGAAAAGACCATGAAGACGCTCAGCTGCCATAAAAGGAGAGGCTGAGAGAGCTGGACTGGAGAAAAGAGGGCTCACGAGAGACCTAATCCAAGTGTATAAACACCTGAGGCGGTGTGAAGAAGACAGAGTCAGGCTCTTCTCAGTGGTGCCCAGTGACAAGGACCAGAGGCAATGGGTACAAACCAAAACACACATGGATTCCATTGAAACAAATTAAAACACTTTTTTAATGTGAGGGTGAACAAGTATTGGAACAGATGGTCCAGGGAGGTTGTGGATTCTCCATCCTTGGAGATATTCAAAACCTGACTGGAGATGGCCCTGAGCAACCTGCTGCAGCTGATGCTGCCGTGAATGGGGAGTTGGACTCGTTGACCTCCAAAGGTCCCTGCCAACTTGAACTATTCTCTGCTTCTGTCATCCCCTGAGGTATCATCCAGCCTGAACTCCCCTGTGATCCTAATGACCCAAATTGGAAGAAAACATAAAACCAAACAAAAATCATTATCTACTGACTCTACTCTCAGTGCACACTATTGTTTTTACTGTCACACTGGACAAGTGCTTTTATTGACCAAGCGCTTCCTTCTTCTAATGAATTATTTTTCAAGGTGTAGATTTTAGTAATTTAAGCAAAGCTCATGCATTGTACCTTCCCCTTCTACCCAGCAGCAGCCTTTCTACACAAAGGAAGCAGTTAGTTTGAAGCAAATTTAGCTCACCTATATATACACCAATATTTCGCGCTATGCTTCATCTGAATTATTTTCAACATGCACTTTTCTCATCTATGACTCAGGAACTCTGTGCTGTACACAGTTTTTCAAAATCCTCTAAACGTACCTCACAGGCAGAAAAAATATGGACTTCAGAGAAAAGTTACATAGTCTTATGTAAATAAAGACCATTGCATAAGGCACAGTTTCTAAAGAACAGAATATTCATCTTCAGTCATACCCTACTGCATGAGAACTTAGCCAAGCAAATTGCATTACTTACATTTTGTATAAAATTTCTTCATTAAAAAAGATAACGGGTCACAAAGAAGATATTTTCCTTTAAATTTTGCTGCTTCTTTTTCAAAAAAGTGTAAATATAGTATTGGAAAAATCGTAATCCAGTACTATTCCAACTACTAGTACCTAGTTGTGCAACATCACAATGACAAAATCCCAACAGCTTCAGAATATCCAGATTTTGCATTGTCTCATAATTCTCAAAGGCAGAATAAGGCTAAGATGCCCTGGGTGTGGTGATGAGGAAAGGCCCATGTTTGCATGTGCCTCACTCTGCAAAGGATTTTGTACTGTGATTCACAGAAATGCTCTGTGCTGTATGTGCCCTTGAGCCCGTGCTTAAAACCTGAGAGAAGAGCTGACCATTTAGGAAAATAAGGAAAATCTGTCAATCATAAACCAAACAGGCCAAAACGCTGCTGTCATCCTGAAGCTACACATAGAAAACAACTATGTTACTAGTTGCCTTATTTCGTACAGTTGGGAAGAAAACAAATGACAACATTAAAGTATAACAGTAAATTGTCCCAAGTCAGCAGCTAAAAATTTCACTGACATCTTCTCAGTAAAAGCATCCAGCCAGTGTTTTTATTGTCTTGGACGCAGTACAGATTGCACACTGAGGAACAGTTTATCAAGTGTACATCATAAAACATGGAAAAATTAAAACCGAACAGTAAGAGTATGAGCAAAAATGGAAACTGTTACACAACCTTAACTCTAAAACGTCATTGCCAGATATCCACGACAATAAATGCCCTACTACAGAGCAGTGTAAACCACAGACTGCTGGGGAGCTGATTTTCAGATAAGGATTCTATATTGCAACATGCATCTAAGTGCTAGAAAAGGAACACAATTAAATTCATCAATGCATCAAACCCACCAAATTTGGAAAAGCTTTAATAACTGAATTGACATGTTGGGCTGGGCCAGGAAGGTAATTTATTGTAGCAGGTGGCCCTATGACAGGATTTGTCACTCACAACAGATGGCAGCACATTTTAGATTAAAAGGTATGTGAGAGATTTGACTTCCCTTGGTTTTGTCATCCCCTCTCACCCCTTTTCGATTTTACTTGGAATCGTTATTACTCTCATTGCATTGTTCTGCTCTGACCTTCATTCCAAAAGACAAATAATTATCTGTTTCTCTTTTGGGCAGACAAAGCAGAATGGGAAAACTCTGAAGAAAACCAATAGAAATACTACATCAGCAGTGAAGATAGCAAAAAAATTATGTTTCTCAGGAGTTTGAAGAGGTGCAAACCTGAACCAATGTAATTTGGATGCCAGAACTTCTTTGGTATAGCTTGTTTCACTTTTGTCAATGAACCCGCTTTGTTGGTACAACTACAGGAATATTTTGTGTGCTCCCATCTCCACACTGGTAGTACACTCATAGCATAGATATAACCTAAGCCTGATTTTAGTAACTGAGGCCAACATTTTCTCTTAAAAGTAGTGTTTAAATCAAGACACCTACAAATAAACATAACCTGACTTTTAAAAGTTTGATTCCGGGGTTAAACAATGCTTGGAGGTACTCGGCACTTTTAAGGACTGAGCCACTTTAAATTGTACACCAAAAAGATCATATTCAAAAAGTAGCAAAATCATCACAGGACTTGACTTTTGGATAGGAAGTAACAATCTTAAACTCCAATTAAACACTTGATTTCTTTATACCTCAAGAAGGCAGGCATTCATGGACCTACAGTGGAAGTCAGACACCTTACCTGGTGAAATTCCTATGCCATCGACCCATGGAGCCTAAATGGAAACCATGCCTGCCTGCTTTGCTTTTGTGGGCGCAGATATGCCCTGAGATGGTCACCTCTGCGAACACGCAATTATTTATTCACGTATTTTAATACAGCTAAGCAATTAGAGCCTTAATTTGTCCAAGTCCTGTCTTGTACTGGAGGGATTTGCCTGTGCTGCCCTGGACCAGGCAAATTTCTCCAGCAGTGGACAGCTCAAAGCCACCTCCCTGCCTATATTGTCTTCTGTTCAACCACACGACTAGTCAGGATAACTCATTGAGTGCCACAACTTGCCATTTAATTCCATCTGTAAATGTACTAGAGAATCATTTTATATTTCCTTCCAGGTAACTGATAAAGCTATTGAGCAGTATTATGCCAAGAACAGATTCCTGTGAGTTCCCACTAGGAGCAACATGTGAGATGAATATACCTCAACTCTAATAACTTTTCAAGGTGTTTCCATTAACCCTTTTTTAATCCATTTGGTAACCCTGGATTATGCTGATTTCACACACTGTTCTTTTGTGTTTAACCACAGTGTCAACAAGGCTAAGTAAACGTTGGAAAGTAGTCTATTATTGTCAGCACCGTTATCTTTGTCAGCTTCATTTGTGACCTTGGAAAAAGCAGTATCAAGCTTGTTTGACAAGACCTATTATCCATAAAAATTTGCTGGCTGGCATTAGGCATGCTGTCATCTCTTAATATTTTGCTGGAAGTATACAGTTTCAACCTTCCAGTGACTTTGCTTGACCTATAGTTACCTGGACCATCTTGTTTAACCTTTAAAAATTCTGGCACAACATTTGCTTCTTCCAGTTCACTGGAACTCCCTGTGGTATGCCAAGATTCGTTAAAAAGCAAAAATAATGGTTTAGACAGTTCAACTCTATTAATACTCTCCTGTGCAACTTTGCTAGTCTGACAGAGGATTAAGGAGGAAATATTATTATTGGATTTCACTTCCAACTTCAATTTTAGAAGATCTGAACTTCTACTAGAATGACCTGCCAGCATTTTCATAATGAAGTGTAAAGCACCCAACAGTATCTTTGCTATAATGTCTCAAATAATCTCAAGTGCCTCTGTGCCTTTCAGTCACAAAATTCTTGAAATATTATAGGGACAGTTTACTTTTTACATAGTTGTTCTGCCATCTGTATTTCTTTTTGTCATGTTTCTCTTCTTCCTGCTATTGGCCTACATTGTATGGGAAAGTCTGGAAGTTTTACAGGATAAGATTAAAGGAAACATACCTGAAAAAAAACCCCAAACAACTGAACTTACGTATGGTCTTGTAAGCAACCTTTATGGCTGTGTTTGATATCATTTTTAGGAGCTTTGGGTTCAGCAAATGTTAATAAATAATCAATGTAATAATCTGATTTTCAGCAAACTCTTTAAACTGTAGGGGTTTGAACTTAAACTGTATTTAAGCACTAGCCCTCCAAATTTGGCATGCATTATTTCAAAAGCTATCGATTAAACATTTTTCATCTGCTGTCACATCTTATGGCATTATTCTAGCAGGTGGAAAGGCGAGATACTGTGTAACAATTTCTGCCTTATTACTCTACTTTATCTGAAAATACAGATATAAAAATTTATCAGGAAAAAACAATGACAGTATGAAAAAGATTCAAACTAAATCTAAGAAGCTTTTAAAATAGATTAGTGGATTTCATCATTGCCTATAGCTCTTATTTGCTGAATGGAATTACTAGCAATTACTAGCAAACTGTCAGGTATATCTACTAAATCTATACCTAGCATCTAGGTTTCAATATACTCAGTTTGAAGCATATTAGAATATTTCTTCAAATAATTAACTTCAGCTTCTACTCTTTTATATGGGTAAAATACAACCGAAACAGTGGAAATACAATGTTTTTGTGAATGCCTTTAGTTTGTGTGCATTAAATAAGAAAAAACACTTGGCCCTTTAAATAAGAAGATAAGAGCAGTAAAATTTGCACTTAACATGAAAATTGGTATGTGAAGTTCTCCCTTTAAATGGCAAAATTGATTGCTTGCTTGTGGGAGAGGGTTTACCTAGAAGAACTTTTTCCTGACATACAGCTGATACCACCATTCTTAATTGACTTTGCAAAGCCTCCTTCTGAATCATTACACAACACTAACCCACTCACTGATCTACCAAGAGGTATAAAAAAGGCTGGCTTTCTTTTTTAACATCAGGAAAAGTTACTGTATTAATAGACTGTTCTGTAGAATCTCCTACAATGCAAATATAACCATGGATTCAGGATTCTTTAGGTTTTGATTATGTCCATCTACACAGTGCTCTAATGTTTAAAAGCCCTTTCCAGTGTGGTATCCAATAGCTTATTTTTAAAAATAAACTTTGTCTGGATGAAATTTTGGGGTTCTTAGTTCCTAACTTTCTTTCACGTGACTGTGTGGCAGAAATGTTATAGACTAAATTTTATGAGCTCCACTTTTAGAGAGAATACAAAGTGAGAAAACGGCTACTAACACAGGCCACAACTGGACTCTCAAAGTGCTGTTTTAAAAGACAAAAACCTGAAAAAGTATTATAAATCATCTTCTCAATTTCAGTGGAGATTCCTTGCATAGGGATTTGGGTTCCTGGGATTGAAACAGCCTTGGAAGTAGAAGAAACAAATGAAAATCATGTATCTAATGAATCATAGTTATAATGACGAACAGAAACAGGCTAACCCAGTATCTTCTATGTGCTGGGACTTTCTTTGGTCCCCTGTCCAAGACATCTCTCAAGTCTGCATGACTTATGCTACAACTGACTTCAAGTCTTCTGATAAGAAGATATGTATTTTTCACGTATTTTCTGTTGTTGTTGTTTCAGCATATGAAACACCAAATATTTTTAGCCAATTCTACTTTTACCAAGCCAGAACATACGGCAAGTACCAAGTAAACTGGGATCCTAGCTATAAATCTTTTGTCAATGTTTCGCAGCTCCCCTACCATTTCTGCAGTAGCAGAATATTTTCAGCTAGTGAAAAAAGCTTCTACTTCTTGCAGTCAAAGAGTGGAATCAAGACATTAAAGTTTTGGTTTTTTTTTAAGGGAAGATGAAGCCTTCCTTCTATAAGGAAAAGGCCCATAAAGACCTTATTTTTCGATATGAAAACAGATATAGGTGGAAGTGATACTAAGAGCCACACTGACACTTGCACAGCTCAGTTTACATACCTAATTACGCTAATAATATTCTAAAACATCAGATGTTTGCACCCAAATTTCCATTTATAGCCAATATAAAACCAATGCAGACAATCCCTCTTTAAAAGTATCTGACAAAACTATTTCAAGTAGCTAAGAAACAAGACTCAAAATCCATGTGCTTTGTGCTTACACTGCCAAAAATGAGTTTGACTGAGATAATATAACTCTACAAAAACATTTGTTAACATGTTATTTATTTCCTTGTTTTGCCTAACTGCAATGTTTACTTTCTACCTGCATATGTTTGCACTTTTATTGTGCTCAAGACCACAACTTCAAGGAAATAAGGGTTTGTGCAAGAAATACTTAGTCCGAGTTTGTCAGTCTGAAACACTCAATGCAACATTCCTAAAGCAACACCATGCAAAAAGCCAATTTTCCCATTTCGTCTATGACCTGAAATTGTGAGGAAAGACAGGAAATTTACCCGATTCCTGGAGATAGCGATACACCAAGAAATTCACTTCGTCACTGGTTATGCTCATCTTAGCCCAACCTCAATATGATGAGGTTTACGAGAAGTGTGATCCACGCTCTGTTCAAAGGGAAAGAAAAGAACAGGTTTTGTTTTATCTCAGTTTAGTATTAAATCTGTTATCAAAAAAGATTTAAGGAGCCATTGCATCCCAATGTAAGGAACCCATTAAATATTGACAATCAAGTATTCAAGCTGTACTGTATCTTTTATTATAACTAAAGAGTAGTATTTAACATATATGAGAGAGTCAGAGGGAACATTTTATATCTTGGAAGCCTTTGCAAATGTCAACTCTTCTACTTCCGTGGCTTTACTACAGGTTGTTTGGATGCTCCTTTTAATGTGTGAGCATTTTCTTATGAGAACTGCTGGCAATTACAGTCATGTATAACACACCAAATCGTAACCTTTTTCCAGCCACAAATTTGTAATCTGTTTTTCTGTCCAGTAGTTCATCCACTGAAAAGACAGATTATTTCCTTACAAAACCATGTTACGCAGAGAATGTAAGTAAAGTTCCGTAAAACAGAAAAAACCCTAAATTTAAGACAGGATTACAAATTTTATTGGGGGGAGGGGGAGAGAGAAAATGCCATATACCTTGTGCCAACAAGGAATACAAATCTTGTGGTATTATATAATGTTATAACGTCTCTGCTGATTAATGGTGAGCAAGAATTAAACTTCAATTATTCATTTAAGCAATTGTAACCTTTAGTATGACAGTTTTACATTACTATTTTGGGCATATACTCTGATAATAAAAACACTGGGGTTTTAGGTGATAAATGTGTTTTGAACATTTTCCATTTCATCTTGATTCATTTGTTTGGGAACCTGACTTAAGTAGTTTGGTTTGCAAAGCCGTAAGTACTTCTCAGACATAAACTTTGCAGCTTTGTCAGCCACACCGTACCTGTAAGTAATCACATAAAGATTTGGATGCAGAAGCACTCCCTACACCCTTGTCACATTATTACAAGTGAGAGACGGGGGGCATGTGCTGTTTGTTTCAGTTTCCCATCCGTCTCTTGGCAAGTGAAAAGGTCTTTGTTCATCGAAAACCTCTTCAGTAATTCCTGTTGCCTGAAGTAGCACCTGCTACTGCGGGCAATACCGATCAACTACAAGTCTCCCGTGCTGATGATTTAAACCAGCAGGTCACTCATGACTGTAGCAGATGTCTCTGCATATTTATGTAAATAGAGGTCTTTCGAACTCTGGGAAGCCTTTTATTCTCCTGGGCTGCTGTATTTCACCAACGGCTTCAATGCAGGTTTACCACAAGGAACTATAGCTTGCTGATTTGGGAGACATCTTTATTTATTTATTATTATAGTTTACACCTCACAGAGAACAATGAGAAACAAAATACTGAAAATCTTGAAGTCTCAGTGGGGAGAATTTCATCCACTTTGGAAACGATGATGAGTTTCCATCTAAACGTGAGAAGAAACTTCTTTACTCTGAGGGTGCCATAGCCCTGGAACAGGCTGCTCAGAGAGGCTGTAGAGTCTCCTTCTCTGGAGACACTCAAAACCCACCTGGGCACATTCCTGTGCGATCTGCTCTGGTGAATCTGCTTTAGCAGGTAGGTTGGACTAGATGATCTTCAGAGATCCCTACCAACCCTGACCATTCTGTGATCGGTTTCTGCTAAGAGTGTGGCTGAGGACAACATCAGCTGTATCCACCATCCAGTCCTGTCACATGTGCCACGTATTGCCCTGGGAAGTCGTTTGGTGTCTTTTCTCCTCAATCCCCCATCTGTAAAACGGGCTCAAATTCCTGTGCCACAGGCTCAGGAGACTGGAAGCACTGGGAGCCCTAAGGGCTTCAGTGACCGAGGTTAGCAAATGCAGGCAGTGAAAGCAGCACATTCAGTATAACTTCACATGTACTTCCAGATAAACAGACTTGTTTCTGAATAATTAATAAATCCCTCTGCCTCTTTTTGCACAATCATCACCATACAATGAAGAACAAGGCAGACATTCATGGCAACAATTAAAGCCATTTTCATCCCTGTCTGAGTACTTAAAATACACCCGTGTCGCTGCTCTGGCCACGATAACAATAAATCAAGAAACTCTGATAGCTGTGGGTTTAAAAAAAACCACCCGACATAACACTTCTAAAAGCATTTTAAAAATAGCAGTTTCAGTATTTGGTGGTAGGAAAGTTGGTAAAGATGAAACCTCTTACAAAAATTCAGTTTCAGCAATGACGTACTTTGTGGTAAAATGAACTTTATTAAAAAAAAATCAAGAAACTACAAATGCTGTTTCTGGATGCATCCTGCTAATTTAAGACAACATTCTGTTTCCCACATACAGAGGGTTGCTTTGGGAAAGGGAAGGCAAAGGAGGAGTGTCGATTTTTGTTTGTTTTGCTAAAGAAGACTTTTCTTAAAGAAATTAAAACCAGAGAAAATCAGCCTGACTGCAAAATAAATAGTCTGACAGCCCCAGAAAAATCTCCACAGCAGCTACCTTTGTATCAGAATCCCAAGCACACCGAGTGGCTTGATTTACAATGCATTTCAACAGGAATTACTGTGACATATGTGTCGGATCATATCTTCATACACATTGTTACCATGCCATAAATAACCAGATGATCCCCACTCATACATTTAAGGTTTCTTCCCTCCCACAGATGCCAGTGCAGCAATCAGATCCACAACTATGAAGCTATTATCCATCCAAAACGATACACAGATCTTGGCTTTGCCCCAGAGAAATCTATTCATTAGAAATTTGGCTGAGCTATGAAAGACCATACTCAATTTCATTAACGCTCTTTTTGATTTCATTCTTCTCTGCAGATAAACATCCCAAACAAAAGAGGCTACAGAAGACATGGTGGGGAGGAGAGGAACATACTTATCTTTTGTGTATCTCCAAGTCTGATTCATAAGGAACAACTGCCCTCCCCCTCAATACGATTTTTTTTTTTTCATGTAGAAATGCAAACTTCTGTAGAAAATCACAGAAACCTTTAGTTATCATTGTGATAGATTTATTTCTGCTAATTGATGGTCTCCTTTAGTTACTGGAGATAGGTATTACCTAGATTAATAGTTTTTTTAAAAGAAATAAATTATAGCTTATAAACAACACTGATGCGCCTTCTAAGACATTTCACATTTAAACCAGCAATAACATCTTAATTCTTCACAATGTCAAGAGGATTTACTAAAAGCATTCAAACATGTGTTTGAGCTTTCTTTACTTGCAACACTTTTTCCTGTACTCGATTACACATAATGGAAAGTTCTATTTACTTCAACCTCGCCTTAAGAATTTGCCTTGTGATCCTGAAGATATTTGAGAATGTCCAAACATGTGAGCAGAGCCCACTAAGAATTCCTCAAGTATAAAGGGCCCTAAACATTCAATCCTCCCCCGGTGGATGGGTTGTCAAGATCACGCAAAATTAAATTTAATGCTTATTTTAAATAAACACTCAGCTCTCAGTTCAGCTGGAACAGGCTTGCAGAAATGCTTCCCATACAGAGGTAAAAAGCTGGGTTATTAGCTCACATACGCCACCGTGGTGTTTGGCTCTTGCTGAACTAAGTTGTTCCGCTGGAGTTGAGCTGGGTCCAGCAAAGCCAACCCTTGCAGCCCATTCCTCTGTGCTCTGGGCAACCAGGGCAGCTGGTTTCCTGGAGTACACCAACAGACCCCATTTGGCTCTAGGCACCGACATACCACTCTTCTCAAATTAAACCTTCCTGAAACACTGGCAATAGTGCTAATGGGCCGTGCAAGTACCTCTGGAGAAGGCAGCCTCACGTACAGCCGTGGTTCAGCACAGGACTAGTCAGGTCGACCAAGAATAGTTTATTTATATCCCATCCCCTTATTTAAGGATTGTTCTTCCTTCTTCTGGAATATTTTAGGTTGCCATAAGTAAGGGAGATCTGGCTGAAGAATCAAGGGAATATAACTTTTTAAACTTTGAAATAGCATCTTAAAAAAACTCCTCTGCCTCTCTCCTAAATCATCCTCACAAGGTCTTCCAGGGCCATGTCCTGACCTGCAGGCTAACCCTGGAGCAGGGGACAGCCAAGGCTATTTTGGGAATGAGCTTACATTTGCTACTTGAAGCAGCATTGCCATCCACAGGGACTGTGAGTTACCAGTCCAATCTTCCCCTCAGGAAGGCGGAAACAGGCCAGACGTCTAGGGAAAACACCTAAACTAAAATCTAAACCTGAAACCTAAATAGGAAGCTGAGCACTTCCCATTTCTGCATCCAGCCCTGTTGACAGAAATTCATCAGATGGATGGTCCGGCCCTTGTCCTACCCTCTGAAGAAACCTGCAAGCTCCAGTCAGCTTTAACTGAGTGCTGAGCAGTCATCAACTTCTGGGGAGGATTTTTTGGGGGTCATTATTGTTAAATAAACATCCTCCCCTCAAAAAACCAACCAAACAAACATCAAACCCACAAATTTTTATCTATCTCCTGGAGGTGCTGCACTATTGACCTTCTCATTTGACAAGACTAGGCCAAAACGTCTTTTGCCAATCAAAGTTTTAATGCCAAGATTGTAATTAAAATGATGGGGGGCAAAGAGAAATTGTATAACTTTTTTGGAGAAGAAAAAATGCAAAACGAGAGATTTAATAAAAATTAAAACATTCCAGGAAGTTCCAAATATTTAATGTTATCAAATTGATTCCTGGCCACATGGAACCAGAGTTCATGTACTTCTGCTCTCATTTTCTCGTCCATGATAGCTCCATGCATCAAATCACGTCTCTCAGGACCCACTACATTCTCCCCATCTCAGAGAAGAGAATGTAAACATGACAACTAAAATAGACTCCAGGAAGGCACCGTGACAGCATAGCCAAATCAATGTGTTACTGTTTTGCATATGCTCTGTAGCTTAATGAAAAACAACATTTCCCAAAGCCAGAAGCCACTTCTCACAAAACGAGTCACTTTCCTCCATCTCAGTATTTACTGTTGAAAAATACTTAAATCAGAATCCTTCAATGAGCCCTACGCTTCTGTATTTCTAGGCTGTGTCTTACGGTGGAGCCAGCACAGAGCTGGCAGCCAGCAGCTCTTCCCCAGGGGCTTACGAGCTCTGCCTGGCCCACGCCATCGCATTCCTCAGGCCTGGCTTCTACCACACCTGCCTCTCCTCCCAGAGGAACTCCAGTGCAATGCTTTCCCCAAATGCCAAAACCCAGCTTCTGAAGAGGAAAAGAGCACACTCGGCCCTCTCTCCCCTTGCAGTGTCTCCTGCCATTTCATGAAGCTAAAGAGTAAAACATCTCTTCTTTACAAGCATCCTGACAAGGGACTGAGACCATTGCATTCCTGCTGATTACCAGGCACAGAGTACGCAGGATGGTTCTTCCCAAACTCCACCTATGCCCATCACCAGAATAAAAGCGAGCCTTGTTCAAAATGCAGCTTGTGCATGCACAACTTCCAGACTCCTCCTTGTACGGACTGACACAATATAAACAGTGGCCCCTTTCAGAGATCATGCACTTGAAGAAAGCAAATAAAGCTGTGCTTACAGTAAGACCTGCACCATAGCTCTCTGGCCTTTCTTAACAAGGAGGCAAATAGTTAACTATCCTCATTCTCTAAGTTATCACCACAGGTCATCCAAACTATTTAATGACAAGAATGAGGCAACTGAGACCTCTCACAGCTATTGCCCTAGGCTCTTTACAGACGCTCACAAATGTCTTTGCATCACTTGTATGTTAATATTTGAGGTTTACTTCACAAACACAATAACAAATTTGTTGTTTTGTAGAGATGGAAGCTGAGATTCTGCAGAACAGGGTAATTTCCTATGAGACTGGTTATTGTGCTGTACAGTATTTGCTGTCTCACAGCTCTGTCAACCGACATTTATAGCACCTCAATAAGGACAGGGACCTCAAAGAGAAAAGGCAATAGGCTTGCCAGAACCCGCATTACCACATATTAAGGCTGGCTCTTTTGGTTTTGTTTTTAAGTCTATGTCTTTACACTGGCCTTCTGCTGATTTTTAAAAGGTCACACTAAAGTAAAACAAACCCAGGGAGTTCCAGCTCATCCCCATCTCACTGCTGCCTGTAAGACCACGCTCTGATGGGAAGAAGTAACAACCACGTTCGTATCTGAGTGCTTCAGGAAAAATGGCGAGGCTATAAAAAGGTTTAGCTTAGACCCTGACATGTTAGGGTATCTCACACAATTAATCCCTGAACTCAACCATACCAGTATTGAAAATCTGGTGCCAATCAAGAGAAGGTAATGACAACTATACACATGTGGCAGTGATCAATGAACCTGCAATTCTGTCTCGAAGATGTCACTCCTGAAGAAACAAATGCTATGTGGGCAAATCTGACAAAAACAGGGGTTTAATTTAAAAAAAATAAAAACTTTGTTCAGGGAGAAGGTCAGTTTACTATGCAATACTCATAAAGGCATGGTTTTGAACAGATAAATCTCTTTTTAAAGCCTAACTGTGGCTACTGTACTTATCCTTTTAAAAATCTGCAATAAATTCACAAAATGGTTATCTTGTCCTGGCAAAAATACTGACAAAATAGTGCAGAACTCAGTAAAACACCAAAACATTTAAAAAAAGCCCATCAAACGGAATACAAAAACATTAATAAAAATAACTTGGCCAATTAAACACTTTGGTGGGTATCACTGCAGAAAGTTTTATTTCTGCATGAATACCACTTTAAATTATGAATTACATTTCAAACCGAAAAGCCATTTAGAACCAAGCCCACATCTATTTATTTAAAGAAAAAAAGAGGGCAGCAAGAGATATTCCATCAATTTCTAAGTGATATTCAAACATTTTTCAATTAATCCAGAATTTCCAGCACAAAATAACTGATCGTCAACACAAACCAAGCCTTTCATCATCAAGTTCCCAGCAAACTCTGCTTCCACCAAAAGATGCAGAACTGTGCATCCATTCTTTCATACTTATAATCACTTAGTCTGATCAGGTTATTTTTCAGTTCTCAGCTGGTTTACTTAATTACATCAGCCTCCAGCATTTCAGTTCTAAGATTCAAGTGGATCGTTTCCAGCTCCCTTTGCTGAAGAGTGAAATGGGTCTTCCCGTATTGATCTTTCCTTTTTGGCAATTTGCTAAGGGAAAAGAAAGCAAACAAAACCAACCGCTCTTCTTAATTAGTGCAATTGTGTTATACCTCTTTTATAGCTTAGTTCTAAGAACAGCCAACTTCAATTAAGTTCTTTTTTTAAAAAAAAAACCAAAAAACAAAAATATTGTTCACATAATTATATTGTACGGAAAGCTCCAGGAAGCCAAAAACAAGATTGATGAGAGAGAGTAAAGGTTGATATTATTTCTAGAACTTGCAAATGAAATTAAATTAATTGTTTTAAAGTAGAAAAGGAAGGAATTACAGAGGCTTGAGAAATCAAAACACATGATTGGATTTAGTTTGAGAATCAAGATACCTCATCGCTCTTGGAACAACTGCAGTCAATTGGGAATGCTGCCACTAAACAGCACCAGAATTTTCTTCCTTACATGAGCATAAAATGGCAATTAGTACAAACTGGGGGACAATAGCATTTGTCCACTCATTTCAAAGCAATTAGGCCAAAAAACATGATTGTCTGATTGTGTGGTTACTTGTCTGTGTGCGTTTCCATGTACGTAATGCAATAAGAAATGTGTTTTAAATCTCACAAGTAGAGCTACATGCTCAAAAGTTAAGGAAGACTGCAACTTTAAGAAGATGGCACAATCACTCTGTGTATATATATTTGCTTTTCTTGATTTCTGGCAAGAGGGACAGTGTATTAATATTATCTCAAAGTTAACTTTTCACTTCATTTTCCTGGATTTTTGCTAGAACCTCAACAAAACCAAAAGGAGCAAACTTTGGCTTTTAGATTTTTAATCAGTGCTTCACATTCACAGAGTACTGAGGTGAAAGGAATGTGATGACATGAATTCCTACCAGAACTGGTTGTACCTGTTTCAGTTTCCTTCTCTGACCTCAGACGTGAGTAAAATTACGCAGTCGAACTTTTGGAATTAACATTCCCCCAAATATTGTAGAATAAGGCACAGTTTCTTTTTCAGCTGTCTACAATTTCTCCAACACCTAACAGTAAAGACCCACTGAAACTTCAGCATGAGGTACCTGAGTCCTAAGCTTGCCTGTAAGAATGGACACAGACATACAACTGTGATGAAACAGGCCAAGGTCCAGTAGATAAAACATTCACCTTTGAGGTGACACCATACAACTGAGACAGAAAAGGAGCTTCTAAAAACCTCCATAAGGCCCTGAACCACCTGCTTCACGGGTAGCAGGGCTTAGCAGGCATGATGCCCATTTTAAAAGAGGCAACGCCATAGCAAGGAACACAAGAGTAATGGGCCTGGCAGGACAAGTGAGAGACAGCCTGGAGGCCTTGCTGAAAGATGGAATATCTGAATACAGCTTTTTGAATTATTCCTGATTTTTATCCTGCAAGTTTGGTGTTTAAAACGGTGCAACTCTGGCAGCAGGGGCTAAAATCCTGATTTTCCCCAACACATCTGAATGCTTTAACTAGGCTGCAGAATCAGGCTGCGTCTTGCTTACGTGCCTTATTTTTGAAGAGCGAGACAAGGATAAAACATTCCTGTGTGGTTTTTACCACATTCCTTACATAAACCAGTACCTACACCACCCTGAGGGTGAACCCTCATTTTAAACACCACATCATTATTCACCTTACTGGTTGCAATGGTATTAGTGCCAGCTACACGGGTAGGTATCTCCATCACCCAACACCTCATGGAAAGGCATGGCCGGTGTGTGGCATAACCACCGCCGAGACTGGGGTCATGACGTGCAGGAAGTGTGAAGGGGTTTGAGACATTTTCAGCCCCGTAATCTTGTATTTCATTCTCTCGTCTCAGAGTCACAAGGTCACGCTCTCTAGGCAAAGGGCAGCAGCGCAAACACCGCAGGGATGCCATGGGGAAGGGCCTGTTTGTCCATATACCTGTCGTTTTGTGTGCTACTCCTTCCCACCCACAAGGCCCAGATACACTGTAAAACCTGAGTTTCGGTTCCATGTACATTTGAATTCCATGCTATTTTAGTATCTTTTAAGGCGGTTTGACACAAGTGCGGTTAAGAGAAAGACTAAATGTAAAAGCCATTCTGGTACTACTGTCTCATGACAACACATATAGCTTGTGTGGCAAAACCAACCCTTGGACTTAGCAAAGCCCTATGTATAAGATTATATAAACCAACAGGAGCCTGCCCTGGGCTATAAAAAACCCTGTGCAGAGTGGCCCTACAGGGCTGCAGGGCCCTAGAAGCAGCAGATGGGAGAAGCACCAGCGTTGTTCATCGCACTTGGGAAGAAGACGGGCACATCCCTGACCCCTCGCCAGTTGGGACTGCATGGCCACCCAGTGAGCGAGAGCCGCTCTGAGGAGCTGCTGAGGTCCAGAGACTAGCTGGGATCCCAGCGGTTCACATCTGGATGGCCTCGGGCAAAAGGAATGAGAAGAAACGTAATTAAGGGGGTGGGGCTTCATTAGTTTCTCAGCAGATGTTACTAAGAACAGTCTGACGTTATTTTTCCACCATATCTTTATTTTCATTTTTTCCCCCAGAGGAAGCAAAGGCAGTAGATCTTACCATATATTTCAACCTTAACTTGTTTTCCGTGTAGTACTGTTAAAAGTGTAGCTGAGGATCTTCTTTATCTTTATTATTATTATCGTTATTGTACAAGAGGAAAAAGCATTTTTCCCGTTTGCTTATAATTCCAAAATAGCTGAAAGGATTATACTCTGAGTTAGAGATGATATAAATACTTTTCAGACTCACGACATGGAAAATTTCACCCTCCCAAAACAACTATTTTGTAAATTTTAGAATATGTGAAAACAAATAATTATAAAGGAAACTATTTTAAACTTTATTATTGCAGATCCTATTATGAACTATTTATAAATATATTAACTATGGCTATAAATACTTAATGTTTTCTCTTGAATAATCCCAAGAGAATGGCAATGTTAAATGTCGTAAGGACAAAGATCATATAGGATAGCACAACAGAAGAACAGAAAAATAATACATAAATTCAGAATATTTCCCTGCTCTGTATTTCTACCTCCAACATTTAGCTCTTAGTGGAAATTTATTGGCTTTTTTTTTTAAACACTAGCTTTACTAAGTTTAGTCCTGGTTTATATTGGTTTTAGCTCTGGAAAAAGGTCACTAAATGCCTCAGTTTTTATGGAAGGTATAATGCTACTTTCCTTGCTCGGAGGTGGAAGGGGAAGAAAAAAGGATGGAGAGATATAATTCGCTTGTAAAGGATGCCTGCAGAAACTTCTAAGCAACCACTGGAGTACAAGCTTATTTCTGAGTTACTTCTCTGCATTCACATTGCTAAATATTTCATAGAAAAACTTCCCATAAAATCAATACAAAGAATTAAGACTGAGAAATCTCTGTTCTATGAAAATCACCTCAAGCACCAATTTCAGATACTGTTTTTTCTTTATTTCTTTCAGCTTTTGCTCTGTATACTCTATATTCAGACTGCAAATGGCAAAGAAAAAATCACGGAGAGCACATCCATTAATATGATCCAAGTTTTACAACACTGTCACACATATTATCTGTCTTTTCATCTGTCCTCCTTCCTTTGTATGCTGAAAGTACCCATCATGGTTGAGGCAGTCCCTCCGTTATTTTAGGTTTTCCTGATTTTCTGTCTTACCGGTAAGACAGAAAGTTCATGCTTCTCTCTTTAGCTGGAGGGCGTTTGACCATTTTTACAAACTCATCACTGTCCATGTATGGAGCTACAAAAGGTACAAAGGTTTTTCCTGCTCCCAATCTTCTATCAATTTTTTACGTTTCAATGTGGTATTTTGCTGCTTCCTCCAGTCTAGGGATAGCAGGAGACTTAGGCGGCAGCACTTCGTAAGGTTTGTGTATTCAGACAGTATTTCAAGAGCAACTTGCCAGTTCTCACTAGTTTTTTTTTTTTTTCCCATTTCTAGATGAGTGAAGAATGTACAATACTGAAAGATAAAGCATCACATTTCTTGCGGCAGCACCATGAAGTCCTACACAGCCCTGGTATAAATAGCAAAGCCTATAGATTAAAGGGCAACACGAAGAGGAAAGCTTTTTAACCTACCGTTTTAACCTAAACAGCCTAGAAACTAAGATGAACTTAAAAATCCTCGGGGAGTCAGAGACTGACATGACATAATCTAAGATTTTCATTTAAAAAAATCAGCTGAATACTTCTCAGAGAAGATTTTTACAACACAGTTATTAGACAACTCAGGTTAAATAAAATGCACTCCCCTTCTTTAGAAACTACAGAGAACTGAAGCTTTAAATCCATATATACAGGATTTGAGAATCTTTTAAAGGTTTTAATCCCTAGACAAGAATTGTTTGATCAGAAAATTATAAGGTTCTCCAAGAAGGACTCCAGGGAAGCTAGGGTTGATCAGAAGGGTTGAAGTTGTCAATCATATGTTTGCTATTACAAAAATATTATAAAAGCCACTGAAAGTCAGTAGGATTTTGGGTGCCTTTAGGCTTGAGGGTCACAGGTTGGAAGAGACCTCAGGAAGTCTCTAGTCCACCCCCCTGCCCAAAGCAGGGCCAGCTCTGGGGTCAGATCAGCTGCTTAGGGTTTGGACCAGTCGGGGCTTGAAGCCCTCCAAGGATGGAGATGGCACAGCCTCTCAATCCAACCTGCTCCACTGTCTCCTCTTATGGGAACACACAGGAAAAAGTTTCTCCTTGTCCCAGCCTCAACCTTCTGCAACTTGCACCTGTTGCCTCTCATCCTCCACTGTTGTGAGGAGCCCGGCTCAGTCTCCTCAATAATCCCTTGTAGGTGCTGGGGGGCTGTTAGAAGACATCCCTTCTCCAGGGTGTCCCAGCTCCCCCACCCCTCCTCACAGGGCAGATGCTCCAGCCCCACCACCTTGGGGTCCCCCAAAGCTCCTCCCTGTTTGTCCGGATCTTCCCTGTGCCAGGTCCCAATACTGGACACAGTATCTAGATGGGGTCTGACAAATGCCACACAGAGGGGGACAATCCCTTCCCCTGACCAACTGGCTGCGCTCCCGTTCATCCAGCCCAGATGATTGGTTTCTTGTAGTTCATACAAAGAGAAATTACTCTAGTGTTATAAAGATGCAAAACCTCCATACGGCTTTCAAATGAACATCAGTAATGCTGTTAATTGAAAAGAAGTAATTTTTCCAAATTGGAACAGTTTCACTCATTGTCCTCTTTACTAGTTTTATTTGGAAAAAGAATTTTTATTTGGAAAAGACATGAATGTAGGTAGATGGGGTAACACTCCATGCTGTCATGTCAACTCGATCTTCTAAGGATGCTGTAACCAAGTGAGTATTTTAGTCATCCAGCACCTGGAACATAATTCTCAAAGTCTGGTTGGCTACAAAATTCCCTCTACAAAGAATGGGGAAAGTTATGGGCCTGTTTCAAAGATTTATGTGTTTTCCTGTAGCCGTGGATTAGATTCTGTCTGAGACTGTGATTCATTGCTTCAAATTTCCCCTCTAAATCCAGGCTACAACTTGTATCTTTGGCTGTAGAGAACTGACTCAGTATTTTTATTTGAAACAAACAAACCAACCAACCAACCAAACCAACAAACAAAAACAACAACAACAAAAACCCACGAGAAAGGTGGCAGTGGAAGTGGTATAAGAGATTTCAGAGACTGAAGATTAATGTATTCTCTTAAGAATTAGTGGGTTCAAACTTGCATTTTCCAGCTCCCAGGAGAGCACACTTCACACCCAGTTACAGGTTGCTGAAAAAAAACTCTGTGGAACAAAGAACATGAGACTCACGAGCCAGAAGGATGGCGGAAAGAAAACAGCCCTATAACCCCTCATCATGATCCCTTGCTTATTGCAGGTATCTTGCAGCTGAATCATGAACCATATACTTTCCAATTTTTTCATCACCAATGAAAAACATGCCCAGTAAGTATGAGCATCCAGGTACTGCTTACCCAAAGGGGAATTTTCATTAACTTTTTCACTCTTTGCTATTTTTTACTTATGTTTTACATTTCCTCATTAAGGGAAGATAATTTTGGTCTCTTATTTCCAAAGAAACTCAGGAGCCTTTGTAGTATTATGCAAGAAGCAGACATCAACACCTATATTTAAGTGTGACGCATTATAAGCTTATATTATCACTTATAATTTGACTCAGTTTTAACTATTTGGACTGTAAAGCTCCATGGTGAGTGTTTGCTTCAGGCAAAATTTTCTCTGGAAGGCATAAGCAAAAATAGTTCAGTCATTTCAGAGTGAAGGCGGGAAAAACTCAGTTTTGCTGATATTTATAGAGCTGTTTCAATGAGAATCTCTAGTGCTTCCATGCTTCAGAGCAGGGACTTGACATTTGGCAGAGAGGTTGCTCTCATGGAAAAGCACCTTTTCTGTCACAGTGAAAATCCACTCAAATCTGATTAAAATAAAACCTCCTGAAAATACCACTTGCATACGCTCTGCACAGGTTTGTTGCAGGCCTGTAATTGAATTATCAAAATATTTTCCTTGCACGAACTTTGCTTCCTACTCGGGGTGACAGGAGCTCCAAGTGTTTTTACAGAAGGGAAAGCGGACACGTGCTGGTGCAGACGAAAGGGCAAGGGATGGGGCAGGCATGGGGAAAGGTGAAGGGCATCACGACTACATGGCTGAGGGGTCGCCGAGCTGGTAGTTTGAGGTGTCTCATCTCTCTCCAGACAGCAGAGAACAGTCTATCCTCCCAACAAGTATTTCACAGGGAAAATTAGTATAGCCAAAAGATAACACTGATTTTGAAATTTCTCTGCTGTCCTTCATACTGATTTTTATCAGTGGTTTATTCCTGCACATTTAGGACATCTGATCTTTAATGCCTTATAGCTGTATTTATTAACATATTACTTTTATTATTTTTATGAGTTAAGAATTTTTCCTTCAAGCATTCAATTATGAGACTTAGCTAGGTTAGGGAATTATTTTTTTAAAAGGATTTTTTTTTTTTTCAATAGAAAGTAGATTTTTTTTCCTCTCCAATTTGTCTTTTCTCAGTTAAGAATAGGCTTAAATAGCATTGCTATTTGCTTATAAGGACCTTTATTTTACTCGGGTCAAATTTAATTTGAAAACTGCAGAAATTTTTAGCTCTTAATAAACGGTTAATATTGAGTCAACTCCTTCAAACATCAGAAATGCACACAAACACACAATGTCCAACGCATGCTCATTCTCAGGGACTGGGTTCAAAGACAGAAAAGCAACAAAACCTCTTCTGGTCAATGTCACTTTTAAGGTGCTGCATTTTGAGAAGGTACATTTTTAAGTCTTTTTGGCTGTCACTGAGCAATATTTTGGTACTATAAACCAGAAAAAATGTGATCAAATAAAATGTATCAGTGAAGAACCATTGTTTAAACTTTTATTCACTACAGAGTGGTAAAGAGCTGATCTGGAGCTTGAGAAAAGCCATTCTAAACCCTACCACCTGCAAAGGAAGCAAGGATTTACTCTTAAGACTTTCTGAATGATGCAAAATATTATTCCTTTCTCTCTTTCATTAGTAGAAGTCTTAAAATTTAACCTGATGTTTAAAAATGCTTATAATCCCACGGGTTCTAAATATATTTTCCCCCATCAAATACACTGATGTAGATGATCCTCCTTCCAATCAAATATCTTGTGGAAGCCTAAAGAGAGGAAAAGTTTTGACCAATTCCACATTTCATATTAATATATCACTGCTACCTGATATGGTAATAGCTTTTTGTTATCTGTAAGAAAAGGAAAAAAATACTGCCAAAGATATTTTGTAAAGGAATTTTACTCTTTAGCTGCTGATACTTCAAACCCAGACCTATGTGCAAGACTTCCACAATTATCCAAAACTGTAAGATACTCTGTAGGACATGTAGTCACTAAGATGCAATGGATATCTATTTATAATAAAGGAACCCCTTAAAATTGTTTGACTTTATGTGACCTAAACAGTAAAAGGATAATTGCATGTCTCTTCTTTTTTTAACTTAAACTCTCAGCTTCCTTATTTCAAGACCTGACATGGGCACAAGCCTTACAACACTTATCATACACCCAAAATCAATCAATTTGGACTGTTTTTTTTTTTTTTTGGGGGGGGTGGGGGGTGGGCAGGGGGGCTAATAATTTAGGCACCTCTCACTGACAAAGAAAACCGGTTATTATTAGTAATAAAAACTGAATTTCTTTTGGAAGGATTGCAATACAAAAAGCAGGAAAATAAATCAAAATTCAACATGGAGTGTTTTTATACAGTCAATAATGATAATAATAACCAAAGAAAAGCATAGTTTTACACACGCACAAATGACCCTTCTCACATAAAGAGATGGGTATCCTACCTCAGGAGTTAACCATGTCACCATTAATGACTTTTATTTGCTCTATATTTTCGAAGTGCTCTTAAACATTAACTAATACATCTTAGAAGCTTCTACATAGGTTTGACTGTTACACAGGGTTTCTCAGGGTCTCTTTAGATGTCAGCAGTGGTTTAACCATTATGCTCGTAAGTCACCACATCCATTCTCTTCCACAGTGAAGGACCACAATGCATCTGTGACGGACATAAATGCAAAGCACATGTTTTGCAAATTCACATCTCTAACCTCTCTGATCATTTCAACTCCCAGCAACAAGCACAAAATCATTTCTGCTGTTTCTTGAAAAGCAAAGCTAACCACAGTCCTTCTAGTTCCACCTCAGGTTATACCATAACATAACCTGCCAGCAACGTTACTACATAAGAATGGCTCTTGAGAGACTTTGAGTAATCCTTCTGACAGAGCGTATTAAAAAAAGACCAGAAGCATGAAGCATCCACTCATGTGTCAGCTGTTCACTTTTACTCCCAGCCCTGCGCTAAACTGGCTTTCAGCTCTTACTGATCCTCTCTGCCACCACAGCAGCAGCAACCAGCAGAGCTCCATCCATCCATCCATCCATCCATCCATCCATCCATCCATCCATCCATCCATCCATCCATCCTCACCAGTGAATTTCCAGAGAGCACCTCTCAATTAGTGCAGGGGTGGCTGACATGCTCTGGCTAAAGGTTCAAGTGCTAAAGCATCTCCAGATGACTGATCTCACAAATCAGTTGCATATTTTTGACTGTAAAACCCATGGAGAGGTGGAGGAAAGAGAAGCCTGGGGACAAGAAGTCAAATAAATTTCTACCAGCACGGAGGGAGAAGTAAGTAACAAATAAATCAGTGACTTCAAAATAATTCTCATGAATCAAACAGCCCTGTGAATGCACACAGTGTTGTTACTTCATCACTAAATATGGTCCAGTTCCCTATAATGTTAAATTTTAAAAATACTCTGTAAGACTTACAGAGCAACTAAGATGCAATGGACATCTATTAATAGTAAATGAATCCCTTAAAATTGTTATACTTTATGTGCGCTAACCAGTGAGTGAATAATAGCATGTCTCAATATATCAATTCTTATAATCACTCTTTGAAACAAATATTCAGTTGCAGCAGCTTTATTTTTAAATTGGGGCAATTGGCTTATCTAAAGTGAAGTGCAAAACTTCTATTTCAATTTTTTACAGGGATGCTTTTTGCTTATAAGGATACTTTTCTGTAAATTCTATGCTCATGTGAAGTTATTTAAAACCAAGTTGCTGGAACGCCTATGAGGTGAAGCCGAAGGGGTAAACCATTCACACTCGATGTCTACAAGCGCTCTATTCACCATACAACAGACGAATCACCATAGAGACAGAGCAGCTCATTGAGTCACCTTACCATGGGTGGTTGTTAAAATTAAAGTTGTAAAGGCTACTAAATGATATGGCCGCTCCTGAAACCGGTTGCTGTAGCAGCCACCTTTTCTTCTGCAAAGGCAAAACCATTCCCCAAGCTCCTGTGGAACCAGCCAGCTGAGCCAGAGAAGAGGCATCAGGGACTTCTGCATGTGGCAAGGTCTGAGCAGAGTTTGAACTGTGGGGCTTAAATTCAGGGGACCGGTGGCAAACTGCATAATGAGAGAGCTGATGGGTAGGACAGCATCCTGCCCTTCTGGGGACGTGGAAGAAAAGCTTCAGTGAAAGGGCAAGGACTCATGCACAGTGAAGAGGAGGAGGATGCCAAGTTGTGGGAAGCAATCGAGGGAGAGTTGTGATGGGTGAGAGTGCCAGCTGAAGCGAAGCTCCATTCCAAGAGCAAAGAAATGGGTTCCTATTTAGTTCCTGCTGTTTAATTTTAACCTCTAATGGCATTTAGGAAACACCACTTACTTTGATTACAGGTGAGGTTATAAAACAGAGAAGTTGCGCAACCCCTTCTGCGCTGTGTGTATTCTGGAGATTTCACAACTCCTGAAAACCCATACCACATTGCCCCACTGAAACCACTCAATGGTGCTAAAAAACCTGGAAAAAAACCCGACATTAATTTCCCTCTCTCCCTAAGATCACACATGAAAAAAGACTTGTATTCAGCAAGTGGAATAAATGGGTTTCACACTAGCGGAACTGGTGCCTGTAAATATACTTTTAAGGTAACACGACATTTCTGTCATTTCAAGAAATCATCTGTATTCTTTAGGTATAAGCAGGACACTTGCTCATGCCACTTTCAGAAGAAAGGAATAACACACAGAAGAAAACTATATTGTAAGTAAATATTCCCAAGACAAGATCTGAAATATTACTAACATTAGATGTGAATACACTACTCTGGAGACTTTGTCTTCATTCAGATGTAAGACTAAACCATTTGCACAAAGAAGACAGCTTTGCACACTAAATACTCTCACACCTCTGGAAAAGTAGGAAAAAAAGTTACTCATGGTACCAAGTGTATATCCCCTGTGTTCTTCTTCCCTGTTCGAAAGAAGTGTATCATCCCTCTTTATACAATTGTCATATAAAAGAACCACACAGGAGAACAAAGAGCTGCAAGCACATCTCCAACCTTGTGTTAACTCAGAAATCAAATTCTCTCTAAAGTCTAAATTCCTCAGCTCTTCCTAATTCCCATACATCTTCTTAAATTTTGCCTGAATCCAGGGTAAGCTAATGGGCTGACCAACTCGGGTGGCAATGGCAGAGAACAGTTTACATGCAAAATCTGCTACTGCAGGCCCTGGGGACCCAGTGGCGTGGACCTGTTGAATCTCTGATCTCAATCCAAGTCCAGCCATAAGTGTGATAGGTAACACAGATGTGGTTAGTTTTTACGCAAATAACATGACAAATCAGACTCTCTTGCCTGCACACACCACTCTTCTGATAGGCAATATAAATCAGAGACAGAATGGCCATTAGAGGACCTACAAAGTATTCAAGAGAATAGCATCCAGGTCCTTCATGCTAACACTTTCTGTTCGATATAAAATGGCAGTCTTGATGTCACAAATGTATGAAGATAATGAGATGCTCAGTGTTCAACAAATCAGATCAAGGTGATTTACAACTATTCTCTTAACAGCATCTCTAGGCTTCCTGACAGCATCTAAAATAGTGCCTGGACTGCTTGATGTGGCTGGAGAACCTCAATAGATTTATCCAGCATATCCGTTAACAATAAAAACTGCGAGACAGACTTGTCATAGGTTACAGTGTTCAGGTTAAGAACTGAAACATTAGTTGTTTAGGTATGATACCTCATTAAGATTGTGCTCAAAAGCTGCTATTGTGCCGCCTGTGACACAGAAATGCTTGTCAGAAAACCAGTCATTAATATCTCTATCAACCCTCCTGCATGGAGGGGTTGTCATTGAGTTTCACTGTTTATGGCTATTTCTGTTGGTTTAAAATAATTCTTCCTGGACTGGGCTTTAAAAAAGAAAGACTCTGGTCAATGTACTCCTGTAGATCAATTAAAAAGTTTCATTCTTGCTTCAGAAAACTTCTTCACACAAGATCACAACATAAGCCATTTACAAGATGGCTGAATAAAGCTGACTGGCATGTGGCGCAATGTAGCAACTTGTATGACAAATTTGATAGAACTTCATTTAAAAACTTTAAAAAAAAACTTCTAAAAGTTTAAAAACTTTTAAATGAATTCTTCAGATATGAGTTAAGTTCTACTACTGCTCTCAATCTGTTGCAGAAATACCAAACCTGAAATCTCAAAATATTAAGAAGAACTGTAACATTTCCACTGCCTGCACTGAACCACTTCAGTTCACATGGGCTCTTTCAGGGTGTTCAGAAACCATGTCGTCCAAAGTCTCCTTGAGGATTTTGTTCCATGAGAGACCAGGCCATTCCCAAGGATGAAAAGGAGCCTGGGTATTTCCCACCAAGCTTGACATTGTTTTGCCATTTCCTGAATGAGCGTATCAGTCCTTGGCCACCACACAAATCATCTAGTCAGGACAGGCTATTTTTATAGTTCCCAGATGGTCTTTATGTACTTTCACGCATGACATGAGCTTTGCAGGATACAACCACTCTGCCGACCTTGGTACGTGTGAAACTGTTCTCTCCAAGCAAAGAAAGGTGGGAGCTGTGTCGTGCACATGGGTACGTCTATTCATAGCTATGTCATGCACTTTAGCTAGCACTGCATCATTTTATTTTCACAATGTACCTTGACATTCGTCATTGGCAAGAGTTCAATTTGTGTCATAAAAAATATACCGTCTGCAGTCTCAGTTCGTTCTAGTTATCTGCTGCTTCCAAAGGGAAATGTGACAAGCCATTTGCATTCAGGAGCCGATTGCTGCTTTTGACCCAGCTCCATATTTTGACAGCAAATACTCAGCAGTATTACCCATTTCTGAAATTATATTGGAGATACTATTGATATTCAGCATTTCTGAATAAACTTTCAAAATATTCCCTTGAAGCTGTCTTCACATAGTCTTGGGACTAATAAGAAAAAATAATCCAGATCCAAATATTTTGACCTCACCATTATTAAAACTGTATGACTGAAACATAATAGCCAGCTGCTTCTAGGAGACCCAACAGAAACCATATCACCAATTACACTCCTTTCTGACGATAACCAGTTATTCATATAGTTTGCTGCTTAACAAAATGGGTAATTTACCACCTGCACAGCAACCCATGTAAATGGACGTAAAGGGTGTTAGTCCATGAAGCAAACCAACAATTTTGATGTGGTCAGGATGCTCACAGCCTCTGAATGCTCCTTTCACACTACTGAGACCCTAGAGCACAGCAAAGTGCAAGTGTAGTTTGGGAGACCACAGAGAAGGTGGCGCCCATTGTATGAAAGCAGAGACAACTCTTTATCTGCCCAAGAATATTAGTTATGGGGGAGGAATTTTAAAAATGTCCCTGGTGCTTCAGCGGCCCTTTTTGGCTCATTACTGTGTAGCTCCAGGCCATTAACTGAAACCCAACTACACATCAACAGGGGTACTGACACATGACAGAAAAGTCTTGTGGATTTGGACTTGTAACTAAACCAGCAAATAACAACTTCTGTATGACAATGACTTCAGGCACTTGTTCAACTGGTTTTCATATTTTGCTCCACTTCTGGGCACTACATCAACATACAACAACTTCAAGTTGTTGATGATGAGGATGAATAACATGTTGGTTTCAAATAGGTTTATACATAGAAGACAAGCAGCATTTTATGGAGCTGCAAATGTAACAAAAAAGTGACAGTATGCATAAAAGCCACAGGACACACAACAAAAAAGATGTAATGTGCCTTTTTTTGTCTCACTTGGAATAACTTCATAATTTTAGTACAGTGTTATAACAAAATTCCCCAAGGAACGTTGTTTTCTCTCTCCATTAGGGACTTGAGAAAAATCTGCTCTGGGTGTCTTAAGCTCAAATTACACCTTTCAGTATTAAACTTCTTGGTCTATACTTTTCAGAGAACTGACATTTTCCTTCCTCATATTCAAAACTCTCTACAGTTTTAAAAGCAAGTCTGGTGCTCAATACAGTCACACAGCTACTGGAGAGTGTTCAGAAGAGGGCCATGAAGTTGGTGAAGGGTTAAGAGAGGAAGACATATAAGGGGTGGTTAAAGCCACTTGGTTTGTTCAGCCTGGAGAAGAGGAGACTGAGGGGAGACCTCATGGTGGCTACAGCTTCCTCACAAGGGGAGGAGGAGGGGCAGGCGCTGATCTCTTCTCTTTAGTGACCAATGACAGAACCCGAGGGAATGTCACGAAGATGTGCCAGGGGAGGTTTAGGTTGGACACGAGGAAAAGGTTCTTCACTCAGAGGGTGCTGGAGCACTGGAACAGGCTCCCCAGGGAGGTGTCACGGCCCCAAGCCTGACAGTGTTCAAGAAGAGACTGGACAAAGCCCTCAGACACACGTTGTGAACTGTGGGGTTGTCATATGCAGGGACAGGAGTTGGACTCAATGATCCTTGTGGGTCCCTTCCAACTCAGGACATTCTATGACTATATGATACCTTACATTAATCTCTCTGACCTCAAAACTAAGCAAAATAAATGCCCCTGAACAAACTAAAAGAAGAAATGCCACTCTTGGATAGCTGAATTGTGTCCATAAAGATGGCAAGAGACTATTACTGGAAGCACAGACAATTTTTCTTTAGTTGGTTTAGCTATGGAAACCAGGGCTACAGGCAGAATGAAGCACGCGCCCCAGAAATGCGCTCTAGGAGTACCTCAACTTGCAGCCTGGAAGGAGACGTGGGTCTCGCTCTTCCTCCTGAGCTCTCACAGGCTTTGGACACAGCCTGCAAGGAAGGACCCTACGGTGTGGCACCAGCTGCTCCCCCAGCCCTGGCTACTCACTGCTGCTCCTGCCTCACACTCAGGACAAGTTGCTGTGACAAACCTCCAGCCCACACTGGCAGTGGATGAGCACCCCGGGGCCCTGGTGTCACCCCTCAGTACGTCTGAGTGCTACATCAGGTGTGACCTTAATATGAACAGCAGCAACTGATAAAAACAAATGGATAAAAACCCGCTACAGCATCGGTCCTGCCACTGAAAATGTCTCTGCACAAGAGTTTACGTGGTGCAGAGGCAGCAATCCAGGTGGAACTTGTATCTTACAACTAAAGCAAAACATTGTGTGATATATTAAGCGACCTATGCACTCACCAAATTATTTTTCTATATTTTACTAAAGAGAAAAAGCCCTTTTTAAAAAGAAGGTCACTCGCATTTTACAATCTTTCTTTAGCTACAGTTTGACGGTGGTTTAGCTGTAGTTTGACCATCCTTACAAGTGCAGTTGGATGGTAAATGCAGTTCACAGTAAATCCAGCAATTAATTACAAATTGTTGAAGTCTGTTTATGTTAGCTTAAAAATATGTGTTAAAAAGACACATATTTGTTTTCATACACTACACAATCCCCCTTGCCTTAAAAGCTCAGAACTATCCCAAAATTTAGTAACAGCCACCTGCACCCACAGAGAGAGAAACAGTATAATCCAGAGATTAACTCCTTTGCTATATAGTCCTATGTTTTGTTTTGTATAATCCCTACGCCATTTTAGTGCCAGAGAAAGAAAAATGCTTGTAGTACTGAAAATTACTACATTTATTTGGAACCACAACATGCTTGAAAATAAAACAATTGAACACTGAAATTAAAGAGATTTCAAGCTTACTCCATATTGTCCTAATAAAGTATGTTTTATAATTCAAAATAATGAGAGAAACTAAGCAGTTTAGACTGAAGACTGATTCCTGAAGATTACATTTGATTGTCAATTCCAACTTTGCAACCTTGGGAAATACAACTTAATCTTTCCCCTGACAGCCCATTGTTAAGTGCTTTATAATAGTTCACTCAGGATTCATCAGCCTCACCAGTGTTTTGTGGTAACTGACTGGTCAAAATTTGCAGAAAAAAATGAAACAAAACCCAAGATGATAATGTAAACCTGATAATGGACTGTGGGGTTGTCACATGCAGGGACAGGAGTTGGACTCGATGATCCCTGTGGGTGCCTTTCAACTCAGGACATTCTATGATACCTTCCCTTTCAAAATTCCCTTCAAGACACATCATCACCACAACAATAAAAAAACCCAACCCTGACTTTGAATTCAAGGTTGATTGAATTTCATCACACTCCCAACCTTCCAGCTTCCTGTTAATTCAAATTATTAACTGGCAGATATCCAGAAGAATCAGGGGAGAGGAAATCTAATTTGTGCATGTACTTAGACAACTAAAAACTCCCTTTACCACTGCTTATAGCCATATTCCCTCTATTCATCTTCCAGAAAAACAACAAAATAAAAGCAGAAGCACTCTCTTAGTGGAAGAGAATGAAGTGCTAGAAGTATAACCCATTTTTCAGCAACTGCAGAAACACACATCCTTGCCTTTTTTGCTCCCCTTGTTTTCATCACTGGTATAATAGTCGTTGTTTTTTAACTGCTGCACAATACGGCAAGTCCACCTGATGGGAATGCAAAGGCAAAGTCTCTTTCCCAAAGAACTTGACTAAACCCACTGTATTTATTAAAGGATGAGACTTTATGCTTTTCAGGTGAAGCAGGGCAACAACAGTGATCCCGTGGGACTTGTGGAGACTCACTGCCTGAAGCTCTAAGGGAGGGACAGTTTATGAGGATGCAGGGGTCTGCATGCAAGTGTACAAAAAAATGGCTTTCCCCCCTTTCTCAGTTTGCTCTTTCTTACATCACCTCCCATGATTATTCTTGTCTTTTGTAGTTTCTTTGTTACACTTTCCGTAGTTTCTTTGTTACACTTTCATAATTTCCTCATATCCTTTCAGGGTGTGGGGCATTAACGAAGGTTAACTTTATGCTGGGGTGGCTGAAACTTTGAAGTTTTCTATTTCCAAGACACAGTTGACTAAACTTGGCAACATTTACAGTACGTGGTGAAATCAACACCTGACTTCCTCTATACCAAGTAGCAGTAATTAGATTCATAACAGTAAAAAAAGGAAGGGGGGGAGGGAGGGAGGGAGGGGGGGGGGGGGGGAGGGAGGGAGGGAGGGGGGGGGGGGGGGAGGGAGGGAGGGAGGGAGGGAGGGAGGGAGGGAGGGAGGGAGGGAGGGAGGAAGGAAGGAAGGAAGGAAGGAAGGAAGGAAGGAAGGAAGGAAGGAAGGAAGGAAGGAAGGAAGGAAGGAAGGAAGGAAGGAAGGAAGGAAGGAAGGAAGGAAGGAAGGAAGGAAGGAAGGAAGGAAGGAAGGAAGGAAGGAAGGAAGGAAGGAAGGAAGGAAGGAAGGAAGGAGATCACTGTCATCTGCCTCATTTTGGTATCAGCCACTTCTTACTGCCACCATTTAAAAAAGTGAATGGTTAAATCTGGAAATATTTGTAGCATAAAAAATATACAAAAATTCGAACTCAATTGTGCCAGGTTATGTAGGCAGTAGAAGGGCTGGAGCTAAAACTACTACATAAAATCAAAGAACCTTTTAGGTTTGAAAAGACCTTTAAGATCATTCAGTTCAACTGTACAAGAATTGTATTCATGTGACCTGCAACTTCTTCCTTATTGAAACCCCTAGGAAGGCCTGATGGCCGAGCAGAAAGCCTGGGTGACCCCGAGAGGCTGCAGGACACTTAAGGAGTGGGACAGCTCCACAGAATCAGTACAGCACTGTGGCCCCGCTGGTGAGGTGCTGCGCTTCTGGCTGTACGGCCTGCAGAGCCATGAGAACAAACGGCATTACCGACTGAGTATTTTATCTTGCTTTTCATATCATTCCCAGAGTCAGTGGGAATCCCAAAGTCAACCTGCCGAATTTTTTTTCATGCATATCACTGCTGCTAAGATGTGTCAAAGCGAAACTAGCTCAGATCTTCAGGGGCAGCACCCCAATACTCCTTTTTGTAGTGTGGTTGCCAGAGATAGAAACCAACAGCTGTATCTGACCAAAACTTATTCAACCATTTGACTGTTGTACAGAGAGCGTAAGTTACACCTGATTGTCTTTTTTCAGTTTGGACTCCAGCTAAGCATCAAATATGCAGTAAACGCTCATTTGTTACCATGTGCACCAGCACCGGTTCTCAGCATACGGTGAAGATACTCATATATGAAACAGCTATGCTGTTATGTTCCAGAATCTGCATTCAAGTTAGAAGGCATAATTTAGCCTTTAACATAAAAAAAAAAAATCCTTTAAATACAAGAGAAATAATGGTTTATTTCAGTATGTTCAACACCCCGTTCTACTATTTCAAAAGATGACGCACCATTAAGCAAAACATACAACTCTTCATTTTTCAGTTGCTCCCTCTTCCCAAATCTTTATGCATTTGAAAATACTTCCACTGTTCTGCCAGTTTCAGGAGGTAAATAATTTCAGTTGTTGTTTAAGCCAACTTGGGAAAATGATGCCCCCTGTCATCCCTCCCTAAGCCCTGGGGTACTGCAAAACCCAGTGACATCTGCACTGCACACAGTAACTAACCACATCTTAAGTCTTGACCACATCCTTTTACCTCCATTTCAGCTTAGTAGGCCTACTTTATGTAATGGTTTACTAATTAGATGAGCAAGCATTACAAATGCCTGCAAAACCAATCAGGAATCAAGTCCCAGTGGCTATTTTGCCTTTAACGGTCTCATTTCCTCAATTGCCAGATCAAAAGTATTGCAGGTGACAGAGATGCAAAAGCAGAATTCAAACTTGAGGATTACAGACAATCAAACGCTGCTGTTGAGCAAACCCAAACTAATAATTATAGCTTTCGTAAAATGCATGTGAAGTCAGAAGTTCGTAAGAATTCTGCTGATAACCCAGTTCCCTTTTGCTTCCAGGTCTGTTTTCTTAACATTTACCGAATCATAGAATTTTAGGGAATGGAAGGGACCTCAAAAGATCATTTAGTCCAATCCCCCTGCCAGAGCAGGAACACTTAGATGAGGTTACACAGAAAAGTGTCCAGGCAGGTTTTGAATGTCTCCAGAGTAGGAGACTCCACAACCCCCTGAGCAGCCTGTTCCAGTGCTCTGTCACCCTCACCATGAAGAAGTTTCTTCTCGTGTTTCAGTGGAACCTCCTCTGTTCCAGTTTGAACCCATTACCCCTTGTCTTATCATTGGTTGTCACTGAAAAGAGCCTGGCTCCATCCTCGTGACACTCACCCTTTACATATTTATAGACATTAATGAGGTCACCCGTCAGTCACCTCCAAGCTAAGGAGCCCCAGCTCCCTCAGCCTTCCCTCATAAGGGAGATGCTCCACTCCCTTAATCATCTTTGTTGCCCTGCACCGGACTCTCTCCAGCAGTTCCCTGTCCTTCTGGAACTGAGGGGCCCAGAACTGGACACAATGTTCCAGATGCGGTCTCACCAGGGCAGAGTAGAGGGGGAGGAGAACCTCTGAAGGAAAGAAGCCAGAGAGTTGTGGTCAATGGGGCATGGTTGGAGGCCTGTATCTAGTGGAGTGCTTCAAGGGTCGGTACTTGGACCAGTATTATTCAATATATTCATCAATGATTTGGATGAGGGAATAGAATGCATTGTCAGGAAGTTGGCTGATGACATCAAGCTGGGAGGAGTGGCTGACACGCCAGAAGGTTGTGCTGCCATCCAGCGGGACCTGGACCGGCTGGAGAGTTGGGCAGGGAAAAATTTAATGAAATATAACAAGGGCAAGTGTAGAGTCTTGCATCTGGGCAGGAACAACCCCAGGTTCCAGTATAAGTTGGGGAACGACCTGTTAGAGCAGCGTAGGGGAAAGGGACCTGTGGGTCCTGGTGGACAGCAGGATGACCATGAGCCAGCACTGTGCCCTTGTGGCCAGGAAGGCCAATGGCATCCTGGGGTGTATTAGAAGGGGGGTGGATAGTAGGTCCAGAGAGGTTCTCCTCCCCCTCTACTCTGCCCTGGTGAGACCACATCTGGAACATTGTGTCCAGTTCAGGGCCCCTCAGTTCAAGAAGGACAGGGAACTGCTGAAGAGAGTCCAGTGCAGGGCAACAAAGATGATTAAGGGAGTGGAGCATCTCCCTTATGAGGAAAAGTTGAGGGAGCTGGGGCTCCTTAGCTTGGAGGTGACTGATGGGTGACCTCATTAATGTCTATAAATATGTAAAGGGTGAGTGTCACGAGGATGGAGCCAGGCTCTTTTCAGTGACAACCAATGATAAGACAAGGGGAAATGGGTTCAAACTGGAACAGAGGAGGTTCCACTGAAATACGAGAAGAAACTTCTTCTCAGTGAGGGTGACAGAGCACTGGAACAGGCTGCTCAGGGGGTTGTGGAGTCTCCTACTCTGAAGACATTCAAAACCCGCCTGGACACATTTCTGTGTAGCCTCATCTAAGTGTTCCTGCTTCGGCAGGGGGATTGGACTGGATGATCTCTGGAGGTCCCTTCCAATCCATAACACTCTGTGATTCTGTGACCTACTAACCACCCCCCTTCTAGTACACCCCAGGATACCATTGGCCTTCCTGGCCACAAGGGCACAGTGCTGGCTCATGGTCATCCTGCTTTCCACCAGGACCCCCAGGTCCCTCTCCCCTACTCTGCTCTAACAGGTCATTCCCTAACTTACACTGGAACCTGGGGTTGTTCCTGCCCAGATGCAAGACTCTACACTTGCCGTTGTTATATTTCATTACATTTTTCACCGCCCAACTTTCCAGCCTGTCCAGGTCTTGCTGGATGAAATGCGGATAGGGGAAGCATAACAGTGACTGTTTTTATTTCAATACTGGACTGAAAAGCCTATTAATTATGAGACAAGGAAATATCTGTTGTTTTCAACTGTTAAAAAGTCACTATGCTTTTTATATAACAACCAGATAACTTTTTATATATTATTTATGATCCAGAAGGAACAGAGGTAATTTCTAAGGGCAGAATGTTAATTTTTATATGCTATATCAGTTAGAAACTGTACATGTTAACATTCTACATTGTTCAAAACAAAACTAAGAGTGGCTAAATTAAAAGAACTATTCAGATGACAAGACACAGTATGCAATAAATTGTCATGGGTTTTAGGGTTTTTTATGCCTAGTCTTCAACCTCAAATGATACAAAATACAACAGTAGGAAAATGTGATCACAGATGCATGAATTTATCTGTTTTATCAGTTCAGTCCTAGTTTAAAACGGTTTAAATGAGCTTTGATAATGAAAGGTGACAGGCCCAAATCAAATGGTGCAAGTGATGTGATTAAATCCATGCTAACCAGCGCGGGTAGATTTAATTTAGAATGGAGCCGTCACGTCTGACTGTGGTAAACAGCTCAGCATCTGCCTTCCCAGGTAACACCTTCACAGGAGAGAGATTGAGATCCGCCATCTTCACAAAGTTTTTAGCTAAATCCCCCATTTCAAGCTTCTGGTAATTTCTCGAGACAAACAACTACAATAAAAGGGAATGATGCAAGTTTCTAGAACATCAAGAAAGCACTTGATGAATAAAATTTGCTGTGTAAACGCTCTCTCTAAATCTACTGAAAATTATAATTAAAATTATGTAAACAAGTCCTGGGGCTGAGTTTAGTGGTCAACTAGAGTAACTGGGACAAAGCAATAGCAAAACCATATACCTAAAATCTTTCATCAGCACACCAACTCCAATAATAACAAATACACTGCAGTACCAGAAATTTTATTTCGTCCAGCCCTACAAAAACAAGGCCACTCCTATTCTGCTCTCCCTTTCAAAGGGACATGCAGTTCTTCCACTGCATAGCAATAACACTTTAAATCAATACAAATGGTATCTCTTTCGTCTCCAATATATTTCTGTCAAAATTTTAGGAACCCAAAACATAATATAATGATGCAGACCATTACCTAGCAATGAATTCTTAAAATTCATTCTCCTGTCAAATCTTAAACCAAAACTGACTTAAGAGTCAAGAGAACAACATATGTGAAAATGCCAGACTTCAAAAAACCTCCAGCCAACTTAAGACAGGCTTTACTCACAGCACTGTATGGAAGGTGAGAGCAGACACTGACTATGAGATGGATAGCCACGATAAGAAGAGAGAGCTCCAAGAGGCATGGCATCATGAAAGCTGAGGGAAATGACTGAAATAACCACTGCATGAGAAAGAGAAATTCTATGGAAAGAGATTTTGCAAATTCTTAAAACACTGATGGAGAAGTTAATGTAATGGAAAGATGGTTAAGTTTATAGAAAAAAAAATCAGTTGGCAAATTTGTATTTATAACTATCACAGTATTGGTAACAGGCAATAATAATAAGCTTAATCTATCTCAGACAGATACCAAATTTTCCCTCATTTTTTGATTTTGGCCACACCAGCTAATCAAGCATCAACGAGGTGGAGAAACTCAGAGGATCCCGGGGATACAGCCTCCCAGCTGGGGTTGCCAGAACATTTTGTACTCCCCTTCCACTCAACCTCCCCAACCCAACTGCTTCTGCTCATCCCGCTTTGCCATCCCTCGCAGATTCATGTTGCTATGGAGAGCTTGCGTCCTCTCATCTTGCATTATTTTCTTACTCTTCTTCTTTAATGATCTTTGCATCATTTTAGACATTTACTTATGGGGAGAATTTTCAGTCTTTGAGCTTGCAAAGACTCTAGATATTAAAACACTTCCAAATTATTATCTGATCAGGATGAATTTAAAATATTTGGGCTTACTATTAGGCAGAAAATTTGCAAAGATCTATCAGTATCTAGAGAGAAACTGAATGCATACATAAAAAGGCAAAATGGCTTCTCCAGTTTACTACTAAATAGAGATTTATCCACTCAAAGCATCCCACTATGATAGTTTGACATAAAACTAGAGCTGTTAAAAAGAATTAAATGAAGAAAAAATATTGGAATGATATTGTATAATCTGGAATGGTCTGAAGCAATGCTTTGGGAAAACATGGTTGGAAAGACCTCTTGGCTATCAGACACCAAGTTTAGTGTTAGTCATATTTTATCACAGATGAACTTTTGGCTCAAAAAAAAAAGAATGTGCAAAAAAATCATGAAACTGGCAGTGTAAAATGAGGTCACTGTGCTAAAACCTAAAGTAACACATTTTGAAAACATGGGATTCATTTAAATTTGAGGTCAACAAACATTTTGAAGCAAATGATTAACCTCAAGTGACCCAAGATATTTAATATCTCTGTTCATGAAACGGAATCACGTAAGTCACAAGGAGACACTGTTTTGTTTAAGGCCAAATTACAATGTTTATTCAAGATGGTGCACTACACCCTTCTTTTGTGCCAGTAAAAGGATTATTATTTTTGCATGACAATGCTAAATTTCCAATATAGAGGAAAAGACTCATCTCAAAGTCAAAATGTATTAACGTCAAGTCTTTTTTGGAAAAAAGTTCATAACTTGAAAGCTCAAAGGACAAATAGGCATATTTTCTCCATTTCATTTCTCTACAGACATAAGACATTCTAGTATTATCAAGTCTCTAACATTGAACTTATTAATAATAAGACAAGATGATAAACATGCTAAAGTCTAGTTTGAGTTTACAGGTGTGCTGGTTTGACTGAAAATGGGCTAATTTTCTTCATGCAGTTAGAAACCTTTCTTTTTTCACAGCTAGCATGGTCATTATTTGGACTTAGTTTGAGAAGAAGTAGATAACATTCTGAGACAGACTTAATGTTTTAATTGCTCTGGTCTGAGAGCCAAGGACACTCTGAGTGCTCTGCCCACAGGTGTGAGGCATCGAGGAAGGGGGGGCAGGGATGGGGCAGAGACTGACTGATACCCAGACTGGTCAATGAGAGTATTCCATCCCATTAACGTCATGCTCCAGATATAATGAGGGCTGGCTCTTCCACTATCTCTCCTCTCTCTCTGGGGTAGCCAGGGGAGTTTCAGTCAGAATGTTTACCTCGGCCTTTTGCTATCCTGCAGAGGCCTCTGGGCTTTTCTGCCTTTTTCCTCCCCTTTTTTCTCTCTCTGGGATCAGCTGTAGGACCAGGTGTGGCTTGCTGGGACCAGCTGGTCAGTTGTGAACAGAGTTCGCAAGGAATTGCCTTAAGTATCTTTTTTATATATATATATATATATATATTAGTAGTGTATTAGTATTTTGTTATTTTATTAAACTGTGTTTATCTCAATCCAAGTTTCTCCCTTCCCTTTTGATTCTCTCCCCTGTTGGGGGCTTGAGGAGGAGGTGAGCAAGTGGCTATCGTGGTTGTATTGCTAGCTTGGGTTAAACCACGATAATGGACCAGGTGATTCAATTCCTGTAAAAAAGCCAGCAGCCACTCTTGAATTACACCAAGATTTCTTCAAACTAATTTTGTTTCAGTATCTGTATTGAGCAGAAGAGGCAGAAACAGCAGCAGCATCCTTAAGCTAAAATACCAGAAGCGGGATTTGACTGCTCAGGATGCATCTACACACCATTTCGAAGCAACTCCTTGCTATATCTTGATCTGTAACAGTATTTCTGAACTAGCAGTACAGAAATTGCCATTAACTAGTATGGTAGGAACACTTCTTAGGACAGATCGCTGTTTTTCTAATCTTGTCAGCTACACTTAATGGGACATACTCTGAACACAAGGTTTTAGATAAATCAGCTAGAACACAAGTTTGCTTTAATGCCTTTTGCAATTGCAGAAAGAAGAATTGGTTAGTAAAGGCAAGATGTAAAATGCTCCTGAAATACTACACCTGAGAAGGTGTAAAATACTACTTTAAACAAACAGCAAGTTGATCTTTCACATATTCTATATTCTTCATAATTGCCTATCTAGACAGAAGTTATTAAATGTGTGATATACTACATATGTATATAATTAAAAGATCATAGACAACTAATATATAGTGTAAATAGCTCAGCATAAAAGCATTCTTTCAGTTGCAGGCCAGTTCCTGTTCCATGTGGGAATAAGGTATGTGATATAGCTAACGTATTAAGGAGGCTCTCAAACAGTAACCTAAAGGGAAGCTTTAATTGGGGCTGGTTTGTCTTGTATTCCATTATCTTCCATGAAGCTAATCTCAGATTTTGTTTGGCACTTTATATTTCAACACAGAGAGAAAATGCTTAGCCAGAGACCTGGAGTCACTGGAATCAGTAAGAAAGGTGCCGGTGGCCTCAGACCATCTATTACTGATGAGGTTGTGTGTAGATCTCTACAGTACAAACTCTACAAAACACATTATTGTTGCCTTTTTGAGTCAGACTGGCATCTTTTCTATGTGGTGGAGAACTAAAAATACTTTATACTTTTCCAGTTAGTTTTACAATGTTGAATGTAATCATTCTTTAAACATATAAGAAGTTGTTTTTTTTTTCTTTCTATTTTCTGTTAAGGAACGTAAAAATGATTAAGAATCATCATTATATCCAGTGACCTTGATTATGGAGGGAACAGCAAGGACTGGTGAGAAATTATTTTACATTTGCTTGATCAGCAATACACAATCATGTTACAGTAGAAGGCTCCTATGATTGATTATTCCATTTATTAGGACTGGAAGTAGGCTAGATAAAAGGGAAATTAATTCATGCACGCATCAGTTTAACTAAGCTTATTTAAATGGATTCAAGTTGACAATAAACACAATTCATGTAACAGAAATTTTGGATGTTTGCTAATTTATGTTGTAGCCCACAGAGTAACCCATAAATAAATGTTAACCATCTCAGATATAACAAAATTTACAAATACACTTTGTTTTATTACAACAGTGAAATTGTTTGGAAGAGTGTATTTCCTATTCTCCATCAATTTTCTGAGCAGGCAACAGCCATGTTAACCCAGCCTCCTGAAATATTTATTAGGAGAAGATATGACATTACAAAGCCCTGGGAAGCCACCTCAGGTCTGAAGGTCTGAATGCAACGTGGGTTATTCAAAGGGAACGGGCTTTGCCCAAGTCAATATAATAGCTGTTTTGAGAAATACTGCGCAAAGGGTTGCAACAACATAGAACTGTTAACTCTGCTCCTTCGCTGGAGTTTGCTGTCCCTCACAGCTGAACCAGAGCAAGAGACTGTCTGAGCTCTCTTTTCTCCAACTCTCCAACTACACCATTGCAATAGCTTTACTAAGTCAGTGTAATGAACATTTATGAAAGAAAAGCTTTGGCCGAGGTACCGCATTACAAATCCTAATGTGAACCTGTGACCTCGGTGCATGAGTAAAAATGTAGTATCAGTGACAACATACTTGCAATTCCAATTTGATTAATTATACCTGAAACCTCACCAGTCCACATCAAATAATTACATCTTAACTGTCATTACTATAGATAAGTAAACTTTTGAGAAAAATAATTATTTTATTTCTTTTCTTTTGCAGCATTCAGAGTGAAGACTGGAGAGTAAAATATCATGTGAAAATACTCACAGGCTGCCTGAAGATGGAAACTCTCCTGAAATTAACTGATGTTAATCTGTATACTGGGCACAAATCTTTAGTATATACTATCTATATAATAGTATGATTATCCATAAATAATATTAATCTTCCGCTGAATCAAAGCAGTTTGGGTGGGAACAACTCATACAAATACGTAAACAGCAATATACATCCTATACATCTCCAACCCCTAATTTATAGAGACACAACTTACTGAAATCACAATTATATTATGTGTTCTGTTTCTGTGTGGGACAACTGTATAAGACATTCAGATATTTAGGAGTATATTTAACTAGTCTGCCTGTAGTAATTCCATTTCTACAGCGTAATGTGATAGAAGACTTCAGTTTACAACAAAAGCATCATGTGAACCAACCTTTTCCAAAGCAGAAAATCCTATTCTTCTTCAGAGGAAAACTGTCCTAATTCTGTTTGGGAAGCAGAAGATTTCCTGCACATACATAATCCCTCGTTACAGGTAGTTTGCAGAACATACAATGTCTCTGCAATGTGCTACGCACACAGTGTTTGCGCAGCATGTGTACAAGGACATACCTGTATTTTCCAAGAGTGTTGCAGCGTGAGCTGAACTCACTGACCTGGGCAAATTTCTGCAGTTTTGCCCAGACAGGTTAAGCAAACCTCAGGTGGGTGAAGAAGAATCATTTGTCTGTGTGAAGTCTCTGGGGAGCGAACTGACAGGAGCAGCCCGGGGCAGCACCGAGCTCTGCGCTCACCCACCCCGCGGCAGCTCCAACACTTCTGAGCAGCGGCCGGTTTCTAAACCTGATTTCACTCACGCCTCATGGAGATATGCACCTTTTGCTTCATCTGGCACTCCAGGTAAGCTAAGTAATTACAATAATTAACAATTGCAACCAAAATTGTCTTCCTCCACTCTGCATATCTATTACTAACACTTCCAGCTGCCTGGCGTGGTGAATGTGGTGTCCTTGTATGCTCTACAAATCAAAGGACAGAGAACGCAGGGCTGGCACAGCCCAGTCCTAAAAGGTCTGAGTGATGTCTTAAATAATCACCTCAGTCTAAAAATCAAAAGATAATGCATTTTACCATTTTATTTTTAAATGCTCTCACCCTCCAGCCTCTTTTCACTACCACCAAAAACCTTCCTTAGAACCCTAGCTGTGTTAAAGAAAAAAACCTTTTTTTTTTTCTTTAAAGAACATTAATCTTATTCCAGTAGCAGCAGTCTAAAACACTACCCTGTAAAAAGGGCTCAAACCAAGTATCTCAGAAGCTGGGCATGCCTTGCATAGTCGTTTCCTTATCTCTCAAGCACAATGTAAAGGCATAAAAATTGTTACCTAATAGACAAGTTCATGTTCTAGATAGATATACTTTCTTCTGACTTGGCTGAAAGGTCAAAAAATACTGACTGAGTAATATTTCATGAATAAAACCAGAGGTCAGTTAACTATGATTCACCACGTAGCAACAGAAGTATCAGAGAATATATAAATAAAACTCCACTTTACCCTTGAAAGAGCTGCAAATTTAAATAATGTTTATTCTTATACTGCTTAAAAAAATGCGTATTTTAAAAAACACTATGAACAATGAATGCTGAGTAGTCAAAGGAAATAGTTCATGTGTAGGTCCAGAGGTGCCATATTATCTTTTAACCATACTTGAAAAACAAATTTAGAAATCAAAATCAATACACAGTTTATTAACTAAAACCAAGAATTGTATTATAAAGGATACTGTTTAAAAGGAGTTTGATTTTTCTATTTCATAAATCTGACTGACTAACAAAATGATTTGGTGGGATCTAGTGCCAACAGCATCTGTTGTTACCATACAGAAAGCTTCTCTCTGCCTGTGTAATACCATTGATAAAGTTCTAAATAAATTAAACCAAAACATTAAAATCAATAATTATAAAATAATTATAGAAGTTGCTAAGGAAAAAGTATGGACAAGTGTACTATAATATTTTCCAAATTCATGCACTTGGAAGCCAACTCTTTGACAGTTTCTTTCACTTTTCTTATATAAAATGCAATGTTCTTATGTAGAAATAAGACACACATTTCATCAAAATCAACCATCGTAATGCTGACCTTTATATGTAAGACCAATATATAACAAAATATCCTTCTCAATCACATCAAATGAATGCTTCTGAAATGTTTCTGAAAACATAGTGTTCTGGAAATGCTTTTCAAAAAGAATACTGAACATTTTCTTAGGCTAATCTACGCCCGTGCACTTCTACCAAAGAGAGACACAACCCGCACCACCACATTTCACTTGTGACATTCTCAAACTGCACCATTTCGGGCTCATTGCACAACAGAAACCTGTTCAGCATATCAGATGATATATTTTAAAAATCTTCCACTTACATCCTACTCAACTCATTCTTAAATTCAAAGTAACTGATTCATACAATAAACATCAACCTAGTAAAGGGTGATCAGTTTTTTCCTAAGTATCAAGTGCACACTCCTACTGTTTCTAACTGATCTCCCTGAATTCTTCCTGTTCTCACATCTAATTTTGCCTCATTTCTGTTTCACCTTGCTTTTTACACTCTAAGGTTTTCTAGTCAAGATACTATAATTCTTTCTGTATTCATATAACATATCACACATGATCTTGATATAGTCAGCCTCTTGTCACTGTCACCCCCATTGTATCAATAACAATAACAGTAAGAATGCATGAGACAAAATTAAGTTGCCCATATTTTATTAAAACATACTTTGATTAGTCTTGATAGTGATTTTGGCTATAATTTTCAAAAGTCTCTACTAACTTGTCGAAATAATTCTCGTGTCTACCTCGTGGAAAGTCCAAAATGCTCTGACACTCACCATGGAAAAACTGTTGCCCTTCCTTGGGTAACTAAACCAGCAAAACACAGGACTCAAGAAACTTCTGTGGTCCATTCCCAGGCACAAGGGATGATCCACTAAAAATAACTACTAACTTTGTAAAATCCAAATGTTTTTCTCTGCTTTTGGGTTTCCTCATACTGGTGCAGATAAGCAATCATTACAGAACCATCCAAGCAGATGTGCACCGCTGCTCCTAGTAATTCTCCAAATTCCAACAAGGAGTTTCTGCTACATTTGATTCCAGGAAGTTACATGAAATTTTCCTGGAGCTTCTTTCTTTGAAACATTACATTTTCTGCCTTTCTTGGCTCTGTGTTCACCCTAGACTGGTTAGAGACATTTTCTTGTGGAGATGAAAGTCCCAGTGTTACTGTGAGATGGAACACCACTAAACCCTATCAGAGAACTGGATGACATGTTAGTTAAGTTTGTATTTGTAAAATGTGAAAAGAACTATGAAGGAACATCCATCCATCTCAGAGGTGTGAGACAGAAATACAATGCAGGCAACAGTAACACATCAGGCGCTCCTGATTTTTTTCATTGTTTTTAACACCAAAAGGATAATTACACTCCAGAACTGCGCATTCAATATAAAAAGTTTAGTTAAGCACAAGCACAGAAGTTCATTAGCCCAGTAAACTATAAGAAAACGAACAGAAATGAAAATGTGGAAGGACTCTCCTTACCCCACTGCCACCAGGGACCAAAGGCCACTATTAAAGAGTTCAAAAAAGGCAACCTCTGCCAAAAAAGAAATCACACTATAATTCTGGGTTAGGGGTGTAATTAGATTGAAATATACATTGGAACTAAAAAAACCCCAACAAACTCATCTAGAAATTAATGTAAATAGGGAATTTGTGGCCAAAGAAAAAAAAGAATAGAAAGCAGAGGGCCTCCAATTTCTGATTCATGTTTTAAAAGAATACAAACATGCTATGCAAAAAATCTCCACAAAATAACATATATTTTCTTATTTGTAAGTAGAAAAAAGGCATTTTTACAGATAAGGAGGCCATTAGTAACCAAAAAGAATGTTGAAAGACAACTTTAAAAATCACACCCAGAAAATTTGTGCCTTAGAGCCCTAAAAGTGTTTGCGAGAGTTTAATTTCAATGATGCTAATTTTCAATACATTTTGGAACACCAGAGAAATTCAGCAAGACTGCTACAATCTCCTGGCAATATTTGAAGATGGTTAGTTGTATGATCTCAGTAATTACAGAGCTCTAAGCCATTATTAATCTCAAGCAAAATAACCAGCAAACTGATAAAGGATAAATTTACTGGGAAATGACACAAATAAAACTGATGCCAGTCAACACCACTTTATAGAAACATGGTCAGTAAAACAGAAAGGTTGATTTAATAATCTGATAAAGTTACAAACTGTGGTCAGTACGAGTTATTCTACGTGTGAAATGTGCAGACTCCTGAACAGTATTTAGCTTACAGCCACACAACATTCAGAGTTAGGAAATTATTATCAGTACCATTGACTGTGATTAAGACACAGATAGAAAACAGTAGCTGTTAACAAGAAATAATAATTGAAGAAGAGTGTTGGACATTACCCCAACAAAATCATCCAGTACTAGCTCAACATTATCTAAGAGTACCATCAACGATAGAAAAGTAAATATTGTTGATGGCAGTTATGGCACAAAAAGATGTTGGATTAGTTAATAAAGGTAGCAGAGCGGTTATTCAGAGTAATATGGATTAGTTTGTAAGACAAGGACAGTGTATTGCAGCCAAGTGGACTTATGTAGCAAGCAAGCAAGAAAGAATGCAGGCAATAGCCAGAAAAGGGTGCATAAAAAACAAGGACTTAAAAAATAAATATCATCTTTGTGGCATAGAAACAATTCAATACAAATGCCAGTGAAATCTTATGACAAGAAGGAGTAATAAGAATCCCCGCACACTTAAGTGCATAGGACCAGAGATGCTACTTTTGTTCACAGCATTAGTGATACTGGAATAGTGATTACAGGGGTATAGCCCCCACATTGTTTTCCAAAGATGGCAAAGATCTTGTTTTTTCTTCGTGTTTTCTCCATAAGTCACCAAAAAAGGTGTTAAGGTGTTAACCAGAATGCCCCACATGCTGTTATTAGCAGAGTGAGGTATTCAGAAAGTTGTGTGAAAAGAGCACAGCAGCAATCTGCAAAGGCTGCAGAGAACCAGTGAGTGTTACATGAACACAGAAACAAGCCTCTGGTCCATTCCAGGAGAGTAAGAGAGCTCAAGCCTAATGTTAGTGACCAGGCAGTGTTGACAGCGGTGTAGGTACTGTGGTAAGACAGATTTTATCACTGATGGGTTCTGGGGTTATTTCATAGCAATTACTTAATGCTGAAGACACCTAAAGAACCATGCTTCTTTGCTATGTTACATTGTGGCTCTTCAATCTGTAACCTCAAAAAAACCCCTGAATAAAGGTAGACCTTTTGCCAAATGTCTCTATTTGAGAGAGCTAGACTGCCATAGCCTTAAATCACAGAATCACAGAATGTTAGGGAATGGAAGGGACCTCCAAAGATCATCTAGTCCAATCCCCCTGTCAGAGCAGGAACATCTGAATGAGGTTACACAGGAATGTGTCCAAGTGGGTTTTGAATGTCTCCAGAGAAGACTCCACAACCTTCCGGGGCAGCCTGTTCCAGTGCTGTTACCCTCACTGAGAAGAAGTTTCTTCTCATATTTAAGTGGAACCTCCTGTATTCCAGTTTGTACCCAGTTCCCCTTGTCCTATCATTGGTTGTCACCGAGAAGAGCCTGGCTCCATCCTCGTGACACTCACCCTTTATATATCTGTAAACATTAATGAGGTCGCCCCTCAGTCACCTCCAAGCTAAAGAGACCCAGCTCCCTCAGCCTTTCCTCATAAGGGATATGACAGCAGCGGTCCAAGTACATCATCACGTATATGCCCAGGAACTAACCATACCTGTGGCTTCACCAGGGAAAAACCTGAAAGGTAGCTGGATAGCAAACCACGTTCTTGTGGTAGTCTCCTGTTTGCTGATTACTTTTGGCTTACCTGGTCGTGAGACCCTTGAGCTGCTGAATGCTGCTCCTCGCAGGCTGCTGTCAAGAGTCTGGGGGTTGGAGTTACCATGGAGATCACTGCATCTGACAGCTGAGAGGGCTGCAATGAGAGACACAGGTACTCATCAGCCAGTTTCCATCACCTCATCAAAACAACGGCATTTGAATCCTTTTGCTTTGGGCATTTGCTAAGGTACTATCTCCCAATTTAGGAGCTTTGGACAAAAAAACCAACACTCATCAGAGAGGGAATCAGAGAGGCAAGGGCCAGCCCCAGCAACTCACAGCTTTCAAGTGCTTTGCAAAGCCCTGCACTTTTTCAGGAACCTGAAAGAGTCCCAATATACATTGAGCTTGGCTCAACATTTTTCAGCCTCTTTAGTCAAGTGCAACACCAGCAAACAACTCATCCAGAACTGCTGCAGAGCACAGGGCAGAAACGCCAGCGAGTTGTCCCAGAGCAGCGCAGGGCACGCAAAAGGGCTCCCTGAGAAAGCTCCTGCTGGGAACTGATTGAGCATCACTTCTGTGCAAAAAGAAGTAAGCAGGCCAGAGAAATTACCTTCCCGCACATTGCAGGGGGGGGAAGTCTAAAGGAAAGCATTTATGAAAATCGAAGATGCAAGATAGTCTGGCATTCCTCTGCAATAATAAACCTATTTGCAGACTTTTCCATGCCTACCATTAAGCGTGATAAGTAAAGCCTTATCTCCTATTTCCTCTGCCATTCAACCACCATCTATCTAGAATAGTTTCCTACTTCTGCATTGCAAGCCTTAAGTCTTACGCTCAGTTTTTGTCTATGTAATCTAATAATTAAATGCTGTAAAGTGAAATGAGATATTCATTGGAGACTTTTAAAATTAATTATACTCTTCCACACAAACATCTAACAGCTTTAAAAACTATACATTAAGGAGCAAATGATCAATTTAATAAATAACATATTTAAACACATCATCAGGAGAAGCTTTCATAAATCCAGCTCTAATTCTCAGTCTGCAGTACTACAGCATGTTCTCATTTACATCACTGTGAGACAAATACACTATCTAACCAAACACAACTATTGACCTGCAAAAGAGTTATACCTATTCTAATCAGAGGTGAATCACTATACAAGGGACAAGAAATGCCTATGTAAGCATCATAGAACTCCATAGTTTTTCTGAGTTGGTCTACTGAATGCATATGAACCTCCCTGGCTACCTATACATTATAACTATCAATCTAATTCTCAGACGGCATTCTGACATGACTGTTGTCATCTCTCCATCTTATTTTTGAATTGTATCACATCTCCTTTTTCTGTAGAGCATGTTATGTTAATGAAAAATATAACACACTCAAGAAGCATATCTCTGTGTAAATATAAAATCTGAAAATCCAAGCAACAATTAGAGGATTTTTCTGTTACAAATTCTCTATGTCTTATGGGAAAACTGTTAAGAGTATTATTATATTAAAATGATCTCTATTCAATACAATATGCTGTGCAACAGTAACTAACATATACTGAGGCTGCTCTGATGACAAATACCAGGAAAACAACTGGCTCATCTGTGCTGAAGGCTGCTGCAAGATTCATGGAGTTTAAAGGACACTGTAAAATATCAGATACTCATATTGCGTAGATGGAAGTATTTTTATTGAAGAAATTGTACTAGTTCTTTTTGTCATTATTATACTCATGGTTAGGCCATGTTTTCATCTTTTCTGTTTATGCATCTTATACAGTGGATCACTGGAGCTTTTATTGGTGACAGGATCATGTGAAGGCTGCTCGTCTTCCCAAGCCGATGCAGAGCAGGCAGGAGGTGTCACTATGGGCAGCACCAGCAACACCAGCTGAAAGAGCTGATCGAGATCTCTGGTGAAGACTGGCTTTGCTTACCTTGCCAGATAACTAATTGGTAAATACATCGATACTGACTCTCTACCGAAAGTTTTTTTGCGTGAAGACTAGGGCCAAGTAAATAAATGATTTTCAAGAATGAAGTAAGGCAAAAGAGACAAATCAGAGATGAAAAGAAATTATTTATTTATTATTAATTACCCATAAGTGTCAGTGACACAGAAAAGTTACACGGATTTCCCTCACAATTGGGTGAGAGCATACATGTGGATGGTTGTAATAATTTGTCATTCTACCAGATGCACCTACCCATAAGGCTTTAATCAACATAAAACATTTTCTTAAAATCTAATTTCATACAGACGTAAGTGTTAATATAAGCTTTGAAATAAATTCTATGCAAAGAAAAGTTGCGAAAGTCATTAGAGCACTGTAAAAATACTTTAATATGAAATATTTAAGAGTTCAACTTGTACAGTTTATGGGGGGAAAAAAAGACAGATGATCTGATTACAGCACCTAAGTGTTTTCATAGGGAGAAAGTAGTAAGTACTGGCTGGCTTGTGAATCTAGAAAAGAAGGATATACATGAAACAAATCAGCATCTGGAAGCTGATGCTAAATTCATATGAGAAATAAAGCACATGCTTTGCACCACCTGTGACTAACCATTAGAGCACAGCTATCCAAAGGAGAATGCAGAGATTTTCCATTTGTTGATATCAAGGTTTAGTGCAACTTTTCTAGAATATGAATTTTTGTAAAAATACAAGTTATTCCGCAGTCATATGCAAGTTACTGGGTTACATACAGACAGGCAAAGTTTGAAGTATGGAAAAAGGAAGATCAGGTAATACAGTCACCCCTTGCTGGTCATAAATTAAATATATTATGATCTGAAATGATTGTCAAGCTTTGTAACTAAAGCACTGGATGACGGTGAACGCTGCGCACGCCAAGCTGCCAGTGCTGGCACATACTTAGTGACACATCTGTGCATCGAACACACACGTATAGTGAGAGAGCAGGTGTGTGTTCAGGCTGTATGTGGAGTCAGAGAATTACAACTTTCCTTCTAAAGACAGGTAGACTACATTCTGCCACGAATAATATTCTGGCTTCTAGTTTAGGAAGCCAGTTCTTTCCTCCATGAGCTGAAAGGCCTCAGTCATGGGACAGCGGTAGCAGGAGCTCTCTTCACATTCGAGTCATTTGAGTCATTCGAGGCATTAGTGAGATGACTGACAGCAGGCAATACCACTGCTGCTCCCTAAATCTGTGCCTCCGCTCCAGAGACGTAGAACAATGATTAACAGTGCTTCGTGATATTAACTGTTTGCCAGTCCATCCCAGCACTCAGCAAGCTTTCTGGGCAGAAAATGCTTCCTAGTAGGGTATTTCAGCAGGTCAGACAAGCAGCTCCCCACCTCAGTGAAAATTCAGGTGCTGCCATGACCCCACAGCATCACAACTCTAGTTATGTTCCTACTGCACAGCCCTACTCTGGGGGGAGTGGGAGGAAAAAAGGAAATAAGAAAAAAGAAATTGCCTAAATGTTACACTGAGCTGCTCTTATAGTTAGTAACCATAAAAATTTTGTCCCTTAAGCAAAGATATGGAAAAATATTGGAAGTGCCAACTTAGCTAGCGTTAGTGCTGTTGCGACGCTTTGGGCTGCCAAGCTGCCAGTAAATTGAAATGTGTTTAAATATCAAGCAAAAATAATAGTTCAAAAATTTCATTCATTTTAACTGATTGTAAATCTGGTCCATATGGTATGACTTTGGACGTTGCACTACTTTGGAAAACACAAAAGTCAGCCAAACGATGCAAACAGGTCCATTGATCTCCATATCTCTCAGCTGCTCCATCAGACACAACCTCCATGAAGCAAAACCATGGAAAACACTGACATCCAACTCACACACAGTTGATACGAAAATCCCTGCTTACATCAGAAGTGCAAATTCAGCTGAAGAACACTAAAGTTGCCTTTCACCCCATCCTCAGTTGGGAACATGGCTGAGCACAAGTTTGGCGGCTGCCGAGCCACACAGCACCATTTACATCGAGAGGTCAATAAAGTCACAGTCACTTAAAGGAAGCCTGAATTTGGTGCCACAGATGAAACACTGTATTTATCCACTGCTTCATACATAGATTTCCTTTTGCAGGCACCTGCATAACTTTAGGAAACTGAAACTGGGGGCCGGATTTATAGGAGGCACTTGAAGTTATCAGCTATGCAGGTGGCTAGGGGTAAGAACTCCTAAATAGTACAGCAAATTTACTCTTGATTTAAACCCAGAGTAATTAGTCACATCATTTAGGAAGATGTTCTTGTAAATCCTGCTAAATTTCTCTAAATAGATTTAGAGGAAGTGGTTGAGTCACCATCCCTGGAGGTGTTTAAAAGGCATATAGATGAGGCTTCTAGGGATGTAGTTTAGTGGCAGAGTTAGGTTATGATTGGACTTGATGATCTTGAGGGTCTCTTCCAACCAGAATGATTCTATGATTTTTCCAGTCTGATTTATGTTTAAATACTATTTCTGCCTAGTTTCCAGTAAGTTGTTTTATTTTTACTAGACAACACAGATGAGGAGAAACCAAACCAGTAACATTACTACTCTGTTCCATCACACTTCTCTTTACACAGCTCCATAATAGAAAAAAAAAAGAACATTAATTGGGTGACTAGTTTATTATCCCTCTCCTTTCTGGCTTTTAAAGACACAGAGGAGTTTAAATGATAAATAGGCCATCTTCAACAGACAACTACAAAAGCATTTTTGAGGGATTTCCCTATATCTCTGGGGAAAAAAGCACAGGATACCTAGTGCACAACATTAATATTTTGCTTTCTTTCAAATTGACAAACAGCTTTAATATTTTCAAATAACCCCTGGGGGATTATAGTTAAACAGGACTATATGGAAGATTCCAATAGGACATCAATAATTATGCCACCCTTCTGCAAAACAATAGCTTAAAATGTATTTTCTAAAGGAATTCCTAAAAAGTGTGTATGTATGACTGAAGAGAACATTCCAACATCTGCAAAGCTTCTGCTGATGTGCTGGGTTTTTAGTTTCTTTATAGATTAACATCATACATAAACATAATCACAGAGGTATGACCGCAGCTGTGGCCGCCCCTGGGGCATGACCTGCAATTAGCAGATACAAAGATCATGGATAACACTGCAGTCACGTGGAGCCACAACCAGGACCTCCATTTTCAACACAACACAACACAATGTGTTGGGTTCCTCTGTCGTGTTTCCACAGAGCCCCTATGCACTGGAACTTCAATCTCTGTTCAGAAAAGCCCACACAATGCCTGCATATTAATGTATTTGCCCTGAGGTCTTATAGAGAAAATACATAGAATTCAATGGCTTGCTATGATAAAAAATTTCCTCTCCAGGTACTTGTGTATTTTTCTTTCCCCTGTAGCCACCTCCTCTAAAAGAAGTTAGGAAAATTTTTTTTAATTTTATATCTACCATAGACGAATGCTTAGATTTGAAGAAGGAAACAAATCCATGAGTCAGTCACAAAACCAGAGTCAACTTTGAAATAAACATTCATTATAGTACTAGTGCAAAAAGTTTTCCCATGGTAAAATCTGAGCCAAAGCAATAAAAAAAACCTTAGAAATAACCCGTCTTCCCAGAAAACCTTAAAATACTTCAACTTGAGAGCCTCTCCCCAGAACATGGCAGTCTTTCAGGTGCAGCTCACAGAGCCTGGGCTGCCACTTTGAAGCCAGTGTCTGGAGGGAACACAAAACTGCAGGTGGAAACTCTTTTCATGTTTCTTCTCAACTAAGTCTCTCAAAGCTAGCAGACATCATGAAATTAGGAGTTTCAGAAGTACAGTCTCATTAATCTGGCTATATCCTGCCACCCCCTTTATGCAGGCTTCTCCAAAGATCAATTAACTCTTACCATCCTGAACAGTAACTTAATATAACCAGTCTTAGAGCCAAACCAGAAGCCACAGTTACAGCATCGATTCTCAAAAATTATTTACCACAGTCAATGCTTTGCCTGCACAGATGCTTCAAGAGCTTTAGATTTTTCTGCTTCACCTGTGTATTTCAATGTAGGAGATATTCTCCCTATCACGCATAATAGTTTCAGAGGCAGGAGATACATGAGCTATTTACCATTATTTGATATGCAAGTACTTCCAGCAGTAATAACAAATTCATGGAAAGCTGAGCTGTCAGTAACCAAGGCAGGTACCAATTCTCAAAATGCTTAGTATTGTAAGACGATTTTTTACAGTACATGGATTCATGGGTGCTGTAGCATCCAATACAGCAGTTCTGATAAGTTTTTATGAGAAAGATATACATGGATCATGTAGCACAACATTTATTTTACCAACCCTTAGCCAAATGGAATGCTATTTTTCTAATTAACAAGTTCAGATTAAAAAAAAATAAAAATGCTTCTATCTTGATGTGAACTCATAAGATTTTTGCTGAACTTTATAAAACATGAAACAAAAAGCACAGCAAGTCTAGGACTCATGTGACAAAAACATAAAGAAAAGCGCTTAATTATTAAATCTGTGATACTGCAGGTAGATGAGAAAGAACGATCCGCTTCAGAAGCACCGAACTGTAATCCTCCCATTTGTCTATTTAGCTCTACCTCAGGCAAAAGCAGAGGAGAAGAAAACAGCAAAGAAGAAATGCATTGCCCTAACAATCACCATTAAATGATTTAAAAGTGCAAGCTTAAAAAGAAAGCCACCCAATTTAGTTTAATTCATGTACCTTTTGCCCCCAGAAGATCTGTCATTCTAACCTAAGAAATGAACCTTCAAGTCTTTGGTCCCCAGTTGCGCAAATACCGTATTGCTTTCAGCATGCACACCTTGGGGGTACCCAACTGCAGAGCACAACGTGGAAGGATTTGTTGTTTCCCACATCTGGATGATGCAGAGTGTGTACAGTTTTCTCAAGGTGAATCAGTAATGTGAACTGCAGCCCACGGCAAAGACAGAGCTGGTGCAATTTTCTTAAACAAGGTTTATTATGTGTAGCCAATGTCATCAGCTTCGTTTTGGATTAGCTGCAGTTTCCAAGAAATTCTGAAGGTGGGATACAACTGGCAGCGTGGTGACATAATCTCGATGTTGCGGAGGCATAAATAACTGTTGCAAGGTCAGGCTTTAAGAGAAATAACTACAATTAATTTACTACAGCAGAGATGGCAGGCACTTTGGACATGCCACAGGGGATTTGGGTAGCGGCTTGTCCCCAAAGAGCCTTTTGTAACTTCATCTCGTGTGCAACTTCAGCTACACGTCACTGTCACCAGATGCATGTATGTGGTAATTAATATATTTAAGTTGCATTTTCCCCTTACTTTACAGCGATTGTATGAAACACTCTAGGCTAGAAGCTGCTGAATCAGGAAATGGATGAGAAGCTAACTAAAATGTCTTTCTAGTTATTGATTCCTGCTCTCTGTTTCATGTCAGCTTCCTAGAATCCATCCAGCACAAGCACGAAAAGGGTAATGAGTTTCTGAACACACACTCTAATAGTGCACACTGCATCAAAGATTTCAGTAATTGCCTGGATGCTGCTTCCCAGCAGTACTAAACAACTTAAACATAATTAGCTGGAAGCCCTATGGGCTGCATTTCACCACTGGAACACCTCTTACACTAATCCATTTATCAGGCTGACAGATGACTGAATCACTGGTACTGTGGACCCATTCTACTAACAATAGTTCTTAAGCCAACATTTTTGTTTGTTCCTTATGCGGTACATTTTTGCAAAGAAAAAATCTGCATTATTTAAAGCAGAGAGAAAACCAGACATACAATACATTCATCTCTTCCTAGTAATGAACAATGCTATTTGTTTGATTAGATCACTACGTATAAAATGCTGGTGTTATCAGGCAGATAACGGAAACAAAATGTATGCATTATGGGACCGTACAATGCCAAAAAATAATAGAGAAACACACAAACACTGAAAGAACCTTTGGAAATTTTCCAGCCATTCAGAAATTTTTGGCATCTTGGATAAGAGGATAGTTTTCAGGGTTTCCTTCCTGATGATGGCCTGGCTATAGCTTTCAAGCCAAAATTTCTCCATACTACTTACTTTTTGTACATCCTTCTGAATGACAGGTGACAAAAGACATTTTTAAAATGTTTGAACTATATGCAAATAGCCATGATTTGAACATCCTGCTGCCACAGAACTATGCACTTTGCAAGCTGCCAGAGAATTTTCACAGAAGTACAAAAGCCAGAGTTTTCTAATGTCATAACAAAAATTATTTTATCATTGTATCCCTGTGGCTTCTATTTCTAATAGTGAACCTCTGCAGGGGCTGAAATTTTGACGGCTGCAGACAAAGTCTTCCCAAAATGTGTCACACTATTGAAATGAAGTGATTGTAAAAATGCTGAATTCTCATCAAATTCTTTTACACAATAAAAAAAATAACTCTAGGATGTTATACTGTTAGGCTTCCTTTGTAACAAGTTGTTGGACAGGAAACAAAAAGGGACAAAGTTGGTAATGGCCAGTTTGAGGATACAGAAAAAGAGGGGTTTTAAAAGGCATCCCTCTTCTAGACTTGTTATACTGCGGTCAATAACCCATATTCTGGCTTGGAATCACCAGAACACAGCTGGACTGGCACCATTGTTTCATCTGCTTATTTCCCCTGGATATTCTCATTGTGGACACAGAAAATCTTCATGTCACGAAACAATAAGAAGAAATTACTCCTTGTACTACTTCAATATGAGCCTAATATGCTTGTTGTAAACCTGACAGTCAACATTCATTAATTTGCTTAAAATAATATTGCAAGTTAAACTATGGCCTCATCCTTTTAACTGGGAAGATGACCATCAGTATGAGTTCAATTCCAAAGGCTATACTTATCTATTTAACAATGAATAAGATAATTTAAATATAGCTACTCAGGGATCAGAAAAAAAAAGATTTAGCTTGTTAATCAAGCAGCAGCAAGACAAGATTCAGTCAGCACTTCCCTTGATCACAGTCCAACCATCCATCTCAGAAAAGAGCGAAGGAACGGCAGGTACTCAGACATTGCCAGAGTTGATTTTTTTTAAAAAAGGCAATCACAGGTTTTCACCCTGTCTGGTAAAGTACCTAGCAGGTTATTAACTACTGAGCTGTTGGAGATTTCTTCGTGTGAACCCAGAAGCAGAAATCTCAGTTTCACATGCACTCTCCACCCACTCCTTCCCTCTGGCCTGAAACGGGAAAATTCATCCCAGAGACACTGACACTTGCGCATCAGCCAGCCAACCCCTGTCATTCAAAGCCAGACCTTCCTTCCCAGCTTCATCTTCTCTGTTTTGTATATTTTCTACTTCTACGTGCAGTTGGCAGCTGGTCAAGAGTGGTGTTTCCCAGGGTTCAGTATTGAGGCCAGTTCTGTTTAATCTCTTTATCAACAATATGGACGAGGGGATTGTGTGCACCTTCACTAAGCTTACAGACGACAACAGGTTGAGCAGGAGTTTTGATCTATTCAAGGGTGGCCCAGGTGGCCAAAAAGGCCAACAGCATCCCGGTGTGTATCAGGAGTAGTGTAGCCAGCAGGACCAGGGAAATGATCGTCCCCTGTACTCAGCGCTCATGAGGCCGCACCTCGAATCCTGTGTTCAGTTTTGGGCCTCTCATCATAAGACGGACGTCTAGTTCTAGTAAGAACTAGAGAGTTCAAAGGAGGGCGATGAAGCTGGTGAAGGGTCTGGAGCACAAGTCTGATGAGGAGCAGCTGAGGGAACTGGGGCTGTTCAGCCTGGAGAAAAGGAGACTGAGGGAAGACCTGCTTGCTCTCTACGACTACCTGAAAGGAGCTTGTAGCATGGAGGGTGTTCGTCTCTTCTCCCAAGTAGCAAATGACAGGATGAGAAGAAATGGCCTCTAGTTGCACCAGAAGAGGTTTCGATTGGATATTAGGTAAAATTTCTTCTGAAAGCGTTGTCAGGCACTGGAACAGGCTGCCCAGGGAAGCGGTGGAGTCGCCATCCCTGGAGGGGTTTAAAAGACGTGTAGATGTGGCACCTAGGGACATGGTTTAGTGGTGGACCTCGCGGTGTGACGTTAACAGTTGGACTCAATGGTCTTAAAGGTCTTTTCCAACTGAAATGATTCTGATTCTATGATCTTTGGACTTTTCAAGTTCTGACTGGGTCAATCCCAGAAGAGCCTGGTCCACCGCAGAGCTGGTCCTGCTTTGAGTCAGGTGTTGAACTAGAGACATCCTGAGGTCCCTTCTAACCTTAATTATCTTATGATCCCATTATAATAATCTCTCCATATTAAAACTACACATGCTTGTTGTGCTTTTTACACAAGAAACTTAATGAGAAACATAAGGGCACAAAGACGCATATTCAATTAAGACAGACCAAACATCTTAAAGATAGAGAACTGGAGATGTTCTTTCTGATCATACAAAGTTTATGCTGATTAGGTAACTATAACAATGCTTAAGACTGATGACTAAAGACACAGAATGTTTTTTTTATACTGCAGATTACTTTCCAGCATTACCTTTTCCTTTTACCTAGACCATTTGTAGAGCCTTAGGAATAAAAACTACTTAAATTACAGTTTAACTATGTGAATTGTAATACCCCCCAATTAAAATGCATGATATACAGTAAGAAGTTACATTGTCTGGATATCAAAAATGCAGTTGAGAATACTGGCTAGAGAAATACATTAAACGGAAAAAAAAAGAAAAGAGCAGACACACAAATTTATCTGCAGTAAACAGGACTGTCAAAAACATGAGTTTTTCAAAACACAAAGCCAAAAATCCCTCCAACAGATGTCATACAGACTCTGTGGTAATAACCACTGGTCTGGCACCTTCTCAGTCTGAGGAACCCAATCCTTTGAGCTGGCCAGTAACCTAGATAGTACACCACACTGGAACTTTTTAATACTCTAAGATACTCTAAAAGTCAGCAGTAGTTAAATTCCAGAAAATAATTTCAAAATTATCATCTGCATGCACAAAGTATATTCTCTAAATTTTGGTCCAGTTGATTGGTTAATCTGATTAACCTGATGGTTGATACTAGTTGTCTCATCATCACATGCCTCACAGGAGTAAATGGGTATCTATATCTCTACACTGAGGCCAAATTCACCTCTTTTTACTACCATACATGAGAAAAGTTTGTATAATAAGATTGCTTTAATTTATTTGAATACAGCATTATCTCTCAATATATGTGATGTTCTATACTTTAACACAATTCTGATACCATAGATGGTATGATCCAACCATTTTTGGTTTGGTTTCATTTTTCCATCTACTTTAAGAGGTATTTTAGCTAATAAAACTCAGAGATTTATAATGACTCCCCAGTCTATACTTTATTGAAGGGACACACAGTAAGAGTAGTCAAGATCTTAGCATTAACAAATTGTTACTTAAATGTTTAGTCAATACATTGTTTATATTCTCAATCTCATGGTATGTTCAGACACAGTAAAGGTGTAAAGTACATTTCAGAGTCATTAAAAAAAAATCTTAATCAAGTGTCACAACTTAAACAAAAATGCAAAACCACACCAAAGCTTGAAAATTCAACTAATTAGTTAAACTTGCTGAGCAGGGAGATGGACTTTGGAAATGTAGAAGACTGCAAAGCTAAATTGCTTTCTTTTTTCCTGAAGCTTCTTTGGCCTTGCTACTCCAACACGAAAACTCAAAGGTCCTGATTATGTTGCTCCAAACATAAGGTCTTGAAAGGCTGCAAGGACCGAAGAGATTAAAAATGAAAGAATGAAAAAGCTTCTTACTACTTCCAATATCATGAATAGTCTCATAGTATTTAATGCTTACATGTACACTACCTTTATTTAATAAATTCTTCTAGTCCTGTCTGATAAATAGTAGCTCTCTTATTTCAAATGCTAAACAGAGAAGAACACCTGAAAGCCATACAAATCAGGACAATAATCCAAATTAAAATGCAGACGTCTTCAATTCGTATATATACGTGTATGTCCTAACATAACACTGCACCTTCGTGGAAATTTTATAGCACTGAATTTTAATCAGCCAGTGTGTAATATGACTTGTACTCAGTATTAAAAGGTGATTTTTCCCAGGGTCTGAGAAATGCAATTACCATTGACATCAAAACAAAAGGGAAGCAGCCTGCAGTTCTGGAAAACACGTCAGTCTTTTCATCTTGGAAACTAAACTCTCCTCCAAATTGAGAAGATACGGAAAGTGAGAACAAGTATTTGCACAGAAAGATATCTGCTTTTATTGTGCTATATTAAATGAAGTAGAACCTTTTCATTTCATGATAGAACATGTCAGGGATATTCATGGCACCTAACTTTGAATCCAGTTTAAGTATATGTATATGGATGCTGATGCCTAAAGCTGGGTTGTATGAATATTCAGTCTTCATTTACAATGAGTGGTTTTCTTCTATTACATTAGCGGTAAAAGAAGGACCTAATAGCAGAAGATTCACTGAAGCTAAGGAATTATAGCAATGGTGGCGGGAACAAAAACCAGATCATTAAGAGTCTTTCTGCATCTCAGTTTGGAGATTTTGCTTATTTTACATTTAAGTGTTTTAGCGATATGCAAGGTACAGACATTTTTTGCCCTACCCTTTGAAATTATTTGGGAGAATTATGAGGCATAGGCCAAGAGGCTTATAAGCTCTGTTTAGAAATTTTGGAAGACAGGTATTAAAAACTTAAATTTCATAAGGGTAGCAGTAAGTCTAGCTATATTTCCCATTCTATCCCCTATAGCGTGCAATTTCAGGCTGCAGTCATGCTTCTTGTTCTGACTGAAGCTGCACTGGTGCAGCCTTATTCCCCTGCTTCTCGTAATCACTCTTCCCTTACATTCCTGCTGAACATCACTGCCCCTCAGTATCTGTGGAATAACTGCTTATGTCAAAATGATTCTGATTAAAAGAGCTCCGAGAGCTGGTGTTAGAAAGAGTTTAAACTAACCTAGATTATAGTGAACAGATCAGGTTAGGGAGTGACTACAAGATCAATTAAATCTCATGGGAGCAATACTGAACTGCTGTGAACAGTGGGGGACAGAAGCCTATTCAGCCAATTCAGCTGCTGCCAGAATAAAATGTATGACACACAGAGAACTGCTCTCATTCTTAGGTTGTGGGGTTTTTTTCCTTTTCTTTTTTTCCCTAATATCTAAAATCCTAAAATTGTTATTCCTGATTCATTCTGTCAAGTTTCCTCAAAACAATTACTTCTCCAGCAGTAAGCATGCTCAGACCTTTGCAGAAGCCAAGGCACATCAATATGGTAGCTAACACAACTCACCCAAAACAAATGCCTGACCCCTCCACCCCAAACACCACCTCAGTAAACCAGCAGTGAGTTTAAACACAGTCATCTTGGCGTCCTCAGTTCACCTTGTTATTGCACCTCCAGTTGCTGCAGCACAGACGGGATGCAACGTCTCCCACTGTGTGGGGACTGCCCCTCGAGCTGAGCCATATGTTTTGCAATACCTAGGAACAGCAGGATAAGATAAGGAAATCTCTGCAGCCTTAAGGCAGAGATGCTTTGATTTCACTGCTTTGTGTCCTGCCCCCCCAACCCCTTTTTTTTTCAAACGTGAGCTTTTGGAATTTAATTTATCTAGGTTAAGCCTACAGGAAAAAAAAAAAAAAAACACACAAACAAACACAAACCCAAAAACAAACAAACGAGAAAACCACCGCCAAACAAATACTGTGTTTGTGTGTGCCTGTGTGCGTATGTAATGCCTAGGAAATCTCCTGTGTTATCTGTCTGTGTAACGTTTTACCTTCCACTAGACAAATATATTTTTAAACAGTCTGTAATCAAAACAACATTCTCAGCATTCAAGACATTCTGTCATCACCGCCCATTTGCTGCCCTCTAGGTTTCTCTCAGCTGGCAAATTTCCCATTTAAGGAATTATCACATTCATCTGCTTAGACAAGGCTGCAAAATAAAATGAAAAGCTGGATTATTCTAGAGAACTCATATTTTTCTTTGAGAGAAGAAAATCTAGCACAAGAGCTGAACATTAACAGCAAATGGAATCCATCTCTCAGACTTCACAATTCTGCCTCACTATACTGTGCGAAATCGAATTTTGACTAAGCGCCACAACATTTATTTTACATTTATCCTTCACTTCTTTAAATACGTTTATCGCCATTTACTATGTTAACCTGTTTTGAAGCCCTAAATATTATGCTCATAGGGAATGTTTTTTTTACTGCAGTTCTGGTAAGCACGATGCTTGCGCATACTGCTGCTTCTATGCAATTTTTCATAAAGAAATACCAATTGCATTGCTACCATTTTCCGTCCATCATATTTTTTGCAGAGAGAAAGTGCAAGGAAAAAAAAAAAGGTAAAAATGAATAAATTACCAGCTTTCCACAGCAAGATGGCTCAGGATTTACTTGAGTGATGGAGTAGCTTTCATGTCAGAAGCAGGTACTGCAAAACCATGCTCATGTTTCTGTGCCCATGGGCTGCAGAACCAAGATTTCTGGAGGCATATGCCATGGGTCTTAGTACTGTGATACACTAAAACTCTATCTGACTCTTTCATATCGAAGTGTGGGAACACTACTGTCGCCCTCTAGGTAGAAAGAAAACTGTGGGAAGGTCTGGAGAAATGTCCCAACATCAGTTTTCCTTACTAAACAGCTTAAGCTGGTTTCATTTGTTGCCACAGGTGAGCAGAGCTAACAAAAACCTCTAATAAATTCTAGGCAGGGTTTCATGCGCTGAGTGCATATGTACACGCACGTGCACCAAGTTAAGCAGAAGATGAACATAAGAGAAAATCTAAGTGATCCCGAAGTGGTTAACTAACAGCAAACTCATTACTGAGCCAGAACTGCTTTATGGAGGCTATTGCCTTTCAGTATTGACATTAAACCATTATCTCATACTGCTCACCCAAGTAAAAGTCTTTCAAAGTGTTATATTGTTACAACATGGTGATTAATTAATTTATTTTTTGAGCCTCTTTTGAGAGCTTAAAAATTCATGATTCACTTTATTAGTATTCTGCACAGCTTTCCGTATTTTTGGAGTGGTATGATTAGATTTATCTGTGCTTGCCAATGGCATATGGAAAACGCTCCATACAAAAGTCACCGTTCCACATACACCCCATGGATCCCCCCTTCAAAACACACCACAAATCCCAAACAAAGAGGACTGCAAGTGACACAACCTTTTCATTTATTCTCAAACAGGCTAACATGAACATGTTGTTTTTGTGAAAGGCAGACAGGATGGACTTGTGAAGAAAGACTGAAAATTGAACAAATAAAGTAGTGCAATTATATTTGCCGCATTTTAAGGCTGGAAATCAGTCCATAAACTCATTTAGGTTCAGGTCCTACCGACTCACATTTTTACAAGATAAAAAGTCATTCAGGATTTCATGCTATGAAATGAGGACTACCAAAAAGCAAGCTGAATTTGGAAATTTGATGTGTTCCAGTTCATCATCAAATTTAAAGATTTTCTACCACGTTTCAAGGGTCATCACACTGTCTTATTCATTTAGACTGCATGTTCTAGTAGTCCAGGCTTCGGGGCCAAAAGATACTAAGTACTAAGCTTTGCCATTCTGGGCATAAGGTATTAAAAAATTTGTTAAAGAAATCAAACTGTTTAACAAGATTGAATCCATCATCCATAGAAAGCACCAGAGATACAGACCTACATTTTGGCTTTATTGAATGTAGTGAGATATAATAGCATACAATCTCAATAAAGAGCCAACTGATAAATAATTTTGTGCCACCCAAAGTGATAGTTCATTCTATAACCTGAAGTCATACACCAAACAATAGTAAGATATACTGTAACATAATAAAAACAACGTAAGACGAGCAACATATCAAGGTGGCTATCACTAAGTAATACTGTTATGAGGTTCCAGCAACATAAACCCTGATTGATGTTAATTATGCAGAAGTGAAATAATTCTGTTGTTTCTCCTTTATTTTTTCATGACCTGCTGAGCTATTAAAAATTATGTAACTGAGGAGTATGTTTTCAGATGGAAAAAGTACCTTGGTTCCAAAAGAGGAACGTGACGTTTCAGAAATACAATGTTAAATACAAGCCACCATAAAAATTGCATTGTATTGAGTCTATGACTCTCAAAATGCACTCTAGACTGTCATTACCATTACAGGTGATTAGTATGTTCTAATTCACTGGTGATTTTTTGGGTGCAGGCATCCCTCCACCAAAGCACTTCATTTCCTCCTCCCCATAAAAAAGGGGCTCAAATATTATCATCAGATGGCAACGCAGACCCACCACAGGGCTGGCGAAGGGGCACTTCATTAGGAGTCTGCTGACAGGTGCAAACAATCTGTAAAATTCCTTAAAGCGGAAGCATGCCATTAATTTAGATATTTATTACTTTCTATGAAAGATAAGTGACTCAACGCTGGGAAGGGCTTTACAAGGCTAATATTTCGTCCCTGTCTAATGCTTTTTTGCTTCGTGATGTGCCTGCCTATTATGAGGCTAAACTTATTCCAAAGAATAAATTAAGCAGTAAGACATGACAAGCAGCGCATCTGTAGGCAATTTACTTACCACCTGAGGCATCCTACAGCGGCTCAAGGCCAAAGGCTGAGTGACTTTAACCATTCAATAAATGCAATAATAATCAAACTGAAATGAACAGCATTGGGAGACATATTTCTATCATGATATGGTACTTCTACATAGAATCAAGTGCTTCTGTGCATTTAGTGACTGTTATTAAACAAGTGATATTGTTAAGAAACTAATTTTATCATTGTCCTGAAAAAGCTGTCCAATACAAATGAAATTTAGAGGTTTATATACATTGTTCTATGACCAGACGTTGCTTGTAAATCCCCCAGTATCAGTTTAAAAAAAAACATGCAGACATGGATAAATATTAAAGGACTGGGCAGCACAGGGCAGGACAGATATCAGCCACTCCAGAGATTTAGCAACTGGCCTGCACTACCCTGATCACATACCAATTAATTAAGGTCTCGTTGTGGAAACAACAAAGAATTAATTTAAAGTAATTTCTTTTTTTCTGACAGCACTACCTCATCTCATTCTGAAGAGACCACGCACAGACAGGCAGCTGTGCTACTGAAACATTGTTTACTTCGTTGCTCCAGCTCTAATGAGTAAAACAATGACATTATTTAGGTTCGTGATCTATTCCCTAGTCACAGTAAAGTTCACCTCTTAAATAAACACTGTGACAAGCTGGCTTTAATTTGTACTCAGCATACCAAGAATTGATTTTTCCTATAAACTCACTCTCTTTCTGCTCTGCTTGGTAACTACATGATCTGATCTGGTTTAAGCCTGGTGTGATTTGCCTTCCATCCACATTCCTAAAAATTCCAAAAAATTAACACAACTGAGAACAAAAGATGACAAGATCTACTCATGAGGTGGAAAGGCCGGGCAGTAAACTGTTTTACAGGAAACGACAGCATCTGTGTGTTCTGTCATCTGCACTGTGCTATTTTTTAAAAAGAAGATAAGCATAATAATTTAAAAAAATGAGAACCAGCTACTGGATTTTCTTTTCCTGTATCTTCTACCCTACTCTCCCCCTAAACAAGGGAAAAAAATCCAGCCACTGTTTAATACTGAATATGAACACATCTAAATAAAAGCAAAACCCTTTAAACATCCTCACACCGGTGTTTTCTACATTCATTAGTAAGTAAGTGCTATCACATCCAAGCTCTTGGATGTTAAAGACAGAAACACACAGCTCCAGGACAGGCGGCTGTGGCCCCTAATGCTGAAGTAAAACATACCAGCGAAAATCCAAAGAAGATTCTTGTTATTTTCTGATTTAAAAATCACATGCTATAAAGATGTTTCTTTCAGTTCAGTACAGACAAAATGTAACTTGGTCTCAAAGAAATGTGTCTGTGTTCCAATTTACATAAGTAATTCTTTTCAAGTGTTTTAAAATTTTCGTATACATTTTCCACAAAACACAATTCTGCATAATATACACAATATATAAAATAATTTAAAATACAAATTTAAAATTAAAAGGCCATAAAACCAGACTTACTACATCAAGTCAAACATCCACTACAGCCAGTATCTCTTCTTTAACCATGGCAAAAGTAGATATCTAATGAAGAATGCACAAACAAAGCAAGGACACAATGGTACTCTCCCAACCCCCAAGAGACTACAGCTCTGGGATCTGTGGGGGTTCCAGTATCAAGACACTCCAGGATCTGTTTTAGTGGAACATTCATACGTATTCCTTGCCATTTAAGACCACAGAGAAAAATACTGCTGTAGATTTGTGACAGGTATCATCGTAATGTTGTGGGACAAAATACCTTAACTCTGTTAGTTGAACACAACCCTGCCCTTAATTTTTATACTTCTTGTTCTAATTATGAAAAAGATTCTAGCATTCAACTCCTTATTTTGAACCTGGCCCAAATCCAAAACCAGAGAAACATGCAAACAGTTCTACAATGAATTTGCACATTGAAGCTGTGCATGAGAACCAGGGACTTTCATTTATTCAACAAATATGAAATCTTCACATACATCTACAACAGTACAATTTGTAGAGGTGATAGACTCACTGGAAAATTAACCAGAGAAAACCTCATCCACATTCTCACTTTTTGAAAATCTGGCTTTAGGAATATTGTGCGTGTGGTAAAATGGTGTTCCTTTCATGTGAGTGTAATCACTTGGCATTGTGCCTAAGAACACATCCAAACTACGCCATGATCTTGAGGACAAGCCCATCGCTCACATTCTTCCAACAGTCTTCAGACTTCTATGAATTTCCTTCAAAGTGGGGAGGGCAGAATTGCTGGTTTATTACTTAACAATTCTTAACGTTTTCTAGATGAAGTGTCAATGTCTTACGTTACAGCTGCTGCTGCTGCACTGTCTTCTACTTTATTGTTGCTGAATAATTAAATACCCTTTAGTTCTTCTGACAGCCCTAGACTCAGCATGGTGGTTAATCAAGACCGTGTAAAAGGGAATTAGGCTTAGGCAATTGTTGCACAAAGCAGAATGGATAAGGCAGGAGGAAAAGAGATCTCTTTAGAGTAGAATAATTTTCTGCATTTTACAATACGTGCTTCCAAAGGTGCACATGGACTCATGAACATGAGATACATACACAGAGATGTGCAGAGGAATCCAGATTAACCTCAGAGATCCATTACATTGTAACAGCAACCAACAGACACCTCCTCCATTCTTTCCTACATTCCCCATCTTCACACATTTCAGGGACTGACAAAAACTCTCAGCACCAACTTATTTAAAGTACTCAGTTTACAGGGAAAAATTGACTGCATTAAACCATTTCTGAAACTTTTACTATGTGATTGCAAAAGGGAAAGATAAACAAAAGACGACATTTAACAAATACTATCTGAATTCTGCTCAGTGCAAAACATTTAGGAAGACTTATGTTTCCAATAATTTGAGGAATTTTTTTAGAAACTCTAAACTGGCCACAAGTTATGTAGTTTTTCATTCTTTTCCTGTCCTGCAATGAATCAATAGGGTATTAAGAGCAATCCTAAGCGGAAACTCCGTGAAAAATATAAGGTTTACATGAAGGGGTATGAACTTTCCCCACACTATCCTGCCACCATGCTTACACTCGGATCTACCCAGAGAAAAGGAGACACAGTTCCCAAGTTTCTTCAACAACGCCACCTTTCTGATGAAATATTCCAATATTTAATTTAGAAACATAGAATACCAGGTTGGAAGCGGCCACAAGGATCATCGGGTCCAACCTTTCTTGGCAAAAGCACAGTCTAGACAAGCTGGCCCAGCACCCTGTCCAGCTGAATCTTAAAAGTGTCTGATGCTGGGGAATCCACCCCTTCCCTGGGGAGATCATTCCAATGGCTGATTGTTCTTATCGTGAAAAATTTCCCTCTCGTGACCAATCAGAATCTCTGCAGGAGTAACTTGTACCCATTACCCATCATCTTTTCCGTGCGACTCCTTGTAAAAAGGGAGTCACCATCTTCTTTTAAATGCTGGAACATGGTGATGAGGTCTCCCCTAAGCCTCCTTTTCTAAAGGCTGAGCAAATCCAGCTCTCTCGGCCTTTCCTGCCTTTTAAGAAGCACTTTAAACTTCATACTAGGTGAAGAAATGAAATTGCAAGTCCAATAGCAATGATTTCAGAGGGTTAAATAAATATATTAATGATGATGACACAATCAAGCCGCAGACACAGAAATAGAAGACTCTGTGTATGTTTTACATTCCTCTGTTCTGGGCGTCCTCTTATATTTCATGTTTAAAGATGTGGCATTTATAAAACACACTAACTCAACTTTAACCCATGCAGTGCATAATTACCAACTGAGTAGTGAGGAATAGATAATTTGAAATGGAAAACACTAATTTATTCTTGATACATTTTCCGAAGCATTTAGCTGAAATTCGATTTTGCAAGAAGCTACAAGAGCACTTTCCCCCGAAACCTATTGGCAACGTGAATGGATATATGTTCTATACCTAAATTATAGCTTATTTCATTTTTTTGTCTCACCAAGACTTCCTTCAAGCTGTAGGAAGTGTCCTCCAGCTAGCACCTCCCTCAAAATGAGGCAGAAAACATATTCCATACAGCATATAGTCCACACTTATGAATCACAGAAAGAACAGCAAACCAACTCCAAACAAACCTGGGCTTTATTTTAGTTTCTTCAGTCCCTGCCCTGGAATCGCTTAGCCTCCAGGAAGGCTGGCCAACTTGTGGGTCCCAAGCTGGAGAAGCGATGGTGCTGTGCCAGAGCTACGTTGCCAAATCAGGCAGAGGAGGAGGGGGCCAGGGCACCTCTGGGTGTGAAAGGAGGGATGGTAGAAGGGATGGTAGAAGGGGTGGCAGAAGGGGTGGCCGCAGTTAGACCTACTCTGGGTTGCGTTCTGTGTCTTGAGCTTCCGCCGTGTGCCCAGCCCAACCTCCTTCCTACAGGCTGCAAACGGTGCCCGGCCGCTGTTATCTCCCCCTGCCAGAGCTCGCCCGCTGCACTTCAGCCAACACCCCGTGTGTTTTGTGGATCTTGGCCAAAAAGGTCCTGGTGCTGCACGACCATTTACAACACTGACAGTTGAGCTCTTTTTTTTTCAGAATTTCTTAGTACACACTGATTAATATATAAGGAAATACAATCTCTACACCACCTCAATGTTACCGTATGCTTACCATGAAGCTGTGTTGCATACGCACCTATGGAACAATGAGTGCTAACCCATAGTTGCTGGTTTTGCACACCATTTAGCTAGAAAATAATCACAGAACCATTTTGTGGAAAAGACCCTCAAGGTCATAGAATCTGTTTAAAAGGTGTTTAAACGAGGTTCTTAGGGACACCGTTTAGTGCTGGAGTTAGGTTATGGTTAGTCTCAATGATCCTGAGGGTCCCCTTCCAACCAAAATGATTCTGTGATTCTGTGAGTCCAACCATAACCTAATACTGTCACTAAACTGTGTCCCTAAGAACCTCATCTATACATCTCTTAAACACCTCCAGAGATGACGACTGCTCCCTGAGTGGCCCCTTCTTATGTACAGGGTCCTTTCCTTATATACACGAAATTAAATTTCAATTAAAGTAGTTTTTTTAAGTCCATCTTTTAAAAACAATAGAGCTTCTGAAACAATGTTTTACCAGTTAATAACAGTTTATGTAAAACGTGCATGGTATTTAATAAACACTTCTGCATTTTGAACCAATTCAACACGTACAAGAGGATTTATCTACAACTAGCAAAATTAATTGACTATTTCTGGTCCCCATGTCTTCCAAGATTTTAAAGCAAATAGATCTCAGCCTCTCTTTCTTAGTTTTCTAAGGAAATTACTCACTGGGAGAAAGTAGGGGCTTTCCTGCCTAGTAATCTCCCAAGCAGCTTCTCATTTTTAAGTTATTCATTAAATTGATACGCAGAAATGAAGAAAAGCCCTTTACCTGCTGGAAAGGCTACGGTTGTCAAATGTGGGTTTACTACCTTAGCCACGTCCAGGTGCATAGTTAGAGTCTTCTCACAGTTAAGTTGATAACTTTCTCTAAAACTCCAGCAGCCATTAGTGTCTGAATATCATTGTCATTAGATCAATGAAAATAATAAATTCAGGGCTTAACAGGTCCTGGTTTTGCTCAGGACTTAACAGAACTTACAGGTCATAATTTTGCATATCATATTAGATTGCAAATAAAATCTGTTCCATTTATAGTAAAAATTCAAATATTTTCTTTTTAAGATATTGATATTGACCTGTGATTCAGCAGAATCTCTTCATGATGCAGCAATAATCTGGAGTGGACACAGTGTGTCAGGCAATACTGCTAGACTTGCAAAACATTGATTAAAAAGTATGTCTTAAAAAAACGAAACACCAAGTACAACTACAATGAAAGCATCCAGATAAATCCAACCAAGAGGCTAAAGACAAAGACACAAAAATAAATGCATAGCTCAGTTCCCAAAATAATTTACATTACCAAACTAATCTCTCCTTCTATAGGGTCACAGCCAAGTGTCATTGTATTTGTAATCTAAACTGAAGCCAAAAATAAATATATACAGAAATAATATTTAAAGAGCACAAGTATTCCAACTTCAAAAGTTCATTTTCTGTGAACACTTTAGGAGGTGTCTAAACACAAAGTAATTTTAAAAAATATATGTTTGACAGAAAAACTAATTTTTTTGCTTAAAATTGCATCTCCCCTAAACACCTTTATTTAACCCAATGGACCATAAGGACTAAGAATTTAGCTCAGCGTACAGAGACCTTATTTCCCTTATCAAAACAGACTGTCACACAGGCCACTCTGTTAAATGGACATCTTTGCTCCTTCTCCAGACAGTTTTCCTCTGACACTTTCTTCTTTTCTGTATTACAGAGGCTCTGGCTGGGATGGGAAGCTGCACAAGACAAACTAGTGTAGACTGCTATGCTGTGAATTGACAAATACATATCCACCAGTGCTACCAGTACAGTTGTCTTTGTTCGAAGGCCTGTTTGTTTGCCTCCAGTTTCCACAGAACTCAGCTGCCTTAATCCCCCATATGCCACTCACCTTCTTATTGCGCTGTGTGCCAGTTCTTCATGCGAAAAGGCAGCCTGTACACGTATGGAATTTTTTTTTTAATTATGTCTCCAACCCACCAGCTGTCAAATTCTACTTGACATTTACAATAGCGTCTGCAGAGTAATCTGTATCTATTCCATTTTTTTCCGCTGTGAACTACTCATGCTGTTACTTTATGAATTCTCTCTCACTGTACACTCCTCATATAAAGCTTATCCTTTTTTGTATACATCTATATTATGGTTGAATACAAAACTGAAAATAGAGAAAAAGCATATTCTTTATGATGAATTGCATAATACATATTGAACACCTCCTCTTCAGTTTGGCAGGCAGAACACATAGTCTTCTTTCTCTGTTCAGGAATTCAACAATTACTTTAGACTTCAGGAAAAAAAGCTAAATTAAGTTTTCAATGAAGCCATTGACCTCTGCTATAAAGTAGAAGCTTCATCAAGCAACCAACAGTCAGCTTAAATCTCAAATGTTTTCATGTTTTGCATTTAAGGCTGGATCATAACTTTGCTCTTTACTGCAGCTCTCAAAAACAATGAGCAGTCTCAAGAGATGAAAATAGTTTCTTAGTCTGAAAATCATATGGAAAAAATCAACTGCCCTTTAAAAAAAGTTATAAATGTCTGGACAAACTTTTCCCAGATTTTCCTTCTTCAGTTATTTAATGAACATATGGTTATTTATAATGTGAGCTACACTTGTACTATTTCAAAAATTAGTTATAAACATGCCTAGAGCTACCCAGCTCCTCCCAGGAGTACACTGACCTCACTCAACACCCTTCCAGTATTGTTTGCTTTGGGATCTCTTTTGACGGTGAACCCGTGTTTTTACTTCAGTGTATTCTCTCTGCCTCAAAATGTACCTTAGTTTTCTTCTCTTAGCAAGTACCTTACAGCAGGTTAATTTCAGAAAAATCATAAGATATCAATTATGACAAATAAACCCTTGGCCAGCAGGCATCGCTGATTAAAAGTACATATAAAATGAATGCGAGCTCAGCTATATTTTAAACTACGTAAGAAACAATCAGGAGTCAATCATTTAGGCCAGTGAAACGTAGCAGAAGCTAATAGCTGGCAGTGATGTCTTCATGGTAGGTACAATACAGACACGGGTCCCAACACAGTTCCTCTCAAAGTCAGGAGATGGGCACGTCTGGAGTGTGACACCCCTGAAAGGCGAGACTCTGCCCCAGAGGGGCACCCACGCCGGGGCCAGGGGTCACTCGTGGCACATCGGCACCTCTGTTACCTGACATCTCTCTAACCCAAGAAGTGAGGTGAGATGATCCCACCCAAAAGACCCTACATTAATAAGTAACAGGGATACAGCTAAAAATACTAGAAATACAGTCTTCTACTTTGTCTTCTCGTGTACGTGTGTAAATGCGAGTATGTATTTAAATATTTTTTTTCAAACAAAAAAGCGTTAGGCAACATCACCCTGAAAATCCAAATGAAACTGCCTCCATGTTTATACAGTTCACTTGCTGTTAATACCTGTGGGGTTTAATGGAAATTCTCGTGTAAATATACTGGTTAGCTCAATATTCCTTTCTGTTTAATGGAGATTTATTCCAATTCAGTGTATCACTGAAATTCAATAAATGGTAAAACAACAGCTTTTCCTTTGCATTCAACATACACTGCAGACGTAAAATGCGTCTCAGAAGGTGGCAGAGATTTTTACTCCAACTCCTAGCACTTCCTCAAGTACTGTAGCATACTGTGTTATCTACTTTAGAAATTCGATTGTACTGTAAAAAAAAAACAAAAACACACAACACACAAACAAACTAACAAAAAAACCAAAACAAAACAAAACAAAAAAACCCACAAAACAAAACAAACAAAAAAAACCATACCAAAAAAAACCCCAAAACCAAACCAAAACATTGACTGAAAAATGAGTGTTGTATATAACTATGATTTGAACTGGAAAAAGAAACGGGTCATTTCATACATTTCTTCTTGAAGTATGTGGACTTACTTTTTGGTTTAAATGTTCCTATTGATGGTTAATTGTATTTTATACTTCATTTGGGGATTCTACAGAGCTCTGTCCTTGACTCCCCTTGTTCTACACTGACAAGGGAATCTCATTCAAAAGGGATTTTAATATCACTTATGAATAGATACTCTGTGCTCCAGACTTGCCTCTTCTCCACTTAAGACAAGAATCCTCATCCATCTGTGATGTGATCAGGACTTTTGGCTGCCAACTCCAGAATAATTTTGAGTGCACAATACTCTTCCTCCCTTGCTCTCCAGCTCTTCTTGCCATCCTACTACTTTTGTCAAGTACTGTCAACATCGCAGCCATCTTGTCACACAGACTTGTAACCCTTGATAGAATTATCTTTAACCTATGCGTTATCCCAGATCTCCATCTACAAAACTCTCCACATTTATGTAAGTATCTTTATTTTTCTGTAGAATCTTAAAATCAAAGAATGGGTTGGAAGGGACCTTCCATATAGTCTCACACCCCACCATGGCGAGAGAGTTTTTCCAACAGACCAGGTTGCGCCAAGCCCCATCCACTCTAACTCTGAACACTTCCAGTGATGGGGCATCCACAGGTTCTCTGGGCAACCTGTTCAACCTGCATGCAACTCTTATTAATCACAAAGTGTATGCATCACATTTTTAAGTAACTTATGACTAAATCACACTATCACCTCAAACACAAGCTTTTTTTTTTTTCATTTTTAAGGCCTTCATAGTTTTTCTCTGTCCTCCTTTATCTTATTTGCATGTTTGTGCCCTCGATAACTTAGTATGTTTTCAAATAGTAATCTTCATGTTTCTTTTCATGCTGCCTCTTCTTCTGGGAAAATGTTTCTTACAAATATCCATCATACTATTTCACTAAGGTCCTTCAGATTCTTCTTCAGAACTTTGGAAAAGATTAACAATTTCTATAAAAGTGTTGCTTTGGTAAGAAACCCAAAATGTGCTATTCTAATTAGAAAAAAAACCCAAAACAAAACAAAACCCAACTTCTTAAATTCAAATAGAATTTTAAGCCATTTTCTTCCTTCTGATATGCCTTCAAAAATGAATGGGAAGAATGGCTACAGCTACAGTGTTATTCAAGATTCACATCTTGCAAATTCATTCTGGATTTGAAAGTCAAACAGACTTTCTCTGTTATGGCTAACCAAAGTAATCAAGATTTTCCATGTAAAAAGTTTCTGCCACCACACCTGTTGCAGTTCCATTAACATCACAGAGGCAGCCAGGATAAGGTTTGGCTCTACCCTTGGAATTTAGTTAATGATCTAGTTAATGTCTGAGCCAAAAAATAATTTAATTTACAATTCCATAAGCATTTTTGCATGAATAAAAAAGCAGCACATAGGAACTCAGCGCATTAAAACACCAAGAATGTGAGGTCCACAGTGGTCCACAGATTAAAAGCCAAACAACTTAATCTTGAGCATGGGTTTTCATTTTTTTTTTCAAATAAAATTTAAAGCGTTAAACTTTTTATATTGTATGCTTTCCTGAACACATGATTCCTTGCTTGTTCATGTTCTTTTTGTGTCTGCTTTTACTGTATGGTTTTTAAAAAAGCAAACCTGGTAATCATAGTGTATTCAGATGATGTTTTATGGCACAAAGAAACTCTGTGAAAGCCCGGTCTCTGGACCACCCCCACTTCCCCCCCCTGAGATGTTGCACCCAGGTGACACCACTCCTGGTTAGTTCACATTCACAACGCAAAGCCCACCACCACCACGGAAGGAAATTCCAAGGTGTGCTTCAAGAAGCTTTCCAAAACAAAGAGCTCTCCTGACAGATGTTTTATGTTTTAACATGTTTTCCTAAGAAAAGCTACACAGTCTTGAAAGCTTTCTAACTTGAGCAGCTATGAGCCCTGGGTGGAATTTGGTGGAATTTCTGAGAGTCCATGCCTGGCTTTGTGTGAAAGGCTTTTGATCATGGCCATCGGAAATCTCAAGGCAGAGACAAGAGCCTGCTAACTCTTTCTTCTCTGCTGTTCCACAACAGCCAACAAAATCAAGATTAGTTAACCCCTTCTCCAAAAAAAAAAAAAAGTGAGACAGGTCAGTCAGCAAGTTTTATTTAGGTAAATCTCTGCAATGCTTTTATTAGGTTACAAGGAAAACATCAAAGCAAGCTTTTAGCATGCGCACCACACTTCTAAAAACTCTTTTGCCTCACTCTCAGATTTACAGGTTATCAAAAAGAGAGAGAAAAGGCATAGGAGTAAGATTGGAATGACACACCACACTGATAAAACACTTAATAAGAAATATCCCAGGAAATCGCAAATGATTAAGCAAGCTTTCCTAGCATGGTTACTTAGTTTTCTCTTTCTTCACAAAGTTAGGTGTTTTTTTCCCCCCTCTATTTCAGTAATTCTCCAAATTCAGGCAGTACTAACCAAGCATTACAAAGGTGCATTATTACTTCTGCTCTTTCCTCTCCATTCATACCAATTTATTTGTAAGGAAAATGTATTACTCATCTGGCTTATGTCCTAAAATACAGTGACAAAGATGGAGAAAAAAATAATCTGGGAAAATTGGCAACGTATTGAGTATTTAATAAGTGTTGTGGACATTATTAAACAAAAGAGCATACAATGAAATTATCATATTCTCATACGTGTAGCCCAGAGGGTTGGTTTGCTCCAAGTTATCAGAAGACGTGCATGTAGACAGGAAATGTTTCACTGGGGAAGATTTTGTTTTATAGGGGTCAGTTACAGGAGATTACACAGTGAGGGGAAGCATTGGGATGAAAACCTTCCCTACGGTTCCCCTCACTCCACCTCCTCTAGGCATGGCTGTTCTGGGTTTTAAACAGATCACTCAGACATAAAAAGACATGAGAATTTAATGAGGAAAGTTCTGTTTTAATTTAAATTAGCTCTTTACTAATTTAGAGATTATTTCTACCATGTGAGTTTAAACTTTTCTCTTACAACCAAGCTGTTTCTTGTTTTCTGTTGAAACAAATCCTGTAAATTTACCTAAAAGACTTTTTCCTTCTCCTTCTAAAAAAGTGTGTACCATAGTTCCAGTTCATATATAAGACTTCGGTTAATGGAATTGTAACAGCTTTTAGCACATGAAAATCATAGTTTTTTATGTGCTGCAGTGTATTTCATGATATATGACATACACGGAAAAAATAAAAAAGAAAAATTAACAATTTATACCCTACATTGCCAACTAATGGTTTCTTAATGGCACAAGAGAAAAAAAGGAAAAGAAAGTGAAGGTTTTAACGTTAAACTATGCATCAAAACCACTGAACAGCCATTGCTGTGGCCTTATTGGAAACTGGGAACACCAAGAACTGAGGACATTTCTTTTTTTCCTGCTCTGCCTCCAACCCCCAGTGAGACCCATGCACGTTTGTCAGGTTCCTTTATTCTGGAAAGACAAGATCAGAAATGATGTGGTATCTCCTACACACGTGATAAGGATCCACTAAAAAAGACTATCAGTTTCCTTCAGAAAAACTGGAGGGAAAGTGTTTTTCCAGAACACAAACATGTCCTAGGTACTAGTTCACTCAGGTGCAAATGAGGTTGGTCCTTTGTCCTGCTAATTCCTCACTGGCCTCTAACATTTTCTCCAACTGAGAGACAACACAGCCTGGGAATGCTGTCCGAAACGTCATTTAATCCTGGTACTAACAGACTACAACAGCAGTTCTGGTCAACACTTCACAGCAGTTCGGGGCCACGTTGTTTTGTTTATTTTGACACACCCAGGCACATGCACAGAAAGTGTCCCCGGCACAGCACCACTTCAAAACAACAACAAAAAAACGAACCCAGGAAAAAACAAAGAATACAAAAAGTCAAACACTGTAACAAAGTACCAATCAGTCTTATCCTCTGACAAAACAAAACCTTCATCAAATAATAAGTAACCTAGTATCTCCTTCTGCCTTAAATCTTTCCCCCAGTCCTCACCGACCCCCACTTCCCCTGAAAACCAGATGGCCCCAGCCATATGCCCTGAAGGTCAACAGATGCACCACGTCTTCGGATGCAGAAAAGGTATATAATATCTTTAATAATATTTCCAGATGATAAAACTTAAAAATACACAGGGGAAAAAGCACAAAAACACCTACAGTAAGGAAACGAACCAAGCACAGGTACTGCATTAAAATATCCAAGAGCCCAATGAAAATAAAAACCAAGCAGGGAACTTGTATCAATGCCACGAATAATGAATAACAAGTGAAAAGAAGATTGATTTTTTTTTTTTTTTTTAATTACTGTAAGAAATTACATAAAGAAAGGATACTAGAGAACTCTGGGGACTAGTAATGGATATTGCTGCTTATTTGTCATAGCTGTCAAAAGTTATAAATATCAAGATCTCCAAGTTTTTATAAAATGTACTTGTCTTTTGTCTTCATAGGAAATTGTGTCAGTGGGTGAGCAGATGAACACGTGCATAGGTGAATAAACAGGTGAACAATTTAGCCTGGAGTGGGTTGGCTGTGGCTGCACTCGTCTCCAGCGAAGTATGTCTGGAGAGAATCAGATTAAGCTATTCCAGATTTTCACTGGTGAATCTGACATCCAAATCCAGGTCTCTGAATCTTAATGTGAAAACTGATTCTAGTGACAACATTATTGCGCTCCACACTTTCTGTGCTCCAGATCAAATCTGTCCAATTTACTGATAAAAGCAACTTTTTAATTGCCAATTATATCAGTAAGTGAGGTAGATACCTTTCCTCAGAACATCCATGATTAAATATTTTATTATGCTCCCTGTCACAACTGGGAAATTGCATATTCCTTACCTTCAGTGCATGGGTACAGTTGTGATTATCACTAACTGCAGTGTGACTCCTTAAGTTGGATCCCAAGACAGAACTGCATTTTGAGGCTTAGTAACTGAGGTTCTGTAGACATCCTACTACTGTATCTAGCGTACCTATACAGATATCCTAAGCTCATAGCACATAAAAAGCAGTGCAAATTAATTTAGCACTCTTTCCTCAACATTAAATAGCTTGTTAGTCCACAGTAACTTGCTTATGTGTCCTTAGCTTAAAACTCTATGCTCCAGAAAAAATACAATTCCTAGGTTCAGTGCTAAAAGAAGTACCAGCAAATAAAACCTCTCCCAGGTATGTACATTGATAAAGCACCATGAGTAGCTACATTACAACAAAACTGGTCTCTTTTTACTTAGAGTACATTTTGAAATAAAACTTTTTATACCTGTACACAAACAATGTAATAAAGCCCAATCCTGTCTGAAACCTCAACCATATGAATCAAAAAACCTTCAGCTACCTGCTGCCAGTAACACAATGCTAATGTGGATATACTGCTGGGACCAAAAGGTGTTAATAACCTTTAGCCTGGGACTGATACCAGCAGTGCAAAGCAGCTCTCACCGAAGCAAATGATGAAAGACAGATGGTACTTCACTGGCAAAACGGAGAGGCAAGGACGAATAACATACTTGCTCCAGCTTAAATTCTGGTGAGCGGACTTTCTAAAGTAGGCCAGACCTCCAGATCTGAGTACCTGTCTCTATTAGAAAGCCCCTTCTGGCCTAAAGGAGGTGCTGTGCATACAAGTTGAAAATGTTTCTTCACCAAAGACCCATCACCTTCCCAAACGACACCAGGAATAATGATAGAAGTACCCACAGTTTGGCAGACAGGGCCTCTGCCAGCATTTTTCTGGCCCCAAGGAGGGTCTTTTCCCCTCTTTCCAGTCCACTCCTCATCAGCAGAGCCCCATGGTGTAGACCAAGCTGGAAAGGGCAGCCACGCTTCCAGGAGACAGCAAATGGAACTGCAAACCAAGGCAGCAACGCAACGTCAGGCATGTGCTGTCAGTCTCCAAAGCTCAACTGAAGAACGTGACACGCAGGCATACCAAATGAAGAGCAACTGAAAAGCCCATAATGAAAAAGAGAGAAAAATAAACCAAAACAAATGACACGTGCTTTTTATAATTTGATCTGGGTTTTTTTTGCCATTGGCTTATAGAGAGAGTAGAGTTCAAACATGAAAGCAAGCTCTGTCTCTGGGGCTGTCAATCTAGACCCGTTATTTGAAATCAAAGCAAATCTATCCCTAGAGGTGTTTAAAAGGCGTTAAGACAGGATTCTTAGGGACATGGTTTAGTGCTAGAGTTAGGTTATGGTTAGACTTGATGATCCTGAGGGTCTTTTCCAACTGAAATGATTCTATGATTCTATATATTATTTGCCAACTGCTTAGGCCTCATGTAGCCCTATGCACACATGGGCATCGTTATGGAATTTACTTGGTAATGTTAGTGAGAAAATCCATTTGTGTGAGAATATTATTTAAGACAAATTCTGTTGAGTATTGGAGGTGTCGACATCCTTGTGACTTTGGGTCCTCTAAGTACACTTCAGACTCTCTCATTTGAACATTCTAGAAGTGCTACCAAATGCAGGAGAGAGGATAGTTGAAACTTCCTTCCCATGAGGGGCTTCATCTTCGGTGCTCACAAGCACATTCTCCAACAAATCCTTGTAATTTAAATACATTTGTTTTGTATTCAGGTAGGCTTGCAAAGGCATCCTGACTTTCAGTATTACTGAAAATACAGTAATACTATACTCTTGGAGAGGGTTTAAAGGTCTTCAAGACAATTTTTCTCTTTTCCCCCTCTATGGAAGCTAGAATGCAGGCAATATACTGTTACTTGAAAGCCCAGCTAACACAGAAGTCAAAGGGGGTATATATCAGGCAGGAGATTCAATACATTCTGAAATAGTATCGTAAATGTGCATTCTGTTTCAAGAAAAACTAGAATAAAGTGCTGAGAAATCGAAGCTATTAATCTGAATAATTTTATTCATTTCCATAATCCTACTGTAAAGACAGTGGAATCTGCAGAGAGACTTCACTAGATTTTTTTGGTGTGAATAAAGGAGTAACATAATTATGTCAATGCAGCACCATTACAATCTGGGAAAAGCCTATTACTGGTGAAATTGAAAAATAAAGCAGCGTGCATGTCGGCCCAGCAAAGCAAGCAGCTGATTTCTGGGTTTGATTGTGTGGAAAGGGAGAGTTTATATGAGACTAAAGAGACTGTGAAAGCTGTTCCATTTTTAGAACAAAAAGAATGCAGAATTTTAAACATTTTACAGCAGGTCAGGTTTGGGGCCTAACATCAGCAACCTGGCCTTCACACTTTGTAACAAAAATGCCAGCAGAGATCACTCCAAAGCAGCTCCACATTATTAGTCCACTGAAATATTTATTTGGCGTGACAGAACATCAATAACATTATCTTGTAAGTTTTCTATTTTTAAGATATTTGGATTTACATTAGATGGGCCTAATGCTCAAACCACTCTGTTGCAACATTTTTTGAAAGATAAACAAAACCTCCTAGCCTCCTCTGAATTATTTATTCTTCTCTTCAGAATCACAAACCGATAAATATCAGTATAAAGAAGCTCAGAAACATCCAATCCAGCCTGCTGTTTTCAAGATATAACAGGAGACAGGAAGCCTTGATCAATAATAATGTATCATTATTTGTATTAAGCTGCTGCCTAGGAATCCTAACCATGAGTCTTATATGCAAGATGATATCAAAATGTACAAAAAAGCAGATGAAAAAAGAGACAAATTAATCCTTGCCCGCAGAAGTTATAATTTAAGAATAAAATCGGAAATACAGGATGGATGTATTCTGGTAGATGGAAAGTATAGCAAAACAATGTATTTGTCTCCAGGCCACACTGCGAAGGAGATACTCATACTAGCTTGAATACTGCAAGACACGCTACGTTCCATGTTATTTAATTTCTCCTGTAGCAAAGTAAAACTGGCTCAGGTAAGGTAATGCCCTTAAAAAAGCTGCCCTGTTCTGCTAACCCCACCAACTTGGGCTTCTGTACAAAACCCCACACTGTGCAGCGCTGTTACAGCCAATAAACAAACATTGCTCAGCATTTTCAATGCGGTAATTTGTTCTTTGTTTTAAAGTGGATACCTCGTAGAGTCACCTGATTAGACTGCTGCCCTCTGCCCAAATTATTGTTGTCACAGACCTTGCGGGTCCCATCCAAACCAAGGGACATAATGAAAGCAGGCAGTTGGGTAACAAGCCTGCTCCAAAAAGCGCTGCAGTGGAGCCTGGCTCCGAGGGAAGGAGCAGCCCTGCCAGCTCCCATGCTGGCACAGCGGTATGAAACAGGTATTCTTTCCAAAGGGCTTTTCAAAACAAAACCTGCAGCTTTCTTTCTAGTTCCATTTTCAGACTCCTCTGTTCCAGTTGTTAAAAGAGAAATGACAGTGGCAGAAGAAGAAATGTGAAGCAAACTGTAATACATCCTGCAAATAGTGTCCCTCCTATTCCTTTGATACACACACAATTTGAATGTGTAGTTCCTTGAAAGCCTTTTTTTCCCCCTGCAATATGAAAAAAAAAAAAAAAATATATATATATATATATATATATATATTTTATCTGGACATCTTTAGCAAATACAAAGGAAGCACAGTGAGGGTTTTATTCCCAAGAACACATCTTCTGTTTGATATTGGTACAGCTGCAGTGATCTCTGCAAAGCATCTTCCCTGGGCTTGCAGTGACACGGAAGCAGCGCAGCCAACCTCTGGAAGAGGGAATTGGCTCCACAGGCACTCTGGTGTTTCCGACTGATGTGCATGCAGCATTCACAGAACTGCCTAAGTTTTAGCACAGGTTTTGCAGTGCTATGCTTAACTGAGAAAAAGGGAGCCAAAACATCTCTCCCTCTGTACAACTCTTCATTACAAAATGGAGTCCACTACCTCTTGCCTTTGACTTATTTGGACTGCACGGGTCAAGATTATGCTCAAAAGCAACATCGGTTCTGCAGAAAAGTCTTACTGCATTATTGTGTTAAAGAAATGACATGGAAGAGGACGAAAAGTCTATTCAAGGGAAGAAAAAAGCCCTCAGAAACCAAGGTACATCAGTGCCAAAATATCGATATTGCTAGTAGCTACCTGAAAACAACACTTTTGAAACCCTGTTTGGAAGCTGGTAGGGGAGCCCAAAGTTAAAGGCAACATGCCTGGCTTTGCTTGGGTTTTGTTTTCTACTCTTCTCTTTTGTCCTCTCCCTTATTACTGGGAGCAGATAGGGATGATTAGGAGCCTGGCTGAGGGAGGACCCCCCCTGCACAACCTACCAAGCAGCAGGGGTTACATGAGCCACGGGAACTGACAGTCTGGCTCGCATTTGCTTGAGCAGTCGATGAAGGATTAAGCCCAGCTGATGAGTAAAACAGATAACTGTCACATCTTAAACCACCACCGCTAAATCTACCAGAGTTTATAAAACAGTCATTTATGTTAAAGGTCCAAATCCCAAAGGAGTTAATCACTCTTTTTAAAAGACTTCCCATGATATTCCAAAAAAGTAACTTTCTTGCTCTTTTAGAGTTTAGAATTCGTTACACAATTTCCACCTTTTCCAACAGGATGCTGAGAGAATTAGCTAATTTAAGCATTGAGATCCTTTGAAGAACAAAGGGAGAAAACTGCTGCAAAAATCTAGTAAAATTTGCTAAAAATTGTTTTGATTATCCCACCTAATAATGGGATAATTCACTTGAACAGCAGCGAATTTTGTAGCGGGTTATTCAGAGGGAATTGGTTTATGCAGATCATTTCTGCATTAATATTAAAAGCTTCTTGGCCTAGAGATAACTTCGATGTAACGGTTCTATGCATTTCTATTTCACATGGCACGACACCTGCTTATAATGCAATGTTACGTCACTCAAAAGCAGAGAAAATGAAGAAAGTCATTTTTAGAAGCACTGAATACTTTAGAAAACAACGCTTCATTAATATAATACTTAACAAGCGAGTGACTACAGCACCAGCACCTTAGAAGACAAATCTCAAGCCGAAAATCTCACCTCGTACATTTATGCATATGTATTTATGTAGAGAGACACAGACGTACGCACCCCTATGTGGGAAGGGTTCCCAAGGAGCATTAATGAGGGTCTGGGATGGCTCCTTCCCACCCCTCCTCAGAAGGAGCCACCCTTGAGGGAGAGCAGCCTGAGCCACAGAGCTGCCTGCTACATCTGCAAGGACTAAAGCCAGGCAGCTACCTGGAAAGAGAAAAGCCTCCTTCCAAGTGTATTTATAAATGCTAAATGGCCCGGGAAAGTGCTGAGAGATTTCTCAAGCTCAGATCCTCATTTTCTCTTGTGCGGTCAGCCCTGGGACAGCTCTGGAAAACAAGGCAGCCATTTTCTCATCAGCTGTTACACTCCACAAACCAGATTGAAGCGCTCGATAAGCTGCTGTTCTCTTCCGTGCCTGCAGCCATCGGAGGGGAAAAACAACCCATCACCCACCAACAGGTACAACCACAGCCATTGCTGTACTTGCCTGGTACGAGTCAGGGCATGGATGGGGCCGGGGGAGGGGAGGGATGGGGTGGCTGGGATGCAAATACATCCCTAAGCACAGCCAGCGCCTGTCCTACCTCAGCTGCTGATCCCACCCATCATCCCACATTACAGACCCTGGGTTTGCATTTCCAAAAATTAACTGCCTCTGTTAAAAAATACTTTGCTTTTGCAGAACCTGTGAGTCTAAGATACCGCATCGTGCACACTGTGAAAATGCCTCCAAAACTCGGGATCAGCATGGGAAGAAAGTGTGTTTAGTGTGCAGTCAGACGACACAGACACACACACAGGTATATGTGCACCTGTATGCACACACACACAATGTAATTTTTGTAAGCTTTAAGTAACCTCTTTCAAATAATGTGTTAGGGGACCAGATTGTCAAAACCACCAAGCACACTAACTCTTTACACTGTACAAACCTGGATATTTGAAGCCGCTCATCGCTTGAGAATATAAAGGGCTGTCCCCACATGTAACACAAGAAGTCATGACACCTACACTTACATTTGCTTCCATTTTCTACGATAATCACCACCTATACTTACGTTTGCTTCTGTTTTCTATTATAATCCTCTTTCTTGCCATTTTCATAAACCTCCCCATTTTGCAGCAGTGTTTTGAAATTTGGCAGCGAGAAGCTCTGGGCGCAGGGAGATGCCTTTTCAGTCCCATGCAAAATGTGCTCAGACTTAGCTACACTGAAAGCTGCTGGGGAAAACAATTTTCAAGTTTCATCAGCAGAGACTACTAAAAACTGTCTGCTAAAATCCCCCACTACCCCATACACGCTGCCTGCCCAGCCCTGGCTCTTCATTTCACCACGGCATGGGGCTCCAGCCAGCCCCCAGCTGTCGGGCAGCTCTGCTGGCTCACCCAGCCAAACCTGAAGGAGGCCCAGCTGTTGGGGGACACATGCCACTGTTTGGCCACTTCTGACAGCTTCTGCTTGGCTGGGGTGAGTGTGCTGAGCTGAGCTCCTTTTCCACCCAGAGGCTGCACGAACAGGTGATTCCCTGAAGCCACCAAAGTCCCCATGCCTCAGGCTCAGCTTGATTGACAGAGGGTCTGGCAGACCCACCTGGCTTGGCTCTGCTAGTGCAAAGGCACGTTTAATACATTACATCAAACTCTGACATCTCTTTCCAGTGGCCGATCGGCAACAAAAAGCAGTACAATCCTGCTACCTATGGTACTCATTTAGGTAGGCTTTAAGAGAGATCGTCAAGCAATGCCAATGGCCAAGAACCCCAAAACTAGGACTGCTGTCAATAGTATGTAGTCTTAGCACTATGCTTAGTAGGTTTCCTTTCTCTACAGAAAACAGTAAAACAGCCAAGGAAATGACATATAAACGAAAATGCTATTAAGACTGTGGGGACCCTAAGTATCAGAAAACCACACTCCAGCTGTGAAAACCCAAAGCATCTCCTCTCACTTGCTTCCTCCAGCCAGAGGCAAAATCCTGCTCCGACCTCCCCGTTCCTACCACCTCTCCAAGCTCCTGACACCACTCACTGCTGCTCCCATGCTGGACAAACAGTAGTAACTCAACTCGGGCAACGCTAACTAGGACATTTCTTGCCTTAGTGACTGCTGTAGTTCTCGAGCACAAGCATTAGGTTTACCCCTGCAATCTCAGCATTTGCACTTTTACACTTGCTTGCTAAGGCTGATGTTAAATCAAGATGGTACCAAACCCATCACTCCTAATTCTGTTTCCCAAAGTTACTGCACTACTTTGCACCATGCATTGCAATGGGACTACTGTAAAGGATGGCAGTACGCCAGAGGTGACTCTCACTAGCTTTGCAAAACCCCAGTAAGACAAAAAGTCCAAATAAACACAAGTAGAGCACGCACATGTCAAACACGTGATGCGCTCATCAGTCACTGGAACTACTGAAACATGCTTAACATGCTTAATTGGGATGAAGATTCTAGTTCTGTGACCCTTGATTTTTACTGGGTAGAGTCTTGTTTTTCTGCCAAGTATACATGTGCCAAGGCATTTTTTAATATCTTTTATTTTGGAATGCAGGATACTGTAAGTTTAAGAGTAGACAGTTTCCTCACTCCACTAAAATTCAAAGTATGTAAACCCACAGCACTATCAATCATGCCATCTGTGCTAGAAATGCCATTCTTTTCTCTTTTTTTTTTTTTTTTTTGGCACAGGACTATTATATCATGTGCAGGTGGTAACAACTAAAAATATATCACAGGAGATATATATAAAACCAGACTACTCCTTTTCTTGATCAAAACAGTAAGTAGAAATGACCCATGCTGATCTAGCTCATACCCCTTGGCACTGGAGGTTTTCTCACTAGATCTGCAACCCTTGTGCTGAAATGCAGTTTCCAGAAGGGAAGTTCCTCACACCTGTTTGATAACATCACACCAGATAAAATGGTTTGATCTCTTCCAGCAAGGATGGAGTTCAGCGGTAGAGTGAGGAGTCAGACAAGCACCATATGGCCAGAAGGGAGGGAAGACAAAAGCGAGGGCTGAACCACCTCTCTTGGCGGCAGCAAGAGTTACGTTGGCTCAGCTGTGTTGTCTAATCAAGTATTCTAAATCAATTAAGACTGAAGCCAATTTGTACACATGGATCTTTGTATTTATAAATGGACCTAAATATTCCACAGTAATATTCCATACGGTTTAGTGCCTGTAGTACATGGACAGAAACCAAGGACTGGCTGAGTTCATTAGCCATGAAAACATGCAGTTTTATCAGGCAAGCTTTTGTCCAGCATTACAAAAAATGAGCAGCGAATTAATGCACCCCTTCCTGCCCTATAAAACAATGGTTTCCAATGTAGGAATTTTGGTTAATCCCAGTTAACACTAAAGATGGTCTCTCAGTTGTATGGAACTGTCACCAGGTCTGAACTCCAGGCTGCTGAGGTATTTCTATTAATGTAGCAACAAAGTCATCATGAGGGAGTTTACTGACATCAGTCATCTGGTGATAAGACTGCCAGTGTTTGTAAATAATACCCACATACTCCCAGAATACTAAGTTTCTCACAGGTTCTACAGAAAACAGAAAGCCGCTTTCTCTGCCTGGAGAGCCTTCCCGCAGGAAGGCGATGCTGTGTGGCCATGCTCGAGCAGAGGCAGGGTGGCTGCAAACACCCGCTGAGGCAATTCTCCATGCGTGCCTACCTCGCTGATACGCACAAGTAGCTGAGCCGCTTGTCGTTCAGTGGCCCAGGACGGCAATTTATAACCCCTTCTAGGCAGGACAGATCTGGCAATGGTCTGCTTTGAAAAGGTACACAGCAAAGTAAAATGTTTCAGCAGTGACTCAGCGTTGTGTATTAATAGCCAGCCTAAGCTTTTTAAGACCCTACTGCTGCCGTGTGTCGGGGACAGGGCTCACCTTGCAAATAAAACCATTTTTCAGCACTGCACGAGGGCACGACAGAGCTGACAGGATCTTGGGAGCCCGGGTCAAGGAGGAGGAGAGGGGTGGGAGGGCAGGACCAGCCCTTCTGGAGCTGCTGCATCCAAATTGGCTCGGGCCAGCTGTGAAGAGTTGGGTTCCCATGGCCCCACAGGAGGAAGAAGAGGCCAAGAGACTCCTCAAGTTATGAAGAATGCAGCCCCACGTAAGTCTTTGTTTTCACCATGCAGTGAATGCAACAGAAAACTGTGTTTAGAAGAATCTTGTGTACTCATCCTGCACAAACATTAGTACCTGTGTGGAGACATTAAGAGAATCAGCTCCCAGTGTACGATTTTGTTCAAACTGGAAAGCACAGGGAGGTGAGAAACAGAAAAAGTTACCATAATCTGATTAGCTGTGTAATTAAGACTGAACTGGGAGATCAATAAGGGAAACTATAAGGAGGGTTTTTTCAGCACAGTATGTTGGAGAGAAAATGGGAAATCTGCTGGAAATCTAATGGGATAAAGTAACAGATGGTAGGTAGACACCCAGGGGACACGGAATATGTTTAAAGATGATACTGGCTAACAGTATGATTAAGAGTATATGCAATATTACAATGCACTGAGTTGAACTAGAATGTTAGTATTAAGGCCACAAAAACCTTAATATTCTAGGTTAGACTTCCGTACTTTTATAGACACCTACAAGACAAACAGGAAGAACATTTACAAAAAGGCTCTACATGACACAAGTACCTGGACTTTTTCAGGGGATGGCTCTTGACCTTGTCTTGAGAAAGGTGGCAAACAACTGTCTACAAATATGACACAGGAGATCACGAAGAGGACAAGCACTTAAATTAATCAGCAAAGATGTAACAATAAATAAGGGACTCAGTGTACAGAAAAGAAAACTTGAATTACATTTCTGGAAACATCTTAGAGAGTAGGAGCAGCCACCAATGGAGCTGTGCAAACCACCATCATCTGGGTGACCTGAAGCCTCCCTGACATCATTCTACCATCATTCAATCCCCTTCCATTTTTTCAAAAACAAATACATCAGTAACTTCCAGCGAAATCTTCTATATAACCCATGTTCTTCTAGTTGGTACACGTGCAGGAGTACAGATTGCAGTCTCTAAGCTGAGCACACAAGCAGGTCAACTCAAGGTGGCCTCTCATGCTCAGGTAACACGCCATTTTCTTTTGGGGACAATCAGGTTTGCTATACCACAGTCATGAAACTATGGTGGTCCTGTGTCTTCCAAATATTTGCCAACAATTAAATAATACCTATAAACAATAGAGTCCAGCTGTAAAACTGCTTATGTCTCCCTAAAATAAATAAACATTAGATATATAAACTCCAGATATATACAGATAGATGGATACATACACACATACAATGGAGAGAGTGTTAAATGTAGTAGATGTAAACAAATGATATAAGAAGTTATAAACCAATGCTGCATTATTATAAGCCAGTTATTTATGTAGATTTATTTTAAAATATGTCTGATTGCCTTCATAGCACTGATGAAGAGAACAGTAATGCACTAAACATCATTAAACACTTAAACTAAAATTCCTCCTTCATCGTTCCTTCACAACCACTTTGATTCCACTCTGCCACCCAGAACAAGAATAGCCGCATGACCTGAAGGTCAGAAAATTCTTATTTTGTTATGAGAGCAAACTAAATAATTTCCAAAAGCAGAGCCCTCTCCCATGCACCATCCTGCTTTTGGTTTTCCCATCTCTGACTAGCGCTAATTTAGAGGACTAGTAGCTTTAGCACTTCAGCTGATATCATTACCATTATATCATGCAAAAGCACTCCCTGAAGTAATCAGGAACCAAGCTGCTTATGAAAATAAGTGTAAAAAACACACCAGAAACGAAAGAGAAACCCACACACAGCAGAGACATAACCAGCCCCTTTGTAAGAAAAAGAGATTTAAATGGGCAGCTGCATTCTGCATCAGCAGAATAACAACCATTTCTGTGAATGGTTTTAAGGTGCATAGAGAGGTCATAATCTTCCACAGACTGGGGTTACTGCAAAGCCAATGGATAATCATAGCAAGGAAGCCACTGGGTACCGGACTGCCTTAAAACAGCTGAGAAGAAACAGAATAAGGTAGAATGATGCTGACTCTGGTGCAGCTTCAGAGCAGAATCGTCCTCTAATTTACCCAAAGCTACCTCATGAAAATTTTGCAGTGTTTTTACAACCATAAAACCCAATAAACCAAGCCCCAAGACACAGACTTTCTTTTTTCCCCCCCGAACCCTAGTCCAGAAAAACAGTGAGAGGTAATGAGTGTGGGCCCAATTAAACGTGATGTAAAGAAGCAACAGGAAGGCAAAGTTGTAATGGCCATCTTGCATTGTTCTGCTTGTGCCCGTTCTGGGTATCCCACCCAAGTGTTTTTTGCCCAGGTACAAAGTATTTTGCTTTCAGGATGCTTAAAACTGTAACTGTGACTTGTCATATGCAGCGAACTCGCTCAACTGAGGAGCCAGCTGAAGTCCCTTAGGGTCCACCTTACGTGCACTGAAAGGGTAGATGTATTATGGATCGGCTTCCTGGCACCCTTCCATCCTACAATTTCCTACTGCTATTACACTGATGATTCAAATCTAATTTTAACTAACAAGCAAGCCTTCTGCTGTCAGCAACCATTGTTCCAAGACAGAAGGAAAATACTTTAAACACATTTTCATGCCTTTCAACATCTGCATTTTCGTATTGCTTTTGTTCTTGGAGAGGGGCACAGAAAAAGAAAATAAGGGAAGCACTTCGCAAGGTAGGGAGCTAAGATGTCAGTGCTGTCACTTATTTCCTAACAAGCCCAATTTTTACAAGCAATACATGGGTAGCAGAATGGTATTATTAATTTAAGAAATAATACTTTGAAAGCCTGAAAAACTTGCTACAGTAACAAAGCAATTTTCAAACACACGTTCCTCTGAGATCACATAAAAACAATGGGGTTTGTTTCAAAAATACAAAAACACACCACCACCTCCTTTGGTAAATCTGAGTGCTACACAGCCATGGTATTTTTTTTTATAACTAACCATATGAATCTCTTTACACATAAGTTTGTGTGCAAATGAAAACTTCTCCACCAGTTTAGAAAGAATCTAAAAATCTCCTTGATCGTATACTATCTCACAAGAGGAGACCACTCATCGTGTTTTCACATGTTGGCATAAGAGATCAGAAAATGCAAAATAATTTGAATATTCTTATCCATTTTCAGATGGCCTTCAAAAGCAAATACAATGCAGAACAATGAAGAGCTGAGTTCATCAGTTGCACAGCTAAAGAAGTCATCCCATATCACATGCATTAGTAGTGAAAAGTTGCAAGGGGTAAGATATTCACTGAACATAATTAATTCTGAAGATTATTGTAGAAGAAGGACATAAATGTGGTTCCAATCACCAAGGATAAGACAACAACAAGCATAGAAGAGTCTTCCTGACAAGGAAGAAACAGCTCCACTTGTTCTGACTTACAGCACAATCAAGTTAGCCATGTGGCACATCCTGCTGTTTACGTCATATGATTTTAATATCTTAAAATAGGAGATTAAAGCCATCTGCAGGTCTCCTAAACAAAATAAATGCTATGCTGTGGTAGTGAAATATATAAGGTGTTTCCATTACCTAGAATTCATATCAGAGGCTATTTATACATTAAGCAGGAAATATTTAATACCATTTAACACTATAACACAGTATAGAAAATATTACCTGTGTAACACACTTTTTTACAGTTCGTGTAAAATACACTGCTATACTGTTGACTGAATGGCAGTAGTCAAAACATGGAGGATCGAGTGTTGCAGTCCTCTCAGACAGGCAATATGGAACCTGTGCAAGGTATTTAATTTGATATCTTTGTTCAAGTCAGTGGCATTTGCCTTCATTCACATTCAGCAAGTTATTCATCTAAAAAAGCTACAATTCTTTCATGTCTTCTTTTCTCCCAAACTCCATTTGTTCTTCTGTAGAATTATTGCCATTAATAAAGTGTTGTGTTTAGACGAGCTGTAATACTGCCAGCCAATTTTACTGCAGATAGAGGTCAAGGAAAACATTATTAAAAACAAAAATAACTTTTCTTTCTGAATTCTCTCTATAAAACATCACTCCCAAGCATTCAAATAAACTTCGAACATCAGTCAGTCCCTACTAGGCTCCTAAGTGGGCTGTATGTTTTATCTGCCCTACCATCAGCACTGGGCAGAAGGCATCAGAGAGGCACCTTTTGGAGCAGGGCAAACCACTGATCTATTTTTTCAGTTTCTTGCACAATAACTGTCCTCCACAAACATGAACATCATCTCAGCTAAATAATCTGCATGTATGAAAGCCCTAACCTTAACTGAAGACCTTCATAAGCATGAAGACAAAAAGAGACCAGTACATTATCTAACCAGTTTTCCTCAATAACACAAGTTCTGAAACTCAAACGTGCAATTCTTGTGTGGCATGTAACCTTGAAACATTGAAAGAAATCTGTATTTTAGAAATTCATCTGAACATGATGTAAAAATTTCAGCTAAGGGACAATTCCTCATTTCAATTTCAACTATTTTCCAGCTTTACAATAGATATGACTATTGGAGGAATAACAAAGTCTGTTTCCTGTTTGAATTCTTCTACCTTTAGCTTATTTCCAGTACATCTCTTTATCTCCATGACTTCGAAACAAAAGAACCTTTTCATATCATAAATCTTCACACACTTACTACCAGACAATGACCAACTCACAATTTCAGTCTCTATTTGGCAAAACAGATTGGCTTTTATCAGTTTCCTACCAGAAAGATGAACTCCTCCAGAACTGCCAAGATCTCTCACCATTAAGTCCAAACACTTTCAGCTTCAGGTATGAGTAGTGCTCCTCCACATTACACCTCCACACTAGTTAAATATCATCCATTCCATGTAAATAGCAAATACACATTTTGTCAGTCTTGTAATCTTTCACCAAAACATCACATCAGTGAATGGTATACTTATGTGCAAGCTGTACAGTATGGGCCCAGCGCCCCTCAAAATACACAAATGCCAACTTCTGAAGGAGTTTTAGATATTATGGGTTTGCAGAGACCAAAACAAAAAGACATCATGTAGCTATTCCTCATCACTATCTTTACAATCGAGTAGCATAACGTGAAATAATGACCTGAAGAGCACAATAAAAATACCTGACATCTAAAATCACCTGGGAATCTGAGTAGCGAAACAGGAGAAATATGCTGGTATTTAGTTCAGAACAAAGATGTTCAGAAACAGCTGAACGAGATTTTTCCAGTGACTACAACTGGAGCCAATAACTGCCGGATTTGCTTACAAATTCAGCCAGTGTTTTAGGGACAGGACACACGACAGGCTTCTGCAAAAGCAGCCAAATATTAAAGCATGTGTTATCATATAGTGTTAGCAGAGACACAGCTCTGTACATCTGGCTTCAAAGCGCAGGAGATACTGAGATCTGCATCAGTCACTTTCCTCATCACAGACGTGTGCACAAACCACTAGGCTATTTTGAATTGATGCTTAACATTTGACTAGATAGAAGTTGCAGAGACTAAAAGGACTTGGGATTTAATGCAATAGAAAGGAAACACAGAAATAGAAATGTAACGTAGCAAAAAGATATTACTTGGGAAAATGCAAGTTATAACAAGTTTGATACCAAAACAAGAGAACAAACCCAACAAAGTAATAAGAAAGGAAAGGAGGGGAAAAAAGTGCACTGAGCCATAAATGAAGTAGGAGATATTATGGGCAGGCCAGCTACATAGTAGAATTTTAAAGAAAAAAGAAAAGCATCAGAAAACATGCTAACAGAGAAAACATACATTCTCTATAAATTTAGGAGGACTTGGCCTCCTGACTTTCCTGGTTAAATAGAGTCTCTAAAAAGCAAAAACTTGAAGAACTGCCTTTTGAATAAAGTCTGAGAGAGAAATGTGTACAGGTGCAAAATGACAAAGTGGGTAAATGAGAAAGTGAGGTAATATTAATAGTTTACAAATATCTAAAGGAGGAATTTGCACAGCAGAAAAAGGAAGAAATTTTCTATCAGATATGGAAACTCAAGAAGGAATAAATGGAAGGGGTTTTTTTGGTTGTTTTGTTGGTTAGTTTGTTTGTTTGTTTTTTAATGGAAAATATTGAGTGACTGGCAGGAAGGGCTTTTTGGAGGGGAACTACTGTTGGCCTGTGAAAAAACTGCCAGAGGGAATACTGCAAAACTACTGCTGGACAAAATAACAGAAAACGCACTGACGAGAACACTCCTGTACCAGCAAGGAGAAATGCCGTAGATGGCAGAAAGGGTCACTTCCCGCTCTGCCTATCTGGACACTGTGCATACTGTAACTAAGATATATTACCTGAAAATTTGTGCTCTCTTTTTAATATAATGCTAATGTATTTTATTAGTGATTTTAACAGACTTTAATAGGAGGAAGCATATATTCAATTATTTTGTTACATGCTTTGAATGTAAATGGCAAGCATTTGCACTCTAATTTACTCCTTCCACCCTCGCCCTCTCATAGAGAAAGCACCAGCACATTTTAGAATTCAGAGCAGCCCTCCCCAACCCAGCCGCTTTCTTAGCTGGTTTGCTGGGATCTATATATCCAATCTAATTATTTTGATTCCCATTTCCAACCCTATCAGTGGTGCAGTGGTGCAAGAAATCAAAATGCCAGTCTCCTGAATGTCTTAGGACCTAAAAGCAAACAGCTACTCATTTGCAGAGGCATCACTGCGTGGCCCAAAGCCCCTGTCATCCCGCGATTTACGTTCAGTGTTCTGGATGTGACTGGAGAGGGGTTTCCCAGTGTACCAATTCTGAGCATTTCATTTAACAGCTCAGATATGCTACCGCTTGTTGCATCATCTTGTTCTGTCACAGCATAACCGACTAACAAAATCAGCAATGCTTCAGCTTAGATTTTGTCTCTTTCTAAAGATTTCCTTAAGTCCTTCTTCTTCATTATTTTTTCCTTTGTTTTCTTAAAAGCGAAAAAATAAGATCGTGTAAGCTTATCTTCCCTGAAGTGATCAAAAGAGAGAGTCAGCAATACTCCTGCCAAAACACCTACTATCCTTTCAAGTCAGGGGGATCATATGTTGCTCACTAGCTGAATTCCTCTGGGGGTCTTTTCCCTGACTGACTCTTCTCCTCTTGAATTACAGCCTTACTTAGATTACTAATGCCTCTGTGCCACCAAAAATATTCCCATTCATTTCCACAGCTTTTACAAATATGGTAACATGATTTGTACTTAAATATAAGTGTCACCGTTTTACTTTTTATTATGAATATCATATGTTTAGCAAGCTGTCTGACCTTCCTTATGATGATGAATGCCACAGCAAACAATTTGCTGTATCTTTAAAGAAATGGCCAACTCAATTACATTATGCCAGAAGCTTTCAAATCCCTCTCTGCCAACGTCTTTGCTGTATCCTGCCACAGACAGCCCATTTGTATTCCAGCACAGTAGGACACTTGTTTTATTGAAGCATACAGTTCTGGTTAGGTACTATCAACACAGCACTATTTCAGTTCACCAGCTCTGTGCTCCTTCCCACCCTCTCTAGCCTCAGTTATTAGGATTTTCAATTTTACTGACCAAACGTGTATGCATTACTAATTACATGCATGAAATCTAGTAGTTATCGACTGCTACAACAAAATACATTAGTGACCAATTACAGGAGTTCTTGGCAGCAATGGTTATCATTTTAGTGGATTTAATCATTGCACTTAAAGTGAAGCTTGAGATTCCCTTTGAGATTACACTGCTAATTGCTTCTGTTTTGCCAGTTACTGCATGAGCTGGTTTGGAAAAAAGGATCACTAAAGATGCTTTCTAAATATCGAAAAGCAGCAAACAGATGAAGCCTCCTATAATGAGCTCGCCCGCCCCCAATAAAACCACAGTGGAAATTCATTCATAACACAATGCCCATCTCCAATATATATCCCCCTTGTCATCCTCTCTTTTCTTCTCATCTCTTGTTATTTAGTCAGACAACAGCAATACAGTTGTATTGCTGTTCATGTGAATTGTGGGACACTACAATTTACTTATATAGCTGGCGAGAATATTACACTTTAAAAAAAAAAAAATAATAATTTTCCCCCCTGTTCTGTGTTTGCAGAGAGGATACTACTTGTTACTCTTGTTATGACAGAATGTTTGAATGGTCTTAGACCTTTGAGAAAAAAAAAACACAACCTAGGCAAAGCACATGATTTATTACACACACAATACCAACATAGTAGGCTTCCACTCTCCAGGAATCCCTAAAAACAAACACTCCCCCTCCAAAGGAATTTGTAATATAACGTATTGTTCTTCGAAAGCCTACGTCTACCTCCACATCCCCACTAGTGATGAATTATCCAGTTTACAGCCTCATAAAGCAGAAGTGACTATGTATTTTAATGCTGAGGCCAGTCACGGGACTTTGGTACCTTTCAAATTTAGTGATGTACAATTTTCCAAACACCAATGAAAGGTTGCAACACTTTGCTTCGGGCAAAACAATTTTGTGATTACATTTCATCAACATTTCAGGTCTGATCAAAGTAAGTTGTCTTTCAAAGACAGAAAGCATTGAGGATGGTTGCAACTACAGTTCCGTTAGCTGAGAACAAGCTACTTTAATAACTAAAATTGTTTAAATAAATTTGTTTTGTTCCCTTTTATTAAAATTTCAGCTACTGGAACTTTCCATTACTCAAACACCACTTCCAGGATAACAAAGAACCCCTCTCAAAAATACTAAAAAAAAAACCCAAACAAAATCCTCAATCAAAAATTTCTCATAAGATTAAAAAACCTTCTAAAATTGTCTCATCAAACATCAGCTTTTTTAGGATTTCAGTAGATGCTAAGTTGATACAACTCTAATTAGAAACTTCATTGATCTCTGTGAGAAAGACACTGTAGAGAAAGAGTTTTAAACCCCCAGAGACTTCCAGACTACAAACACCAGAGCCTGTGGTATCTTTTAAAACTGTGAGAAATTATACGCTTATGATCTACAAAAATAATAACCATCTCCCTGAAATTAACTGCTAAAAGAAGCTGAAGAGCTTCACCCTAGAGTATCGACAGGCCGCAGCAACAGAGCCAGTTGGCTTCACTTGAGCCTCCAACTACAGCAGGGACTATGACCCCCTGATCCCTGAAAAAGAACACACCATGGTACACCGAGAGTTGCGTCAAGGATGTGTTTTATCTTGTCTCAAACCCAGACGCAGATCTGCACAAACCCGTTGATCTTTCCACAACACCAGGCACAAGAACAGCTATGTGCAGGATGCTCTCAAAAACAAGGCCAGGCCATTTCCATGCTTAACTGAAAAAATCTTGCCCCAGGGCACTCAATTTCAAGTCTGAATGAGAAAATCTGTAGCTGATGAAGTAACTACAATAACTGGCAAATAATACACTGGATAAAACACCTAAATTAGAGTACAGATCAATCCTATATTCATAAAGAAATAGACTACACAATTTAATTGGATTATCCCCATCTCTTAGTTCAATTGTTCTTGACTTTGGCCTTCCTCAAACAAGCAATTGAGGACAATTTTCAAGTAAAAAGTAACATAACACTGACATGGTTACTTTGGCAAGGCAGAAGCCACTACTCCTACAAATCCTCAAGCCCAGCAGAATGACCACTTTTCTTTTGGATAGGTGAGCTCCTGTCTCATGTTCACAATCACAACATTGAAATTATAATTCCAAAAATATTGCAATTGCACGTGGGATTTCTAGTGCTGCATTCTAAATGAAGAAATGGGAACGAGACAGGAGAAGAAAATATTCCTGAATTGAACAGCTGAGCTCATGTAGCACCCAAAAGACAAAAGGTCAGGAAATACCTGTCTTTCATCACTGTCAAAAGCAATAGAGTAAAATATTCAGAGTAGGACTGATAACACAGGAAATAAATGAAAACATTTGCTGTGTGTTAGTACAGAAGTTAAAAGAAACAAGGCAAAAACCTCTCTTGAAGGTCCCTGCTGGATTTACAACAGAGCTGTTGAGCCAATTTTGATTTCAAAACACGCCAGTATCATTTAAGAATACTGAACTTCTTTAATAAACCTTTCACCTGTTCACTAGTCCACAGAACTAACTCCTAACCCCATGCACAATGAGTGCAAGTATGATAAGGCATGATATTTGCAAGAACCAGAACTTCAATGAGAACTGCAAATGCACAGGAAAGCAACCAGTTACTTATAATACAGTTTCAGGCATTATTTGTGACTCACTTCCTAACATACAAATCAAAGAATCATAATGCTATAATAAATGCTGCCACAATGTGTTTCTGAATGAAGAGTCTTATGTGTGTATAACTGACAAAGCCGAGTGTATTTTTAAGTTCCATATTTAATTCTCTTTAATACCAAAAGCAATGAGAGACTTTTTTGTCTACTCCTCTATCGCAAAGAGATAAACACAGCAAAATGAAATATATTTTTTATGCAGTGACATGACAGATATCAATTTATAAGTTAATGCATTCAGTACAAAAACATGATTAAACCACAGCAGAGATTTGGAATAAAATGCACTGATAACAAGTTTATATCAGATTAAATCAAGAGACTCTCAGCTGATAAGTAGAGTTTGTAAAATTTAATGTAGATACCAGTAAGGATATTGAACTTACCAAAAAACTAAACATAATTCTTTTAGTGTGATAAATGCCAGCAGGAAGAAATGCTCCAGCTCTGGCCATTGTTTCAAAAAACTCAATTAATTTGCCCATTATTACAAATATGTTACCAGTAGAAAGAAGTTTCATGCAATACTATACTATCTGCTTGTTAATATTACATGCATTTCATACATGAATATGTATGAATAAATAAACACATTAAATAATACAACAAAGTACCTTTTTGACATGTAAAACGACTTATTGTAACCAGAATAATGCTTGGATTGCCAGGAAAGGAAAGCAGGTGGATAACTAAAAAATATTCTTCCTCCCTTTTCAGAAACCTGTCAAGACTGGATTTGGGACTGGGGACCATCAGATGCCTAGAAATGTCTGCCACATGCCCCATCAAAGCTGATGAAGAAAAGCTGTCCCTGTCCTATTTTAATGGAAGCGAATCCAACTATCTTAATGGAAGTGAATCCAACCAAGACAACAGTTTTTGTCTCAAACAACATGAAATGAGTGTTCACCCTTTCCAAGACAACCATATTAAGCCACCACAAGGTTGTCTTCTCAGCCTTCATCCTCTGGTGACCTCATACTTAACCTGGCCCCTTTTTACAATTTCAGGCCTGCTCAATCTCAGTGCCTCATTATCATCACAAACCAGCAAGATCAAATTTAACTTTAAGAAACGGAGAAGTCATTCAGACTCAGAAATTAGTCTCAAAAAACTGACAAGGCAAAGCACCAAAATGCTGAGAAAACCTGCATATAATCCATGTTTAAATTTATGGAGGCTTTAAGGGCAGTAATAAAAAGCAAACCTATCGCTAAGCACTGAAGGTTCTATGCAACATTCCTTTAACTAGCTCTAGTACTCCTAGTCTTTTTCAATTCAAAAGCCAAGGTATTGTCTCAAGTTACAGACCTGCGATTAGGAACAGAGATGCTGAAAAATATTTAACAGTTTCAACACTTTGTAAAGTTGATTTCCAGCTAAGCATTCACTTACTCAGGTGCAAGAACAGTCAAGCTCCCCAGTTTCCCCCAGATTTTTCCTTCAGGCCAGTTTTATCCTTAGGTACCTGTGTACAATAAAAAAATAAAGACAACATTAATTTACATAACTCCTCATAAGTTCATCTCTTGATTATATTAACTCTTAGGGTCCAAATTGTCAGCAATTTAAAAATTCACATCTCCAGCTTTTCTAATAGGATTATTTCCCATCAATTTGCTTGACCAGAAGCAAACTCGAAGCTGTTTTTCCCCTGCAAAAAGACTGAGTTTTATTTGACCAGTTCTACACACACGTGTGTGTGTGTATATATATACATTACACTCAGCACAACCTCAAATAAAAGAGTTTTCTGTGAGAAACCTCATGTATATTTGACCTAGTAGAAGGTAAGATTGCATGATTTAGGTACATTTGATCATTGCTTCAGGAGTGTAGACAGACAGCAACACAGTTAAGGCCTTGTTGGCCACAGATTTAAGCTACCTTAAAACTGTTAACATACGACAAGAAAATCCTATGTATTCAATTACCACTTTAAAATTGACAGAAGGTTTGCGTACAGGTGCACTGTCACTTAGGTAAGGAAGAGCTCAACAATATAAGTTAGTCTACTTTCTTCTGGCACTAGTATGAATTAAAGAAACATTTTCATAATGTGCTATTCAACCATATGGAATTGATTTTTGCAGACATATGGAGCTCCAATTAAGTAAGTGTGGCTTTGCTGACACAGAAGTCCATCTGCACATATTCAAATTTTCCAGAATTAGACCATCTAATTTAGAGCAGCCCATCTAACAATAACAGAGTAGAAAAGCAAGACATTTGGTATGACACAACCACTGAAACTAGTCTCTTTAAATAGTAATCCCAGCCTCACTCTTGACCATGGTCAGAATATAAACACATAAAATGGAATTAGTTCACCTAAAATAAAATTACGATTATATTGGATTAAAAAAAAAAGAATTCATCTTCTCCACCATGCAAGTAAATATATAAATTGGAAAAGTAAGAAAGGTACGGTTTTTCAAAGATTTCACCAGAAGTCAAGGGAAATTAAAAAATTGACTGTAACTATGCTTCCTAGTTTCTAAGTTTTCTTTGCACTTTGTGCATCCAGATTTTCCCAGGATAAATACAAGGAAAACACACTATTTAAAACAAAACAAAACAAAAAAACAGAAGGCAAGCTATAAATTAACATCTACATCCTCAACAACTCTAAAATCTCAAAATAACAAAGGCATCCGATGGGGTGGAAACTAACACATTTTTAAGGTAAAGACTTCAGAATTCCCAATTTTTATTTTTATTTTTTAAAGATTTTGAGTTAAGTGTGCCCTCTTGCTCATATCCAGTCTGACATGATTTTTATTAGGTCATAACGTGCAATTTTTTTCTACAGGGCCCAAACCTCATTCAGTGAACACAGTAGCTAGAAGAAATGAGAGTACCTGAAAATCTGCATGTTAACTCAATTGCATATGGTCACAGCACAGCTCTATACTTTATCTACTCCAGGTTATTCTGTGTTGTTTCAGAACAGCACTGGGAAGACAGAAACACTGGTTCTGACACAGAGTTCCTCTTTGGTGCTGTCAGGGTAACAACAGATTGCATTACAGTTCTTATGAAGCATGTCGTATGATCCTCATGGTCTACGAACTTAAAGAATGAAACTTTTGAATTAGAAGCATTACAGACTTTAGCCTTCAACCAGAGATTCCTAAAATTCATTTATCAGAGTAGCTAGCCTTAGAATACTTTAAACTAATTTCCTGGGGAAGTTATCTTCATTTGCCATAACTTTCTTGTGGCACGCTTCCCCATTCACTACCTGTCTTGAAGTTCCTACAGCAAATGAAAGCAAGTTTTCAAAGACCTGTCTCCTTTGCTACACACTCTTCATACACTTCTGCTCCAGTTGAAAAGATCATATGACTCTGAGATACTATAGTTTAAAACTATAGCATAAAGTGTATGTCCAATGGAGCCCAGTTAACATATTCTAGACAACCTTAATTCTTCACCTTCCCAGCTTTGCAGCGCTTGTTCTTTGTAACTCTAACAACATTACTCAAGACAGCTTTTTGAACTTGGTTTAACTTCCAGCTCTTTTGCAGACAGTAAGTAGCAAAGAGGAGAAGCTCCACCTTGTTCAGCACAGACACCCAGAGTCTCCCTCACAACTTCGCCCCCTCTCCTTCTCATCCAAGCTGTGCCAGTGTCAGTCCCAGGGAAATGTGCCACCACCCCTGTCATGTTCCTTATTATCAGGCTCAGTCTCCTATGTCTGATCTCAGTCCTGCCTCTTTACAGTAACTGCTTCATTCTCACCAACTTCATATGACACATTGCTCCCTGCAAGCAGAACCCCATTTCCCATGAGCTTCCAGCCCTCACATCCTCACTTCTCCTTTTAAGTTCAGCACCATCTCTCAGCTTTCTGTCCCCTTCACAGATCTGCTGGCTCTTCCACACTACTTTTCACCTTCCAGTGCTTTTCTCACTGCTTTACTCCCCCACTCAGCCTCCTGCGCCTGTCCCTTGCCCTGGCGATCTTCAGGTTTATTCTCCACAACCAGCTCTCTAGCTTTTCCACATTTCCCTTCCTGGTTCCCACAGAGTCTTTGTGACTAGTGTCCCATAAGCCATGCCTGCTACACTTTGTGCAGAACTCACTTCCAATGATGGGCATTAAAGAGATCTGTACAAGGGCTGATCAGCAGGAACACTTAATTTTAGGATCCCAGAAGGACTTGGGCAGGAGATGATCCAAACCAGCAGTGCTGTCTGCACAGAAGTAGAATTTTAGGCACTTAAATCCCTTGCTACTGAAAAACGCATGCACCTATATATTCAGATGTCAAGGCTGCTGTAGGAAGGCCTTGTGGACTGTAGGTACTTCAGTCTTCATACTAGATTAATACCATCTACTCCTAAATTAAAAAAAAAACCAAAAAAACAAAAAAAACCAAACAACCAAAAAAACAACAACCAAAAAAAAAAAAAAAAAAAAACCACACAACACACAAAACAGAAAAAAAAACCTACGAAGAACCCAAATAAAGTTAGAGTCTAAATCTCAATCTAAACTCACTCTACATTTCAGTTAACACAGTTATTAGTACGTCCTTAAGCCATTCTTTCTGAAGACAAAACAGCTCTTCATTCAGTCAAATATATTAAGTATTGCGGGGAGGAGGGAGGAACAGTTTTAAATTAAGAACAGGATTTTCTTGGCACTATTTACCAAGGATAAGTGTGCTTATCTTTTTTCCACTGGAAGAAAAGTAGATGATAGCATACCTGCACCTATTTTTCCCATAAAGTATGAATCAACCAAAGGCATCCTCCTGTCTTGCCTCAAACATTCCCCCTTTTTGTGGGGGAGGAGCTTAAAAGGGTTAAGAATTAATTTAGGGTTATTTTACACAATTATAAAATCACAGAATACCAGGTTGGAAGGGGCCACAGATCATCTGGTCCAACCATTCCTGGCAAAAGCACAGTCTAGACAAGCTGGCCCAGCACCCTGTCCAGCTGAATCTTAAAAGTGTCCGATGTTGGGGAATCCACCACTCCCCTGCAGAGATCATTCCAGTGGCTGATGGTTCCCATTGTGAAAATTTTCCGTCTTGGAATTTCCTTCTTTTCCAATCGGAATCTCCCCAGGAGTAACTTGTACCCACTGCTCCTTGTCTTTTCCATGGGACCCCTTGTAAAAAAGGAGGCTTCATCTTCTTTGCAGCCACCCCTTGAATACTGGAACATGGTGATGAAGTCTCCCCCAAGTCTTTTCTCAAGGCTGAACAAACTGAGTTCTCTCAGTCTTTCATCATATGATGGCTTCCCAGTCCTTCGATCATCTTTGTGGCCTTTCTCTGGGTCTTCTCCAGCCTGCCCACCTCTTTTCTTTGTATAGTAAGGGCTAAAACCAAACACAGTTTTCCAGGTGTGGCCTGTTGAGTGCTGAGTAGAGTGGGATAATGACTTCTGTCTCTGCTGGTGATGCCTCTGTTGATGCAGCCCTGCATCCTGTTGGCTTTCTTTGCTGCAGCAGCACACTGGTCACTCATATTGAGCTTGTTGTCCACCAAAGCACCCAGGTCCCTTTCCACAGAGCTGCTCCCCAGCCCAGTAGATCCCAGCCTGTGCTGCACTCCTGGATTATGTCTTCCCAAGTGCGAGACATTACACTTGTCCCTGTTGACCTTCTTAAGGTTCTTGTTAGCCCATTCTTCCAGCCTATGCAGGTCTTCCCACAGAGTCACTCTCCCTTCTGAAGTGTCCACTTCCCCACTCAGTTTGGTATCATTGGCAAACAAGTTAGGAGAGACTGATGCCCTCAAGATGCGAAATAACAAAGCAAATTAAAAGACAGTTGATTTATTGCATAAGTCTTATTTTTAGAAGAGTTTCAATATTTGGCTTGGTAACAATAGGGAAGGAAATCAACACAAACAGAAGTCACAAGTACATAATAAATTAAAATGTGATGAGAATTTCTTTAAGAACATTCTTCCCACCTTTGAGTACACAAAAATAGTTCTTTGGATTACCTCATGACTTCACCCTTATTTGTAACAGGCATATTTGGAAGAGGTAATACAAGCCTTAATAGAGATTAGTATAGGTTAGGTGATCCCAGCTTTTTGGAAGCAAGAAAAATTAACAGCTAGCCATAGGAATGTTTCTAACGTGGATTTACAGATCAGTGTCCTAAACCTGTCTGCCCTCCCACTAATCTGGCCTTCTACCTTATTCTTTCTTTTCCCATATTTTATACCATCTCCTATCTCACACAGCTCCTCCTCTTCCTTTCATCTCCCCATGGTCACCTCTTCCCCATAATTTCTTCACTGAAATACAACTCATGTTTCAAATGATGAAGAATGCAGTTGCCTTTCTGCACAGTATAATCAGCACCTTGGTGGCACAAACCACATGTGCTGCAAATGCTGCAGGAGCTGTTCCTGTGTTTTAATACAGTTCAGGACTGGTGTATCAGAGGTGAATATAAAGCAAAATGTTAAATAGATGTAAGTGAAAACTTCAGATTAATCTTCCACATTATCTTTGCAATGAGTTTCCTAGGATTTATAAACTTGTTTGATGTAACCTGTATGCTGATCTCCCAGAAGACAATAGTTCTGGAAAAATAAAAATCTAGATGAGTCACACTGGATTTAAAACCAGACCCATTGTTAATTGTTATCCCAAGCTTATTCTCAGTATTATTCCCTCTTCTTCCAGCCCCACCTCATTTAAATACACACAGTGTCATATATTCATGGCACACTTCACATTCCATTTTGTTTCATGTGCTCATAAACTTCCCTGTGCTTAAGACTTGCAGTTCTTTCCCAATCGTACTATTTCTAAATAGTGCAAAAAAACACACAGCTTTTCTCCATTTTTTCTTCTGAGCCACTACACTTCCCCTTCTCATGATGATAAGACAGTAGTCAGTCACATCACTCCTTTTCTCTAACAGAGCCACAGATCCAGGCTTCTCTACCATCAAATGCAATCCCAACCCTTCATGGTGACAACAGCTGTCTCAGTTCTCTCTTGTCTGCCTTTGTGCCCTGCTGCTGTCCAAAATCCTACTCCTCCCAAACAACTAATGGGCTCTGTTCCTGAATCCTCAATGTGCCAAGCACTGAAGGACTCAGGAGGCTGAGCGGTGCATGTGTGCTGTGTTTGCAAGCACATGTGAGGGAGCAGAGGCAACTGCTCACTGGGGAAAGGAGGGAGCCTCTGCTCAGGAGGAAATATTCACATACAGCCTGGCGGTTTAAGCTCTAAGATCCCCACAGCCTGTAACAAAATCTGTGCAACTGCATCTTCCTGATTTAAAAAAACTCAACCTCTGTTGAAATGATGTAGACTCAGTGAAGAAAGCACATATTCCTCCTGTGCTGCTACTCCATTACTGAGTAGCCATTTACTAACAGCATGCTTTACTTAATGAGTACCGATGAATGAATGACTCAGCGCTAGAAAGTGTCTGCTGAAGTGGAATTTCTATTGCATCCTGATTCTTCCAACATTGAAACTAAGAAGAACAAATAACTCTCAATTTATCTGAAATACAGTAGACTGAAGTTACTTTTTATATTTAAATAAGAAATGATGGATAATATTTATGTACACTATGACAAGACAGTCTTTCAATAAGCTTTTTTTTGCATCTGATATATAAACATTAAGCATAAACACAATATCATCAATGCATGCAGTATTTACAAATAAATCACTCCTTCTCTGTTAAGCCACAATGTGGTAAGTACACTTTACTGCTGAAAGTGGTATCTAATTATCTTTATTTGAACCCCAATGCAACAGGGAAATAAAAACATTTTAAATACTTGTATCTTGCTGATAAGCACTCAACATCAAAAGGTACGTGTCATGATAACATAAAATAGTATTTATTCTTACTGCTTCCAAAGAGGTCTCAGTCAGTCACACAAATATATTTAAGGTTGTACTATTTCTTGTTCTCTAATTTTGTACATTCATTTAGCCTGGCTCCTGCCACCAGTATGGCCTGACCCTGCAAATCCACCTCTGTCACACCGCATGGAAGAAGGACTGTCAATATGAATCGTGCCCTTGGAACTAGGCTTCAAAACCTAAATAATCCATTGGTTGTAACTCAAAGAAGCCAGTTATCACCGGTGATCCTAAACATTTCTCATAAAATGGTATTTGGAGTCTCTCCTATTCATCAGCATGTTTTGCATTTGTTTGCTTGTTAGGATAACAGTAACGTAAATATCTGTAACTATTAGTAGTAGATTGATGCTGATTTTAAAAATAAACAAAAAAAACCCAAACAAAACAACCAAACCCAACAACATGAACAAGACACTAGTAAACCGACCAAAAGCCATAAAGTGAATTTCAGTATTCACGTCCACTCACTTTAGGGAAACCTTCTCATCTGTTTATTTTCTCCTCCTGCTCAAAAGCTCCTGGCATCCCTTCTACTGCAGTGTTTACATTCTAGTTCCCATCACCAGTGAGATGAAAAAGACACTTCATTCACCCACACATACTTCCTTGCCAGAAAGGTCAAGAGAATAATTTCCAAATGAAAGTCTGCCATTTTCCCCCACAGATTACCCATGTGAAGCCAAGATTTGCCCTATCTACACCTCACAAGTGCCTGGGCCTCCCCAAAACCTGCAAGACTGAAGGAAAATAAATATTCTTACTACCTAATGATTTCCCAGCACAGAAATTTACCAGTATAATGGTGACAGAATCATACACTGTACTAGTTTAAATCTTCCACAAAGGGGTCTGGTAGTTTGTTGGGCGTTTTTGTTTGGTGTATTTTGTTTGGTTGGTTGGTTTGGGTTTTTTGTCGTTGTCTTGGTTTGGTTTTGGTTTTTTTGTTTGTTTTTTTGGTATGTTTGCATGTATTTCATTTTTGCTGGGTATTTTGGTTTTGTTGTTGATGGGGTTTTTTGTTTGTTGGTTGTTTTTGTTGTTTGCGGTTTTGTTTTTCATAATAAATAGGTTTTTAGCTTAACAACCTTCATCCAAAAGAACCCAGCTCACCTCGAAACATTCTTCTTACTAGAATAAGAGGATTTTAGTGTGATTGCTACAGCAATTAATAGCCTGAGCGATGCTAGTTAACTTGCTCACACAGACAAGTCCTAGAACTTCTCAGCAAACAAGTGATCTGGGTTTATACTTTGCACAGCCTAAAGCCAACATAGTTAACATTTCTTTGATCCTTGAGCTTCACAGTCCAGAGAGCTGCAGGAGTGAGGAAGTGCTGCCTGGTAGTTTCAGGAACTATTAATTATAGGAACTCATCATGAAGGGCATTACTAGAAGTTTGCTTCAGACCATCTGAAAGTATTAGAGATAATCTGATAGTTTAAATGTAAACAGCGCAGTTGCTGTCATGCCATCGTACACGAAAGACAAGGTCTCAGTGCATTTTTTCCCCCCCAGATTGACAACCTGTAAGGTGTTGAACCGGAAAGAAATTTACCACAGTACAAGCCACTTCCATTAAAATGTATTCCCTAGAGTGTTTTCTGTGTTTGATCTCAAAGTAAATTATAAACCACATACAGTTTTGTTACTGTCTGTTACACTATAAATATTATGCCTACGATTTTTGAAAGACTGGTTATTAAATTTAGCCAAACTTAAAGTACACTCTTCTGAACTTAACTCATTTCTGAATCAGAAATCATCCTAAATTGGAGTTACAGTCATTTTATGGGAGAAAACAAAAGTCATGTTCAGCTAGCCCCAATTATAACATCCATGAGCTATTAAAAATTGTCTCCTTTTCAAATAACACGTAAAACCACATGGCAAGTTATCAGCAGAAGCAGGAATAATATCTTACTCAACTAGTTTGCTTTCTTAAGAGTCCTCCACTGCCTAACAACACATTTTATAAATATTCAGGTTTACATTACAGTCATTCCCTATCATAATCGATTTTTATTATGACGATAGTCACCTAAAGCATAGAGCCATTTTCACAGTCAAGTGAATGTTTGGTGGCACAATATAGCCAATAAATCAGATTTTACTTTTTGATCCGACCCTCCAATGAAATGCTGAAAAGAAACTTCCTCTTTAAATCTTGTCCAGAATAAAATCTAGAAAGCTGCAGTCCATCCTCTACCATCTGCTTTTTCACTTACTAATTTAAGAACACCACTTTTTCCTGCTGCACACTTACCAGGAAGCAGCTATGCCATGAATACGCTATAAACACTACATGTCTCCCAGGCTGCACGGCCTGCTGAAAAACAAGACAACCTAATGGAAGTGCTGCTCTTTATCATCCTCCACTTCCTGACCACATTCTGGTTACTCAATTCAAAACCAAACTTAGAGCCTGAGAAAGAATTTCACGTCTCATTTTCCTCCTGTATTTCCCCTTTCAATCTGAGGTCTAACGACACGCCAATTTCCCTGGAAATCCGTTTTCTCACAGAAATGTTGCAAAATGCAAAGGCAGAGGGACAACCGAACAGCAAGGCACCACTTGATGGAAACAAACCTTCTGGGGTGTAGGAGACAAATACAAATATCCTTCAGACAACATGACAGAAAAACTTCTCCGCAGCGAAGTCTGAGTAGCAGAAAGGACACGACCCCTCATCTGGATCACCGACACAGCATTTCCACGTGTGCCTCTGCAGTTCAGAGACACAGGATGGTCTCTTCGGGGCGGATGTGCAACTGCGGACAACCACACGATAAATGTGCACTTCTGAAGTTTCCACAGTGTATCTGCTCCATGTGCCCTAAACATCACAAAATGCTTCTCAATACCTTACAAAAGGCAAAAGAGCTGTAGAAAAGGCTATAATTATAGAATACTATAGAGGGAGAGATGGAGCTTGAGGGCTCTGTCTGTATTCTGTATCTTTGCAATAGCTGCGTATTTTTTTAACAATTGCCAAGTAACAGCTTCTCCCCTAAATGATCACAAGAAGTGCACCATGCATCACACAACAAAAAGGAATTAAAATGTCTATTTTATCCTCTGTCTCCCCAGGGGAAGTCATTCATTCCTGATCACAGATCCTGTTATCAGTTCCATGGTGAATGTGAGAAGATGGGGGATAGAACAGGGGACAAGTAAAATAAATTGTTATTAAAGAGTTTGGGAGATGAGCAGAAAAAACATACTTATCCACAAGCAATCACTGGAAACGCTGAAGCACATTGTTACTGCCAAATAAATGTAATGAAAACAAACAATTTCAGCCTCCCTTCAGACTCCTTAGAGACCTCAATACTCCAAATCCAAACATTTGTCTCGTAACTTTCTATAGTCACTCCAGAATAAAATCTCCTGTGCAGTTTACTAAACTCAGGCTTTAAACGGTACAGGTTCCTTGCCCCACTGTCTCGTTCAGAAGAAATGGTGAGGAAAGTTCTTATAATTTCTTCCCTAAATTCATTCCGGACCAATTTATAATATTAATACCAGAAAACCTGGTTATACTTTAGTTGAAACAGTCCTTCATTGCTGATGTTTACCCCTACATTTATTTACAAAATAATAACTGTATCCCTTCTTCACCTTCATTTGTCTAAGCTAAACAACAAAAGCTTTCCAGTTCGCTCTTTGAAAGATTAATACTCTGTAGCTCTGACCAGCCTAGTAGTCTGTCTGCACCTGTTCTAATTTAAGTCCATCTTTCTGTTCACTGTAAGGGAAAAGTGTTGGACACAATATTCCAAATGAGGTCCCAAGAAGGCTTTGTGAAATGCTATTAGCACTTTTCCCTTGCTCTAAAAAAATATCATGCTTAATGCACTGTAGAGCCACATTGGCCTTTTGCACAGCTGCACCATACTGGTGGATTAGAGACATCTTAGTGGCATTATCACAGCACTTTACCTCATTCAGACTGCTACAACCATTACATCTTCTACACAACATCCTGCGATGTTAATAGACGTTCTTCTCATTTTAAATATTTGCATATTGAGATATAGACTAGCACGACCCGTCTGAGACTTTCTGATTGTCCATCCTAAACATATACCTCCAAACACTAGCGGCAAACAGATGAACTCTACAGTGCGCAGCAACAAGGGCACTCCTGTTACTCCACACCAAATGCCTGTGCCTGCACTCAAAAACCATTTCTAAATCAATGGTTATGGATGTGTAATTGCATTAGCCTGCTGAGGAGTTACACAAGAAGACACTCAGAAAGGCCAAATCTCCACCCACCCTGATATTGGACTGACCTCCTCACTTCTCACATCTTCATGTCTTCAGCTGACACTGAAAGTGCCTTTTTGTAGTGATGCCATCTAGACAAGTTTCTAGGTGTTAGGCCAACTCCTCCCACATGTAGTTACTCTTAGTTGCCAGAGTGAAAGCTGCCTAATTATAACAACTTCTACCAAAGCTCGTGTTTACACTGACATATTCTCCTGAAAAGGATTCTGATTTTATAATTTGGATGCTCTTCTTGCTCTAGAATTCAGATAACACTGAAACTGACAGCTCACAATAAAAAGACCAAAAAAAATCTAAATATGCAGGAGTGCAAATTCAAAGAATAATGATAAACAAAGGAGGTGACTGGTACCAAGCAAGAAGCTTGGTAGTTCCTGCTCAAGGCAGTGTGTTGTAGCTACTAGCTTCAGTGTCCATTTCACAATCACAATAAAATACTCCTAATGCTACTAATAACCTATCTTTGTGAAAAGTTTGCCAAGAACATGAACGTTATCAAAACTAGACAGAACATGAATTACTCTCTGTTAAAGCTCAGGATCTCTTAATTGTCTCAGAAATGTCATGCATGCATTGCGGTTGCATTCCAAAACATATTTTTTCTTCCAAGCAACTAGCAGAGCCAGCAGTATCCTTTGAGCTATGACATGGGAGTCTTTTGGTAAATCAGGCAAACACTTTAGTCAAGCAACATGCTACCCCCCCTTCTCAGAAAATAGATATCCTAGTTATACTTGAACTTGGTTTCTCTTTCTCACCCATCATCACATGTATGCCTCAACCATTTCCCATTTAGATCTGCGATATGAGATGTCCTCCACAGATGAACACATTACTTGTAAGGGAAAAAAGATCACAAATATCTAAGGCAGATGAGATGACTTCTGCTAGTACCTTGTGGTGTCAAAGGCAATGTTAATAGTAGTGCTACACTAGAAAGAGCATAGTTGTGCAAAGCCTCAAGCATTACCTCATAGAAACTGTGGACTAATATAACTCACAACATCACTTCTACAGATGAAATATATACACACCTTATAGATACCTACGCTTTCAGAGCACTTTCATGCACCACTGAAGGAAGGTATGGACTGGAAAGAAATGAATCGACATGACCTAGCATGTTACTGCTGGCCAGCTGAGCCAACTCAGTTACAATGAGGGGTAGATATTCTTCACACCTAGCTAACTGCCCAGCAGCAGGGAAAAAATAACTCTGAGGTGGCTCAAAAGCGTCTTTTACTTTACAACTGAAGGGATGAAAGTGCCGTCATATAGCCCGTTATGCCAGGGCTGATGACGACCCACCTCATCTGAAGCTGCAGTAACAGCCAGCGCTGCATTAAGTTGCAGTAGCACAATTTGCCCCAGGCTGTGAAGGTGGATTTCTGTCCTCTGTGCCATGCACGCTTGTTAGCTAGATAGGAATGTATCGGTTTGGCCCTTTTGGTTTTCATAAGGGAAAAGGTTATGCTTCACTGGATCTCAGGCACAATTCTGGTTAGGTTGTTGGTCTATGACACATAGAATATAAAATACACTTTTGACTGAGTGCACACTTATTCTGACAAAAAGTCATCTGAAAACCAGGACAACTATCTCCTGATGTTTTCCCAGTTGGGATCTACAAAAATAGTGTTCCTATATTAAAATTTCAGAGTCCATAAGTCTGGTAAAACAAAAGTGTATTTTTTATTTCTAATATGGAATCTCCATGCAGAAAACCAGCATGATTTCAAGATTTCAAATATTTTTTGAATGCAAATGCATGTACCTCTTGTAAAGTCCTACCAGCCAAATCCACTTGCATTCCTAGCTGGAAAATACATATGCCAAGATACTTTTGCAAATAAGGCATATAGTTTGCATGCATACAAATACATACTGAAATCTTTGAATGTATACATGGTAAGAGAAACACTGTAGTTTGCAAGTAAAAATCAGCAGGCAGTGTTTCAAATTGACAATGTGGTATGGTATTATCAGGAAGGACAAGAATTAAAGTGATTTACAGTAAATTACCCAAACCAGCCAGGGGTGATACACCGTTACAAGACTAAATTAAGAAAGTTTGCATTGCTGCCTTATGGTGCTTGTTCTTTCAATACTGAATTATCTACATCTGAGCATTGTTTGGTTTTGATGTTAGCATGCAAGAGTTTTTTTAAAATTACAACACACTTGAACAGATTCAATTATGGTCAATACTTCCATTTCTAGTATATAAAGTCCTACTTGCCCCTTCTGACTGACCTCATCACTTTTTAATCTTTAGAATCTTATATATCAAAACTATCAGGAGAAAAAAAAAAAAAGCATAGGCCCAACACAGACCTTGTGGCTACATTAAAGAGCCTAACACCCTTTAAATTCAGGGAATCTAAAGCTCCAACACATATGTTTATTTACAGCACAGCCCTTTCTAATGAACAACGAAGAACATATATTGCTGAATGAAATTTTGTGAAAGTGGCATGTATGTATTTGTATGATGTCAGAGAAAGCATAAGTATGACATAGGATAAGGACTCAGCATATTCAAATGTCAGGTGGGATAATAACCTGCAAACCAGAAACTATACTGTCTAATCAACGGCCATAAAAAGGAAGCAAGAAACTACAGGAGGAACACTCAAAATATATTACATGTGGTATTCTACCAGGTTTCCTATGGGCATCACTTCAGTAATATTTTTGGCTTAACTTCGATCAGTTTACAGTAAATTTAAATTTCTTCAGAAAATCAAAAGCAAAACACACAAGATCAGAATCACTGCCTTCGGTTTACTGTCTTGCATTTTGCATCAAAGCAACAGCACAGGCAGTTACGATTTCGTACAATCAGCTGGTCACTCAGACACTGAGCAGCAGACTATAAACCAGGTCTCCCACCTTTTTTAGGACATTCATGACATCCCAGCAAAAATATTCAGTATTATAAATTAAATTAATATCACAGGTGATGTTTGGCAAGGTTGCCCACATTGGGAATTCAAAACCCAACCATGCTGAACCTCTACATTGTATAGATCTAACCACTTAGGGACACATCACCGCTGACTATAAGGAAATATATTTTAAGTATCAGAGAAGTATCCATAGTACAGAGTACCAGTTACTTAATACATAAAGCTGGATGTTGAGATACAGAGTTACAGCTTTGTTGAAATACCAGGAGAAACATTTGCATTACTTAGAAACTGAGTAACTCCTAATATGAACTGGTTGGACCTAAATACCTCCTGATACAGTTCCAGCCACATGGTGCAGGATTTTTTGTTAGTGCATGAGAGCCCAAGTATTAAACTAGGCTAATCTAATTAAAAGCAGAAAAGAGTGGAGGAATAAATATTTCTGAAATACAATTTTACACTATTCATGTAGGACCTACTCATAAAGAAATAAAATCTTTTAAAAAGGTAATTTCATAGGAATTTTAATCTATGTATATTTTATTTAATGCACTACTGTGGTGCTCGTCAGACTAAACAGCCCTGTCAGGACCTCTGAAAATTAGTCTAGACATGAGGAGAGGCATACTCTGCATAGTAAGACTTCTGAAAGGCTTTGAAAAGAAACATTTTGGAGAATTCTTATAGTTTCTGATAAGGCACATAGGAGTGCTTTCTCCTGAAGTAATTCTTTATATAAAGATAAAATATATTTTAAAGCATAATTGTCAGACACCTTCACAATTTCGAGAGCCAATGATGCCGCTCATGGATTTCTTACTACAAATGCAAATGAATCGCTATTCACCTCAGCAATCTCCATGGCAGTAAAAATGCTTATGTGAGCAAGTTTCACGCATGCTTTGGTGTTCGCAGGATTAGGTTTTTGGTTTGTGGTTACCTGACATACGGGTCAAACATCTATTAAAAAAATATGGGCCATAAAAGGTTGTTATCTAGTTAGAGCAACAGAAAAAGTATGCAAGATACTGTTTACTTCAGGACCTCTATGCCTTCCTGATGACCAAGCATGCTAATGGCAGTATACATCACAATTATCCTAAATGTCAATATAACAATAACACAACCCACGCTATCTGAAAGACCTACAGTTCAGTGTAATTAACACCAAATCATCTCTTACAGGTATTAACTTCACTGAAAACATTGGTAAATAACTTAAGATACACACAGAAGAGCTTTAAAAAGGAGAGATTTTCAGTTTCACCTGCACTAGAGACTACTGGCCAGATGCTGCTCTGAGTCAGTTCCACCCAATCTCAGATACCAAGTCAATGTTGGAATACTGACAATTAGCAAAAGATAGTAAAAAAGACAAGTCAATGTACTGTTTTCAGGTAAATCCTGTTGAGATGGGAAAGGCAAACGTGAAAAAAAGAGAGCAGAAAGACTCTGTTCCAAATTGCTTCACTGCAGGATACCCACACTCATTTCAACATACTGAGAACACTGAAACTTTTCAAGGGAAGCTTACTGAAGTAAAAGCAATTACCAATGATATGTTTTGGGTTTCTTTTTTCTCCACTAATGTTACTTATTTTAAAGCCTTTGAATATTTTTAGTGTATTATTTTAATAACTTTTTCAGCTTTGGATTCCTATCCTCTAAGTTGCCTCCTCTCAAAGACTCAGAAAAAATAAGTAAGCAAAATGCTTAGAAACACAGGAAGACAGAAATTTTAATCATGGGTTTAAAATTTCTATCCTATTAAGTCCCAAGGAAATTAGATTTTTTTTTTTTTCCTATCTTCAGCTATTTTATCCTTTGCAGGAAGTATTTCTGCATGTCGGCAAAACAACCTTTATGAAAATCTTTGCAGTCTAACAGTCATGTTGACCCTATCCACTTTGAACAAACAAGTGGGTGACTTAACTTGGCTGGAACACACAAGCAGAAACCCTAACCACTTCTGCAAAAAGCAAACCAAAGAAAGAAACCCCCATATTAAAGTCATGGTTTTACCACGTGACATTATAGTTGCAACTATAATCAGTTTCAAAGTAACAAGGAGATCTGCTTCACCTCGAAGAGTGCATGTATTGTGCTTAAGATCTTACTGGGCAACTGGAAATGGAGAATTCTCTGCTATCTCTGATGCTCAGTTTTCTGTACATTTTCATCAGTACTGCATCAAGGCTATGTCAGCTAAATCCCTCTCCTCTCCAGAGCTGCTGCAGAGTGCCACTGCTTTCAACTTTCACCTTCTATTATTTTCAGATCAGGCTGAGTTAAGAGTGTATCTTTGTCTCACAGCAGCATTAATATTGCATGTGCATTCCTATATTTAGCCATCCTATATGCTATAAATTAAAAGAAGCAGCTAGATATTGTCAGTTAGAGAGTAATTTTCTTGACCTTAACATAAAAAGGAACCAAAACAAGCCATGGTAGAAAAGTGGAGGAGGTGTTTCCCTCTTCCAGCCCTTTAGTCCTTTGTTTATTCTTTTCCTAGTACAAGACTTCACAAAGACAGTATAATATTATCCTGTCATTTTGAGTGCAAACTCTCAGTTGTCTTGGTAATGAATTATACACCAAAGGTTCAGGGAATCTTGGACATTGAAATACACACGTGAGGTTTTTCTACCAATCTCTGCAATTAGTAGCTCGTGATGGACCAGCAGTACACGATTCCAGAACAGTGAGAGCCTACATATATATATATATATATATATATATATATATATATACTCAATACACTAACGTGAAACAGGCATACTGAAATTGCTAGCCTTTCTGGGCATAAACTAAAATATGATGTGATTCCAACATGGAGTTCAAATGATATATAATGGACAGATTTCTAAGGCAAGTAGGCAGCTGAAAACTCTTCTATCTGCAAGACAACCCTCCTAAAGCCCGGGAACACTCACCTTGAACAAAACTGACAAGGTAGCCTCCTCCTGCCCCCACCATTCCCTAGCAGTGGGGATAGGAACATGTAGAAGCCAGCGCAGACATTCCCTGCGCCACCAATTTTTCACTACATTGCGCTATCTAGGAAACATTTCCTAGGGCTATAAATTAGAGTAAACCTTAGGCCACCATAAGTTGTAATTCCTAAAGAAAACTGCACAAGAGGCATTTGCTGCCCACAGTCCTGACTCTGCGAGTGGTACATCTACTGTTCCAGCGAGGGATGCGGCAGCAGTAGGAAAGCACCAGTTGCCGTGGTTTCACCCAGCATGCAGCTCAATGGCACACATGGCTGTCTCCTCACCCCCTCCTTCTCAGTGGGATGGGGAGATAATCGCAAACAAGTAAAACTCATGGATTGAGATAAACACAGTTTAATAGGACAGGAAAGGACGCAATAATACTACTAATAATAATAATACAAAAGCAGTGATGCATGATGCAATTGCTCACCATGCACTAACCCATGCCCAAGCAGCAGCCCCTGACCAGCCTTCCCGCAGCTTATGTATTGAGCATCACAACGTATGGTGTGCAAGATTTCTTTGGCCTGTTTCTTGTGCATCTCCTCACTGGCAAAGCATGGAAGCTGAAAAGTCCTTGACTTAGTGTAAGAACTACTTAGCAACAACTAAAAGATCAATGAGTTATCAACATTATTCTCATACTAAAACACAGCACTATACCAGCTACTAGGAAAAAAATTAACTCTATCCCAGACGAAGCCAGGACGGCATCTTACATCAATCTCAGTCATTTTAAAACTGAGATTAGAGACAAAAAAATACTTAAAAGAATGATGTTCATTATGAACTACTATTAATTTGAAAATCCATATTCAAGCTACTGAAATTTACATTAAAAAATAAAGGTAATACGGCCACATTTATTTTTAGGAAGCTCAACAAGTGAAGAACTAGCATGTGTCCCAATTTTAATCTCCAGTTTCACTACATGACACTGGGAAGTTCTGATTTAGTTATATAAAATGGTGCTGTCAAATCTGCTTTCAGTAACTGCTGGAAGCTTCCCTGTGTACAGAGGTCAAACTATCTTAGATCCCTTAGAGGAGCAAAAGTAATTCTTAATTTACTTGCTTCTCTGTACTCCTCTGATTTTCACTTTGCTAGTGCTGGCCCAGCATGGGCATGTTTTGTTTATTCTGTGGTGACTCCCCTTTGGGCCAACAATCCATAGCAGCAACCGCAGGCAGCTAAACAGCAATTGCTGTGCCAAAGCGCGCCCTGCCTCCTGACCTCTCTAGAGCTCTGGAGGAAGAGGTTCGCTGAAGTATTCCTGTAACTCTTTCAGACAGCAGCAGAAGGTGCTTGTCCGTACATTCCCAGCACCAGGGACCAACCGTGCTCACAAAAGCTCCAGAACGTTCCCCAGGTTTTCCTCATTGTGGAAATCGAGATGGAAGAGTTGGTGCCTGTTTAGTTGCCATCTAATACAGGTCAGGAGGTAGGTAGTATATGAATGTGCCCATCACCTCATGGCTGGGAAATACTCCTGGGACCACTGTCTCATTGCAGGAATTTCTTTCCTTTGTAGCTCTGTTTACTCCTATTTTCATTCCCATTTCCTCCCTAAATACACACCTTCTTTTTCGGTCTACCTTCTTAACAGTCTTTTTTAGTTCATCACCTTGATTTCCTGGTCCTTGCCAACAGGAATGATTATTCCTGCTCAGTGTTTTTAGCTTCCATCAAAAGTGTAAATTTCAAGTAAGCATCACTGAAGCACGCTCAATTTGCTGAAGAAATGGTCCTTTTCAGTCACTGAACTAAATCTCTCATTTCAGAGGCAACCACATCATATATCTGAAAATGCATTGTGTCCAAAGGCACCTGACATTAGGTCAATGAGCGCTCTGTAGTGCCTCCACTTCAGCGTCTCATTGTCAGCAGCAATAAGAGCTTCACTGGACAAAAATATTGAGAAATGTCAAGAAACATATCAGAGCTGAGACTGTCAAAATAATTCTTCATTAATGAAGGCTGCTCACAGGAGTAAAGTTGTAAGGCATGCAGAAGCCATGACAGAGGGGGAAAACAGACATACATACTCTGAATAATTCCCAGTCAGAAACATCAATTATTTCATAAATGCAAATGGATCTATACCATAAACTCTTAGAAGCAAGTATTACTGGTAAAACTCTAATCTGATTATCAGCCGTAACAAAATATATGTACATGCTGCATATTTTCAATGCATCAGACACAAAAGTGAATTTTATAGCCCATCAAATAACAAAATAACAAAAAACAAATAACAAAAAGGTATAAGCCATGTAGTTGAAAGATAAACAGAGGCACAATAGACATGGATTTGAATTTGTCTAGAAAAGTATTTCCCTTGCTTTTTCATAACTGTTTTCAGTGATGATAAATATTTAAATATGGTTGGACTCGATCTTGAGGGTCTCTTCCAACCAAAATTATTCTAAATATCATTAATAAAAAGCCATTATTGAACTGACAGTCATGAAATCATACTCTGAACATAAAGTCTTCGAGACAAAATAATTCTGTCCTAGCATGGCAAATGCTTAGTTACTAGTACACAACAGCAGAGTACTTCACACTCAGCAAAGTTTGGAATAATATAATTCTGCTTCAGTAAGAATCTAGAAGTAAAAAAAATGGAATATTTAACAACATATGCAGGATTTATTACCTTTGAGGTGGTACCCTAATTTGCAAGATATTATCAAGTTTCCAAGAAACAATGCTAAAAAGTAATAAAGGATCCAGATCTGATTCCATAGCAACTCCATTTAATCATAAAAACAAGATAAACCCATTTCACCAAAAATGAAAAGATAGACTAGGGAGATAAGGAACAAATCAGTGAAGTACAGACACCAGAAACTAAAGTATGAGATGGCATACAAATTCTGTGGTTGACAGAGATAAATTTGTCAGATAAATTCAGAATTAGAACTAACATCTAAACTAAGGTTTGAGCAGAAGCTACTACCAGTGCACAACAGGAAGAGTGAGATGTTTCAGACTTGTCTCCACTTTGAAAATCCCCTAACTTTATTGATTTTTGTCACCGCTTCATCATCATTTTTAAAATAGCACATTTCAGAAAGTACTATATTCCTATAAAGTGGGATTTTGAGAACTGACATTATTTGCATTGGCTGATGGTGCATTCTGAAAAATAACAATATTCCAGTGTTCCTGTGAGCACACATATCAAGTTCAAAGGAGACCTTACATAACATACAATAAGCAAATGCAGTACTTGCTGTGAACACAAACTCACTTTCTAGCAAAGGACAACAGTATCATTTTCCTGTAGCTCAAAAAAAGGTACAAGTAAGATAAGTGCCTTATCACATAAGGGTAATATTGCATCAGAAGTGAAAAGCAAATCAGGAGTAACAGACAAATTAATTGCTAATGAAACTATTTGTGAGCCTGTTGCACTTTCTTTCTTCTTGGGAGAGCAACAAGGTCAGAGAGCCTTGGGCAGCTGCTGCTGGTGGCTGCCGAAGAGCCGTTTTTCCATTGCCTGAAGGCCACTGAAATGAACCATCCTCCAGCCACCCCTTTCCCTGCTGAGCCTCACAGTGGGAGCACACACATCAGCCACTCCTGATGCCCTCTCACACATGAAGTAGAACACACATGCATATTCCTCTACGAATTGGAGAGCAAGAGGTCAAAAATTAACAAAACAAGGAAGTTACCAATAAACCATGCTAATTTAAAAAGGTCTTTCTTGTAGTGTGCTTAACCATTATAAGGAATAGAATATAGCACCTACCATAGTCACTAACTGACTGTCACTGAATAACGCCCTATAATGCCTCAGGACGAAGATGTAAAAGATGAAACATCTACAACAGTTCCTCTCAATACAGTCTGATGATCAAGGGAAATGAAGGGAAGGGAATTTAAGAAAGGCCCATTAACAATTATTCAGGAAAAGGGGAAAACCATCAATGCATAACAAAAAAAGAGTGGAAAAAACTAGATGTTTATGCCAATACCTCCAGAGGCAATTACAAATAAAGACTACACATTCAGCATTTTCTACCTTCTCCTAAACACCATTGTTTTGTCACAAGCATTGAGGTACTACAAGCTCAGCTTTTCAGCCTACCAGAGGGACTAATTAAATTAAAAAGGCGCTATGTAATTTGTGCAGTTTGCCAGAGCAAAACAGGTACCTCTATACCGGACAGTTTCTTCAACTACCCTTCAGGTGGAGGACCCATTTATGAATTTCTTTGCACACAGCTGGTTGCAATATGATTAGGTGATGTAAAGCAGCACTATGTACTATTTATCAAATATTTATAAGGTCAAAACCTGTGCAATAGCATTAGCAGATATACTGAAACAGGAATGTGTCACAGTAAGAGTTAATGCACTCCCCCCCAACTACCTCAACTTACTATTTGAGGCAACAGCCTTCTGATTATTGCAATATTCAGTTCAGTCTCACAACAAAAAAAGGGAAAAAAGCCTCCGTGTGCTAAGTTTTTTATGTGGTGAAATTCCTCCCTGTACCAGAGATAATCTTTAATTCAGTTCAATATACTGTTTTCATTACAACAAGCTGCAAATTACTTCCAGCATAACCATAGCAGGTAAGGATTACATTAAACCATATTCTCAGCTGATGGCCTAGTAATGTCATTACTTTCTCCAAATAAATTAACCCGTCCAGTGCACATGTTGACATTTTATATCAAAAGAGAGAACTACACTGTAAACAAAACGTTACAGAAACATGGGTCAACAGTGACTTGGCAAAGGTTTAAGACTGATGCAAATATTCCTGGTATGAAAAATGGAAGAATACTGTAGGTGTGAAGAAGGCTTCTGAGAACAGGAAATAGGGCAGGCTGACACCCTAACACTTAGGCATATGTTGTATTGGATGAGAATGCAGCAAATGGGTTAATTAATACCTTTGAGGCTACTATTTTTAGAAAGCGAAACAGGAAGAAAATACTGAATAAAACAATTTTTTTAAAGAGTTTCGTTTAGGGTGCTTATATACATTTGTTTATATGTGAGTGTGTGCATACACGTACATGTGTGTGTGTGCATACAGAAAACACCACTGGCTAATCATTCAAACAGCTTGCAGAAAAAATGAAGTACCTTCCATTCTCTCAGATACGTACTTCAAAGAAAAAGAAATAAAAGCTGCTCAAAAACATTACACAGAAGTATAAGCTTGTGTCTTCCTGCTCTCCCTAACACACTAAAAGGACAGAAGGGAAAAATGAAAATTAAGTATTCACAACACATTCTGCAAAAATACAGAACTTCCATATTAGACAAAATTCAGGCTAACACGGTATACCAAATCCTCACACTGGCCTTTACTTAAAAGGTCCTAGAAAAAATAAATAATGCATCTAAAGCATTATTATTAGTAAGTTGTATTAGACACATAGCCCAGTGTTTTGCCTCGGGAAGTCGGGGGGGGGGGGGGGGGGGGGGGGGGGGGGGGCGGAACTGACTAGGCCTTTCTATCACTCTGTCCCGTGGCTTTCTGCAGGAGAAAAGGACCCACTGAGGGAGATGAGGAATGCCGGCGAGGCCTCACAGACCACTGTGGGCAAATACCTGCAACACCACCCTACAGTCCCCAGGGAAAGTCCACAGTGTGGGATGGAGATGAAAGCTGAGGAACAGAAGAGGAAGTTCACTTAACCTGAAATGACTCGCTCAGGTTAAAACACTGAGAAATACACTGCAGAGTGTCTTTCCAGCTAGCAGCCCAAACCCAAAATATTACAAAATCCCACAGCTGAAGATGAACAAATGCTGTAAAATCCAAACCATGTTGGGTAGCTGAAGGCTACTTCAGCTAAGTTAACTGACCACCTCAAACACAAAGGAAAAAACAGAGCACACAGAGAAAAGATGTGATGTGGGGTTTAAGAACTGAAAAGCAAGAGATTTTCAGTTTGTATCTGCCTCGGTTAGCTGGAGATTGGTACCACAGAGACAGCTGCTCTCCTGGTTGCTGAGCACGTCCTCACTTACCTCAGAGCCTGTGATCCCGTGGCTGCAGCACAGGGCAGTGGGCATGGAGAGGAAAAGTCCAGCCAAGAGAAAACTACTCCGTCTCGCACACACACTGAATCACTTTCTGTTCTAACAATTCTTCCAATGAGACTCTCCATCATGTCGTGTGATCACCAGGGCTTGTGTGTTAAAGTCATCAAGAAGACAGGTACAAGGATGTCCCTTTTGGTACCAGCCTGCAGCGGCAGCAGGTAACATGAAATCACAACTTGAGAACGCACCACCTCTGGTAACTCTCCTACAGCCAAGCCAAATTGCTAAGGACTGCAGAGCTGACCAGGAATTAGCAACTGCAGAATGGGCTCCAGTTACTCCCTTGCTGAAAGGCTGGTGACTCTGCCTCAGAGTCCCAACCAGAGGAGGGACGCACTCACACACAACACCCCAGCCTTTCAGAGTAACCAGTCACATTTCTAAAACCTGCTGGCACCTCAAACCCTGCAAGTTTTGAGTGATGCATGAAAAAGGGCAGAGCTGGAGGGAGGAAGGCTCTGTGATCACTGTGTTTCCTCCATTCACTGCCCCAGTCCTAGGTTAACTGCGATTGGGTTTCCTTTTCTCCTTAAACACACAGTAGCACGCAAAATAGGGTTAAACTGGATTATACCTACCCAACCCTCAACACCAAGCAAGCAATCTGGATTACCCAAACTCCACGTACTTAATCTCAGGCAGGTGTTCCTCTGAAGCCCATAATTCCTGCCTGTACTTACAAGACACACCTAAACTTGCACTGACACAGCTGGGGAGGTTGGTGCCCCTTCTATCCAAGATCAGAGACCGAACCTTCTGTGGTTCAGAGATTCCCATTGCTTTGTCCTAAGTGGCTTCTTCTGCGGCAGGCGAGCTTTTCATGGATCACTCTTCGGAGACATATAAAGCTTCTCTGCAACAGCAAAAATAACCCTACCATGTACATGAGGCAAATAGAGCAAATTTGTGAGGGACAAGGAACTGATTTTTTACATGATGTAACACCTGGAAGGGAAGGGAGCTGACTACATTATCTCAATAGAAGGAAATGCTGTAATTAACCTTCTAATTGTAATAAAACAGTACAAGTGACTAAATTATGCTTTGAACTTTATCTCTAAAAAATGAGTGGAGCTAATAATTTAATTTTTAAGAGTCACTTGCACACCTTTGATCACTGATTTTATATCCCTTGACAACATAATTGTATCGAAATTTAATTAATTCTTCACATTAGGTGTAGATCAATTAATCGTCAAGTTTGGTCAGGCAGCTTCTGCTATAGGAGGTCTCCTCTGGGCTTTATTTATCGTTGGTCAAAAAAAGTATTCTTCCCAAATATTTCTAAAACATCTATTATTAATGACTTGCATCAGAAACCTCCTTGGATTCACTTCAAAGCAGAGAACTGCAATTGGGCTTATTTCTATTTTATCTTCTGGGAAGCTGATAGGGTGTTTTTTTTCCTGGACAAAAAGTTCTTAACTATGGAAGTGAGAGACATTAAATTTTAGAGCAGCAATGGAAAAAAATTATACTGCCCACACCTGCAAATCTGTTCTTTTAACAGCATGAGGAAAACCTTACAGAATGAGCAGAGCTCTGAAACAAAACTGCATTACCAGTTAAAAGACACTGCCTGGTCTCATAGAGCACTTCTTATTGAAAGAGAGTGGTAAAAAACCCCAGCCTTTTGTAGTCTTAACAATAGTTGAGATCATAGTACTATTCAGGAAATGTCTTCATTCCTGTTTTCATTGAGAATTTTTTGTCTTATTTTCACTGAGGTATCTTGTTGCTAAATTATCCACCAAAAAAAAAGGAAAATCGGAGTTAAATGGGTAACATAACTGGCACATAACCAGAGCTTAGCATTGGTAAATGGTCTCCCAAGGATGCAGGAAAACAGCTTATGTGAATCATCCTGCAATTTTTTTTTATTAAAACACGATTCATATCTTTTCTGGAGATAGTAGAAAGTGTGTAGCTTCCACTTTTACTAGAGCTGGGAGGCTCAGTATTGTCTTCCTAGTGAAACACAGCTTCAGATTCAGTAGAGACTGCTGAAAGTTTTAGCTATAAAAATAAGCTGAAGCCAGTGTAGGTTTTCAGAGCCTCAGTCTTCCCAGTTCCAATTATGGTTTTGGGGATTTTGTTCTGTTTTGTTGTTCTTCTTTTTTAAGATAGTTATTTATCATTTAGTTTTCCTATCATTGTGCCATACAACTTCGTAGATACACTTCTGTAGCGGTTTAAAAAGGATTTACAAAACACACTGTAGAATATTGCAATGAAGCCTGTCACTTCCGAGGTCACGCACGTGGTTCCTGCCCCTCCAAACATGCACATGCGAGTGTCCCCATGGCCACCCGGCAGCCTGTGTGAGAGTCACAGCACACGCTGGACCTGGCCGGGCTCTGGCAACGCACCTCTGTGCACACCAGTGTCCCAGGCAGCACAAAGACACGCAGTTCAAATCCACAGGGCTAAGGCTGTGGACAGTACAGTGCTCATCAGCAGGACTCATTAAGTCTTGCTCATCTTATTCAGAAAAAAAAAAAAAGAAAACAAAACCAAAAACAGAAGTGGTAATTTTGGGGTTTGTTTTTCACACATGTATTGGCATAACTTCAGATCACAAATCAGCACAAGCAGCAGCAGCAAAACTTCTCACACAGTCACTTTTAAAGTGGTTTAATTGTGAATATTATCTCTACATATATTAAGATATTACCGCTGCTGCACTGTCACTGCTGTGAAAATCCTTTCCATCACTATAGAGGTTTTAATTTTTATCGTATAGGCTCTAAATATTACCTTTTTCCATTGAGTCTCACATACATGGTCTCTTCCAAAATGATATTTATTTATCTTTCACAATGAAGTACTAACTGGGAGAAGTTTGGAGGACCAGGCCTCAAATTTTTGTAAGATCAGACTGGACTAGAAACAAGAGATTTGTTTTACCAAATGACCTTAGTTGGGGTCCAATGGATAAGACAAATGAGGAGCTTCTATTAGACTGACAGATTTTATAAATTCCAGTAGCTTGTATGAATTTAAAAGTATTTGCCTAAAACAGTCCAAATGTCTCAAAATTTTAGGCAGTACTGTTATAGAGTGCTAATTTCAGAAAATTTGTATACCATTTCCAATGAAATTTCTGAGTATCCTGCTTCTGAAAGGCTTTTCTTCTTAAAAGAAAAAAAAAAAAAAGATAACTGGACTTTAAAACATCAAGCACAAATGCTAGTTTTTTTCAGTTTGTTTGTTTTTTTTAAAATGCCTTGATTTGTCTAGAGCTGAAAACCCTGCTGTAACTGTGAAGCATACCTATCTTAATGAAAAAAGTAACTGACTGATCATTCTAAAGGTAGAAGGAGCAGATCGTAACAGCATCATGTTACCTCAGCAGATCAGGTATCTTTTCTGTCTTAACCAAACTGAAATGCAATCCTTGTCAGTAGTGAACAAACCAACCGTATGTAAAAAAATCAGATTTGTTAAAACAGTAAAAAATGTGCTTACCAGTAAGCATGTGCACAAGTCTTCCCCTTGTAGTACTAACTCTATCCAAAAATTAGAAATGTTTAACTTAAAAATTAGCCTCTTTTTGTACAAATACCCTTGGGTTTTCTTCTAAACCTTTCTGATTTTTGAACTCTTCCTGTGGGTCTGCAGCACATACAGCAGGCACAGGGCTGCAGTCACCTTCCTTCCTGCTGCAGTTGCGCTATGGCTACGCAGGAGCACAGCACAGCTCTCTGTTACACCCCTAATTTCTCACCAGGTACCTGTTTTGCCAACCTTACATTTGCCTGCAGCTCGGATCAACAGCTAACGACACCCACATGCACCTCTTGCCTCTCAAACCATTTCTGCTCCTCCCACTATGGCAAAGTCTACCCAAGCACCCTTTTTTTTTTTTCCAGATGACGGACAGATAATATAAGGTCAACTTCTCCTCCTTTCTAGATCTGGAAAATGGAGGTGAGGCGTAACACAGGTCCAAGGCTTGTTTATCTAACCTCCTATGCCTGTCTAAGACATAGAGGCCTATAGACAGATCTAAGGAAGTAAGAATCAGATGGGGAGAGGAGAATGGAGCAGAAATGAAGAAACTTACTTTTCGTAAGAGTGAAAGAGTAAGAACTACATTTTACCAAGTAGCTTAGACTGGCTGTCTGTTATGAAACATAATAGCTAAATCAGAGAGGCACCTTCACCCTTCTCGTTTCATCTGTAAGTATGGCTGAAATTCATGGGAAGCCTGAAGCATTTTGTATCATGGCAATACTGCTGGCTTCTGCAAAGAAGCAACACCAGATAATTCACCAAGAGGGTATGACTGATTTCCATGCACAACATTTTAGTGTGCTTAGCATTTTACTCAGCTCATTTCTGCCTTCAAAGATTGAAAACAATTTGATATAAGCATACGATGGCTAAAAGATCTCTCAGATAGCTGCACACGACCACATACAGTAGCCTTTTTTACAGGTAGATCGAAAGATTGGAAAGACAGAGTTCTTCAGAAGCGCTTAAACGTGTTCCGCCAGTGACACTTCTGTCAGTGTTCAGAGGTGCCAGAGCTCTGAAAACGCAGTGCTTCACTTCAGCCTGTATTACTGTTACTGTGCAAGGATGAATGTGCAGCGTGTTATTCTCCATTTTGGCCTGAATGGACCTATAAAGTCCAGAGAGCTTCAGGTTTCTGTTAAGAGCCAGGCTCTGATGGCCTGTGTTATGTAACGCTTAATAATAGTTTCAAGTTTTAAAAAGAGCTTTGTATGTCATACCTATGGAAATTTTAGATGTTGCTACGACCATATAGATTCTTATGATACTAAGTCAAATGACTTTAAAGGAAGAAGTCAGCACATCGCAGGATATAACTTTACATTCAGCTGCACATCACAGATGCATTCTGGAGTAAGGATACATGTGACAGACTGTTTTGGGACTAAGGAGACAGACAAAACCATAGCAAGAAGTTTACAATGCTTTGCCACTGCCACACTAAGTTATTTTTTAGTAAGTTCTCTTGTTACATTTCAGCTCTCCGTGCTTTAATGGGACAACCTGCTAGGAGGTGCTGACAAATTTGTGAATAAGTAGGAATAATTTTCCTAGTGATTCCTCAAAACTGAGCTGCACCGATGCAACCAGCAAGGATGAACGGCCTCAAGCCATTTCCAGAATTAACACGGTTCACTGTTCAATCCACTGGGCACAGATAATAGCGTGCATGAGACTAGACAAACAAAATTAGAAGTCGGGCTTTTTACAAAGTGCTGCCTACAGCAGTAACATCCACAGCTGTGTGAAAGCTAAGCATATAATGTAAACCAATCTATTTTTCTCTGCAATGCATTTTAACATGCAGGACACATGGACATCACAGGACAGCTTGATTCCTTGTGAACACTTAATCTACAGCACTCATAAACATACCAAGAGGCTCCATGGAATCTCAGTCCATAAAAGACACAGACAGGTTTTGGGAAAAGGTACAAAGATGGATGGTATGTGGTACCTCTTGCTGCCAGGAATGTTTTTCTAATTATTATTTCTGGTATAAATACAAGGTAGTTACTCAACACCCATAAAATGAAAAAGCATTTTGCTTCTAAAACGATTTTAAGTACATCTGGTTAGAAATTTTGACAGAAGAACATTTTCTGTCAGTATATAGGAAACCACATGTTTTTTGGAACATACATTGTAGAAAATTGATGGAAGCAAAAATAATTACAAAGAGATATTATGTGAATTAATTTTAAATATATATATGTTACAAAAATACTATATTTTCAATAATTTACGTAAAATTAGTAAATATTGTAGAAATTGTCCAAGAGAAGTAATCAAAATTATAATTATGACAGATAATTTGAATGAAAATGAAGCATTTTGGTTGTCTCACTTTTAGTGTTGAAATTTAAAATATCAGCTTAACGTTTCAATTCAAAATAATAAAAGACAAAAAACATAAAATGTTTGCATTCCCCATGGTTGGTGTCTGACTGAATTTAATTTAAAAAACAAATGAACAAACCAACTCACGCATTTGAATTTTAAAATAAAGGCTGGGGGAACAGCATGACTGTCCCTGGTCCCATCCCTGTTCCTCCAAAAAAAGTAAGGATGGGGAGGAAGTCATTGGATAACATTCTGAACAATGAATCATGATATAATCTTCAAGAACCTCGCAATTTAGGATCGAGGTCTTGAAGAAAATAACGTGGTTTAAAATGGGGCTCCTTTCATCTATAAGGATAACCAGCTGAGAGGGGCAAAATTAGAGTAACACCTCAACTTTGACCCAGAAAACACCAAGAAGAAAAATGGAAGAGAAAGTATACCAAGGGGGAAGACTACAACAATTATATATGATGCGATACCACTGTGTCCTGCCATTTTCTTCGTATACTTCTATGAACCACAGGAGAGTTGAGAAGGTACGTTGCCCTCCATTCCCCCAGGTGCACATTTGGCAGAAGGACGCAGACTGAGAGACAGGTCAGTGCTCAACAGAAGTAGGATAGAAACGTAACTGTAAACATTAAATTACATTTGCATGCGAGAAGTTTTGTTTCAAAACACATAACATCAAATGAATTATTTACACCTGAAACTCTGCTGTGGTCTGTGAACACTGAAAAGGGGAGAAAAACCAGATTCCTTTCTGGATTTTTTTCCCCCCTCTCTTTCAAATAATGATACAGACTATGGAACTTCCAAGGTATCACTCAATTTAAAATCTGTGGGGCTTAGCTTATTGTTCAGGTATAAAAAAATAGTCCTGAGTGGGAAAGAAAAAAAAACACCCATATTAACTCCGAAGTATTATGCAAATGAATATGGCATTTTAGAACAGACTTGTGCAACCATGGCCATAAATGTATTTCCACGTTCCACCTCTACTACCTGTAATAGCAATGAACACTGACTATTGTGACAAGTGCACAACAAACACAACACCTAAAGCAAAATTCAGTCAAGTCCTAAACAACTTCTACATATTGACATATCCATTCCCCATTCGTCCACCATCTATACACAAGTACACGAGGGAGAAAATTTTCCCTGTTGATCACATCAAACAACAACATTACTGTACAGTTCATATTTGGGAGTTGTTTTTTAAGGTAATAACTGCTAGAAAAGAAAAAGGGAGCCTTGTTCCACCTGGCCTGAGTTAGAGAGGCTCTGAGCGATGACAGAACTCTGACACGGTAGCTGAGGCAGCTCGGGTTTAATCAGCCACAACTTCTTTGTCAGGCTGCAGGGCTGAACCGTCGAACTTCAGCACTGAACTGGATCCTATGCCGAACACTTTTTATAAAGATGTGAATCCAATATTATTATTATTTTTGAAGACTATTGCAATTTGTAATTTGCTTGGAACTTTTTTGCTCAGTTGTTAAGAGTTCAAAGGAGGCTGAAAGCAGAACCTGGCATTATCTATTTGTTGGTATCATAAATTACTCTGGTTTTACAGCTCTCGCAACACTGAAGTTCTAAGAGTTCACCATATATACACAGCACTGGGATTAGTGGGTTCAATTTCTTGCCATGCATCTGTCGGGGCAGTGGAAGGCTTGAGGGTTTTGACATTAAAAGACTGACCTAATTAAAGCTGATTCACTCTTCCCAGGTATAGAGTTGCCAAGTTTTGAAGCACCACACCCCGTCATATCATGAGGGTGGAAGCAGACTGGATCATTGGAACATCTGCTGACAAGTTTATACCTGAAAAATAATTCATTTGACATAGGATGGCAAGTACTCAGATATCCTTGAGAAAATTCAAATTGAGAAGGATTAGTCAAACTCTGTTTAGACAAATATATATATATATGTATGTACTAATATGAAAACTGCTTACATGTGAATTTTCAGATCTTATTTCCATGCCTTGTTCCTTTGGTTCCAGGCTTTTTTTTCTTCACATTTTTGGGTTTCACTTACATTTCTCCTACTTCATGTAACCATCAGCACTTTCTTTGAAAACACTATATTGTGTACTGCCTTATTTAGTTCATTATTTGCCTCTTGCTTATATGGGAAAAGACAGTGCCTAATGAACATTTATGCAAAATCTACAATGATAATTTAGGGGTTGCATTACTTCTTCTTTAATATATATTTTAATGGTAAGAAATGGCAATAAAACTTTTCTCCAGCATCAGCATATGGCATTTCTTAATACAGGGAAAAAAAATTAATTTCCACAGAAATAACATAGATATATATATACATACATATAAATATACTGAATGTTATAATGATTCCATTATAAATAAGAGGATGCATTTTGAAAAGTTATGAGCAAAACTACTTATTCTGAGTATATTTCCAATATGTTTCCCTCTATCACACATTCCTTGACTTTGCAGTCTTTCTCTATGATCTGCTATAGTCCATACCAGTCTCACCTGTTTGATTTTTCCAAGTAACCCATGTATTGGTATGTAGGCATATCACTGGATTACTAAATAAAGCATTTCCATGTATTTTTCATTATGCATGCTACTGTTCACATTGTGCAGTTATAACTACCAAACCCCATAGCTTTCATCTTACTTCCCACTGAATTTCAGTTTTAGGATTGCAGGTACTAATACAGTTACTCAAGATCAGAGCTCATATAACAAATGTAAATTCTCTTTAAAAAAAAAAAAAAAAAAAAAGTAACTTCATTACCCATAATTTGTAAAGTTCAGAGAACTATTTCAGTGGACAACACAATTAGAAAATACCCCAACCCTGAGATTCATGTAAATGTATTCCATAAAAAAATCCAGAGGCAGAACTAAAGCATGTGACTTTATCCCAGTTTCTCCATCTATAAAATCAGGTAATTATATTTAACTACTTTGCTGAATACTCTTAAGCCCTTATTATATATAAAATTTGTGAAGCTTTTAAAACTGTCAAGACATGACAGAACTGGAATCAGAATAGAGGGGCTCCATTATCCTCCCAGTCAGAATTAAACACCAGAAGCTGAGAGGTTCATACATTACGAAGGCTCAAAGAGAATACCTTTTAGCTTTTTGTTAAGCTCAATACCTTAAACTCAAAGAACCTTTTTACTTAAGGCTTGTTTCCACCCTTTAATCATTCTTGTGGCTCTTCTTTGAAACTTTATCTATTTTCTTTACTTATGGACACTAAAAGAAACAATCCAGCCTTAGTCCTCTCAGCGTCTGAGTATCATCTCCCTTCCCAACTTTGGTACCCAGAGATCATGTCAGCCCTCTGGTCGCAGATGTTTTACACAGGATGGTGACTATTGCTCTAAAAAGAAGTCCTATGTCTTTGCCTCTGGGTGCACAATGTTACATTGCCTATATTAAAGCAATGATCTTGTTTTGCCCAGTCAGACAAGTGCAGTCACTCAGCCATTTGTTCCAGTATTATTTGTTCCATCTTTGAATCATCTATAAACTTTGTAAGTCATTATTTTTACAAGGTCACAGATTAAAAAAAAAGTTCAAGTGTGGAAGACAGATAACCCTCTGGTACACACAGATACTCAAGGACCTCAGATCTTCCTTTAGGTCCGATTCAGCTACTCTGCATCCTTCTCACCGCACATTGCTCGTTTCTTCACGAAAATGCCAAATAGCACCAAGGGAGCGATCCTACAGCAGTCTAAATGTGTATTTTCACACCACTCCGTTGTCAACAGCCTAAGGTATAAGCACCTCGAAAACATTCTAAGGGTAGTAGTGTAACAAGAACTATTTTTAACAAACTCATGCTGACAATCCTTAGCAATAACCTGCAATTCTCCTCTGCCCTTTATTAACCAAGTCCTATACCAGTTATTCCACCACTTTAGTTGGATCAGAATCTGGACTTATAACTACCTCAGTTACCTAGTGTACAACGCTGGCACTCATCCGCATTTCTACTATCTTCCTGGTATGCCAAGACTTCTGTAAATAAACAGCGAGAGTCCAACATTACTCCTTTGTCAGCTCTTTTTAGATTAAACTACCTTCAGATTTTAAAACAACCATGCTGGAAACTGGACTTCCATCTATGTACCCGTTGTCCCAGTCTATATGCCTCTGGGAGGCAACTGCATTTTTATTTTACATTATTCTACATTTGAAACAAAACATACCCTTCCTGTACCAGCCATCAGGCTTCCCTCAAGTAGGAAAATCAAATACAAGCAACAAAATGTTCATACCCTTCTCACCCAAACATTTTAGTCTATATAAGCAAAGGTACCTCAACAGAAAGTCCTGCCAGTGCAGGAAAGAAAATAACTGCAACACCAATATTCTTCCCACTGCAGGACTGGTTTATTCCTTTTACACACACATGACTGTAACACAGACCAATAAAAATATTAACCGGACAAAGAGAAGAAGGAGGTGCTTTCATTTGTTTGAAAAATATGAAAAACTTGAAGAGTTTCTGATGAGGGAATCTGTAAACCGAAATTCAGACAGAAGACTTTGTTTAAAATATGTATAAGGAAATGTAAGAGAGGAATAGGCAGTTACTTCTCCAACTGAATTACTGGAAGTACCATAAATAACTAGGCAGAAAATTCATCTCCCCTTCTCTGTGATGCTCAGCTTATCTGAGAAATAAAGGTTCAAATGGATCAGTTTTGGTATCCAAAGTAGCCCATCTTTTGTGCTGGCAAGCATCATCATTTCAAAAACAAGGAAAATCAAAATCTCTGAACAAATATCAATTGATCACTCTGTCAAGCTGATGCTGACCCAATTATCTACTTGGTCTCAGAAACAAGTACATTGAAATGCTCTGCTTCTGAGGGCTCTCTCGGATATTTATTTTGCAGATAACCAGGGGTTTTGTTTCACTAGTGAGTGGGTTTAGTTGCTGGGGACAGGGATGAAGGGTGGGGTAAAAGAGGGGAGGAGGAGGGGGATTTCATGCCTATAAAAGAGCAATTGAAGATCAGACTAAAGCTCATTTAAAGACTTCCAGTAAGAAACTGTGACCAAGGCTTAAAACACACTAAAGAAACAGCTTCATCTTGAACTTTGGGAGCAGCTGTGCTCTCATTCCCCTTCCCCCAACACAGGAAACAGACCTAGAAACAAAAATAAGACAGGAATGCTCCTGTGCAAGCTAATGTTGTTGGCTTCTTAAATATCCACTACTCTTGTGCCAAAAAAAATGAAACCTAGGAGGATTTAACACTTCAAAGGATAGTGGGAGACTGCTTTAAACATGGAATTTTCTACCAGAGACAGATACTCTTTCATTTTGTAAACAAGCTGGAAAAATGTTATTATGCACGCAAGTCAAGACAGATTTCATTTATATTCCTGTACTACTTATGCACATATACACTACTGCATATTACACTTTTACCTATTTTAGACTACAATTAATGCTGTGGCAATGTTATCTCCCATCAGAAAAAAAATGCAGTTGAATCTTCTGATACATTCCAAAACATTCTATTACAATACGCAGTTTAAAAGCTTAACACTACAGGGAAATGTTTGACAAAGAAGTTCTCTCCTTATTAAGCAATGATACATAATTATATGTTCAAGGAAAATGTGAATAACATCTTGCCAAAGGAATGTACGGCCACATATGCTACTCACAGTATTCCCAACTACAAATTACAGTTATGCTTTCACTTGTGTTATTAAGAACTTGGCCTTTGTTCAGTTTATTTCATTTTCTGAACAAAGGTAAAGAGAAGGAAAGCAAAGCAAAGTGAGCGGTAGGCCAATTTCTCTGCCTAACTAAAAGAATAAAAAACTTCACGTAATTTTGATGAGTACAGATCATCTCAGTGGCTTACTCTGCTTCACTCACAAAAAACCTTCATGTTTTCAACACTTAATTTAATGTTTTGCAGGCTAATGGAAACTTTACATAAAGCATTCTCCCTCATAAAGCTAAAATGTCAACACAGATGGGATAGAGATCTTGATAAGGAGAGAAAGCAAATGTTATCTCTTCAAAATCTTCAGCCTAACAAACATGATGTGGAGGATGGGATGAACACTGATGTGAAAAAAAAAAAAAAAAAGAAGGGGGCGGGGAGGGGAACTAATTTTACTTATTTTAGAAGACTGACTGTATCTCTTTCTGAGCGCAGCACCACCAGCCATACCTCTCTCAACAGTGCTTAATGTTTTATTAAAATAGCTTCTTGATCCCTCCTCATTCTGCTAGTGTCCTCCCTGTGGCAGGACATGAAAAACAGATTGTAAAACAACAGCTAACCAGACTGTTAGCAGTTATATTTCATTCTCACTTAAAATCTAATAAGTATTGTCAGATTAGTCCTCAATCACAATGAATTCCAAGTCCAGCGGTTCTCTTCTTTCTTTTCCTTTTTTTTTTTTTTTAATATGTTTGATCTTTGATCTTTTCTTTGTGCATTGAGAGTTTGGGGCCATGCAGCATTTGTGCCTTCAGCACCTGTTAATAATTCCTCAGAGAAATGGATAGAGAGCAAAAGCAGGTGAAGGGAGGCATTCAAGTTTTAACCATTCCATCCATGGATCACATCCAACCAATATACTGCTTATTATACTTGAAATGGAACAAAAATAGCTGCTCAATTGTTGAATTTACTGTCATTTCACAAACCCTTTTTCCCCATTCAGCACAAAGTCATATATTCAATGTCATTACATTTTCTGCAATCACTGCTAAGAATAAGCACCTCATTACTAGAGAAGTGTTTTTTAAGCCAATATAAGGCCATTCAAAAACAACTTGATACTTGCTAGCTTACAGCAAGGGGACAAGTAAATGGACAAAGCTTTAAACAGATTACAACTGAATAAAAAAAGAGAAAAAAAAAACACAAACAAACAAAAAACCACATCACAGAGCAGCACCTCAAGCAGAATAGCCCCATCTATACAGGCGGTACTACGTTATCACATGTTTTTTACACTGTCGTCATTACTGAAGCATAAAGCTTCTTATGCCTGGAAAACAATATCGAGATCAGACTGTAACAAACTCTTTGACGTGACTCAAGAGTGGATGTTCCAAAATGCCTGAACTGTCACATCCCCAGGCTCAAAGCACGCTTTCTATCAGGTCCCAGTCCAAAGAAACGCCTGGTTATGCTTTTATTTTCTTCTATGGTTTGCATGGTTATAGGATATATGTTCAGCCTGATCTATAAGATACTAAGCTCTACAGGTCTAGTAACAAAATTAACAGGAGCTTCCACAGCTGAAAAACAGAATAATCCCAGTTGGAAGGGACCTACAACCATCATCTAGCCCACGTGCCTCACCAATCTGGGGCTGACCAACAGCTGAAGCATGCATTGTCCAAATGCCTCTTCAACACTGACAGGCTTGGGACATTGACCACTCTCTTGGAAGCCTCTTCCAGTACTCAACCAACCTCTGGTTAAAGAGATGCTTCCTCATGTCCAGTCTAACCCTCCCCGGTGCAGGTTTAAGCCATTCCCACACGTCCTACCACTGGACCCCAGGGAGCGGAGCTCGACACCTCCCTCTCCACTTCCCCTCCTCAGGAAGCTGCAGAGCCATGAGGTTACTCCTCAGCCTCCTTTTCTCCTAACTAGACAAGCCTGAAGTCCTCAGCTGCTCCTCAGAGGACATTCCTGCCAGCCTTTTCACCAGCTTTGTTGCCCTCCTCTGGGTGCATTCAAGGGCCTTCACATCCTTCTTAAACTGAATACAGAGGAACAATCAGCTCTTCTGACCAACTGGTTATGCTGTGTTTGATGCACCCCAGGATGTGGTTTGTTCTCTTAAGACCAATATGGATGAGAACCATACCACAATTAATTTCAAAAAATGTACATACTGATGGAGGCAGGTATTTTGTCATATACAAACTATATTTTGAAATGCCAGACAGGCCATAATAGAAAACAAACAAAATAAAAATGTGAAGAAAATCCACATTCCTATTGCAGGTTAGGCTGGAAATGTGGTCTAAAAACCAAGAAGTCTTTATGTATTGCACATCACACACCAATATCTCAAAGGAATTTATACATGTTCTTGTACATAACTTAGTAACACTTGCGCGAGGACTTCTTGTTACAGAAATTAACTACACAAGAAATCTTAATTATCGTCATAAATTTTCTGGTTGCTCAGTGAACAATAAATTTATCTGATGATCCTTCACTTCAGCACAACAATTCTGCAGACATTCAGAACTCTGTTACATTTACATAATGACATACTACTTGACAAATACTGTAGACCATTAGATCTCAAAACATCATATTATAAACAGGCGGCTTTAAACTTACAACTTAGAAAGCTGCTTCATACCACTAGCATGTGGTATACACTCATTTCATCCATCTAAAAATATCTCTCATTTGTAAAAATCTAGTCTCTAGAAACATGACTACATGGGCTTAAAACAGCCAGTTCACTGATGGATTTAAAACTTCATCTGAATTTCACAACTACAGCCAAAGGCATATTTTAAAAAAAGTTCATACCCCTTCTGCAAATAGGCATTTGTAACAGCCTTTGAATTAAGTTCACACCAGCCTGCAGCCCACATAACAAATAAATATGTTGTTCTATAAGCAGCAGAACTAAAGGAATCTTTTTTACGTTTTCATATCCTATGTTTGCTGAAGAGCCTTACAAACTTCTGCTATGACCCAGACAATGATGCCACACACTGCCTGGGCAGGCAGCACGCATGTTCCCAACTGCAAAGTTGGCTGCTGCTCCACAGAATGAATCAGGACCTGCGTTTTTTCCACCTTGGGAGGGACTGACATGACTTTGGTCTCCTTCATCTCCCCACCACTAATTCCCACAACACCTGTAGGAAACCCTGACCTTTGAGTGCATTACTCTGTTGAATATGGCTGATGTTTAATAGAGCCAAGTATTCTACTATGGAAAGGATGCACAGACAACGACACATTGCACATTAGGAAAAGGTTCTTCACTGAGTGGGTGGTTGATCACTGAACAGGCTCCCCAGGGAAGTGGTCATGGCACTAAGCCTGTCAGAGTTCAAGGAGTGTCTGGATGATGCTCTTAGTCTTATGCTTTATTTTTACGTAGCCCTGCGAGGAGCAAGGATTCAAACTTGATGATCTTTACAGGCCACTTCCAACCTGAGATATTCTACGACTCTGTGAATGCAAACCACGCAAATTTTGTTTCTTAGGAAAACCTCAGCAACACTTAGGCAGGTGGTACATACCAACTCAGGATCCCCAAGCTCATTTGTACTGCCCAAGGAAAGTTTCTGGACTGACCTACCATTTCATTTTCACCACACAAACTCTGGTTTCCGCTGGCAAGTGCTGAGATCAGGCAGAAATCATTCTAGTCAATACCCATCAATATGCCCAGGGCACTCAAATCGATGACTTCAGCTTCTTTTTCCTCTCAACCTTTTCATACTCTTACGTTCAGGCAGTACAACTTAAGTTCAGGCAAAATTACCATACTTGTCAGCTGAGCAAAACATCTAAATAACATGACATTTCACACAGCCAGCCAGGCCATGTCACAAGGGAGAAGCATGGTGCTTTATACATACTTCTTCACCGAGGGGTAAGAAATGGTCATTGTCCTCTGGACTTCATCTTTGGCTACTCAGTTTCTATCACTGGTTAACTGGGTACTGGTTGTGCAGAAATTGTAAATTCAAAACAATGGGCAAGAAACAAGTTTCAGAGAAGTCCATACTAGTATTCCATTCTAAACAGCTCTATTTTTAATAGACAATTGGATTTTTAATTTTAAAGGCAGTAATACTGAGGTTTTAAATAGGATGAATCCATTAAAAAAGAAAAAAGTTATTTGAACTGAATACCATATTGTGCTGGTGACCCTAATATGCCTGTTCCTAGATCTATTGGAATTTTGATGTTACAAAAATATACAGTAAATGAAGCTCTGGGCAATCATATTTAGCTGTCTTGAAATTTCCTTTATGTTATGCCAACTTCAGTTCTGATTTGGACTAGAACGGTAACTGGTAAACAATAATCTGGCATGTACTCATAAGCAGAAAAACAAACAATATATCTTCAAAAGTACAATAAACCAGATCAATTTTCATCTCACAGCAGCGGAGTTTAGCTTCTCGTCCAATGTAGTGCCTTTATTCTTTTGTTGTTAATTGCACAAATGGCAAAAAAAAATATCTATTACACATTAGGCTTTTAGCTATAAGGTCTTTCATGTATCTATTGCTACTTTTTCTCTCTCCCTTTTCCCCCATTTTAAGAGATACCACCAATGTGAAATCTGCCCAATGTCAAACAAGTGGGGCAGAACAGTTTCAGAGGGCAAATCAGTCCTAATTCTTACGTTTGCTTTTATGGATTTGAAAATAATTTCATGTAATTCTTACTATTTTAAAAATATCCTCACTATTGGGTAAAACATCCAACAGACTGGATGGGAAAAACAGTGGCCTTGGAGGACTGTGATGAAACTGACTGTGACAGCAGTGTCCCAGATATGCAAAATAAACAAAAAGAGAAGGGTGGGGGGAAGATAATTACACAGATTTCTTTTTTTTAGTAGCCTCAGCTATCACTTGTCAAAAATTTTAGCTGTCGTACAACTCCAAGATTGAAGGTTTTAAATACATGTGTGTACTAAAAGGAAAAAACAACAACAACAAAAACACAAAAAAAAAGCATTGTTTTAAACCTTACATTCCTTTTAGCTTCTAATTAATAGTATCTTTGTTATTATAGGAGTCTCCTGGGTATTTAGAGGGCTAAAGTGCAATAAAAGCAAGGAACGTAAATGAAACCTATTAAGGTCGTCTCAGTCAATAAAAACTAATTGCATCAAAGAACAGTCACAGCCGAGAGACAGCCCTTGCCAGGGAGCGGAAGTGGAGGGGGACACCTCCTCTCAGCCCCTACTGAGTAGAGAACGCCGTGTGCCCCCCCAAGGTGTGACACCTTCAACCCCTGCAGGGCGCACCCCAGCCCTCGTTACCCACCAGCAGGAAGCTATTTGACAGTAATATTTCAACAGCCACATGGCGATGCTAATTTGGTTTTGCTGCCCCATCACGTTGCTGTTAAAACTCCTCCCTGGCTTTCCAAAACATCTCCCAACATACATGTTTTGCGACTGCAAACACACTGATAAAATCATCTTCATCGTGCTCTTTGGAGAGAAGCACAGAGGCTCCATCAAATGTGTTACACTGCCCCAGAACATGTTTTATCTGAGTCAGAGGAGCTCTATGCATGCCAACATGTCTACGTTCTTTACGTGCTGCGCTGTGAGGAGCCAGTTGTAACACTGAGAGGTGGCTTGCGATGCCCAGCACCTCCTGAACGTGGCTTCTGCCAGGGCAGGTCTGCTGGACCCTGCTACAGCAGGGGTATCAAACTCATTTTCACCAGGGGCCAGATCAGGCTCACAGCTGCCTTTGAAGGGCCGAACGTAATTTTCGGACTGTAAAAATGTAGGAGTAGTTACACTGATACAGCCTTAAAATTACATTTGGCCCTTAGAAGGCAACTGCCAGGCTGATGTGGCCCCCGGTGAAAATGAGTTTGACACCCTTGCAGTCTACAGGGACAGTCCCATGAGAGGCAGAGCCAAACATGCTGAGCTCAGAGAAATTTTGGGAAATACGGCAAGCAATGTATCTTAACAATATGAAAAACACCCGCAGTGTTTTGCAAAACAGCTTGGTAAATGAAGCCTATTCCCTACCTTAGAAAGACAGACTTTGAAAAAATCCTGTGTTTAAAGCAAGAAGGAGAAAGTACCCCAAATATTTATAAACCACTCAAACCCTTATCTATACACTGTCTGGGGACTACACGAGTTCCCTTTTCCTACACTGTGACCTAGACTGAATATTTACAACTGTTTTCTTCGTCTGACTAAAGTTTCATCTGTGATCTGCACACCTGTTTTTTTTATTTTATCCTTTGAATATCACTATGATTTATTTCATTCCCTTGGTGACAGGCCTCCTTCAGCTCAGAAGGAAAGCATTAACTCCACTAAGGACCAAACCAGGAGGAACTAACTGTGACTAGACAATGTTTGGAATATGCATTTTTTTGCTTTTCATTGCAGAATGAGTTTGCATTGCTAGTGGATATATAAAATCCAGACTGCTAGATATGGAGATCACTTGAAAGAAACTTTCAAAGAACAATTCTACATAGGTATGTCTCAGGGGCAATTAACAGAGTTGCTAACTTTCTCATTACTAAATGCCACGTTATTTACATAGAAGCTTCACAGACCTGTTCTTCCTTAGGAGCATTGAGGGCATCAGTCAAATATCCCCTCACCCGTTTTTTGCTGAAAGGGGACTGGAGGTACACCAACAAAGATAAAACATGAGCCACAAAGATGAACCAGAAGGCCCACAACTACTCGTTCACTGCCCACTGAAAGCTTTTAGTTACTGGGTATTGTATTTAAAACCTACAAACTAGAAGGAAGATGGATTTTAAAACATTTCTACTCCAGACAGGAAGTTCTTAGAGATTATAAACTAGCAATGAAAACCAAGTCCTAAACATACACAAACACACTAAACTTTCTGCGCATGAGATTGCTGTTTATGTTCACGAAAATACTGTGTATGTAATTAAGCACAGGCATAAATATTTAATACGTATTTAATGGTCACATCCCACCTAAAGTAAATGTCTTGCCTACAGTAAAAACACATATTTCACAAAAAATATTCTTCAAGTACATAAATACATTTGGAAGGGTAGTCTCTCTCTCTTTTTTTTTTTTAAGTCAAACTCTTTAAGATTCAACTTAAGCATAGCTATCAGCACTTTGGTTTTAATGTTCAAGAACTGGAAAGCCAGATATTGGGGGGTGGAAATGACTTTATTAAGTTTACTTCTACGCTCAGGTAAGTTCAAGGAGGAAAGAGACATATTTGTAATTGGTACAAAGATCAGTTCATGTTTCTAAAAACAGCTCCTTTTTCTGTCATGACCAACCTGTGCGGCACTGGCAATCATACAACACTTGAAATGATCTGCAAACTGTTACAGAAACAACTGGGATAACAGTGTACATGTCTATACAAGGAAGCATGATGAAGAACATCAGCATTTTGGCCTAATTTTGATCTTGTACTAGTAGGCATAATCAACTCCTTTATATACTCTTTTTATCACCAGCCTTTTAATTATAATGCTTGCAATTATAATGATAAAATTACAGTTTTGTACAATAAGAAAACTGTATTTATGGGAAAAAGAAGCATATCTTTCCAGCAGCCAAACACTGGATATGATCTAAAATTCATTGCTTAAAAAAAAGTGAGGCAATTCTTTGGTTCAGAAGACTTGAAAACACTAATAACGTCATCTCCCTTCTCCTTAAACATACACATAAATGTACCAGAAGAACCATGAATAGCAACTATTCTTATGAGAATGTTTTTCACGAAAAGTTCACTTTACCTCCTACACACATCAAGTCGACAATTGAGAATCAACTCAAAATGTAAGCACCTACGTCCTAAGAAAACCCTTGGTGCTCAGTTAAAAAAATCTGTCATCTGTTCAATTTTGGTTTGGTGAGGGATGTTGAGGGCTGGGTTATTGTTTGGGTGTTTGGTTTTCTTTTTCTTCTTCTTTGGTTTATTTTCATTTGTTTGTTGATTTTTTTTTCTTTTTTTGAGATTTGTCAACATGACAATTTGTAGCCATTTATAAACACTTGTAGAACCAGTGTCCTCTCAGAAAGGCCGCTTGTCAATTCGAGGTTAAAAAACTGGTCTGGTGTAAATGCTCGCCTTCCAAGACACCACAACCTCTTTGAGCTACTGGTTTGCTACCACCCTAAACCAGACCTATCACTGCAAGAATCCCCAAGATCAAACCTGGAGAAAGCTGGCACACATGCCCCTCTCGCCAATAAAACCGCACCATATCAGCACTCTTGTTTGCTTCACTCTCTCTTGCTCCCTCCTGCAGCCCCGAAAGGAACATAGAATCTAATAAGTGACGCAAGATCTGCAGTATCAAAACACAATTTATTTCTCTCCAGTGTGATGTGGCACAGACAAACAACTCACTGAACATTGCTCTTCACAGGAAGCAGACCAGCCTAGAATAGGCTTTGAAACTATCAGGTTCAAAAACTGTGAAACCAGTCATGAGAGAAACCTTTTTGAAACAGAAATTGCAAGAGACCAACAACAAAAATATCTGTCAGTTGGGTGAGGTGTTTCTCCTGCAAAAACCAAATCATGCTCCTTTTCTCTAGCTTACTTCTACCTGTGAAAGGTCTCTTGAAACAGTAGCTTGCTGGTACACTACAAACTGTCTTTATGTTTTCATGCATTGCAGGGAGGTGAGGTTCCCTCCTAATTTGAGCGGAGACTCATACAGATACAAAGTTAGATGCTGGTACAACTACGTGAATGCACATATTACTCATTAATTGGCTTGGGCTGAAGAAATAAATTAGGTACTGAAGTGTCCTGTTTCCATCACCAGCTGCATGTTCCTGTGACAGGGCCCTATTATTCAGTTTTGTTGTGGGTTTTTTTGTTGTTTTGGTTTGGTTTGGTTTTGGTTTTTTTTGTTTTGTTTTGTTTTTTTTTTACTCTATCAGCCAGATTCATAACTAAGACTTCTACGAAATTTTGTGAAACATAAAAATCATAAGTACTAATTAACAATTCTAAATAAAGTAACAAGGTAGTATCTGTAGTATTGAACAATTAACCCCAGACTGTTTTGGTAGGTCAACAATGCAAACTTGTTATAGTGTGACTGGCTGTCAAAGACTGCTGTCAACTAGGAAGAAAGATTACAATCGAAACTTCAAACGTATTGTCTAAAATTTCATTTCATAGTTTCTGTGGTTTGAAATTAACTGTTGATATTTAAGCAGCCTAGAGTATGCCTCATACAGGTCCAGATTCTCACCCTAAACAAAAAGAGAAAGAAACGAGAAAGAAGTCTAAGCTACTATCTTCTGGGTCCTAAATTCCTCTGCGGACAGGAACAGTTAATCACATTTTGTTCTTCACATCAAACTGCATTTAATAAGTAGCTTTCACTAAACTCTCCTCAACTAACATCCAGATAGCTCTAAGCTACTAATGGAAAAACAACACAAAACAAAACAAACACACACACCCCAAAACTCCAAGACTCTGTACAATTTGTATACAATTCTTATTCAGTAAGGTTCATCATTTGATACTACTTATTTCTAGATATTCATACACACAATTAATATGCAAGTCTGTTTCATTTTGAGAACTATTTGGTTTGTTTGGGGTTTTTTGGGAGGTGTGGGTAATTAGGTCATTACACTTCATCTTCTTGTTTCTTTGAGGTTTTTGTTTGTTGAAAAAAAGAAGTAGGTTCCCAGTTTCTACTACTTCAACCACAAAACATGTTTTCATTATTTTCAAGGTAGGAAATATTTGTAATAAACACTAGATCAAACCACCACTACATAATAGTACATCTTCCCACTACATCAAATGTTAGATTAAATAAAACTAAACACATATGGGAAACAAACTTGTTACCAATTTACAGTAAAGACCCACTAACTTCAATACAAACCATACACCACCTTCACAGAGTCACCTGTATTTTAAATATAAGGAGCTGCTTCTGAGGATCAGGACCAAATTTTGCCCTTTCAAGAAACATATGAAAATGGAAAGAAGAAAAAAAAAAATAAAATCTATAAACAGCCTGGCAGCAGTCGCTTGGTAGGATCTTTTAAAAGTATATTTTATAGTACTACTTCTATTTAACTTTGGGGGAAAAAGAGGGTGGTGATCTGTTGTCAGAACGTTATGATGTACCCCTGCATTTAGACTTGCCAGTAACTGTAATTACTTATCCAGGTACTAAGCAGCCACTAATTCCTCTGATTTTACTTGGAGCTACACATACTCAAAGCTTCTGGAAAACCAAGCCACTTATTTGGGTATCTATATTAGAAAATGCTGGCCTCAAAGCACCCAGCTAGTCCACATGCTAGAGACACACATTAACAACAACATAATCAGCATGAGCCATAGCCAGTACACAAACAGTCTTGAGTGTCTGTCATAAAAGCACAGAAATAATGAGGTGTGGGCAATCCTAGTGTTTACTGCCATTTAGGTTAAACTCAGTCTGATCTCACCTGACAGCAACCCCAAACAACCTCTGGCTTCAGATCCAGGTCACTACATGATAAGAGCTGTGCTTTGCTCCTAAAAATGTAGTCAGGAGAGGGATATTACCATGTGTTTATCCAGTTGCTGGTGGTCCAGCTGAAGTAGCCTACCACTTTCCAAAAAATGGTTTAATGCCTCCAAACGCTGATCAGATGACAGTCACAGCTACGCAAGAAAGTTTTAAGCAATTAACTGCCTTTGGAAAAAAAAAAACCACATAGTCTGAATTACCTTTTGCACTGCGTGTGCTAGGATGGTCTTAAGACTGAAGGTAACAGCTGTTATCTCAGAGGGACTGTCTTGGCTTTTGGTGTCATAATTACATGCCAATATTTCTGGAGGGCAACAAATACTATTTAGAAAGCAGAAACAATAACAAGTCGACCCACCTCAAGTCCCAGTGACAAAGCAAGTTGCTGGAGTGACAAAGTGGCATTACTACACCACTTGGAAAAAAAGCAATATGGGCACGCATAGCATATAGCTTTAAGAAGCCCAAGAAAGCAAGCTTCAGGAAAGGCAGTCACATGTATACAAACACTGATGATAAATAATAATGAACAGAAAGTCTGTTCATTACATTATGCAGAACCTGGAAGAAATCATTATTCATCTGCCCGCCTGCTCAGTCTGTATTTTAGTGCAGTCTGCAGGAAATAATCTCCAATACTCAAAAAAAAAAAAAAAGGTACGTAGGTGGATGGCTTTGTGTATCTGATTTCATCAGAACTCTGAAACACAAGTGCTGGAAACCAGAACAATCAAATGAGAGACTACAAAGCAGACTACAAACCCATCTCAAAATAAATGAAAAAAATGCACATACACACATACATTACACAGAAATCAGAAAGAGGGACCCACTGTCAGCTCCTTGAGCCAAAGGTTATCATGCTGAAAACAGAAAATCTGGTTAGTAAAAATATTTTGATTATGTGACTCTCCCTTTGGAACAAACTAGCAAGAAGGAAAGAGTCAAATTTACTTTGTCCTTTTATAGGCAATTCTTGAAGAAAGTATAGCAATGGTCATAATTTTCAGTACTTCTAAAAATGTCACATTCTAATTACAAAGTGCTGTTAAGCTTTATTCTTATGCACACACACAAAAAGGTAAAATTGAGTTTATTACATTTCCAACTAAGAGATTAACATATCACTATTTATTTTTATTGGCACTGTGCCCAAATACCCCAGATTTGTAAGACTGATAGTGAAAAGGAAAATATTTCAGGCCTCAAAGACAGCAGATCTACGGTTGCCTGGAATGCGCAAACTGCCAGAGCCTGTTTTACCTCCCACCCTCTCCCTCTCCATCCATACCTCCTCCATCTCACCCCTCCTGATATCAATGCACACCCAGGGATGCTCTTGGGCAGAGAACAGCAACGTGGTAACATCAAGTAACAAAATCATTGACATTTTAAGATGCAAGAATTTGGATTTACTGAAATGTAATGGTATCATATTAATGTCTGAAATCTAAAACCAAACTAGACCCCAAAAAAAGGAAAATTAAAATAAGTTGAGCAGGCTTTCTATGTGACAGACCTGATAAACACAAACTAAGGGAATCCAAATGCTCCTCTCTAGATCATTCTTTGTGCAACTTAAGATCAGCCAGATCTGTGTTCTATCAGAGAATACTGGTCACAGCTTACAAAAGAGAAAGGATATTTTCTTTAAAATCTACACAATACAACAAATATGAAATCAAAATTGAATGTTGGTATAAATTACCTTTGGTGAAAACAAAGATTACTTGCATAACAATATATACACCCACAAAGCGGTAAGTCATAAAAATATATATCATCACATCCTTAAGTTTACAAAATATAATAATTAGATCAGTGGCTTTTAATCTATTTAAAATTTTGGACCTATAAAGATATCTCATACAGTGAATTTGAACAGAATGACAACGGACTTCCTTTTTTTTTACCCCCACGAATCTCTAAAAAAACAGTTGCTATGTCCCCTAGCAGCTTGCAAGGCACAGTTTGAAGGTACAAAATTTGAGAACTGGTAAATATTACTGTCGTTATTTACCTAGTAGCCTTGGTCTTCAAAAACGAACCAAACAAGAATGTACCAAAACAAAAACTACAACAAAAAAGCATTAAAACACATAAGCAAATGGCTGTGTGTAATGGAAAGCTCAGAAAGCCTGAGAGAATAAAAAAGGAAAACTTGGAAAAAAAAATAGCATAACATGGAGTGAAACACTGAAAGGCAGTTTTGTAATGTTGTTTACAAATAATAGGTCACACAGCTCTCCTGCTTTTTCTTTTAATTTTACTGGTTTTATGACTGCATTTGGCTAACACTCAAAAGAACACATCCATAGACTAATGAGGGTAAAATGCTGGTTCAAAGGAGACACAAGCAAACGGTCTGTCAGCAGAATATTTGCAAACAGTTGAAATCAGTAATAAATTCAACCTAACCAAATGTAATGCATACAAACAGAAATTAAAAGACTGAGGCAATTGGCAAATACATAAATGATGTTTCAGGCCACAGGCCATATTTTCTCACATACGTTAGCACATTAAATAGGCTGGCAAGACATTCGCTTTCACTTGAGACACCAGAGAAATAACCGTATGTATTTCCAAAGACAAAAATAACAATCAAGACAATGTTAACAGCATAAATAATTATACATTTATATAAAACAACTATTTGTAGAAATGTCTTAGTCATCAAATGAAAAATATTTGAGTCAGAAAATTTATTTTTAAGGTTAGAAAAATAAATTTAATGTTCCCTCTGCATAATATCTACTGTTGACATACACAGAACAACTACTCCCGAGAAAAACAGCAAATTACATTAAAACACATACACCACATCACCAGCACACAGACATTCCCCTTCTAGGGATTTTTTGTATTTAGGACCTGTGAAACCTTTATATGTAATTATATGGCCAGCATCTAATTTGCAGTTGCACTACACCTTCCAACTGAGCCTCCTTGGTGTCACCCAAGGACCGGTACCTGCAGAAGGCTTGGCTTAGCTAGCAGGAGCCAGGCAGCTGGGGTAGGCTTGGCCCTGAGGTCTGTTCAGAGTGACGAGGCCCAGATTGACAAGATCCATCGCAGAAGGGGTCAGAGAATGCATAGCTCCAGCCTCTGGCCGATGTAAAGCACGTGGGCATACCTGTCCCTGCACGGGAAGGCTGGCACGTGGTCTCCACAGAGGGTACAGCCACTCTCAACCCAGATGTGAAAGACAAGCATCAGGTGCCGGACTTGATGTTGCGGGCTTTTTATATGACAGGTCACAGCTGGCAGAATAGTTTTAAGACTATACATCACCTAGACAAGCAATGATGAGAGCATCCTGCCACTGCTTGCCAGCTGCTTTATGGGTGGCTGCTGCTAGGGTTTCTTAGACCTTGTGATGTGGGCTGGTCTATGAAAACTAAAGACACTTGACTGAAAAAAGTGACAGGTTCCAGCTGTCCACCTAAGCTGGTCACAGTCACTCTTCAGGGCATGTGTTTGCAATCCCAAACTTCTAAGCCTTTGACTTTATACTGCAAAACATTAAGCCTAAGCAAATTTCAGCACAGTCAACACAACTCCTGCACATTTTAAAGAAATGGGGCTCTAAATCTTGACTTCATGTTTGTCAGCTACAGAAACTTCAAAGGACACTGAGAATTCAGATAAGAATGGTATTCAAAATCGTGGAAGTTGAGCTATAGAGCAGAGGTGTAACTAGTAACTACTCCTACATTTCTACAGTCCTAAAATTACATTCAGCCCTTTGAAGGCCACCATGAGGCCGATGTGGCCCCCAGTGACAAAGAGTTTGACACCCCTGTCATAGAATAAAGACTACTTGGAGAGGGAGAGGGAGAGGGAGAGGGAGAGGGAGAGGGAGAGGGAGAGGGAGAGGGAGAGGGAGAGGGAGAGGGAGAGGGAGAGGGAGAGGGAGAGGGAGAGGGAGAGGGAGAGGGAGAGGGAGAGGGAGAGGGAGAGTTTCTGTTTCATTACAAGAATACTGACTGTCAGGACTAAAGCTAAAATCCCACACGTCATCAGCCGCTTTAAAACAGGCTTAATCAGTCAAGAATCTGTGCTGCCATCATCTAAGGCCTGATCCTAGAAGTCTCCTGCACATGCCAAATACATTTTTGCAATATCGGGCCCCAGCTTTAAGAGGATTTGTTGAACGTTCAGAACACAAGTGTATTATCAACTCTGTCCTTGCTGGTGTTACCTGTGTATTGCAGAGCTCACAGAAAGAAAAACTACAAAATGCAGAAAATCTCCACTAAAATGAAACCTCTTAAATTCCCTGGAAACTCCAATGATTTTTGCTGGGGGGAGGGGGAAGGTTAAAAAACCAAAGTTTAAATGTGATTACAAAAAGGTTGGAAAAACCCAACTGAGGATTGTTCAGACACAATCTAATACCCTAAACTCAACTCTGTTCAGCCAAAAAAACTAATTAACAGATTAACAAAAGATTAACAAATTAAAGCAATCATTAATTCTAACTCTAAACTCACCATCAAAAGGGAGATAAAATTTTTTCATAACTATCCTAATTTTTAATCTGATGGAAAATAGGATTGTGCTTTCAGTAAGCAGAATTTTACATTAATACTTCTTAATAAAATTGCAACAAAATAAATTTACAATGTGTTTTGATCTTCAAAATTCTTCAAAAACAGTCATTAATAAGATCTTCATAGTAGTTCTGTAGGATGGTAGGCAGATAAATCCTTCACATTCCACTAAAGTATCCAGCTGTGGAAAGTTGTGCCCTACTAGTTGCAATTTAAAGATGTTAAGGAACAGATTATTTTCTTTTAATAGATATATGTTCAAATTTACTTAAAAAAGGGAAAATAGTTGTACTTCAAACTAATCTCATGGTAATGTGAAAATAGGAGCAAACAACTACAGAAGTGTTCACCTGAATACTTTGTAAATACGTACAGGATACAGGTCACTATATATTTTTAGTAAGAGGAAATTAAATTTATTTCACACTGTACTCCATGTCCATGAACACCTGCTGTGCACAACATACCTCATCTACGAAGCCACCATTCACTGAGTATGATCAAATTGACAATGTATAATTGCATTTAACATGTTGTCATTACAGAACACAGAACCCTTCCACGTTTCAAGCGGTTTTTAACCCAAAATACATGCTGTTGTTAAAGTAATAGATATCATGAAGAATATATTGCCTACCCTAAGCAAAATTTTAAATAAAAAATGAAACCCAGCAGTAAGCATATTTGCATGCAAACAGGCAAAACATTAGAAAAAACATACACAAAAGCCATTGCTGTAACCACAAAATATCACTAACAAACTAGAAAAAAAAACATGTATCGTATATACTGCCATCATAACACAGGAAATGCACAGAAGTGTTTTGAAGGCATGTCATCTCACACAAGAAAAAAAAAAATACAGTTCAGAAAATTCCTAAAAAATTTTCCATTTGCTACTTGATGGTCAGCAAGTTAAAATCAGCATAGCATAGCTTTTGAGGTAATCTACTCACACTTTTCTTCCTCCTTCTTGTAAACTGCCCATCAGGGCCTAAGCTACATTCAATTTTTTACCTAACCTCTACCCAGCATTACCAGACTAGGTAGTAAAGAAATTATGGCGGTCTCCCAGAAAAGCTGATTTAATTCATCAGCAGTGAGAGTCATCATTATGTTAATGGTTTAGTAAATTTAAGCTGCATGCAATAAATAGGTTCTTCCCTTCCACTCTAATATCGTATTTAGGGCCATCCTTTCAGCTTGCCTTATGTTTTTTTCCAAGTACATAAAATCCTCTGAGAATGAAGCTGGATGAATTTTTACGATACACTGTCATGCACCACTTTTAAACTAATTGGCTCATTTGAATTAACTGGTTATGTAAGATACTTACTGATACAAGCAGAAGCACAGAGCCATGCATTTGTGTTTTTTAATATAAAACCAGATTCCTACAAATACACATGAGCATTGTTAATGAGTTATAACACCAGCAACCCACCCAAAACATTAATAGTCAAAATGGAAATAAAGAAACCATTAATATCTTTCACAAAATGACACAAAATCTGTCTCCCAAACACCATGCCATGTTATTAAAAATGTACCTGCTTCTGGTCTTTACTTTCACTTTTTAGAACTCGGATAGGAAGGAAGATGTGATCCTCATTAGAATAATCCTTGGATGTGCCTTTTATCTGTGCCTTCCAGACTACATTATTTTAGTTTAAAAGCCAAGAAATTAAAAAGTAAACTGTACTAAAGACATAAAACCACAGATGCTCTTATGTTAAAAAAAGGACAAATTTCAATCCAAAATGTAACAAAAAGAAAAAAAAACAAACAAGCAAACAAAAAACAACCAAACAAAAAAAAAACCCAAACAAACAAGCAAATGCCAAACAAACAACAACAAAACCAGCAAAGTTAAGCTCCAATTAAAAGAGAGCTGAATGCATATAACTGGCAGCATTACCAACACCTGTAAAAAAAATCAGAAGAGTTTTGGTGTGTTTCAATAAATTCTGTAGCCAAATTTATTGCTAGAGATCTAATTAATGTATGCATGTAAATGGGCACGAGAAGAGTTAAGTTTGTTTCGTGACTGTAAAAAGCACGAGATAGATATCCTTGGAAACTAATCCCCACAGTATGAACAGGCACTGTCTGTGCTTGGATTCCCTGTCCTACCCTGTCAGCAAAGCTCAGCCCTATCTGTGGAGAACGCTCGGGAAGAGGGTAATTCCACCTTGATCTCTCTGTTGAAATGAGGTTTTAAATTTTATTCCTAAAAGCAACCAAAAACTGAACAGAATTACAAAGGAAAAAATGAAAGATATTATCATTTTGAAGTTTAAATGCATCCTTCAGCCACGCATGGTACCCCGGTTGTCACCTCCTGGTCGCATCATGCTCAGTCAGATGTACAAGCACAGCATCCACTCCCGACTTTGCCACATTTCAACAAGCATATAATTAAAGGGTGCTGGACCTCTGCCTTCTTCCAAAACCTGACATCCAGCCGGGCCCAGTCCCACATTCATTCCATTGGCTCTCTACCACCTCCACTGCTGCTGACTAGAGCCAGAAACTCAAGCACGTCCCAGTTCAGGGTTTGACAGCCTGTCCATCACACTCCATCACCATGCTTCAACCTCAGGGTAACCCCTTTTTTTCTCCGGAGTTACTTCTCAGACTACCTTAATGCTATCTCCATACGTATATATGTATATACACATATATGTACATACGAGCACAGGTGTGCACACTCAGACACACGACAATTAGCGTAGATCATTTTAAACAATTAATATTTGTGAAACGGATTACTGGTTAACAAACCCAACTGAGACTATATGCTAACAGAAGTCTTAATACTAATGGGTCTCTGGACACACACATACCCTCTGCCAGTGGCAACCAGACTGAACTCGCTGGCATAGACAACAACTGACTTGCAGCTGCAGAATGACACCGAAAACAGTTGTAACAACTCCTAAATGTAAGTTACCAACATATATGGATTCACCAAAAAAAAAAAAAAAAAAAAAAAAAAAAAAAAAAATCTGGATTTTTACTTCACTTTCTAAAAATCTCATGCTGCATACTGTGAAGGTCAATTCTTTTGGAAGAAAGTCTTTGCAATGATTTTCCTGTAGGCTACTGGGCTGTGTTCAAATTGGCACAAACTCATCAGTGGACACTTCTAAGCATGAAACGTAACAACAGTGGTTTACATGCTAATCGTAACAATGCAACAGCATCTTTTCAGCCATGCTATTATAACATGATTATTCTGTTCAGAAATATAAATCGTAAACAGTTGGCTTTGCTCTTGCACTGCAGAGAATATTCTGCAGTTTCCATTCAATGGTACAAGATTAATGAAAAGCTAATGGTGCTACACAGCAAAATACAGCAGAAGCCAAAGTTGCACACCCAGTGCAGTTTGCTGCCTTAAAAAAGGAGCACAACAACTGTATTATTCTGCAGAATGACAAAGGGAATCTATCCACCAAAAGAAAATCCTCTTTGTTTTCTTGAAGATAACGTCAAAGGATATTTTCCAAGTATCTTTAATGCCCAAGGGAAAAAGGTTGCTTCTCTGCTCCATCAATAATTTATTGCAGGTATGGGAAAGTTGTGTTTCCATAGGAAAAAAAAATAAAATCACATTTGATGTTACCACATCTTTCCACCTAGTAAAATTACGATTTTATGTAACAAAATGCATTCTAAACCTACTACATAGTAGTAAGAGGTTAAAATGTAACCAAGAATTAGGAGCTTAAATGAAATTTAGGTCAGTGAATGCAATCATGTTTTGAACAGCAGTGGAGTGATGTATAGAGCGACCGTTACATATTAATGGCAAACACTTCTTAAAAAGCCTTGTTTCACCCTCCAATGGCAAAGAGTCAATAAAACTGAGCACTTAATTAAACAAAAGAATTCTCATGACTATATATATACACAATTATTATATACTGTTAGTGCTACTTGTCTGTTCATAAACAGGCCAAGAGCCACGTCACCTAAGCATCAAGAAACACGGTTTTGTCCACGTGTGTAGCGTACTCTGTAGCTTCTCACAACAAATTAGTAAGATCCAACACCCAAGCCAAACTGTATTTATACAATGCACTTAGCTAAAATATGAAAATAATTGCTTCTTCATACTGCAGTACTGGCGTTATGATTTTGTATTGCATGGATATAGGGTTCCTGGCGTAAAATCCCGTTGTAACTTCATACAAAATTATGAATCTTCACATGCACTCCAATTTAAATAGGACAAGAGGTCACATATTTATTGGCCACACTACAAATACAGAAGGTCAAGAAATGAGGCTAAACACTGTGATGCCCCTTTTATTACATAAAGTCAACAAGATTATAAAAATGGAAGCCAAATCATCAGAAGCACCTGACCCCAAGCCTCTTTTCCTTCTGAAGTCATCCTATTAACTCAGCATAAAGAAAGGGACTGGTGGCTGGGACCTGGACAGAGGATTACAGAGGCAACATACAGGCTGCACGTCCACCCATATGCTTTCCTCTCCTCACACAACAAATGAAGAAATCCCATACCTGCTGCAAGAGTCCAATATTTTTAATGCACCAATATAACTTAAACTAAATACAAAACATGCACGAGAAAAGTGATGCAAGATGCCTGTGCTCCTTAACCTTCAAAACCAGCCTTGTATCCATACTTAAACTATCAGTTAAGCTTGCTGAAGCAATTTTTTATATTTCCATGGAACTACTAAATATTAGTAACTATTATTTTTAAATCTCTGTTTAGGATCAGATCTCTACACACAAAGAAGACTGGCAAGAAACTATGACCTTGTCTTAAGAGGCTGAACATCCTTCTTTGATTCCGCCTAATTTTTACATATTCCTAACCTCATGAAGTTCTTGTATTTGTAAAACAAAATACCATCAGTCATTTTTAAATGAAATTCCATTTTACTAATGACCAGACTGCCACCAAAAACAAACAAACAGCCAAAAAAAACCAAACCCACTCACTAAACAACACCAAACTTAAAATATCATCTTGTCTACCAAAGAAAAGAAAAATAACCTAAACCCTAATTTTCACCTTTGGACATTTGTTTCAGTATCATTAAAATCACAGATCTGTATTGACAGGAAGGCTGCTGGAACTATGACTCTACATAGGAATAATGTTTTTGTTTAATTTCAACCAACTCGTCCAAGTAGGCCATTTGGTAGAAACCTATAAATGGCACCCAGGGGGTCTGCGTTCTTGCTGTAAAGAGGTCAGCTATTTCCTCCTAACTAAAAATAGGCAAGAGGGGGAGGGGAAGAGGGAATGGAGTTTAATTTAGCAGCTGAAAAAAAGTTTACAAAATTACTTCCATCTTGCCTCATAATGAAGATTGTGAAAAAAATAATCTGCCCTCAAGAGTTAGAAAACCTCAATTGTTTTACAGGCAGGCTGGTGTTCATCATCAAAAATAATAATAGGAATTAAACAAGCTAATAGTGAAGAGAATGCAGGGTACAGATTGCATGTTGTGAAGGCGAAGGGGACGCTCACACCCTCTTTGCACAGGGCAGCCAGATTTATCAGCAGCAGCACTGCCAGGTGTTAACAGCCCTCCTCTCTCCTACCAGCTGAAGTCACACTGTTGTCCCGCAGATAAGGCACCACAATCAGCTTCCCCTGAGTCAGTTTTTTCCATCATTTACCCTCCTGGCTTTTTGTCTCCCTCACTTACTCACATTACAACTTTTTCAGGGCAAGAACTGTCATGTACAATATTCCCAAAATGGTCCCGATTCAAATGAGAGCCCCTTGGCACCACTAAAATATAAACCACATTGGTTCAATACTGACTACAGCATGGATTCTAGCACTAAAGTGTAGCAGTATCCAACAGAAAACACCAAGAGTTCATGGTACTGAAGCGCTCACCCACCCACTAGCTACAGCAATCGCCAGGCTAAAGCCCTGGGTCAGGTTTTCCAGACCCATTTCCACAATGAACTGAACTCAGCATATCACTAAATCCCAGGCACATTGCACTGCTGACTTAGCTACTGAGAAACAACATCCCGGCCATGCTGAAGGACATCCTCTACTCCTTCCAAGCTCAGGGATGTAAGGCTGCCAATGACTGCCACGGCCAGAGAAGTCTCCACTCAGGAACCTCTTTCAGGAGGCAACAGTCCATGAGATACAGCAAGTGGACAACAGGTTTACTTCTGGCCCCAGAAATCGGAAAAACCCACCTCTAAATCCATGACAGGACCAAATGGGGCAAACTGGTGGGGCAGAAGCCTGACAATTCCAGGCACAGACATGTCCCCCTTCCCTATCAAAAATTTAACTTATTTTTGCTATTTTGACACTCTTATTGCAGAGGATACTTGCCACCCACTGAAAAGAAGAACAAGTAGTACAACTCACAGCAGCAGCATGGTAAAGGACATCGGAATTATCTTACTTAATTGGGTGGGGGAAGGGCAGAGGATGTATTCAGGTGATAACTTATCTGCACAGGGTTGGGGGTTTTTTTGTCGTATGAGACTTGGACAGCTGTGTAGTTGACAGTGTTTACATGTATGTGTAGTTTTTAATCCTCTCTGCTTCTGAAACACACTTTTTCGTCTTCGGGGGAGGGAAAACAACCTTGGTTGTTGCCGAGCTTGCTGAAGGTGTTAAACCAAGATGACTACAGCAGCTCGGCTCAAATCTGCACCAGTTTTACCATTATTGCATGTAGCCCAAGAAAGGTTTACTGTACTTTTAATGTGATAGCCTCCTTCCCCTCTCACTTTCCTTTTTCCTCACACCCCCTCTACAAACCTTCTGCTGGAAAGCTTCCCTTTTTTACTATCTGTGTCGTTGAGATGTTGCAATTATCTACAATTATAAAAAAACAAAAAACAAAAAACAAACAACAACAACAACAACAACAACAAAAAAAACCAGTGCCAAAACACACTAGGACAATCCTGCTTCCCTGCCAACAACATCTGTATCACAGAATGAATATATTTACTTCAAAACCTGCCCTGTGTCTCTGTATCTGACAGCACACTGACTATACGACAGGAAGAGGCCTAAATCCAGCATGTGCAACCACATGGTAGGCAAGGTATAATATATGATGTTAAATCTTGTATATGCCACACAAGCAGTCTCAGTTAAAGAATTGCTAATAAATGGCCTAAGCAAGAAAGATATTACATTATATTCGTCACGAGTAAAGACCTTGTATTTATTACCTACAATCAGATTTCCCTCTGGCACAATATATTTATTTTCATACTATTAGCCTAAAATACCAGTCTTGACATTTTAATTTTACACTCCATTTTATACAAATATTCACTTGAGAAGTGCGCTTTTCAATGGAGTATTTCAGTTTTCTGCAACATTATGCTGCAATATTTTCTTTTTTTTTGTGAAACACTCGATGAGCTCCACCAAACACAACATTTCCCCTCCCCCCCAGCATACACAGTTTAAGACTTGAGCATCAAGAAAGGAAAAACACCGTACAAATCCTCGTGGAGAACAGCAAGAGACATGTTAAGACAACATAAAGGAAAACCTTTATTCAGTCTAAACACCGACTTTGAAAAATTACTATGCAAGCCTAACTTTTAGGGTGTGGCTTTGTGGTGCTCAACCCCCCCTCCCTCTTTTTGTGCCGTGCAGGATGTCTACTTGAGAACCCAACAACATATAATTAAATAGGTCAAGGGTCACTCCCTTTACATCACACCAATATTTATCCTCGCACCGCACCGAACCGAAACATGAGACCGACCGCCGAATATTAAACCAGCACCACAAAATGGGGAACAAGGCTGGACGAGCTGACAGCAGCTGAGGGAAAAGGCGTCCACCGGCTTCCCGCCCCAAGGGTGGCTGCACCCAGCGCCCCAATGCACGGCCGTCACCCTTGCGGAAACTGCACAGACGCCGGGCAAGCCGGGCCTGGAGCGAACCAGTGTGCAACAGGTCTGCAACCCCGCTCTCCCCGCAGCGCCCAGTGCCACCCCCGGGGCTCCCCCGGCAGCACCCCCGCTCCCTCCATCAGCCTCCAGCGCCGGTAACGGGCCGGGCAGCAGCGCACATCACCAGGGTGTGGGGGGAAGATGGGGGGCGAGGGGGGCGATTAACTTGTTTACCTACTTGGAAGTAAACTTCCATGTACGGGAGCGACCGGCCCCTCCGCCCGCTGCTGATTCAAGCCCTGGCGATGAATGAGATCCCCTCCCCCACCCGGGCTCTGCAAACTCCACACTTGAGCATGAATACCTCGCATTTTTCCCCCCACCAAGCAAATTTTTTTTTTTTTAAAGGAAAAAATGATGCATTAGAATACTATCTCAGGACTAGGGAGCCGCTCCACAAACTGCCCTCCCCACCCTGGGGTGGGTCAGCGGGTTCTCCCCTCACTCGGGGGGCAGACGAAATCGCACCCGCCACCGAGACGGCAGCCCTGAACACATCACCTCGGCCCAGCGCTCCCACGAAACAAACCCAAATAGCCCCCAAAACGCCCGGGTTCAAAAAAAAAAAAACTTCGTCATAACAGGCATCGGCTGAGCGACCCCCCACTTCTCCTCCCCACCCCCCCTCCCCGGGCGGGTCAGCCCGCCGAGCCAGGGCAGGCTGCGGAGAGGCAGTGGGGGGCGGCGGGCTGGGTTCGGGGGGCTGCACCGGGGAAGGACGTTTGTCACCTCTCCGCGCGTAAGAGAGAGGAAAACACACACACACACACACACACACACAAAAAAAAAAAAAAAAAAAAAAGAGAGAGTCCCCAGGATGAATAATCCGCCTCGGAAACTCACCTCGCTCAGCGGGCGTTAAAGGCACAGCTCCCGCGGGCGGCGAAGGGAAAGCCTCAACTTCTGCGGGCGGCGCTGGCGGAGACTTTCCCCTCACTTGCCGCGCATGGTGCAACTCCTCTTCCCCCGGGGTCCCGGCCAGCCTGCGAGGAAACTGTAAATCCCCCCTCGCCGCCGCCGCCGCCGCACACGCCTCCTCCTCCCCCTCCGCGCGCACAGGCGGCACAAGGAAGTCCCGGAGAGTGGGAAGGGGAAAACGGAAAGTTTTGGGGCGGAATGGCGGTCAGGAGGTGCCGCCGCTCGGCGCGGCTCAGCCGGCGGGGTGGGGGTGGGGGGTTGGGGGGGACACACGATGGTTGGGCCGGTGCGGGCGCGCGGCGGCGGCGGGAGCGCGGCGCTGAGGGGGAACCGGCCGCACCCGGGGCCCGCCGCCGCCGCCGCCGCCGCCACCACCACCACGGCCGGGCGGGAGGGAGGGAAGGGCGGGTGGGAGGTGGGGGTGGGACACCGGGGGTCGAGCGGCGGAGTCCGGTGGGGTGAGGAGAGACCGGGAGTGAGGGGGGGGGGTGGTCGAACCTGCCGCGCCCTCCCCCACCTGAGTCCCGCGCACCCCCAGGCACACGGGGACACGCAACTCGAGACACGGCGGGTGTCCCCAGCGCCGCCAACGCCCCTCGGGGTGCCCTCAGGTAACTCCTGCCGCTCGCTTCCACGCGTTATTTTCAGTGTTGTGCTTTCACGCCCCCCCAACCCGTAACAGAAACCCAGTGACAAACCAAGCACACACACACCCCCACGCACACGGAGGACAACCTGCACCCTCCCCCAGCCCGCCGAGCAGCGCGGCGGCGTTAACCTTGTGCGAGGCCGGCAGCCAGCAGCAGAGCCGCCCCGCGCGGCTGGGGACACGCGTTGCCCACGGCCGCCCTCCCCCATGCACGTACAGCGCCCGCAGCAGCCACCCGGGCCCTGGCACACGCTGCCGCCGGCCCGCTTGGCAGCGCCTGTTACCATTACTATTATTATTTATTATTTAAGCTCGAGGCTGGTGGGGGTGCACGGAACGGCCCCTGCAGAGGCCACCCGACATGGAGCTGGAGGCACGTTGCCTCACGCACATAAAACACGCGGAACGCGTCGTTATTATCGGTTATTATGACGTTTTGTTTCGCACAGGGTGCAATGACCCACACGGGGCCACGCTCAGCTCCCCGGGGCGCTCCCCGGCCCGGCACAATGGGTGCTTCCCGGTCCCCGCTCCTCTCCCTGGGGCCGCCGGAGATGCACAGGCCGGGCTGCGGGCAGCACCCCCCGGGGCGCTGGGGGGTTGGTGGGGCTGACGCGGCCTCCATAGCTGTGAATCAGCAGAAAACGGGCTTTATTGCCCGCCGGTGGGAATGCAGCACCCGGGGACAGACACACTGCTTTTCTGCAGCCTCCGTCGTGCCCGTTCTGTCCCCCCCTCCCCACCCCCACGGGCGGCGGTAGCGACGCGCAGCTCCGCGCCGGGGGGATGATGCAACGCGGCCGGGCTCCATGTGCTTTCCCCTCCCCCTCCGCGGTGTGTTTTTTTTTCCGCCTGGAGGGTCACCCGGCGGCTGATTGATTCTCCTTTCGCCCTGCTCAGTCATTCGGGGTTGGAAAGTAAATAACAAGTTGACATCATTACCGCGCTCCGCAGTGCCCCGCCGCGCCGCTACCGCGCGGCGACGAGTAGCTGCGCACACAAAAAAATCCTCGCCGCACCGGGCCCAGCCCCTGGGACCGCTCCTGCCCGCCGCAACCCCAGCACAGCGGACCCCGGGGCCGGCGCCCCCCCAACCTTGGCTCGTACCTCCACAGCGCTGGAGTGGGGTTCCGGCCGGTTGCAGGGAGCCGCCGCGTTTGTTATTGGTGGTTGCAGCTCCGCGAACTCCCCCTCCCCCCTCCCCCGCCCAACCCCCACCTCGGCCTCATGGCTAATGTCATGCAAATAATAAGATTATCTGGATGTTGCCTGGGTGTCTGCCTCGGTGAGCTGATCCCGGTGACAGCGAGACTCGCTCGGCACCGAAAGTCGTATTTATTATTGTTTTGTGGTTTTTTTTCCAAATGACCTTTCCACTTTTTTTTTTTTTTTGGTCTTATTTTGACATTAAAGGGAATTTCCTGCTCATTATACATTTAGCCCAAAGCCTACGTATGTGTTGTCGCCGAGCGTACATGTGGAAAAATATGATGTAATTCAAGGCAGCACAACAAAGATCATTGCTACATACATTCACGTATGTGTTGAAACGAGAACTCTCGAAACACTGGGAAATGTTATTGTGGGCTAATGTGATTCATTTTCGTATTTGGAGCCTAGAGACTGCAGCACAAGGCCATCAGCGCTTAAGCTGACATACCAACAAATGTCTCGTGTTCTAAATAAGCTCCCATTCCACTTTTTTTCGAAAATAAAACCTACATCAGGTTCTTATTACTTGACAATGTAAACAAACAGAAACCCACTCCAGGTTTATAGCGAGACAGCATTGAATTTTTACTTCTTGTGCTTTTTGCTTATTTGCTTGCTTTTAAAGTGCTATGGGCTTACAAATGAGGTAAGCTCGTCAAAAAAATGGTTGCAAGTCAAGACCTGTGTAGCTTCTGAGGCTTGGTCACCCAGTAAAGAGGCTGGGACCATTCCCACTCCTGCATTCTCTTTCTGGGAGACCTTATTGTGGCCTTTCAGTATTTAAAAGGGGACTTTAACAAAGGTGGGGACAGACTTTTTAATAGTGCCTGTTGCAATAGGACAGGGGGTAACGGTTTTAAACTAAATGAGGGAAGATTCAGGCCAGACACAAAGAAGAAATTTTTTACAATGAGGGTAGTGAAACACTGGCCCAGGTTGCCCAGAGAGATGGTAGATGCCCCATCCCTGGAGACATTCCAGGCCAGGCTGGATGGGGCTCTGAGCAACCTGATCTAGTTGAAGATGTCCCTGCTCATTGCAGGAAGTTGGACTAGATGACCTTTGAAGGTCCCTTCCAACCCAAACTATTCCATGATTCTATTAATTAAGCTCTTACCCCCTCTGTTAGGCCTGGTCCTGGCAGCTCAGCCTGGCCGGGCAAGCTCAGCACTGGGAGACTGGTGTTGCAGCATTGGAGGGCTGTGTGGCCGGGAAGCACCAGGGCAGGGGGATGTCTCCAGCAGCAGCCCCAGTGAGGGGCAGCATTACAGATTTATACTGGCCAGTGCAGCCTTCCAAGACATGGGTTTGATTTTTCACTGCAGCATGTGCTCATCCTACATGGCCTGGATGCTCTGACTGTGTAGCCTAGTTTGAACCTCCGGCTGAGAAAGCCATGGGGTCCCAGCTGGGCATCTAGCTCATCCCAGGTTGGCCAGAGCCCAGCCCCATGCGCTCTTCTGCTGAATGGGCAGGGAGACGGGGCTGGGCAAGAAAAGATGGGGCGGTAGGGAGCAGGAGGTATTGCCACAGCAGGGAAGTTACACTGCAGCATCATATGGATATGATCAAGTGACTTTTTCTCTCAGTTTTAACAGGGCACAATTGCTGCTCATGAGCAAGGCAGGGTGAGTCCTGCAGGAAGCAAGCCAGGGATGCCCACCTCTCCTCGCTTTCTGAACTGGTTCCTAGGGCCCATCGGAGTTGTCTGTATATCTGTCCATTGCTATGTCTGAGCAGCAGCAGCGAGGGAAGGCATGGACCAGGCAGGCTGCAGCTGGCCCTTGGGGAGACCAGGTTAAATACTGATGTGACGCTTGCTGAGAACTGAAAATGAAGTCTGTCAAGGGAGGTGCTTTTTTCAAGCTTTCCTTGACTAAAGGGAGCAGCACAGAACCCATGAGAAAGACTTGAGGTTTTTCAATTAAAATTTAAGAAACCCTCCAACTATAAAGTGATGGTAGAATAAAAGAGAAAAGAGTGAATTGCTGCTCTGGCCCTTACAATAGTTTTGGCCTTGGTGTGACAGAAGACCCCAAAGTGAGCATATATAAAAGAAATCACCAGGTTTTTAAGAGGTTTTTCTTTCAGTTTCATAACCTGTGATGCAGTGGCCGTGATCAGCAGCGGTGCTTCGGCCCTGAAGCTCCGCGCCAAGGAAGCCAGAGCTGCGGTTTCTTACCCTCATTAAAATGGAAACCCAAACCTGAAACAATCAAAGTGAAGGACTAGCAGGGTGGCCTACTGTGGAGATAATGGGATCATAAGACAAAATATTTTGCATTTTAAAAGATGAAAGCCATTGTTATTTTTCTAGTGCTTCATCATCATGTATTGTGTTGGTAACTGTTTCTAAACATGTTTTCTCCTTACACCATGTTTTTCTGTTCTCTGACTATATAGGTGAAAGTAAATTCTCCTGAATAAGCAAATCACTCAAAAATTAACAATTCCACTTTTATGTAGTTAAAAATTCTCTCTCACACACACACAAGTCTGAAATACAGATTAATTATTTACTCCTGTTATGAAATTTAAAAACTGTGGAGGTGCTTATCTCATTAAGTTTTTAACAGAATTAATGTAGAAACTTTTGACATGATAGTGAAAACCGAACTGGTGTTTTAACTTGGACAGATGCCTCAGGACTATTTAGATACAGGTGCAGTTTGCAATCCTTGTGTTGCAATACATATTCTATAAACTGAAATGTGACATGTTAGGCACTTAGTTCTGCAACACTCTGGTGGGAAAATAAAAAAGCATATTATTATTATTGTTGTTGTTGTTATATTTGTTGTTGTTAGTGTTATTAGTGTTATTGTTTGGGGTTTTTTTAGCACATTTCTGGTGGCAAGCTTTGATTTCTATTTTGTGAGCATCTTTACAGTATTTGATATTTTTCAGATAAATGTTCTCATAAGAGTCATTCATGTAAGCAACTGCTCTGCAGCATCAAAAACCAGTTTCTTATTTTCCCACTTGTTAATATCAAGAGTTTCAATTTGAAAAGGAAATTCTGATTGACTAAGATATTTTCAGGAACTGAGATCATCACTGGGATTTTTTTTCTTCATGTGTTACTTCATTGATGTCTTTGGACTAGACTGAAAGCTTTTGCTTATTTCACAAACACTTGTGCAAGCAGACCTCTTGAGTAAAACAACATCATAAAAAAATCAAAAAGCAAAGCAGGAGACCTTATTTCAAAGTTTTTGGAAGGCAAGACTGCCAAAAATGTTTTGATTTTGTAAAGCAAGCACAGTCTGATCCTTTTTCTAGCCTCTCTACCCTTTTTCTCATGATAGTTTGCTTCATGTGGCTTATAATACCTGCATTTTCTGGCAACATTTTTTCATCTGCATTTTTGAGACATGAAGATCTAGATTCCTTGGGCTCTAATAAGAATTCAGTCTAATCTAGAAGGAATCTAATAGATTCTGATAAGAATTCTGATGTTATTACACTGTTGAAGAGGTTTCAAACCAGGATACGCTGTTCGTAGTTTCTGCCCTGTGCCATTATACAATCAATGCACATCTTCCGCTGCTCAGGGATGCTGCTTATTAGGTAAGAGTTACATTGAGTGTAGTTCTGCTTCTTTATATAAGGTGATAAGAACATAGTCAGTGATTCTTCCAAAGCGCAGTTGCAAAATCTAAATACATTAGGACAACACTCCTATTTACTATATGAAAGATATTGTTTAGTATGTGGAACACATGTAATTGTTATTACTTAAGGTAAAATAAATCAGAAACTTTGATGTATGTAATCTATACTCCTCTGATCTATTTAGTGGGCTGACATGAAGGGCTGAGCTAGCTATATGGGTCCCTTAGGATCCTCAGATGGAACAGAGATTTTTTTATGTTGCTCTAATTTACTCTTGGAGACAGTTTGGCCTCCTGCCAGTCTGGGATAGAAAGAAGAGGGAGGTGATCATCTCTTTCTTTGTCTTCCATCATCTACACAGTGTTGCATGGTCCCAGCTGTGCTTCATTAATGCCTGGGACAGCTTATGATTTCAGGCTTTTTGGAGGAGAAAGTAGTTGTATCTAGGAGCTGGCTGCAGTGAGTGAAACACCTGGAGTTAACGGGATCAGATCTCCTGCAGTGAAGCCAGACTTGGTCAGAGGTTGTGCTACGGATGTGAGAGATGTTAGCAATGTTAGCAATCCCCCTTAGTTGCATGGGTATTCTGGAGGTGTACAAGTCCTGAGCGTTGTGATGGTGCTGTCAGATGTCTCCCCTTATCCTGTGAGGAAAACTTTGCGCTCTGAGGCCAACAGCAGGAGCAGCCCTGCTGGCACACTTCTCAAAGTGGCTAAAGCCAGGTGGGAACTGGGAGCCTACCCCTGGAGAAGACCTAATCTTCCTGAAGAGTTCTTGTTAAGACAGATTGTAGAAAGAGCCTAGTGGGGACTTCGCCGGGAAAGCCTCAAGGAGAACCCTGTCCCTCTCACAAGCAGTGCATATGCAGAAGAACAAGCAAATGAGTTTCAGGGAACAAGACATGTCTGTATCCAGATAAGCAAGTAGCTCTGTGCAGGTGAGTAGGATGAAACAGTGGTTGTAAGGACCAAACATCTGCATAGCACCAACACCAGCCTCCAGATGCCTCTCAGGGCTGGAGGTGTCTGTCCCCAGGCTGGTCCTGCAGACCACCTGGCAGTGCTGGAGCACCCTGGACATACTTCTGAGGTGCACCAGTTGAGTTAGTTTCACCCAAAGGGAACCCAGTTCTGCTCAGAAACCGCTCTGCTCTGCAGAGCAAAGCACAGCACAGGGGGAGAGTCAGGAGAGTAATTTCAGAAATGCACCCCTGATTTAGACCAAGAGCAGTACAGATAGGTCCCTGTTTCTATTGACATTGCATTGTATAATATTTTACACTTTAAAAGGTTCCCTGTAATTCAGTGGTTTTACTCAGGATTTAAAGCATGACTCACTGTTGTGAAATGTAAGACATATGGATTGCTTCCCTTGCCAAATGCAAAATTTTGGGTTCGAGAATTCTAAAATGGATTTTCTTTACGCAATCTCTATGGCTACCGATGCGCACAAGGTACACTGTATCATTTTGAGATGCAAGCTGCCATTTTGGGGAACAAGGAATAGAGGGGTGAAGAATTCTGAAGAAACTCATATACCTAATGCTAACACTGACAAGAACTAACCTGACTGGGAGCACCTCATGTGGTGCCATGGCCAAAAGAGCTGCTGTGATTACTGAGTACACAGAGAGGGGTGCGTAAAGAAGGAGAATAGAGCTTATACTGTCTCTCTGCTTGGTGCTGGTGGTGTGACTGCTACTGAAGTAATCCCATTCAATTATCTGCACTTCAAGAAGGATGACGATAAATTGGAGGAACTACAGAGTACTGATAATGACAAAAGCATTGGAAAATAGCTTATTTTTAAAGATAGCGATCTGTTTGACTTATCAGTGGAGCAACTCAACCCTCTGGAAGAACCAACATGTGGGAAAAGAGCTGGCAAAGGACTCTTCAATCTATCGCACAAACAAGGAGAACTAAAGCTCGAAGTTACAAACAAAGTAACAGGTTTTTAAGGACAGAGAAAACTAACCAGTGACACAGCCGGTGTGGCTATTCTCTAACTTGGAATCTTAAATCAAAGCAGGGCTACCGAGGCACCAAGAAGTCCTATGGCCCACATTATGACATTACATGCTTAGAGCAAACCGTTGCAGTGGTGCTTTCTAGCCTTAAAATCTTCAAACACAGACCTCGGGGAAGTCGTACTTTTGAGAAGCCAAAGTGTGTTTGGCTTACTATTTACCTATTAATGTATTTAATACAAATTTCCATTAAAACTGTTGTTGATATACTGAAAACAGAGAAGTTTTACTTTGCCTTACAAATTGCACATTATTTCTACAGGTGTGTGCAAAGTGTCGGTCTTTCTGTTTTTAACAGGAACAACTTTGTACAAAACAAACATTTTCCCTAAAGTTTTGGGATTTTTTGTTTTCATATTCCAAAAGTTTCCTCTGGGACCTTATTCAAGAGACAGTAGAAACAAAGAAAAGATAATGTACAAACCCATCGCTCTAGCAGTAAACAAAGCTATTACAGGAGTAATGAGACAGACCTGCTTTTCAATCTTAAATTCCGTGTGGCTGTAGTTTACCTCATAGAGTTTAGAGCTGCTGTTCGCACGGTCCAGTGCTCTACATGGACATGACCAAAATGTATGAGAGAGAGGAGAAACTCAGCTCATTTTGTATGATTAAATCCAAACCACAGTACTAGTAAATGTTTAAAAGTATTCAAAATGCAATAAAAATTAATATTTAAAAATTCAGACTATACTTCCTAGTTCCATGTTTTGGCCAGGTGCATTTAAAAACACTGGGTATTTAAATAAAAAGCATTCAGGTACCAAATCTGTGTTGGTCTCTGTCTTGTTCTGCTTGAACTCAACAGTGGTTTTGCCACTACTTCAGTGGGACTATAATAAGGCACTTCACTTTCAATACCTTATAACTACTGGAAAAATAGTGGATACAATAGTGTTGAATGCACCTCTAATAAGTAATCTTTTTTTTGTACTATTGCAGTTCCTAGATAACACAGAAAGCCATTTGAAAGACTCAGCAGCAATGGAGAAACAGGTTTGATAATCAGTACAAATCTCCATTACAATCAAAATGATTCCTTAATACCTTACTGTCTTTACTCCCAAATCAAGTATTCCTATTGCATATGTCAGTGCTGCTAAGTGCGAAGTTCCTTCCTTCCTTCCTTCCTTCCTTCCTTCCTTCCTTCCTTCCTTCCTTCCTTCCTTCCTTCCTTCCTTCCTTCCTTCCTTCCTTCCTTCCTTCCTTCCTTCCTTCCCTCCTTCCTTCCCTCCTTCCTTCCCTCCTTCCTTCCCTCCTTCCTTCCCTCCTTCCTTCCCTCCTTCCTTCCCTCCTTCCCTCCTTCCTTCCCTCCTTCCTTCCCTCCTTCCTTCCCTCCTTCCTTCCCTCCTTCCCTCCTTCTTTCCCTCCTTCCCTCCTTCCCTCCTTCCCTCCTTCCCTCCTTCCCTCCCTCCTTCCCTCCCTCCTTCCCTCCTTCCCTCCTTCCCTCCTTCCTTCCTTCCTTCCTTCCTTCCTTCCTTCCTTCCTTCCTTCCTTCCTTCCTTCCTTCCTTCCTTCCTTCCTTCCTTCCCTCCTTCCTTCCCTCCTTCTTTCCCTCCTTCTTTCCTTCCCTCTTCCCTCCCTCCCTCTCTCTCTCCTTCTCCCCCTCCTTCTCTGCTTTCCTCCATTTCCTCCTTTACATTGAATCCTACAGTTCCAATGTTTCCTTTAATGGTGGTATTAGAAACACAAGTGAGGAAAGATAGTAGGAATGACGTAGTTTCTGTATGCCCCTCAGCCATCTCCCTTGAATATCTTCCTAATGTGGCTAAGTTTAATTACGCATTTTGAGACTTCCAAAATCAGACTTGACAGCCTGGGCTTCAAACTATAGCTTCCTTTGCATTGTGTCATGGTAAATCTGTGGCAACATTTTCACAAGCTGCAGTTGCTTATGATTCCTCTGTGTAATTGGCTCTGTGTAGGCTGCTGGCTTTTCTCTTTTTTCTTGACAAAGAGGGAAATATTAAGTGAGTATAACACATTATATGGGTTTGTATTTTCTGTACCAAGTTCTTTTGTTCTTTTGTTCTCAAGAATTTAAATGTTTCATTTAAATTAAATTAAAATTTTGTAATGAAGGCTACAAATCTGTGAGTCAACTTGAAATACTTTTGATCGTTTACATAAAATTCCTCATTATAAAATTTTTTGTTCACTTATCCTTAGAATAGAATTAGCTCATCAGCCCTATTTTTTTTTTTTTTAAGGATGCTGACCATCTGATGCAAACTAACTTATCTAAGTTACATTTCTAACTCCGTCAACCATGAAAGACTGGAGAAAACATAACTGAGATACACGAGGTAAGCCCAGAATTTTCATAAATATACCAAAAGTGGAACTGATAGTACCCTTGGGTATATACTGATTAAGCTTACTGTATTTCTTCTTTTTCTTCTCTTTTTTTTTTTTTTAAGAAAAACTTTGAATTGAAGGTAAACATTGTAGACATTATAAAAAATTAAATGCTCTTGAAAGAAGGGTTAGATGTAAAATCAACATTTTTTAATGAGTTCTAGTGTAACACTTATTGTAGTAGTTTTGGTTTCTATATGCTAAGAAATTTAGATTGAGCCCTCTGTGATAAGAATAGAGGCAGTGTCTTTACATACTTATTGTGGCATATTTGTACATTTATTCACTGGCTTCTCTATTAGAACTTGAAGGGGCCTGATACTGAAATTAGCCCGAGGCAAAAATACTTAAACCAGTATGCAATATACAAAGGATTTTTACAACACAGGGATACTATCAGGTTAAAACGATATCAGCTAAAATGGTGTCTAATTTCAGCTCCAAGTGTTCACAGAATCAGCTTCAAGATTAGGGTGAGACAGTGTTAATATTCAAGCGGATTGCAATGTAACTTTCCAGATAGAGAAAATACTGGGGTTTTTTTAAGTCTTATGGACTCAGTTCTACAAATCCCAGTCCCTCCAGATGAACTTGAACTTAATTGGGAGTAAGAGCAGCTGCAAGATTTTCAGATATCACACAATTTCCGTAACAGTCTACATTTGCACTCATCAGTGTGTATGTTTACTATTGTAAGAGTAATGAGTAGCCCAGCTAGGAAGATCTATCTGCCATGAGCCATGTGAGCGTTTGCAACTGGTGTGTGGTCACTAAATGAAATATAATTACTTTTTATCTCTTTCCTTCACCCAGTGCCAGGAGAGGCTAACCAGCTTGCCTTCCGCAAGGGTGTGCTTCCACGGAACCTTCCCAATTGCTTGCAAAGGCAGAGTTTGCCTGAATCTTTCTGGTAGGGTATGTGTTAATTCTGCTTGTTATCTTCTTTTACCAAGTTTACAAATTGCTATAAAATAGCAAAGCAAAAATCAGATTTAGCAACCAACACAAAGCCGTGCAATTACTTATCTTTCAGCGTTATTATGGCTCACAACCATAAGTGTGTATTTATGTGTACATATTTGCACACAGCAAGAAACACACAGGGACAATATGCAAACGTGCTTCATTTACAAACCCACAACTTGAACCTCACACATGAACCTTTACCCTCACGAAGAGTCCAACTGAAATCAAGAGGACCAACGTGACAACAGCCCTTTACTGCATCACACCAGTTCAAAGAGAAAGGCTTTGATGTTCTAGTTGCATTGCAAGATTTCTGTTGTTTAGCGATACAGTAGGACGCTCAGTAACATCCACCCAATTATGGACATGTACTCTTTACTTCTCGGTAGTAATCAGAGCCTGAAGCTTGGGATGAATCTGGTTTCAGTGTTTCTGAACTACACAGATCCAGGTACAGTGCCAACAATCATTTCCTTATGCTTTTCCTTTATTTTGAGGGCAGCAAATAAATTTTATCTTGAGGTAGAGCAACATTTCCCCTTTTTTATTTCCAAAACTAAACAAAAAAATTCATGTTGTTACCAGCTTACTTTATGTTAAGAAAACCCCACATTGTCATCAGCTTACTTTATTTAAAAAAAAACCACCAACTTTGCAATGTAGCTATGCCCTCCAGTCTGTATTTTAACATTGCTGACCATACCATTTTGTTGCTAAACCCAGAGAAGGCCATGGGAAGGGGGGACATGCATGTATTTGCAGAGATGTACATACACATTTGCCTGAGAGAAAGGTGTGTTTCCACAAGAATCCTCTCATGGAGGATCAAATAGGGGAAAGAACCCTCCAACTTTTAAACTGGAGCAGGGGAGATTCAGGCCAGACATGTGGAAGAACTTTTTTATGATGAGTGTGGTGAAACACTGGCCCAGGTTGCCCAGAGAGGTGGTAGATGCCCCATCCCTGGAGGCATTCCAGGCCAGGCTGGATGGGGCTCTGAGCAACCTGATCTAGTTGAAGATGTCCCTGCTCATGGCCGGGGGTTGGACTACATGAACTTTAATGGTCCCTTCCAAACCAAATCATCCTATGCTTCCATGAATTCAGTAGATGTGCTGGAGTAAGACCTGAAGGCCTGGGTCACCGACCATACCCATACCCTGCTCTGTTGGTCAGTGTAAGGTCCTGTGCAGGCACTCACGAACAACAATTGCAGGCCTGAGTTCATGCAACAATGCAACATCCCTCTTGGATGAAACGTGACGCTTCTTATCCCTCAAAGGTAGGCAGAAGCAAAGAGAAACACAGGGCTTGCATATAATAGAAAGGATGTAGGTTTATTTAAAAATGGAACCTCCAGAAATCATTGCAGCAGTATGCCTTCCTTTCAACAAGACAGCAAAATAAACTGTATTTCTAAACTGTATTTCATAAGGAACAAGAATCTATGGTGGTTTGAAAAATACACAAGAAACTCACATTCCTATGGCTATAATAAAAGTAATGGTTTTGTTTTTGTTTTTGTTTTTGTTTTTTTTATGTGGATTAATATGAAGTAGCTGCTCAGAGGCAGCAAAGAGAACAGGTACCTCAGTGGTGTCCCAGATCCTGTCCTCTAGCTACTGGAAAAATACCCCCACCCTTTTCTTCTGCATCAGAAATGTTTCAACACACAGGTAGGTCCAGAAGAGGTGCAATGCAGGAGAGCTCCATTAAAGCCAATGGAGTTCTTCCCATTTACAGCAGCTAAGGGGTCATCCCTAATTTCTTTCTGCAGAAGAACGTGCAAAGCGGATTTCAGATATTTATTATGAAGCAGTGGACAGGTTGCAGGTCTGATATACTGTCTAGAGATGGTCCCGTAGTAGGGAAGAATGACCAAGAGAGAAAGGGCATCTTCTAGGTGATAATTTTCTTTTTCCCCCTCTGAACTGAATTTCGCACTTTTTTTTGTGGTGAATGTAAGCATCTCATTGACATGATTTTATTATTCCTAAAATGAGTTACAAATACTTGAGAAATGCTGTCAACAAAAAATGGAGTAAAGTAAAATGTTTATAATTATCTCTAAAATTAGTACCCCTTTAAATAGTGTATTTACATGAGCCATCAGCAGATCAGTTAAGTACTTTCAGTACATTTTACTTGTAGTTGGCAGAACAATTTCCTTGCCAAAGTACACCAATGAGTGGGAGAGATTGCTGCTAACAAAGTAAATAGAAAGAAATGTTTTGGGAATTTTTTTTCCCTATACTTTGTGTAGGATTTGGAAAGAAAAAAATATCTTCAATTCCAGGTTCAAAAAGACCTCACTTTACTCACACTAGCTGCGTTTTTGTTTTAAACCACAAGCCTCTACAGCTGTGAAAGTGCATGAGCTTGAAAAGGAAAACAATATAAAGTCCACTGAGTTCCAGAATCTCCATATAGACATTCCTCCAGTTTCTGAAAGTTTAAGGGTGGAGTTTTGGCTCATAGGCAAAATTACTGTAGGCATAACAATACACTTTTAATCTTAAAGGGTTTTTTTTTTTTTGGTTTTTGTTGGGTTTTTTTTTTGTTTGTTTGTTTTTGTTTTTTTTTTTTTAATTAATGGAAGCTGGCACATTAGAGAATGTATGAGATTTCATTCCACCAAAAAAAGCAATAAGCAAAGAAAACATATTAATAAATGCACTTACCAAAGTAAAGCTATAGTTACATGAGCATACATCATAAGAAAAGTGCACTTTTTTATTTCCTCAGATGGTGGACAAAGCCACTATTAAAGTAAAATGTGACATGTGAGCAAACTTTGTTAATGAGCTAGTTAAAAGTATTTTCATTTGTACTTACATTTTTGTTTACATTTACATTTTAGAATTTTTTTCCCTTTCTATTTAAGAATCTGTAAGCTCAGTAGGGCCAAACCTTATGATTTCCTTTGTGAAAAGGAGATAGAGTTGCTGAATAATTTATATTGTATTCATAAGATAATTCGTAAGTGCTGGTGCTTCTCACCCCCCAAATCTGAATGCTTTCCATATTAATAATGCATTCATCCTCCTGATCCCCTGTGAAATAAGGTGAAGGTGTTATCTTACTGAGAAAGTGGCAAATGCATAAAGCAATAGATTTTTTGACTGTAGTTGCAACAATACAATTCTGGTCAGGATATTTTGATGGCAAATCATTGAGTTTAACGCAGGGTACACGTGATGTGAATCTGTAGGCTGTTACTGTGGATGCAGCTGGCACAAGCAACCATTTGGGAATAAGTCACAGAAGTATACAGTGTTTTGAAAAGATGGACCCAATTTCAAAGGAGTATATTTCACGTTTTCTATTTCTTCTCACGTTTTCCTCTGAAGTGCATGGTCACCCTGTGCTCTTCCCCTTACATAAACCATTCGAAACTCCATGCCCCACTCTTTTGAGTGGTAAGAGTTTCATTCATGGGTCGTCTGTGGCTGCAAAGATATGGTGATTTCAAATTGGGTCCATCTTTTTGAAACCCCCTGTAGACTCGGCTCACTCATGCGGACAAGATATTTCACCCATCAGCAAAGACAAATTGAATTTTAATGGCACTTGCTGTCTACCTGCACGTGGAACAGGCGAAGAACTTGAGCTGGTGTCGGATGAAGTGGGTGGGACAGGGGTGATAGTCGATAATGCTAGCGGACAGGGCTGCTGTTTGGGGGACCTGGGCAGGCTGCAGCAATGTGAAGTTCAAGGGAGGCAAAAGCAAAGCCCTGTCCTAGGGCTGGAGGAAGCTCCTGCAGCAACAGCCAAGAGGGGCAGGAGAAAGTTGATGGTGGATGGGAACCTGTTTAGCAGGGGTACCCCGGGGGCTGGCGCCCGCTTTGCTCAAGGGGAAGACTGGGGCATGGTGTTAGTCCAGCCCGGAGAGAGGGAGACCCTGTAGCTCCCTGTAAATAAAACAATGTCCCAACTTTGAATTTGCCCCCATGTTGGGCAGGGGCTGGGACAGATGACCCCCTTTCTACCCAAATTTGTGTGAGTTTGTGATTCCAAGGCTAACTCTGCCTGGGCAGGGGACTGGGGTGAAAGCAGCATCTCTGTTACAACAGGATATCCTCAGGAGCCTAATTTCTGACACTCTTAAGCGATAGCAAAGTGTTTGTTTTACTTTGCCCTAAGAGTCTGGTGAAATGCAAAACCATCCCACACATGCCATAGGGGAAGGCAGGAGTTCAACACTTCCAACAACAATAAAAAAGGAGAATATTTGTTTAGAAATCTGAGCATAATTTTAATGGCCTAATATTAATCAGCCGGGTTTGAAAATGATGGTCAAATTATAAATAGAGCTGAGAGGCACTGCCTACAAAAATATGGTTGTATTTGCATTATAAATTTTATATAAATAGAGGAGGTAAAAAAACCCTGAAATTTTTCAGGCTTGAATTCCAGCCACTCTGTTAATGTGAAACCTGTTCTTTCCCTTATTATTTTCCATTCCTGTGCCTGTGAAACCTGGGCTGGGACTAGCCACCTCTCTCTCCCACTCCTGGCTGCTCCCTCTCCAGCCTTTACAGCCCTGGAACTGCTAACTTGCTTTGTGTAAGAAAGATTAAGAAAAGGTTCAATGTTTCTAATTGCAATCTGCCCCTTTCCATGCTAAAATCTAGCGTGGGATCATTAACAGGTGGGTTCTTGTGGAGGCATTTGGGTCTAGCATGGCTGCAGCTGCCTGGACTAATACATTATTTGGTTAAACTTTTTAAGCATCCCTTTTCCAGCCTGTACTTGCCTGTGTGCAAACTGCAACGAGTCAGATTGCCTGGTATTTTGGAGACAGCTACCTGGACTGGCAGTAAGACACAGATTTTACTCTGTAATTGCTGTCCTGTGCAACCCTTTACACTAGCTGAATTTGTAGCCTGCTCATCACTTTATCAGCTTCTAAAGAAACAAAGGTGGAAAATAAATGTTTTTCTTCTGGAACTTTTCACTGATTTTTAGACGATATCTCTTAAATAAAATTTATCAGGCATGATATGAGTTGTGTTGCCTATTTATACCTTCCTAACCATCCTCCACCTTGCTTTTTCCTTCTTGTCTCTTCCTGCTACTGCTAATATACTATTTTCTGCTCTGGTGTTCTTCCCAAGGTGCCTTGATGTTTCCATATTTATTCCTTAGATTGTACCAGCATGTCTCCATTAAAAATAAAGCACCGTGTCATATTGTTCCTGATACCCCTTAGGGTTTCCTTAGTTTATGTCGTAGCTGTAAGAGTCAGTGGTGCTGCCATAGGTGTCCCAGACACCAGGTGCCAGGCATCTCTGGGAGAACCCCTCAGGGTGCCCTGGTGCTGGGCACACAGGGGTTCAGCTGAGGCCAGCAGCTGGGTCTGGGCTTCTCACTTCTCGGTGACACGTTTGACCACTGACACCAGCGGATGTTACTGCTTTAACCTCCATAAGAGCCAGTCTGGATCTACAGAGGCTTTGGTGAAAACGCAATTCAGTTCACAGGAAGGTTTTCTTACTACTGGGAGGTTTCTCACTCCAACAGGTTGTGAAGCAAATGGCCTGGATTGTAAATTTATTTGCCATCCCTAAGTAAGAATATTTTGACATAAAATTCCTGACTTGGGTAAGAGGAAAATGTGCTATGCGGTGGGTCATAATAAAACCATAGCATCCTTTCCCTGAATTTTGCATCCATTCAACCACTCTTAAGGGTACAGTTATAGACTGGATCAATCCTTGCTCTTCCAGACACAATCATCACCCTTTCCTGCCTTAATTTGCTTATGGTGGGGGCGTCAGATCCAGTTTTCCTTCACATTCAAACATATGGATTCAAGATGTGGGCTGCTCTTGCAGAAAGAGATTGTATTTTTTACTTTCCCTGAAACTGAACAAGCAATTGTCACAATCCAACCTATTGTACTGAAATGAAGGAAAAAAACCCCAAAAATGGTTATAAAGCGGGGGACTGTGTACAGGTGGCAAAGCCGGGTGCTAGGTAAATGTTGTGCAGAGTAAGAATATGCTCATTAAAGAGGCAACAGAGAATTAGAGGAAACCATTTTAGTTTACATTCAAGTACATTATGGGACTGTTTATAGGGCCCAAAAGAACTTTCCGAGCATTAACACATCCAGTATGAGACGCAGAGGTGGTAGAATCTATATAAAGGTGAACAGACGTGTAAAACCAGAATAACTTGTTATCATTTACATTGTTGCCGGCTCGAGGCTATGGCAACTACTTCACCCACCTTTTAGAAATTCATTCAGCATTTTTTTCTGTGGGGTGGATTTAAAGACAGCATTTTTTTAAGGTCAGGGAACAATGTCAATAATAAATCAAGCCAATCTTATGCTATTCTTTCAGAATAATGAAGGACACATGTGAGAGTCTCTATGGAAGAAGGTATTGTTACTGATAATGGATTGTGAAAGGAGGGGAGGGTTCTGTTTATGTTCTTTTTCCTTCTCTTTAATTATAAAAGATCAGATGATGTATATATCTCTGGATCTATATATTTGTGTTGTGGTAGAAATTAATCTCTTATCATCCTTTCCTAGGTAACTCCTCGGAGGCTCCAGATTTCTGGACAAAGGAGAAGAGGAGAAAATTATGACAGCAGAAAAATCTATGCAAATAAATCCTAAGTACTGAGAGGGAAGGTGAGTTTTATTCACACTGTTTGGTTTTGATTTTAACTCAAGTACTGAAAAACACTCAAGAGAAAAATTATCTCTGTCTTTCTTCGGGGCAGAAGAAGTTCAAAGCGAACATGTGAGGTCTCTGATGACTCCTCAAGTAAAGTTATGAGAGAATTAGCCTTCCCGGTAGCTTAAAGGTGAAGAAAAAAAACAAGAAGAAAATCCTTTCCTCGTACACATTTTATCATGCATTTAACGTTCTTCATAAATTATTGAGAAATGTGCCAATTAATAGTTTATCTTTTAAAGCATTCTTATCTAGATTTTTTTTAGCAAATAGAGAATTGGATGGGCATTCATCCATCTTTTTATTACTTTTTTCCCACATTAGGCAGTGCTATACATTTCCACAAGTCATAACAAATGGTCCCATTTGCTGTGGGATTTGCTCCCAGCTGGGACACAGACTGTGGTATGTCTTTACTACCAAAACGATGTCTGTGTTAAAGCTGGGGAATCAGCATGTGTTGCTAAAATCCCAGTAGCACCAAATACAGTTTTTACTGCAGAGTACCTCAGCGAGGCCAGCACAGAACTTTATAACAAGAGGTGACCTTACCTAAATATTTTAGAATAAAACCAAGAAAGGTTTGTTTCCTTGAGGGTTTTACAGGGGGGAGGGGGGAAGAAAAAAGAAAAAAAAATCTCCTTTATTTATAACAACAAGAAAAAAACCCTCTTTTGTGAGGAGTGGTAGGATCTAAGGTAGCTCAGAAAAAGAGGGGGGGAAATCAGATGTGTCTGTTGACTCTTCCTGTACAACACTGCATCTTGACTCCCGCGATGTAGCCACTGAATGGATTCTGTAATTGTAAAATAAGCCCAGCTTTTCAACAAGTGTGTATTGCTATGAATTCCCCGCAATCCATGGAGCTATGGTACCTACAGTAGTTGAAACCTTGACCTTTTAAACTTTTGCCTTTGTCTGTCTGTATCACTGCTTTTCCCTTATTAGCTGTCTATGGAAACATAATAAAATGACTTTTTTATAGCATTTAATTAATGCTTACACTGGCATCCCCCAAGAACGCTTGAACACTCGGGATTTATTCACATATAGGATTTATTCAACATTTAGGGTTTATTAATTTTATCATTAAACCTTGATGGCTACTAGAACTGAGTCTATACGTGAAAGGACATGTCTATGAAATTAAAATGGCAAACTGTGTTGCTGGAGGTGTTCCTTGTGCCACAGAAAGGGTTCTGTTTCCAGTATATTTAAACCAGCTCACCAAACCAAGATGTATGGGTAAAAGGCACACAGTTCTCTTGAACAACTACATCTACATTGGGTTTTGCTAGCCGTATCAGTTGAAAGTAAACTAACAAAATGTTTCGCAGATCAGCCTCTTGCTTCAATCTTATAGCAAAGTTTCCAGAAAACTTTGAAACTTGAATAAAAAAGAAGAGAAATGATATATTAGTGCTATCTGAGTTTGATTGCTGTCATGTAAGTAAAAAGAAATTACACCTACTCTAGGTGGAATGGTGATTCAGATAGTTCACCTTTCAGTTGAAGAACCTCTAAAAGGAAATGTGCTTCTGCTTCTAAGTGGATGTGTGTGGGAGATAGATTGACATTAACACCTTGCACTGAAGAAACTATTCTCTAGGTCCCTTTTCACAGCTGACTAAACAACAGTGCTGGTTTAACAAAGAACCACAGGCGGCAGGGCTGATTATAGCCCATGCTGAATGAGGAGCTTGATTCAACAAAGTAAATGAAGGTCAGATTAATCACAGGTCATATTTCCCCTGCCCACCCAAGCCCTCACTTTACATTATACACATAATTGTGCTACATTTCTAGAACGTCAGCCCAAAGCCTGGATTCTCCACCAGCCTCATTAGCCCTCAGAACAGACTCTGCTGACTTTGTGGTCCATACCCATTGCCACTTCTACTGCGTGAGCGGTCAGTATAAAAATACATTAAAAGAGCAAGAGAGAAGCACAATTGTAAAGGTGTCAGTATTTCCTTAGCTACATTGCCGAGCCATATCAACCACAACATGAAAGTTTCTTTTATTTAACAGGTCAGGTGTGTACTTTAAAAGCTTGCTTGACAGTTACCTTTGATAGGTGTTCTCATAGCTTAGGTCACCTAATTTGGGGTCCAAGTCAGAAGTAAAGGCTAGCATAAATCTCCAATTTCCCTGCTCCAGTATTGCTTTAAAGCAATAAGATAACCCTATCTGTTCCACTACATTGTTTCCCAATTACTCTAGGAGGTTTGACTGCGTTTAGGGAGGGAAGAACTTCAGGAAAAGCTCTTGACATTTAAGACTTCAAGCCAAATATTTTTATTAAGATCTTTCTTGCACTGTGAATATTAAATATTTATAGCTGTACTGGGCCAAGAAGAAGGCAGTGCTCAGGTGCTTCAGCTGGGTTGTTTCTATAAAGTTGGCAGACCTTCTAACTATTTTAATGGCAGCATAACTCCATTCACTTAACATGATATGGAAAACATATTATGAGTGGCCATTAAAAGTCTATTTCTCCATTTCCCAAATCTGCTTGAAAACCCTTGGAAATCACAGTAATACACCTGAAAACAGCTAAGAGGTGTGTGCCTGCATGCCACGATGGGGGACCAGAGGGATCGATGCCGTCTACTGTGACTTCCAGCAGTCAAACTACCTTTGATATCTTTGTCTGGCTGTTCAGGGTAGATACATCTGTATGTTTTCTTGGCATGTATTTTGTGTACATTGCCTGTTTAAATCGGAAATGGAAATTAAACTTTAGTCTACAAACTGTAGGGCAAGTTTGAGGAAAAAGGCTGGAAGCCTCTAACATGACCATTATAAAGTCTTTAAAAGTATTTACTTAAGTTCCTTTGGTTTGGCTTAAAATCATCAGATTAAATGTATCAAAAAGAGTCCAGGGATGACCAAAATGAAGATTTATTTTTTATGAAAAAATAATATAAACCTCAGATTTTCCAGTGTGAATTTTGGAGCTGGTCAGGTACTTGCTTAGGAGTAGAGGAAGGGAAGAGAAAGAGGACAGTGAAAATGAAACATGAGCAGAAGGTTGAGCATGTTCAGCTTTCAAATCAGGATGGTTTAAGGTTCATGAAGAGACAGGAGTCAGGTTTGTAGCCAGGATGTGAATGACAAAAAAATAAGACAAAGTGCAGAACATAATAGCTCTCTCCAAAAATCAGCAGACAAAAAAAAAAATACAGGGAAGATAAGTGGGATGTGTCACAGGTAAAAGAAATAATTACAAGAAGGCTGGGAGACTATTATTTGGCAGAATTTTCTAGGCCAATTTTGAATTGCAGACATCCTTTCAGTGGCTGTAGGCATTTCCTGGTTTGGCTGCAGTTTACTCGGATGTGTAATGGAAAGAGGAAAAGATACTCGATGCAGTCTTCTGAAAAGTGTGAATATAAGTATGTATAAACCATGGGCTGCTTTTAAAGTCCAATAGAAAATGCATAAATTCAGGAAATTGTATAAATTAGCATTACTCTATTTGATGGTAATGTAACCATTTACCTTAGGTGAGTATTTGGCTCTTTTTTTGCTCATGTTGTGCCAAGACTTATTTTATTATTAAACTTCTAGCTATTTATTGAACTCCACCTGTCAGGGCTTAAGAACTTCCTCAGAGATGCTAAAGGTCCTGAGTTGACACTGGAAACGATGTACCTTGGAGGCTTTCAGAATAGTCCAGAGCATGTTTTGCACTGTTGAAGACCAGACCCTTAGTGTTAATCTTAAATAAAGTTGATGTCTTGCATTTTGTTTGATAGATTCACATGTAATGACCTTGATGTGTTAAAGCACAAGATTACTGATGAGAAATATTATGAAGAGCTGAGAGTACTAGAAATCAGAACTGTACCAAAACAACTTTGGGTTAACATAGTCCCTTTGGACAAGGACTGTTTCGTCTGTTGTTATTTGATTAACACCTCGCATGCTTAGGCCTGGCTCTGAGGCTGCAACATTTATCAGTTTTCACCATTCAAATAATATAATTCAATACATGTGCGCATCAGACTTCTAGCCGTATCTTAAACTTAGAGCATACAAGTAAATCCTAGTAGATTAATGGAACTAGCTATGTGTTTTTGAACGCTACCAGAACAGAGCAAATGAGTAAGGAGGTATTGACAGCCCTCTGAACTCACCGGTTCGCAGGCTGGTCCCTACAGAGAACGTACATACTGGGATACAAAGGGATGAAGATGGGAAACCCTTGATCCGCTGTTGAGCCAGGACACTTCTCCTGGACCTCCCTCGCACTGGGTGAAGGAGGAAGCTGGAATGAAGTGATATCAAACCCCATCAGTCCCCACCTACACAGCATTTATAGGAAAGCTGATTTCCCAGAAAATAGGGTTTTATCTGAGATTTCAATACTAACTTAGAACCACATTACTATTTCATTTAAAAACTTGTACTATGTGGAATTGACATGGAACAGATTGAAACCTGGGACAATTATAGATACAAAATGGAGTTATTATTAGGGACATGTAAAAAAAGCTGCGCTTTTTTAGTGGGCTTGCTAGAGAGTGGCTCCATCTGATGAAAGATCATTTTAGATGCTGACATCACATCTGTGCTAATCGTGTGCAGATGACAGAGAAATTGGCAGGGTGGTAAATAAGGGAAAAAAGTTGCCTGTACTGTGCAAACTGAATGACTTATTTTGCTTGTCATGATGGGCATGATGTATTTTTATAAAACTAAATAGAAAATAATACAAATGGAGCAAAATTTCAAGTTCTGGTTTGAGGATGCACAACTGTCTCGGCAAGCAGTCACACAGGGTGTTATTTAGTAATCTGTGGTGATCGCCTTGAGGTGAGTGCTCAGAGGAAGCCCATGCACTAGAAAGCAAATGTCCCACAGGCATCTGCAGATATCTTCATCCTGGAGGCACAAAACAGGGCACCAAGCGGAGAAGTGGCTGTGCCCATACATGTAATGTTGAGTGTAAAATGTTGTGTCTAAGCAAATAGTTACATTTCAGGATGAAATTGGAAATTTGAGAAAAATATAAAAATACAATAAAATGGAGCAAAAACTACAAAGCAAGTCTCTTTATATGCAAGGAATTAAACTTACAAGTTTAGAAGAGAAGATCACTATGGATATACATTTCAACACTGAACAGCTGTTTGGTGGTGTAAGCTTTTTGACCTTTCCATAAAGGCATAATAAAATCTAATCAGTGGGAAGTGGAGTTTGAGAAATGGAACTTCAGAATAAGATGCAATTAAGATGATTTAACTCCTGGTATCACCTTTCTTCTGGATGCTCCATTCTGCCATCATGGTTTTGCGCCTCAAGAAATTATGAGAAATTTATGTCCAGTCACAATATCAAATTTGACTCTAATTTATGGAAGAAAAACTGCATTTTCTGATTAAACAAAGATGAAGAAACCAACCAAACTAGCTAAGAACTACCTCAGCATCAGTCTTTATCTACTGGTTGATTTTATGTTAATGATCATGATAAGCAGTTAATGCAAAGGATCACACAACTGCAAGAATTAAAGCATTACTCTTTAAATCATAAAACCCTCTGAAAGTAAACATAAAGGGAGCCTACAATAATATTCTATTACAAATCCATTACTCATCCAAACTAAAACACTCATTTAATAAACAGAAATATCTAACCACATTAGCTGTTTGAATATATTTTGGCTTTCTCTGTGTTAGAGCATATTTCACAGATCAAATGAATCCATCAACTGTTTACTTTGGAATGCCAGGCTTATTATGTCCACCGTTCTTTTTAATCAGCATTTAAAATCTGCTTGTCTTTTACGTTTTAAGGAAACGGAGTTTCATAAACATCATATGCACTACTGAAGACAAAACTTTCCCCATTGTTAGGAGCCTTTGTTTTGTGCTGCTGAAATAGATCTTGGGTTTAGATGGGTCAAAATTTCTAAAAAAAAAAACCCTCCCTAGAAATATTCTAAGGATGGATCAACCTTTGTAATATAACTTTTGTGGAGGTGTATAAGAATTTCTTCATGAGGTATGACCCAGCTAGTAGACCATTTACCCTTTTACCAGAGCAATCATTACAAAAAAGTTTGAGCTGACAGGGTAGATACTGGTTAATATGTTGTTAGCATGTATGTCCCAGCATTCAGCTTATTTTTTAGCATCTGCATGCATCTAAATCACAGGTATGAAGCCAATGTGGTATTTCTTTCACTGCCGGGAGCTAAGCTGCCAAAGGAAGTAGATTTAGCAATACTAACACAGAGAACAGACTGTACTGGTGAGTTACCTACCCCTTTGTCAGCCAGCTCCCCTGCGTCCCTACTGTATCTGCTCCTGATGGGAGATGTGAGATCCACATAGACCTAAAATTCCTGGGTTTGAAATTAACACCTCCATTGAGCACCTTTAGTGAGAGCTGGACAAGTTGGTTGACTCTTCCTCTAGCAAAATACTAGCTTAAAATATCTGAGTATTAACCCGACTTCTAAGATGAAAATTACTTGAGTGAGCAACATGATATCTGTTGTATAATTGTGCATGGGTACGAAAAAAAGAAAATATATTTTTTTCAAATAAAAGTACTCCTGTGTGACTGCTGTGTGTGCCATGATTGTGGTTGATAGTCTGTTTTTGTGAATTATAAAATATGAAATTTGACATAGTAAAATACATAAAAATCTATCCTTGAAAGATATAAATCATTAGATTAATTTAGCTTGGTAAGGAGGGTTAAAGAGAAACTAAACACCTCTGTGTGTGAGTGCATGTGCATGTGTATGTGATTGTAGGGGACTTGTGTGTATAACATTTCTGATACAGAGATATTTATCTAACAAACCACAATCAAAGAAATCTCTGCCCTAAATAGGACTGTGACCATAAGATAAGGCACGTAAAAAGCTATCTGGTACCATCAGGCCAGAAACATGACATTCTTACGGTGAATTGCTGCAGCAAACACATTCTTAGCAAAACACAGTCTTGGAAAGTTGGAGCCAGAAGAAGTTAGAATAAAAATAAGAGGCACAGTTTGTGCAGAAAGGTTAATTAACCACTGAAACTACTTAATAAAGTGTAGTTGAGTCTTTAGAACTTGAAATTTCTAATCAGGGTGTACAGGGCTCTCCACAATAAATCCTAGCTTAGCTCAGGATTATGAGCTTATGGTAAGAATCTACAGGCACAGTCTGATCTCTCTACAAGATGATATTTTGGCCTTAAAAATGTCCAGAATAATTCACTGAAATAATAGTGACAAACGTAAGGACTGTGGCCAGTGTTTGAGCACCACAATCAGTGTATTCTTCCAGTCTGTCTTCGTGGAACCTCATCTCATGTCTTGGTTTGTGATACCCCTCTGAACTCACACAAAGGGGCTGATCTCATCCCATGATGCAGAGAAGCAACCCAACCAAAACTTCAGATGTTCCCATTTGCATCATTTTTGAGAGGAACTGCTGTGTTATCTTCATCAAACACAGACATCAGGAAGGAAGGAACTTGCTGGCTTTGAGTGGAAGGGAGGACTCAATGACCTCTGAGGTCCCTTCCAACAAACATTTCAATGAGTCTGTGAGATTGCTTGCTCAGTATTACTTAAGATATATACATTCTTAGGACAGTCACTACATTCAAGTACAGTCACTGAAGTGGTTTTTTGTTGCTTAGAACCTCCATGAGTAGAAGTTAATCTTATGTAATGAGTACTTTACATGGCATTCCCAAATAATTGGAATTTGGAGACAAATCAGAATTCGGTGATAAAAGGTTGGCAGTTTCCTCTGCACTTATGTGGAGGTTCCTCATACAGTCTTGGAAAATTTCAGACATCCCTGAAATGAATGGTGGATAGAGGTTTGTATAAACTCTGGAAAGTGAGATGTAAAAAAACCCCACATTAATGTGTCTAATTCTGGACACTACAATTCTTAAAAAGTTTACTTTGAAGTGCCATACTTAACACTGTTTTTAAGTTTTGCTTAAAGTTATTTTAAATGTTTTGTTGAAAACAAGTACTAACTTTTCCTGCCTATAAATACAGTTATGAAAATATCTAAAATGAAATTTTACAGTCCAAATAGCTGGCATAGCATAGTACTTTCAGCATCTGTATTTCCTATTTTTGCTTTGTGTATCCTTATACTCATAGGGCAGAAGAACAACAATGCCATGTGGTCATTCTGTGATGGACAGATCTTCCAAGAAGCACAATCAAATTCATTTTTCTTGTGTCATCATTGTTTGAAAACCCACTAGTTTTAACATGGATTAAGTAGGAAATCAAAGGCAAAACAGGACATATTCTTGCATGAGGAAACGCACAGGATATTAAGTTAACTCCATACTAAAATACTGAATCATATGTAAGAAAGAAACGCAAATAGATCTTTTCTGTAATTGTAAAAAAATATTTTCTTTTTTATGCATGTGTATATTTAAAACTGTAGCTCTTTTAATAACCATGAGAGGACTAAAGGTGCCTGGGAAAATAAATCATGTGAGAATTTCAGTACTGGCTGCTACAGAGCCCAGAGGAGGTTTGGACAATGCTTTGGAAAAGTGAAGTGTTGTGGAAAATATTACAGTGTTGTGGAAGAAGTAATAGTTTATTAAACATAAGGGCTGCAAAAATGAAATTATGTGTGGTCTGGCAAGTGTTTTCTTTTTAAAGTTATGCACCCTGCTCATCCAAAAATATGCTAGAAGAACCCAGAGCTAGTTGAGGACGAGCAGCTGTAAATGCCTGCTGAGCACAACAGTCAGAGGGACTTAATGCAGATCTGCCCTTGGTGCTTCTCTGATGCAGATTACAGCAAGTAATTCTACAAGTAGAATAACAATGATAAATCATTTTCTGAGAAATATTGTTTAACTTTTAGGATTTATTTTAGAAAGAATTACCAGTAGTTACTGCTCCGTGGAAAAATGGAAATTATGTTCTTAAATTACATGTAGTCACAACACCAATGTTTTGTGTCATTACCTTGTTTTGGGATAATAATCTGTGCCTCAAAGCACGTACATAAGCTGATGTTGTCCACTGACCTCACGCATGAGGGACAGGACTAAAGACCCTCTAAAGTAAAACAAGAAACTGGGGCCACTATGAGTGAAATTGCATGTCTGAGGTACCAGCCCACAGGAAGAGTATGTAAAGCAAATCCATAGCTGTGGTGCCACAGGGTCAGCACGCAGGTGGTTTGTATAGTTGGGAGCTGATAACATTATGGTAGAAGAGCAGGAAACAATCTTGGTTCCTGTAGCTCTCAATGAATCAACTCGTGTCACCAGAGTCCTTTGCAAAAGTTACTCTTATTTAATACTAGCTGCTATGAATGTGCATTGGTTTGTCAAGCTGAAACATTTCATGTAATTTTCAATTTATACCTGGAAGAATTTCCTCCTAAAATTCCATAAAGAAAAAAGATATGGTTCTTGTTTTGTTTTGAACAAACTTGTCAAAAGTAGCTTTAGATTACTTCATAAGTCATCATTGTTGCAGATTCGTGTGATCTTCACGATGATTACACTATGGCAAAGCCAGTTGGTGTGCTGATGCAACTGAATTTTGGACACTTCATTAAACCAATAGGAACATGTGATGAAATGAAAGGAACAACATCTTTCCAGAGCTTGAATTCCAGAGCTAGAGCTCCTTGGGCTATTTCACCAGCACAGAAACCAGTCTACTCCTTATTTCTTGACCTCTCCAGCACACTGACTGCAGAAGGAATTTGAGATGAGAATCTGATAAAAACTGAATGAGGGCAGAAGGGGATTCTGAAGTGGAAGAACTGCTCTTCAGAGCCTAAAGGGGGACCTGAAATAATTGACATAAATGGCTGGTGTGTCTGAAGACAGCAGGTGCTGAGTGGGCTAGATATATATCATTCCCTAAATAAAAAGCATGTCAAGAAATAAAATTAGACTGTCATTCTGAAAGTACATTCTTCTAGTGTTGGTATTAAAAAGCCAGATATATCTTTTCTGTCATCCAGTGTTAATAAAAAATGATTACATTCATGAGCAAAATAATTAAAAATATCCAAAACTTTCAGACAAGCATCAGCTTCTTTATCTCTGCTTTGCAAAGGCCAGTTATTTCAAAGCTGCAATTTCAAATGCAGCACCTCTGACTTCAGCCTAGTCACTCAGTCAGATTAAGTAAGATCATAGCTGAATTGCAAATCTTAAATCTTTTGCCAGAAGCGAAGACTTTGTAAAGGAAATACAAGAGGCTCTCAAGATGGCTGTTGTCATCTGCTGTTGACACCAGCTTAGGCCTGGTGTTGCAAAACTGTCTAAACTAGCACAGCAATCCTTTATGTACTGCATTGGAAAAAGGTTTTCCTCAGAAGGAAGACTAAGAAAGAAGTCAGCAATTCCCTTCTAGACTTATCTGCCCTTTGTTTCACTGAATAATCGATGAAGATATTTAAACAAATTCACCTCCAGCTGCAGCTTCAAGAACAAAGAGAAGAACAGCAAAATTTTCTTGAAGCTAAGAAATAGCTTCTTTTTGATTAAGCAGTGCTTAAACTGTATCAGTGGGATCCTAGAGGGTGCGCTTGTCCTCGTTATGAATAGCTGATGCTTTGGGGTCTTTGCAAGCAGTTCTGGCTGCAGGTGTTGGCTGCTGGTGCTTTGCTTGCTCCAGAGGGATGGGCAAAATCCCACCAGCACCGCAATGCTACACCCCCAAGTACAGCTGCAAATAGATGGGAATGACCATGGTCATGCCGTAACCCACCCCTGTATACAAAATTATGAGCACCACTTGATCCTGATACAGTTGCAGATGTCTACAGAGAAATGGCACCACTCCAAACATTTTGGTGACAGTCCCATTGGCAGAGGCCTCATGCTTTTCATAGCCTGGAACACAGAATCATAGAATAGTTTGGATGCACCCTGACATGTGGGATTGCTTCTCTGGTCCGCTCTGTCTTCTTCAGCACTGTGAATTTTCATTTCTGTAAGAGCTTGGGACCATCTTACCACAGATCTAAGGCTTGAGTGCATGACATGATAGAAAACTTTCTTTTGCCCTTTAGTTCAGAGACATTTAAAACTAAACATAACCAAACATTCCAGATGTTGCAATCAACAATTTTGTAATCATCAATCATTATGGCAACAGAGTTCGAGACACAGCAAGAGGCATTTTTTCAACACCAAATTATCACAATTTAAGCAAGGAAAAAGAGTGACTTTGCCATGTTTCCCTAAATCCCCAGTCACAGTGATTTGGGCTGTGGCCAGTCAATTCATTTAACCATACTGTGAGAATCTGAACAGAGTTGCAGGCCCATCTTTAGGAAGAATTTTTTGTTTCTTTAAGTACAATTTTGGGTGCAATGCATTAGTAAGACATGTTACCGTGGCAAATTGTTAGTGTCCTTTGGTTTTCTGTTTTTCAGATAGTTTTAATGCTGCATGCAGGGTATTATATCTAGCTGTTATTCCACCTTTATGATCCACTATTTCCTGCACCACTTTCTCGTTGCAAACCTACATGTTTTACAGATAGTAATTAGCTAGATTTGATATCCTTTCTTTGTACTCATTTCAAGTCTTTCTTTCTTTGCTGTATGGTGAAACTGTAAACATATTTCATTTTATACCAATTTTAGATCTAATAAAAACACAGAACAATAAGGCTATTGTTATAAAATTAATGAAAAGAGATCCCCCTGCAGATAGCAATGAAGTGGAGGAAATGATTATAACATAAAACTCTCATGAAAATAATTATTTTACAGTATAAAACATCTCTTTTGCAGCACCTACAATTGTAAAAGCACTTCAGAGTACAAGCCCAAGGAGCTTACTATTTCATTTTGGATGCACTGCAATTTTGAGCTTGCTTCCAGGAGGAAAAGGCTTTTAAGGGATGCAGTTAGGTGACATATTACTCTCTGATGCCAGGGGTCAGGCTGTACATTGGAGTTCAAGACTCTGTCAGCTGTTTGCAGATAAGCTCTGTTGGAAAAACTGAATTTTAGGTTGCCAATCTTTGCATTGCTCTGCCACAGCAGTAGTAATGTAGCACACCTGGGTAACATTTGGAGAGGTGAAGAATAATGAAGAAGAAGAAATGAAGGGTGAATTTTTCTGAGGCGGGTACAGATCTGATATCAAACAGAAAATTTCCCAGCTCTTTAGGGGAGGTGGGGGATGATGACATAGCGAGCATTGGCCTATCAAGCACCTCTGCTCTTTTGGTGGCAACGCAGCTTGAAAATTACTTTCATAATCTCCAGTGTCTACATCCTCAATTGTTGCCACAGTCTCCAAAAAGAATGATGTGCTGATGCAGGGAGTTGTTAGGAGTGCATGGTTAAGCTACAAAAATAAGAAGAGATTGAAGGGCAACCTAAGACTGTTTGCTCAGTCAGAATTTCTGCTGATGAAAACCAGGAGTTTTTGCCTATGTGAGGCCATCAGGATTTTGCCTAGTAATTTACAGAAAGAATTAAGTGGATGAGATCAGAATCCACTCCCAGTTACACAGCAGTAAATTCAGAGTAACTTTATTCACTGACATCATTGGAGCTACTCTGGATTTACACCAACTTCACTGAGAGCTTATAATGGTCTATTGAGAATTTAAACTTCATGCCTGAATGTGCAAGAATGGGAATTGGCTGAGTTGTGCGGAGCTCAGCACAGACAATTGTGTCCAAAGACAAAACAGAAGAGGAGCTTTTTGCTGCTGTTCTTATTGTGCTTCTTGTACTATTAAATTCTATTCTTGTTCCAAATGTATCTGTAAGAACGAAAGACTTGCAACTACAAATGGACTACAAATTATTTATTGTTCCTGAGCTTATTGTTAGGATAATATCCAAGGGCCCATGGTTATTAATTCTGCATGTTCCATGGATGGGTTAGATGACCCACTAGGCTCTTCAAATGTCAATTTGTTCATTCCTAGGATCTCTTATAGCAAAGATGTACAGGATACCTCTTAACATACTACCAGAGCTCTTTGTACTGGTGTGTTAAATGCTTCTTTAACAAGTGGGCACACTACCTCTGCTTCCCATGCTTGAAGATAAGCCCTCCACAAGTTTTTGAAAATCAAGCTCTCCAAAGAAGAGAAGCAATGAACAACGAGTCTGGAATCACCTGTATTCTTCAGCTGAATGCCAGCTGAGGATGCGAGGAATTCAAAATCAAGTCCATTATGGCTGGGTGTTCACATGCATGTGTGTCACATGAGATATGAGCCAAGAAAATATCATCTAGCGAGGTAGCCTTGTGAAATAAGATAGCTCTATCTCTATAACGTGTCTGATTTCCATACATCTATTTTTCCCTTCTGTTATCTCTAATATGTACAGGCAGCTGTAAACTGCCAAACTAGGAATCCAAACAGAAAAGACTTTTTTTAGACAATGCTAGCCGTAGAAATTATTATCCTGCATTGAATACCTGATTTATATGATTTTTTTGTTAGCTGATAATCATGAGAATATTACTGCAATCACATGCTACATTTACATGTGCATTTACATATGTATTTTTGATGGGTAAGGCACCTAGTAAGGTAACACAGTCAAAAGAAGTTATGCACAGCACCCATTTAGATTTCTTTCTGAATTTCGCTAAGCACGTATGTACCTTAGGCAACACTGTAAATCCTATCTCTGACCTGTTCTTAATCATTAAGAGAAAATATGTTTCCCCTGAGGAGTTTAAAGTCTGTATTAATGGACATTCCTGAAGAGGTAGAAAACTGTTGAGATTTCTTCCTACAAAGTCACTAAAATTAAGGATGGGCTGTTGGGGGTAGGGAGGAACTCAAAGAAACATCTTCTTTGTTTTCTTGTTCCAGTGTGGCTGAGCAGTCTGTTTCCTTAACCAGCTCTGCTTCAATTTCCAGCTGCTATGGTATGGTGAAAGTTTGCTTTTATTTTAATAAATATTTTCTTTGAGAAAAATGACTCTTGGCTCAAATTGCAGTCCTTTGCATTCTGAAGCAGCAATTAAGCAATTAAATGAAAGCCTGTAAATAGCAAATGTTTCCATTATAAAACCACTAGCAGCTCCACCTCTTTAAAAAGTAGTGCGATAAAAGTGGCTCAGAAATTCTTTGAAATCATATCTCTGACATGTATCTAATCTTCATCTGCAAGATAGTGGGAAGAACAGAGCTTATGTAAAATCCATGTATTCCTTCCAAACCAGAAAGTGCTCTGGTTTCCCAGCTACTTAAATTACCTTTGCAAAGTTTTATTTAGTATTAGTGTACTTAAGGCAGTAGTGATACTCAGGTGCTTTAGTGCTATTGACTTTGTTTTTCATCACTTCAAGAAGATACATGTTAATTTTTCTTGTTTCATCTCATCTCTTTTGTGGTCTTCGCCTCCTCTTTCATTATAGTCCAGATGTAAACAGATTGTAGCTGCACGGCTTCTCTTCTTTTGGTTCTGCTATTTTAAAACAGCAGCATTTTTGGCTTTGGCATCGACATGAGGATAATTACCATGTGGTCTCCATTTGCTTGTAGGTTGAAGACCCCCACCCTAGATCAAAAAGAATTTCAGTTGACTGAAACAGCATTTCCCAGCAAATGGAAATGATGCATATCTGGCAACTTTTCAGTGTAAAATGAGTCATCAAAACACTGAGTGTAAGCATCTTCACCCTTCCTTCCCCCAGCTCTTAATCCAGTAATGGATAAGCATGGAATAAAGCTTCGTCTTCAGCGTGTATACAAAATACATGGGGTACAAAGATAAACACTTGATTGCGAGGCAGTCATATAATGCGAAAGCATATAATTTGAATCAGATTGGACTGAAATTAAAATAGCAACACACTATTTACCAGAGATTCAAACTGTGGAGAGTAAATTCACTCTTTTCCTAAATTTTTTTCATCTTCTCTCCCTCTCTCTCCCCCTCCCTTCTCTCAGTGTGGGAGTTCTGCATTGTTGCTTGTTTATTTGGTTTACAGCATCATAGAATAGTTTGGGTTGGAAGTGACCTTCAACGATCAACTAGTCAAACCCCTCTGCCATGGGCAGGGACACTTTCCACTAGACCAGGTTGCTCAAAGGCCCATCCAACCTGCCCTTTAACACTGCCAGGGATGGGGCATCCACAGCTTCTCTGGGCAGCCTGTTCCAGTGACTTACCACCCTCATGGTGAAGAATTTCTTCCTTATATCTAATCTAAATCTACGCTCTTTCAGTTTAAAGCTATTAACCTTTGTCCTGTCACTACAGGCCCCTGTGAAAAGTCCCTCTCCAGCTTTTTTGTAGGTCCCCTTTGGGTACTGGAAGGCTGCTGTAAGGTCTCCCCAGACTCTTCTCTTCTCCAGGTGGAACAACCCAAGCTCTCTCAGTCTGTCCTCAGAGCAGAGCTGTTCCAGCCCTCTGATCATTTTCGTGGCCTCCTCTGGCCCCTCTCCAACAGGTCCATGTCTTTCTTGTGCTGAGGGTTCCAGAGCTGGATGCAGAACTCCAGGTGGGGTCTCACCAGAGCAGAGGGGCAGAATCACCTCCCTGGATGTGCTGGTCACACTCCTTTTGATGGGGAAGGGAAGGGAAGGGAAGGGAAGGGAAGGGAAGGGAAGGGAAGGGAAGGGAAGGGAAGGGAAGGGAAGGGAAGGGAAGGGAAGGGAAGGGAAGGGAAGGGAAGGGAAGGGAAGGGAAGGGAAGGGAAGGGAAGGGAAGGGAAGGGAAGGGAAGGGAAGGGAAGTTTTGGGCCCCTCATCATAAGAAGGACATTGAAATACTAGACAGAGTGCAGATAAGGGTGACAAAGCTGTTGAGGGGCCTGGAGCACCAGTCTGATGAGCAGCAGCTGAGGGAACTGGGGCTGTTCAGCCTGGAGAAAAGGAGGCTGAGGGGAGACCTGATCGCTGTCTACAACTGCCTGAAAGGAGGTTGTAGCATGGAGGGGGTTGGTCTCCCAAGTAGTAAGCAATAGGATGAGGGGAAATGGCTTCAAGTCACACCAGGGGAGGTTTAGATTGGATATTAGGAAAAATTCTTCCCAGAAAGGGTTGTCAGGCATTGGAACAGGCTGCCCAGAGAAGTGGTGGAGTCTCCATCCCTGGAGGTGTTTAAAAGGCATTTAGACAAGGTTCTTAGGGACATGGTTTAATACTAGAATTAGGTTATGGTTGGACCTGATGATCCTGAGGGTCTCTTCCAACCAAAATACTTCTATGATTCTATACTTCAGTATTATCCAGCATCCACAACAACACTATGCACCCAAAAACTTGTGGTGGTGGACAAAGAGTGTAAGAAATCTGAGGCTACTGCTTCGTCATCTCTGACTTACATCTTCTTCTGCAGACCCAGGTTCTCTTTCCCAGCGCTGGCTCTGCGGGGCAGAGGGGCCGTGTGGCTGCACTAGCCTGGTGCCAGCCTCACGCCGATGGGCTTGCACTCTGCCTTCAGCTGGGGCTTCAGATGATGTCGTTGGCCTGGTGCCACAAAAGCCAATAGAACAGTGCCAGCAAGCAAAGCATGGGATCTGGCCTTGCTTTTCTAATGCGTGTAATTGGTTTAGACTATGAGATAGGAGCTGATGATCATCTGAATTGAGAAGCTGAGCGTCTTAAAAGATGCAGGACAGCAGAAATGTATCTGTACAATTTTTACAGAGTTTCATTTTCTAATTCCCTCTTGTCCTCACTCTTTCCCAATCTGTAAACTTCCTTGCCTTTATCTGGTAAATCTCAGTTTCCAGGCACTTTGATTTTTTAATTTAAATCTCTGTGCTTTATTTTGAAATTACGTATACATTTTTAAAATGCATATCTTCTTGCAAGGCATAATTTTGCCTCAGGGTACACTAGCAACTCATGCTTTCTCTTGTTATGGCTCACACTCAGTGTCAGAGCTATAAAAGCTGCTACTGTTAATTCACATTTGAGAAAGGAACAAAGGGAGCTTTCTGCAGCCCATGCACCTAGAATGTGAAGTGAGAATGGTGACTTCTGCAGCCTGCTTCTGCCAGGTGGCAGTCCCTCGCTACATTGCAAAACAGAGGAAAAAAAAGTGAAAATGTTGAAGGTTCTGCTACATTATATTTTAAGGCGCTAACTCTGTTTTATGTTGATTGCATGTTTCATTTTTTATTTGAAAGCCATACTGTTTTGAATTGCTTAGCCATCCATCAACACAAAGCAACAGAATTGTCAGCTCCTGTACTATTTTGCAGCAATGCCAAGCTACACTAATTGTAAAGATTCTGTAGAATTCGTGTTATCGTGATGCAAAATGCAGACTGTACTTTTAACAGGTAGAAAAGGAAAAGCTCCCTTAATGGGTTTAGATGAAACAAAAAGATATTAAAAATGCATTTGTGTTTCTGCCAAAGCTAAATACAACAGTTGCTTGTTTCCTCTAACAATACTTAACATTCATCTTTTTCCAAGGACTTTATAATATTACGTAGCTATCACTTAGTACTCAGAGCAGATTAGGTAAGAGAAATATGTAGAGACCAGTTGCCCTGGCTTACTCTCAGGAACTAGTGAGATAGTAAAATCCAAGGCTACAATAATGTCAAACGTGTTTAAATTTACTCGAGTTTTATCTTCTCTTACAGAAGTGTTGTACACTTGAGCTGATGATTTGAAATAGCATCTAGCTCATGTTTCTGTCAGACTGGTACTGAGAAGAGTTTGCATGCCAAAAAAAAAGGCCAGAAAAACTCGCTATGTGGTTTTAGAAAGCACAGTTCAGATCTGACAGATACAAAGATCTAAGAACAGTCCTGGAAGCTCTAGCAAAAGACTTTTACTTTAGCTCTGAGGAGCTTGATGGCTACAGAAATATTAGGAAATAAGGTGTTTGGATAAATACAACTTCACGATTGGTTTCCCAACAGCTTTTTGGAACCAAAGTCAGAGAAACTTCTGAGTTCCCAGGATTAACATTTCATGTAATGTTTAAAAACATGCGCCAGTGACTTTTATGTCTTCATGATCTGTTGTTTTTTAATATTCTAAATCCCCTTTCAGGCAATAAGGCTCTCCCAGTGATTCAAGTAGAAGTAAAATTTGCCTAAAACTGCATACATCTCATCAGTATCCTGAGTTTTATTTCCTCCAAATCATCAGATAAATATAATCTTTCTATGTTTACTTTCTGTATTTGAATATCTGGAGTTGCTTAGATCTTCTACCAGGACCTGATTCAGATGGCCTTGGAAGGTGGATTAAGGCTTTCCTCATTGTCTTCTACCTGACAGAAACACAGATGTGCTATTTTAACAGCCTTTTTTTCCCTTCTGGACACATAAATCCCACCTGCTCTTCTGGGCCTCTCTTGTTTTTCAGAGGCTCTAATTTGCACCTGGGCTGCAAAAGTCCCTGGGGTATAATCAGGTGGCTGGGAGGAGATCAAGTACCATGTGCTTTGGCCCTGCCTATTCATCAGCATCTTCCTCTCCAACAGGCTGGTGAAAATGGGATAACCAGCCTTGCAGAAATACAGTGTCCTCATTAGGATGGGAAATCCTTTGTTAGGAAGATCTGTCTGTCTTATCCTTTTACACACTAGGGACAATGTAAAGGGTATGAAATTCCATAGGCAACTGGTTATTATATTTTAAAACATTCTGAGCAACATACGGTTTGTACCATGGAGATTTACAGGATTCCCTTTACAAAAAAGTTCTTTTCCCCCTCCCCCTTTCCATCTACTTCTGTCTCTTTGAAAGTGTCAGTCTTCACATTTAGATGCTAAATTTTATATCGTCCTTATGGTTTGGTCAAGTCTGATCAGATGTGATGTGACTTTCAGATCCTCTCTGGATTAATGTATTTTTATTTCTCCTATTTTCTTTGTTGCACTGCATGCATTTATAGTCCATATAAAAATTTGTCCAGTGAATTCATTACTTGAATTTTTTTTCAGCCTTCTCCCATATACTTCCCTTTTGACCATATGCTGTCTGATTCACTGCTTAAAATTACTTCCTGCTTATCTCTTAATTTTAGCAACTTCTTCTTTCCTGCCTTTTGTTCATTTGCCTATGTCATGGCTGCTGCTCCACAGTCACCATGTTCTCCTTTGTCTTCAAAGTAAGCAAAGCTCCATGAATTGGCTTAGTCAACCTGTCCAGCTGGAGTCAGGTAGTCCTTTAATTCCGTGCAGTAATTAATGTGCAAAAATACATAGCCCCCCTGTGAAAAAGGTCCTCTGCCACACGGTCCATCCCAGCACCACTCTTTAGTTGCCACTAGGTTGGTTACAAATTTTTCTCTTTGTCAGTTTGGGTTTCACCGCAATTTGTTGAGTATGTTTTCATGTAACTCCACTTCCCCGTTGTCTCGTTATCACCACGTTGATTTTCTATGCCCTGGACATTTTTGTTCATCCCTTACTTCTACCCCAATTCTTCATTTACATGGGTTTGTCTCTTCAACATCCATGTTTCCTGTACTGTCCCTGAAAAGATTTTGCCTCAAGCAAAAAGCCTGAGCCATGAGCACAAGAACCCGAAGTGTGCTTACGGTCTTACTGTTACAATATTATTTTTACTTCACCATCATTTCAGTGCAAATCCTATTGGTTATGCAACACCTATATATATTTTGTATACTCTTTCTGGAAAGTGTCTCCAGAGTACCCAATATATCTTCAGGCACTGTGCAATTTACGGATCAGTACAAATGAGAACAAGCTAAAAAGTAATACCATGTTGCTTTCTATTCCTACTTAGTGATTATATCATCTTTCTTTTCTTGTCACCAGTAGCCCATTTATTTTTGCTAATCTTTCCTATCTATTATGCATAGCAGAGTCTGTCTCACCGTGAGGCTACTTTTCTAACTACTACTGGTCACAAAACATCTCAGAGATGAGTTTTTCATCTTCTATGCTCTGCTCTGGCAATATGCAACACTGTTTTCTAAGCCCTACACAAATTCCATGTACACATGCATGCTTTTTATATATATATGCATGTATATGTATGTGAAGACAGGTGCATGTGCACACACACAAGAAGAACGGAAGCTGCAAAACAAAAAGGCACCTGACACAAAGAGACACAGCCGTCTACTCAGTGTCAGTCCACAGCACACAAAATCCATCCAGCACAACAAAGGACCTGCCAGGTAAAAGCCATAAGACAAAAAGGGCAGGTGAGACAACCTTCACCAGCTGCTTCTCACCACATTCTTATCCAGCTGTCGTCCACAAGCAGATTACAGAACAATAAACATCATTTGCCCCTGTTAATCCAGTCCTTCCTCTACTAAAAGCCCATGCAGCTTTAGCACAGAAACCTATTTCTTTGGCTGCCAGACACATTAAATCACACGTTTTCATGCGAGTGGCCATATTTACAACCATGACATAATTTAATCATGAAAAGAAAATGATTTATTCTTGTACTGGAAAAAAAAAATTTGGAACCTGTTTTTAGAGAAAGTTGATTTAATTTTTGGATCTTTGTTTCAAAGCCAACAGAAACTAGTGTCTTTCATTTTTGGTCTAGTCAGAATGATGGAAACCAGCATCAGACCGGACTATAGCTTTATTACATTTAGTTGGAAAAATATCAGTATTTGTATTAAAAGTTTTCTTGGCAAATTATGCATTTTAATTTAAGAATGCTTTACTCTTTGGTTTAGAAATGTATTAGGTAGAACTATAGAAAAGCTCAATCTACCAACAAAACAGTCAGCAGGCTAAACCAGACTGGCACAAAATTACAGTAAGAGACAGAAAGTAATAATTGCTTGACCTGTAGGTTAAAGAATAAAGAATAAGAGATCAGCTCCAGTTATGTGGTGTAAAGCTTCAAAAGCTTCCAATTGAATCTTAAGATTCATAGGTTATTTAAGAAAATCAAATTTAGTTTATAAGACTTATTAGCTTGGAAACAGAATGGTAATAAATAAAGACTTGCAGTAGACCAGAGGTGAACTGGGACTGAATATATTTCCCTTAATATATATCTCAGTCAAAGGTGTTATTAAGCAGAGCTTATGTCACCTCTGTGATTATTAAGATGTAGGAAAAACTTTGAAGGAAAGCAGAGGAAGCTGTAAACTTCAAGAGCTTAAAGCAGGAATGCATGTGTATCTGGCTATACGTTGGTTTTCTTGGCTCATCTGCTGAAAGAAAGGTCACCTCTAAGTCCTGCTGAAGGACAGAGGGCAGGTTAATAGGCTGAAGGCTTCCTACATCCACCTCCTCAGCCCCCTTAATCTTTGTTCAAAAATTTAGTTCATTAGTGTACTACTCCTTTACCTGAAAAATATTTCACTCCTGAAAGTGAACGCATTCAGACCAAAGCAGACATCCTTTTATTTTTACTACTGAACGTAAATTTACATTGTTTACAAATACCAGTGATAGATGTGAAATTGTATTTAAGATTTATCCCATGAATAACATGGATATCTTGATGGTGATTATCTCCTCCACCTTGGCAACCTGAGAAGGATCATGACTAAACTATACATTTGTGCAATAAATTCCCCTTAAAAAGTAGACAGCTCAAACAACTGAAGAGGAAGAAGGAACAGAGGAAAGCCAATACTGAACACATCTGAAATAAAGACCTCTTTCCCCCTCTTCAATCCTCCTCCCAACCTCCTCTTAACGGATGTTTCCTTCACAGATGCCAGGGTACAAACCTCTTCCTGATCATCCCCTGTGATGCCTCCTGCACCAGTGCCACCTCCCAGTCCCAAACCCCATATCAAACAGGCCGTGTCTCAGCCCCACTTGTGAGCATCCCAAGGCACCCCATGTCTCCACACCATGAAGAAGGGCATCAAAGGCCATGCCCTATGCCACTGTGGTCTATAGCTCTGCCATTTGCTTACGTGGTGGTAGGGCCGTTTACACACTAGGCATTTTGAAGAGGAAAGGCACTAATTTAAAGGCATGGTAATCTTAATTCCAAAATCTGGACAGAGTTAGCAGTCCCTGCATGCCATCGTGCAGAACTGGACTGAAGATGGGTAGTAACTTACATGGAAGAATGGCCTCCTAAATTATACTCCTGGCATCTCTCTAGCAGCAAAGTTCAAAACACTGTTCAGATACTGTAGTGGACTGTCCAGCATCAACTCTACTAGCCAGGGCATGCAGTCAGGTGGCTGCTCTTTAATCAGGAAAGACCAACCTGAATCCAGACTGCAAACAGTTTCTCTAGAGCTTGACAAGGTACCCAAATTTGTCATGGCTTCTGCTCTCCTGCACGAAATACCCTGCATGATTTCAGCCCCTTCGGAGTGCCTGCAGGCTGTGCTCATGAAGGTGGCGTGCAAGTCACTGACACGCTGTTTTCCTATGAGCAGGCTTCTGCAAAAACTGGGTAGTTCTGTAGCAGTTATTCTAGCGATAGGAAACTCTCCAGACAACGGCTACAGTGGTGCTCAGTTAGGAAACATAATCTATTTTTCCTGGGAAGCCATTGGGTTAGGAAAAACGAGTTACTGAGCCCAGGCATCTGGAGCTCATTTATAGTTCAGCTGCAAGGTGTGTAAAGGAAGAAGGCAAGAGGGGTGTTTGTTGTGGTGGAGAAGGAAATGGAAATATAGGTGCTAAAGTGAATGGTGACAGTGGCTAAGCTTTCATCTGGGTAAGAGGAGTATTTTCTAGTGTTTTTGTTTGAATGCTGGAGAAAGAGAAAAGTGCAGTTTGCATTTGCCTTTTAAAAATATATATCAGATTTTGTTCCAGTAAACAGAAGAAAGAAGCTGTGTTAAAACAAGAAAGCATTCAGGATAACATCAAACTGCGCAAGAGGAGAGCAAAAGCTATTTTCTATTTCTGTGTAAAGATCTCAACCAGTGCCATTATACATTTTTTTGGATCAAAGATATATGTATTGTCTGGAGTCATGCAGTGTATTATTAAGAGGTTGGCTCTTTGGGCAGTGTACTCTTAGGATGGAAAGATTGAAACAGTTTTCAAAGACATCATAGCTGTGTGAAGTAAAGTTGAATTTGCTTTCACTTGAATGAAATACTCAAGTGAGACTTGTGAAGGGCTGCACTGCAACTTTACAAAAAGAATGAAAAATAAAACTACTGTACCCCCTCTATTTCTTCTTAATATATAAAATAATCTATAGGTTCACATTTTTAGTGTAATCTCAGTTTCTCTCCACATGTTTCTACACCTCTTCTCCATCTAATGTATGGGAATTTGTCCCACTTTCATGTTTTTATGTGCACACACAAAATGCATTTGGTCCCATTCCGTGTACTGACAAGGATTTTGGTCTTTGCATTCTGCTGTATCAAATAAGACACCAGGAAAAGGAAATCTGAGGGAACAGATTTATATGCAAAGTGAGCATTCAGAAATAACTTGAGATTGAAATGTTACCCTCAGATAACCAACTTAAAAAATGGTATTTATTGATGTCGTCTTATTACAGACCTGAATCTTCCCTTAAGAAAATGCTAGACTTATGCTTATGTTTAGTGGCCAGAGATATGCTCAGATTCTGTGGCTCTAGAAATAGGAGATGCGCCTCTCTCTTCTTAGCCCTGACGTTCTGCTTTCTTTTCTGCCTCCTGCCTCAGCCTACACCATACACGTCCCCTTCATTTTCCTTTTATATATATATATATTTTTTTTTTTTTTTTTTCCCCCCTTTTGACTTGGTTTGTGCATCCACCTGCCTATCATTCTGTTAAATCTTCGCTTGCTATTTGCCTATTTCTGCTCCTGGTGCCTCCTCAGAGTTTTTTTGTTCTTGACCCACATCCTTCTTTTTCTTTGTTCCTATCTGTGTTTCTCACCCTCTGCATTTAATCAAGTTACCACTTTCCTGCACTGAGTTAGTTACCAGAAGCACAGAGGTATGATAAGCACAAGAGACAATTCTTTCAGTTTCAATGTTAAGTACCACAGTAGTGGTAGTAGTTGTTGACAGCTAAAAAAATGGAGTTGCTGGGAAGGTACTCAGCTACGCTTCTCTGTACACGAATATTCTACAGTGAAGGTCTGTGAGCTTTCACTTAGCCAAGCTGGTTTAGCATCTTTGCTGGAATAATCAGAGATATCTCAGGCCCATCTCCATGACACATTTTAAAGTCTCCTCTCCACAGCATGGAAGTACAATGGTTAGATATTAGAACATATCTAATATGGAAAAAAATAAAGGGAGCACTTTGCATTTAATTCTTGGGAAAGGAGAAGTTACGTTAGGTGAAACTTCCCAAGAAAATTCAACTGAAATAAAATTCAACTAATGTTTTTGGCAAAAAATTTAACAAGTGAAAATAAAATCTTAACGTGTGAAATGATGCATTTCTTCTATGTGTGTTCCGCAGTACAAGGCACACTGGGGCTGAACAGTGCAGTACTCTATAGGTAGAAAACAGCTCAGTATACGTGTGGGTGGCAGAAGCAGAACAGCCACAGCAGCATGTCTCTGTCTCCTGGACTTGCACTCCTTGCTCCCTCATGTCATGGGTCCTGAAGAACAAAGAAGCTTTTGCTCAACTAATTTTTTTTTTTTCTGTGTGAACTTTATAAAGTATAGAAACAGGACACTGCAGGTGAGATTTATTTGACCAAATACAGGTATTAATGACTGAGCCTCTGTACAGATTTCCTTTATGGTTAGAGAGAAATATTATCACTTCTAGAGTGTGACTCAACTCATCCTAGTGTAGATGTACACATCACTGCCTAGAACTGCCTCTATTTTCTCATTGACTTTAAAGGAAGTTTATGGTGACTAGCCTGTAGATGTAGACATCTAAAGTGAAAAGAGGTAGAGCCCACCTTCCGTCCACATTATACCAGTTCAAACTGGAAGATGATTTTTACTCTCTGCAGACACACAGGAATCATGAAACCATGCTGAGGCACCATCACGCAATAGAAGTCAGCTACAATCTTTGAGCATTAAAATATCATGGATATTTGAAAAATGCTGAAATCCCAGAATGCTGAAGAATGAAGAGTGACATCCTGAAATGAAAGAGAGCAGCTGAAATGTCAGTGTCCCCTCTTTACAGAGAGAAAAAACAAAGTGTCCTTTACATCGTCATCATAGATGGCCCAACGTCAGAGGGAGCAGCTTTCAAGACCAGTTCAGACAGAGCAGCAGCAGAATTTCAGCATTTCTCAAATCTGAGCCATGGCCTCTGGGGAAACACAGCAGGAGGAGCTTGCCATGATATCTTATGGCATCTCTACTACTTTGTCTTGCTGCATTTTGTATATGAGAGTACTATGTGAAAACAAATCTCATTCTTACTCCTTTTTTTTTTTTTAATTTCTCCTTAGTGCAAGACCCATCTTACTGGCTCTAACAAAAACGTTCTCAAGTGTGTTGTAGGCAGAAGCAGGAAATTTGCTCTCCTCACAGATCAAACAGAATTGGCACTAATGATACAGCACAGGGAAAGGGGAAAAAAAAAAAAGAAAAGAAAAGAGAAAAAGAGATGTTTAACACTCAGCACTACAGGAGAGTGAAAACAGAACACACTTCGAAGAATTTCCTTGCTTCAGCATAGTCCTGCATAGGAGAGGCCCCACAGTCAGATTCAACATGTTTTGAAGTTTCTCTGTTTAATCTTCAGGTCAGGTTTTGGCACTGTGCTATGATTGACACATTATAAAAGAATAAAGGCCGAAACAAGGCAAGGGGGGAAAGAAAACTTAGGAAAGTGTGAGACTTAGTAAATCAAACCATCTAAGAAGTAGTGCAACCTAGGTTCTCTAAGGACTGGTGCAAAGTTGTGTCTTAGACCAGAAGAGCAGTATCTAGAGATAGTCTTCTTTCAAATAACCAAGTGTCATGGTGTAGCTGGGAGCTAAGAAATTATCTCCTTAAAATCAGTCTTAATTGCAGGGCCTGTGCAATGTGAGGAAACATTACTTTCCTTAAAAAACAAAAACAAAAACACACACACAAAAAAAAAAGGAGGACACAGCTAAAATGCTAAAAATTGCATAAATGGTCAGTGTTAACTACCATTCTGAAAGTTTTTACCACAATGTTAGTTCAATTAATGTGGTTATGTCACTGCAAATGCCTCTCCCTCAACTGAGACTCTCTGAGGAGGATGTGAAAAACTGTGAAAATTCAAGATCTTCTCCATTTCTTGGTAACAGTGACTCCCTTTACTACCATTTTGGACTGCACATAGTCTGACAACTTGTGAACGAGTTCTAAGGAAAACTTGGACTAAATAGTGCTTTCCTACAAAAGCATAGATGTACTTTATAATTGGAGCCCAAGCCCATTGTGTAAGAGGAACAATCCACCCCTTTGTGAGCACAAGGAATGGTGTCCCAGAGGGACAGTCTCCCCACAGAGACGTCGCAGTGCTCGCTCCAAGGCGCATCGCCAGGGACTCTCTTGCTTAAAAGCAGAGGGTGCGAGAGAGGACAGGAATGGGCAGATCAGATGGAAACGTCACTGTGTTTGGTGACAGCAGCCTACAGCAGGTGCCAAGGGAGGAATGTAAGAATGGCCAAAATATGCTAATATTTTGACATTGTGCAGACTGGCCCAAAGGTGTGTTATCTGAACCTGCCCCAGATAACAGAGTAGGGCAGCTCAGGAAAGTGCGAAGCACAGAAAACAAGATTTTATTCATTAAGCAACAGGCTGAATTATGATACGAGTAACATCCCATATCCTGTATCAGAAATTGGATATCCAGCACTATCAAAGAGAAGAGGAAACCTGCCACTGCCTTCAGAATTTTATTCCAAGAGTTAAGTAAATAATAATAATAAAAATAAAAAGTAAGCCTGTCTCATTTGCAGCATTTAATATCTCTTGTTTCACCAGAGCAAAGAATTCTGGCTTTAGCTAAAGGCCATTCTTTGTTATTATAATAACTATTTTTGACTATTGCATTACTCACTAAATTTAGTTAGTGCATTTGTAAACTATATTAAAAAGGTAGTGCAGCGATGAAATAGAAAGAAATTAAACCTGTTAAACTTATATGTAACTACTGTTTTACAAGGAAACATTTTGAATTAAGTACTATTAGGTTTTTCACTTCATGGAGAATGTTAAATTAAAAATGAAAAGTGACTGTCAGCTCTGCTCATTTGTTGCTTCCTTTTTGTTTTTGAAATGGGAATAGCTTAATTTCTATTCTATCCAGTATATTATATATATTTAATAAAATAGGGTTTACATTTTATTGAAATCTCTTATATGCTATTTTTACTCTTACCATATATTCCTGACCTTGTCAGATCAGAAACATCTTTTAAAAATCAACGTATCATTACAGAATGCAGAAGCTATAATAAAGCTGCTAAACTCTGAAGTCACTGCTGACATGAATAGATTGACTACGAATTTACACCAGTGTGGCACTGAGGTTTGGCCCAATGTGTACATGTGTGGGGCTTTATTCTATAATGCAAGCATTCAAAAATCAATACGTTGTAAAAACCCAGGTTCCAATTTCCAGACTGAAAAGACTAGAATGAAATATAACCGTGTTAGGACACTAAAAACCTTATTAGCGTGGTTCCAGGCAGTAGCAGGTTCTTTCCTCAGCCAATTCGCAGAACGACCCTCACCTTTTTATGGCTCCGCTGCAGCTGGGCTGAGGATTTGCACACAATGAGGCTGTTTTCACCCACCGGGCGATGGCTTTCTGCATCCCTGTTGTGTCAGCCTTGAGGTGATGACGAGTGGTGGGGAAATAATTACCGTGAGGTGGGGTAGGTTTGAGGGATTTCCTTTCAGCAAAACAAAACCATATGGCAACGAATGCAGCTTTTGCTGAGGTAAGAAGGGGAATGCCTGGAAATGGTGGTGAAGAAACATCCCAGACACCTGGTCTACCTGTTTGCACTGCCCCAACCAGCAGCTGCAGCAGCCTCGCAGGGGCCTACTCGCTCTTCAGGACATTGTGAGGCAAGATTATCAATTACTTCGAGGATCCTCGGTGAAGAACGGCTGTGGGCCAGTTGAGCACATTCCTCCTGGTCCAAAAAGCATTGAACTGAACTTTCTATAGTTTTGAGCTCTTGGTGACTCACATAACATAAAAATTCCCAGCTAGAGCCATTATATGAAGCTGTGTTTTGAAGGACAGGGCAGCCCCTGATTCCATGTGACCTCACACATACTGCGATGACCCAAACACATCCCTTGAACCAACTTGGCAACCTGGCAACGCTACCACCAACAATGGCAAGAACTGGAATAATTTCTGTGAACTAAGGAAGCAATTTAATGCAGGGCTTACAACATTTTAAACCATAAAATACACTTTGTACTGTACAAATTAAATAAACCACCTTTTTTAAGTTATAGAGACCATCAGTGTTACACGCCAGCCAGAAGTTCTCATTCACCATTAAAAGGGGTGGTAACTAATTTAAAGTCTAAAATCTTCTGGTTTTTACATGATGACTGCATGTAACCAAAGTATAGAAACAATCTTTTATGATATTGTCCCTTCACATGATAGCTGCTTATGTCCATTTGTCTTCAAATTTACACAACCCTTTCTTTTTGACAGGAGTCAATTGAGAGTATATTCCTGAGTATATTTTGGCTTCTACTAAAGGTTATAGTATAATCACTCCATTACAGGGTGATCACGGAAGATATACGTCCTATATATCTGCTTGAAAGGCTGGATGAACATGATCTACCAGGAAGCTGATCCTCAGCCATAATTCCACTGAAATAAACAGATTGCAGTTGAAATTTATGTTAACAGAGGATTTATATTCCGTATTGCCTTCCCTAAATGATTATATGCAAACTTTTTTTTAACATGTTTTTAAGATAGGCATGAAAAAGAGAGAGAGGAATGGTGTTTTTACATCTTGGGGTTGTAATTTCAGCTCTAAACCAGATTATAAAGTCCAGAGAAATACACACTATGCAGCTGGGGATGTTATCAAAGAGGGGAGACTGTCAGAAAAGATGAGAGAGAGAGAAGGAGTCATTTAGTCACATCATCTACTGCTGTTAACAAAAGAGATGGTAAAAAATCCATATATAAGAGAACATGAATTTATGGTTCCTTACCTCACAGCTTAAAGTACAGCCCCACAGCTACTGCTTCAGGGGATTGAAGAAAGAGAAATAGCTGTGGTACCCATGAAACATTGCCTGCCTTTTTGGAGCAGCCAGCTGGAATTGGCTAAAATGCAGAATGTCACATCAAATCTCATACAGATGAGAGGTTTGCTTGCTTTCCAGTAGAGATAACAATCATGATGAGCCAGCAGAACTACGTCTGTAGCAATAGGAAAGACTCAGCACATGAACATTTACTAACTCTGAATAACAGGATGAGCCAACCTGTAAGTGCACCACACCTTTATAGGGCCATGAATTTATTAATTTACATATTTTTCCTTTATAAAACAATTACAAGATCATGGTCTCTTTCTTCTTATCTTTTGTGCACCCAGTTCCTAGTCTGGGTCCTAATAAGCACAGTTTCCAGAGAATATGGTGTGCTGGCACCGTGATGATGGTTGTTTTTTGGTTGTTGTTGTTGTTGTTTTGTTTTGTTTTGTTTTTTTCTTTACAGCCTTGGAGAGCCTGAAAATTCTTTTTTTTTTTTTTTTTTCTTGAAAGAGCTAGCTGGAGTGCAAGAAAAATCTTCCACAGGTAGGGGACAACCTTGAGAAACAGCAACACGAGACGTAATATTTTATAAAGAAAATGATGAACTATTCCAATAAAGAAATCAGGAAGCAGAAATCATCTCAGGCGTATGTGGAACAACATCATGATGTAATGGAAAATGGACTGTATTACAGCCAGTGGTTTGGTAACAAAGAGAAAGCTGTGAAGCTCATTTGTGACAATGCAAATAAAAAAAAAAAAGAAGAAAAGACAGAGTGTGTTGTAATGAGCCTTGAATATTCTTTCTTTGCTTCCCCCCCTATTTTGTCACCTTTGGCCTGCTTGGCATTCACCCAAATTAGAAGACAGACAGTCATTTCTCCTTAATAATCACTCTTGGAAACTCAAGAAGGACTCCCCCTTTTCAGCTCTGTCAACAGGGAATCATTAACACTGAAAATATATATCTATATATGCTTAATTGTTTTTACTGAAATAAACACTCTGGGTACCCCCTGCCGTTTAATGAACATGCACTGGGTTAACTACAGGGGCTGCTACCACTGCCATCTTTGATTACTTGCTAGTGGCAGATGAAAGCTGAAAACACACGTATTTTTTTGACAGTAAATATGATTTCACTTTTTTGGCTTCCATGTCAACCCACCCTTTTCAAAGTAGGGCAGACTAGCAAAGGCTGTCAAAATAAGGCTAGCAAGTAAGCGGAGTAGCAGCTCTCTACAGAGTTTGATTATTCTTCTGTGAAAGAGACTGTAAACAAAACCTTTAGGCTTTTGTCTACTAAACAGTGCTTAGAAATTCTTCCAACCTCGCATTTTTAATGTGTGGGAACATGACTGCAGTAGGATTCAAGAGCACTCAACATTTTTGAAAGGAAGGCAATTTATTTTTGTAACTAAATGTGGTCTCAGAAGCCAAAATCCAGGCAAAAGACCACTTTTTTTTTTTTTTAAGAGAAAAGAAACGCTCTTTGTGCATGGGTCTTCTGAGCTCTCAGAAAGACGTCCTTCCTTTGCCTTGACTAAATTTACCAAGATAATAACAAAGCAAAAATTATTTTCAAGTATCACAAAGCTTGAACATCAATTTTGAGTTTAGAAGTGAAATGTAATTGAAAACATATATTCAGGTCTCATTTTTCACTTCCATGCTTTGTGCTGTGACAATAAGCCAGCTAGTCTGAGGCCGTGTCCCTTCAACTAACAATCTGTTCTTTGAGATGTCCAGAACCTTTGGAATGAGCCAGGTGCATTATGGGGCACAAAGTCTCAAGCCCCTTCCCTTCCTGGGAAAATATTTGGTCTAGGGTTGGGGGATGCTTCTCTTCACCAGATCAATTCACCAGTTTCTGAACACGGCCAGCATTACCTCATTCTGACCATTACCTCAAAGCAGAAACCACTTGGATATTTCCATTGCAGTTTCTCTCCCATATAGATGGGATATAGACATAGGCCATGTCTATACAAGGAAAGAAAATGTTCCCTCAACCATCCTTCGACATTGCAGCCATATCCAGATCCATACCACTAAGCTCTTTTAGCCTGCAAGGAGGGTATCCACACCAAAGTTCTGATGTGGAGACAGTCTCTGGTTTGTGCAAAGCCCTGAAATAAGCTAGGGAAATGTTTGGGATGGCGATTGTGGACCCAGACCCAAAACAAGCCAAAGACCACTCTGACTGTGTAAGATAATGGAAGATTTGATTTCCAGTGCCTGGGAACTTTCCCCAGCACAGTTAAAGTTATTGGTGTGGATGTAGCCATATATGTAAAGGTGATTTAGACAGCAGATAAGCCTGGAGTTTTTAACTGCTAGCTTTGCCTAAATATCAGCCCTAGATGTCTAAAAGGGAAACCAGTTGCTTAACAGCATTTCTCAAATCTAGCTCCAAATGGCCAAGTAGTGGATATCAGTCCTACACGTTTTTGGATGGGTTTTTGCCTGAGGTTGTTGAAGTTATTGCCAGTATGATTTCGATTTGCTTCCTACTATCTGAGATCTGCTGATCACTTTACCTCCAACACGAATGGCTATCTTTCAATCACGTTTTTAATACATTTTTGTCCTTATGTATTAGATAGGCAACTACAGAAAGCAAGGCATAATTAAATCTTTAAAAAGTACTTGCATTGAGATTTTTAGAAGGGACAAGATTTTAGAATCTGCTTAGCTCTTCTTCACTTCAGGGACTTGCTTAAAATTAGGGATTACTGCATCCTCATAGTGTTAGTCATTAATCCTTATACACATCACTAGTGTTCACCCAGCCAGTAGGGACAGCTTTAAGCGTCTCTCATAAAAATGTAAATATCAGCCAAACCATTTTTGCAGACCACAAATGCTGGTGACAACGAGCCCCCTCCCTGCCTCAGCTGTTTCTCCCAACCTTTTCAACGCTGCCAGACTGCTTCTGGCTTCATATAAGATTAATTCTAACGAGAGAAACCGGTATGATTAAAGAAACTTGCATCACGCAGGAAGGACTAGAGCAATATATGTGTGTTGCTTATGGCCATGGTAACACCTAAGTTGTAGATGCCTTGCCACCTACTACAAGTGACTTCAACTAGTGTGACCGGGCAGCAGATGACTCTGCATTCACACCCACGTACACAGACACACACACACACAAACCCGTCTGTTCCCCATCACCGGGAAAGAGTGATCTCTAGGATGAAACACAACTAATAACACACATCTATGTGAAGAAAACTCTTGGAAAGTAAAGACTGATATCACAAATATCTTCTGGGATAAATAACTAAAAGTAAAGTATACAGTTTAAAATATATTCATTAGTCATAAAATTATGTTGAAAACATCCTACATATTTCCCTTTTAAATATGCAGGGACAAAATATCTTGGATTTTACTAAAAGGACCAGGATTCGAGATTTTCTATGTAGATGTTGATGCATCATGATTCCACGTGATCTGAAGAAACAGTCACGCTATTGATTTCTGGTGTGTGTGTTACTATTAGAGTTGTTTGGAAATAGCTTTTCAATGTAAAGTGGAATTTTACATTTTGGTGATTTTTTTTTCTCTTGGAAAATCAAATGGACCCAAAATTTCCCATTTCTTTTTTCTTTTTTTTCTTCAGTTTAAACTTCTTTTCAGAGCAGTGTAAGAAAATGAGGACTGTACTTTATTCATATAATTAAACATTGAAATAGGCCTTAAAGATCTTATACTTTAAAATAACAGTTGGAGAAGATGATTACTATTAGATTTTTGTGAGGTTATCAGGAGCTCTCACTCGGAAAAATAATAGCAAAATGGAAGCTGAAGACAAACCCCTCCCTTGGCAAAGGAAAGGAAACTGCAGTAGACTCTAGCAGAGTCAGAAGAGCAGGTCTGCAGTTTGCTGCGCTCCTTGAAGCAGTGCAACATTCTGCAGTCTCCCTTCACTGGAAGATCTCTGGAGTGAAAGAAACATTTTGAAGACTATCTGGTGGATAAGTGAGACAATTATTTAACCATTAATGAAATGAAAGTTTTTGCAAAGGTTACATCATGTTATTTGAATATTCTGTGAGTTCTTATTCAATTCAGGACAAAAACTGTTTATTGGAACAAGCAGAGAAGAGTTTACATGAACAGTAAGCAGTTGCTTCCTTTCTGTCTCCTGGTACGATGTTCATTTTGGGTACATCTCGCACACAGTAGTGCTCATGTTCATTGTGGTAGAGACAGTATTTATTCTGAAGATCCATTTCTTGGGCATATTATTAGAGATCTAAACTCTCATCTGAAGTATCTTTTGTCTTATTTTATTGTGACAGAACATGCCACAGACCTGAAGCCTACTGCTAGCTGAACCTCCTTTGGATAATGCAGATGTTTTAACCAGGTGTTCTGAAAATAATTGCTTACTCTCTTATTCTGTATCTGCTTTCTGTCATTTAGACATAGCACAATTAAGACTTTAAAGGAGACATGTTTTACATTTCCAGTTTCCAGCTGCAAGGCTTAGTATATAGAGGCACTTACTAACTGTAAGATCACGCAACCATTGTCTTAATTGGGTAAACAGGGTGTTCGGAGTATCACACAGCAGGACCGGGCTAATTAAATATTGTTCAGATGTCTCACTAGGGAGTTTATGCAACCACTGAACTATAAGCTGTAGTGTTGCAGCTCAGAAACTATGTAATTAAGGCAGATATTTTGGGGAATGGCTGCCCTTCCTTCCTTAAAGCAACATAATCAACCTGCAGCATTTTGTTGAGATGCAGTAAAGACAACCTGTCTGATCTGAGCTGTTTGAAGAAAACTGCTGCAAATATAGATGTTTTTGAAGAAAGAAGTGAACTAATTTACTAAGTCTTCAAACGATATCCTTTTGAATAAACACATTTAAAATCATCATTTTAGTCTAAATTGCCATAGATGAGTGAACTTCGTCGCTTCAGTTGAATTTCTCTACGCCTGTGCTAGGAACCCGCAATTCTATATTTAGGCTGGAGAACTCCAGTTAAGATTCACAACGGTATCAACATGCAGGGGCAGACATGTCTGTGCTAAATGTTCACACAGGAGGACAGAGGCAACGACAGAGCACCTCCCTCCTACAAGAACAGAAACAGGAAACAAGAGGGCCACCAAAGGTAAGGCTGAGAGAATGATAACTTCCAGTGTGTCACTCAGCAGGTTTGTCCTGGCCTTATTACTTCAGATAAGATAACTTAACATACAGGAGAAAGACCAAGAATACTACACTGAAGGCCTTGACAAGAAACCTTCCTATGTTGAGGCATTTAGGGTACAATTGAACTATGGAACTCATGAACATCCCAGCTGCTCAGGTATTTGAGCATCCTCCAGTTCCATCCCATATGTGTACTGGGAGAGACAGGTACGCTCACCATCCCATTCTGCTTCCCAGTTCTCCCTTTCTGTGTTTAAAATCATTTGTGCATGCTCCAGCAAGTTCTCCAGATGGCATGATATGGAGCTGCTGATACACATAGGAGAAAGTGCCTATGGTGCAGTTTAGGTGTAGCTTTAGACACTGATGTGCCCTTGGGGCCAAACCACAGCCAACACTAGAAGTGGGATCCCACAGGCTTAAACAGGAATGTATCACAGCACTTATGAATGGCTAAGGGCCTAGGAGTGAGAGCCACCCAGACAACACAGTAGGTACGGGGATGCTTAAGCTGTCCAACAGGACATGCTGAAGTCCTGTCCCTCTCCAAGTTTAGGCAACTCTGTCTAGGTCTGAGTTAGATGCCAGTTTAGCATTAGCATTCACAGCCTGTGCTTTGGTGTCTGAATATCCCTTTGGGAAGGGATTTCTATTTTAACACATGCCCTGAAAGAAATGAAATGTAAAAGCCTAACGAGTTCTGGAAGCTGAACTTAAATCCTTTACAGGTCTCACAGGCAATGAGTGGCAGAGGAAGGCCTTGCATCTGTCTTCTGTGAATGCAGGGGAGCATTTTAACTAACCTGGAGACACTTCACCATCGCTCACTGAGGACGATGACTTAATGGGACGGCCTTGGGAACAGAGAACTGCTATTTTCTAGTGCAGGACAGGCTCTCTGGTCCCCAGTTGCCTAGTGCAGCCGTCTGTTTCTGGAAGCTCCTAAACACAAAAGGGGAAAAAAGCAAAAGGATAATTTGCCTATAGCAACTTCAGAACTGTCAATGATCGATAGTATGGCTGCAAGAGAACATCTGGAAAAGAGAAAACATCTCTTGAAGTGATTGCAGACCAGACTAAAAGTGATGATGATACCAAATTCATGTTAAGGAAATTACAGGTTTTTAACCAAGATGGATCTTCATCAGCACTTGAAGCAACCAGTAAATATTTACTTGTAAATAAAAATATTAAAACAAACTTTTGTTTTTATGCATTTTAATAACCACTAATGGCTCAGATCTTTAGAGATTTGACTTTGGCCTACCTGAGATATTGCTATTTCCTCAAATACAAAACTGCTTAAGAAATGGTATCAGCTACAGACTATGGATGGCTGATCCATAGCCCACATGACTGATAGAGCAGTTTGAATACTATTTATTTTTTACAAAATCTTATTCACGGGCGGATATGTAACTTCATCATTTAAACTCCAGGATTGTTGATGTTGTAAATGTCTCTATTTCCTGCAAATTATTAATTTTTGTTATTGCTGGTGAAGATAATATTTTTGTTTTCAGTTCTTATTCAAAGCAAACCTCAAGGTTAGTCTAAATAGGAGACGACAAGCCAAATTATGATCTCAGTCCAGTGTAAGTCTGTTTTATTTGCCTCTGGTAGACAGACTTCATGTTAATTTTGAGATAATAGATTACTGAATCTGAGCCAAAACTACAATTTAAACTCCTTCTGTGATATCTACAGTACCCTGTAATCCCCAGGTCCAGGTTCACCTGGAGAAGTTGCTTTGCCTGGTGATCTCTTATGCGTCTAGATCTTCATGAAAAACTGCTCTTTGCTAACCGAAGTCTAGCTAATGCATAGTCTGCTAGTTGAAGGAAGATTTTCCTCTGTGTATTTTACTTTTAGAACACATCTGTCTGCCCTTGAATTAGTTTGCTCTCTGAACCATGATATCTCTTTTATCTGGAGAATACCTGAAATGTCCTTCAGTTTTAGCAGCATATCTTGAATTCAGCCGAGATTTCTTAATACACAGAACAGATGAGAATTTGTTTCTACCCATTTATTATACCTGGAGCATACCTCAAGAATCTCTTGACATTTCCTGTTTTGCTGACTCAAGGTACTAACAGACAGTAGCAAAAGAAATACAATAACTTGAGCTATTCTGGGACTCTGAAGCTTTAAAGCAAGGAGTTCCTCCAGCCTGGAAAATATGTGAACTTTGAATTTTTTGTCCACTATTGCTGGAAACAGAGTTACAGTGTGAAAAGTAATTGCCTGTAGGGATGCTAGGTATGTGTTCAAGAACTGGAGATCACAATGTGGTTAGTGTGAAATTAATGGAAAATTCATATTTTTTCATTTTACCAGGATTTATAAAAACATTTTTGTAAGTTAGTGCATTTTTAAATGCCATTCTAAGAGTGTGCCTACACTTCCCAGCATATTTTCCAATTGAATTTTGACTGTATTTCAAAATTTTGTTTTAACAGTTAAAAAAAAAAATCCAGTAACAATAAATATAGACAAACTCTGAAAAATGTGCTGAGCTTGTATAAGTAGAAATCATGACTATGAACGTTAGAAAGGGCAAGGAACAGGATTAGATAGGGTGGGGAGCTCTTACTGCTGGTAAAAAGAAAAAAGCAGTATGCAGAGAGACTAAAGGACAATTTTGCAATAAAAATATAAGTATGCAAACAGCTGCTATCAACACTGATAGAAATTAAATGCCAGACTAAGTGCGATTTTCAAAGGCACTTGGCACTGATTTAATTTATGTTCTGCTGGAGCGGATGGGACTTTTGCTGGGGCAGTTAGCTGAAAGTATGCTTCCAAAAACACTGCCCAGAAATCATCCCCACCTATCCTGCTCCTTGGTCCTAGAAAACACCTTTATCATCTTTGCAATAAAAAAAACCTTCAGGACAGAAAATGTTCCCTTGCTGTGTGACCTTGCAGCAGCAAGTGCACTGATGCAAGACTTTTTTTATTTTAGAACTTGGCCTCACAGGTCTTTCCCTCCGTCCCTCCAGCAGACACATTTGACTTTGTTTCTGCTAAATTCTGTGAGCAGTGCCTGTTGGACTGAGTCTCTGGGCCGGAAGAGAGTTGTTCATCTTTAACAATCAAAATGTGTGCAACTGAGCTGAAACTGTGCATCAAGTTTCATTTCCTCGTTGCCCTGTCCCTCTGTGCCAGTTCTGACCTGACCCCGTCCCCTCAGGGTGCCAGGCAGTCTCTATCTTCTCCTCTCTCTGGCCATATGGTAGTACAGCAGAGATGCAACTTCTGGGCAAAGCCAGCTGCTGCCAGTTGCTCGAGACATCTGGTGTCTCAGCGAAAGGGAGGAGAGGTGGGATATTTTGACTTTCCCACCAAATCTTCCTCTTACAACCCAAGTGCAACCAGGCTGCTTACTTCATCCCATCCCCATGTATAATTACTAGTGTATGTAGTTACCCCTCAGCACACTCCTCAGGGTGTGAGAACAACTGGGGGTGCCAGAGATGAGAATGCATGAGAAACAGGAGTGCTGAGTGAAATCCTTAATTACGTTACTGTACACACTGGCACACTGTGGTGAGGGGCCTGGAGCACAAGTCTGATGAGGAGCAGCTGAGGGAACTGGGGCTGTTCAGCCTGGAGAAAAGGAGACTAAAGGGAGACCTTATCGCTGTCTACAACTGCCTGAAAGGAGGTTGTAGCATGGAGGGGGTTGGTCTCTTCTCCCAGGTAGCAAGTGACACGATGAGAGGAAATGGCCTCAAGTTGCGCCAGGGGAGGTTTAGATTGGATATCAGGAAAAATTCTTCCCAGAAACGGTTGTCAGGTATTGGAACAGGCCGCCCAGGGAAGTGGTGGAGTCACCATCTCTGGAGAGGTTTAAAAGGCATTTAGATGAGGCTCTTAGGGACATGGTTTAGTGCTAGAATTAGGCTAGGTTATGGCTGAACTTGATGATCCTGGGGGTCTCTTCCAACCAAAATGATTCTATGATTCACTGAAATGTGTATCAGCTGCACAGGGTGGCAGGGGAGTAACTTGGCCACCTTGAACAGTTGTGGCAACAGACACACTGTTTCCCAGATTGTGGAAGCTCTCTGAAGCCAAATGCCATCTGGCTTCACTCTCCACGCAACAACAGCCCTTGGTCCATTCATCTCCAGCAGATCTCCTTGTGAACTTCAGCTTTAATTTCCTTCCAAGCAGTATTACACCGCCGCAATGCAAGCAGGCATTCAGCTCCCCGCTCCGGAGCAGGAAGATGTGGTGAGGGTAAAGACTCTTTTTCCTCTGAAAACTGATGTTTTCCACTCCCTGCCTGAATTTAAGAATGGCAGAAAGCCAAGGAATAACACGGTGTGTGCGCACCTATGCAAACTGCAGCCGAGGGATATAATTTTCTAATCTTCACAGGAGCCTGGGAGACTGCAGCTCCGCAGCTGGTAACAAGTGCTTTCTCAGATACTCACTGGCATAAAACCACGCACTCTGCATTTAAGCTCAAACTCACAGAAAAGGTACTAATACAGAGCTTTCCATTTTTACTCATGTTTTAAAGAAGAATCACACATAATGATTCTGGTAATGTGAAATATTATTTCATGCCTACACCTCCAAAACTACGGTTAGCAACAGTGTGATTCCACATTCAATACTTCTCTCTTACGGTTTCCTTTAACCAGCTGCACCACAAATTCATCCTTTTTCCCCCTCCATTTTCTAAGAGAATAAAGCATTTTTAATGAGACATTGAAATGAAAACAAAAAAACCTCCACTTCTCTTTCCTACTCCCCAAATCTAATAGTGAAAAATGTATTATTTTACTTCAACAGATCAGTATTGTGATGATGTAACTAGGCATGCTCATGATACTGCGTAAAATTAGAGATACATTACTAATACTAACATTAAGAAGACACAGTTATAAAATTGTCACAGACTTGTCATACAGGGTGGATCCTGGAAAAATAATTTTAATAAAATTAAATTTCCCCTCAAGTGAAAAGCAAAAAATGCCATGATTTAAAACAGTGACGGATTCTGGTTTGGAAAACAAGCAGCTTTTGTCCACAGGGATGTCATAACTTTCGTGCTGCAGTAGCTTCCTGGATGCAGTCTGTTGAAAATGTGGCCCAGCTAGTACAAAGAATTAAGGTGAAGGAATAACTGCATAAAGAAATCAATGACACCATTAGAGAATCAGGCTTATGCTTCAAGTCCAAGTTTCTTAAAGATAATGCATTAAAAATCAGAGTTGGGCACAAAAGCTTATCAGTTGAGAGGTATGGAATATAATGTTACCAGTGTTGAAAGTAACAAATTAACTCTGACTTGTGCAAGTAGTCCACACCATCTGCCTTTCTATTCTAATGTTTCAGCGAATTGCTTGAGTAAATAAATTAATTGCACCATCATGAGGAAACACACACGGAATTTGCTTTACCGCAAGGCAGAATGTAACTCGGTAGGTGACCCAAATGGATGAACAGCAGAGCTGTGGGGAGCTTCGGTGGAGTTCTTGGAAAGTCACCATGTTTGCTGCAACAGTATTTAGACAAGAGCTGGCAAGAGCTGACGGTGGTGCAGTTTTAAATAAAACTTGGTATTTATTAAAATGCTTTGGATAACGGTTGATACTGTTTGCTCAATATTCCTCATTGTTCCAAGAGCTGCGAGAGAAGAGTTGCGAGAACTCTGAAAAAGTTCCCATAGCAACAGCAAGGAGATGGGACTGTTTTCCCTGAGTCCTGGGCGAGCAGCAGCCTCACATAACTGAGGTAGATGGGCCCTTCCTGCGCCAGGCACGTCCATGCGGTGTTGCAATTTCATGTAGAAGGGCAATATTTTCCCCTAAATGAGATGACTGCCTTTTCTGTTTAAATTATGACATTATTTTCCCTCTAAGGAGGACAAAGAAGCTCTTTTTATCCTCAAGAACAAGAATGATAAAACAACAGCCTGCACGTATGCACTAGACCGTAAATAAGGGCAACGATGAGGCTTGATAGAATTATAGAATCATTTTGGCTGGAAGAGACCCTCAGGATCATTGAGTCCAACCACAACCTAATTCTAGCACTAAACCATGTCCCTAAGAACCTCGTCTAAATGCCTTTTAAAAGCCTCCAAGGATGGTGACTCCACCACTTCCCTGCGCAGGCTGTTCCAATACCTGACAACCCTTTCTGGGAAGAATTTTTCCTAATATCCAATCTAAACCTCCCCTGGCATGACTTGAGGTCATTTCCTCTCATCCTATCACTTGCTACTTGGGAGAAGAGACCAACATCCTCCATGCTACAAGCTCCTTTCAGGTAGTCGTAGAGAGCAAGCAGCTCTCCCCTCAGCCTCCTTTTCTCCAGGCTGAACAGCCCCAGTTCCCTCAGCTGCTCCTCACCAGACTTGTGCTCCAGGCCCCTCAACAGCTTTGTCACCCTCCTCTGCACTCTGTCTAGTATTTCAATGTCTTTCTTATGATGAGCGGCTCAAAACTGAACACAGGATTCAAGGTGGGGCCTGACAACCTCCTCATGGAAACTCTCCCAAATCCACATCTCAGCAGGAGGGGTCCACCCGCCCACCAGCCCCAGTTTTGCTCCCAGTCCCTTGGAATGTTCCTAAGCGGCTTCACATCTGTGCAGGGGCCCTGGGACACCCTCCAGTCCTCTTGTTCCTGCCATGGTCAGCAGTGTGTGACTTCCCTAGAGGACTCCCCCTGCTTAACCTGATCTAGTTGAAGAAGTCCCTGCTCATTGCAGGGGGGTTTGACTTGATGACCTCTGAGGGTCCTTTCCAACCCTAACTACTCCATGATTCTATGAAGTGAAATGGCTGTCTTGGATCTTCCTAGCTTAAGATCAGCCTACTCAATCTTTTGTAGTTGCCTTGAGAAATGTAATGGCTAATCACAGAACCTACAAAAGTCCTGAAAATGGTCCTGAGGTCCACACACTTTTCAAGGTATCATGAAAATTTTATTTACAACAGGCTTTTCTGCCATGAGTGTAGTGATACTTTCTAACACAGACAGGTCCGAACAACAAAAACCAGAGACCCAGCAATTTGTGTATCCATACTTCAAGAAAGTGTTTCAGAATACTGGCCTCTATTATTTCAGGATCTCCCAGTGCACAAAACCAAGCTATTTTCTTCTTAAGGGCAAAATTCACTAAAAATCTACATGTTAAAGTTTCCATGATCTATATGTGCTGCATGTACACTCAGGCATTAGAGTTGTCTTCAGCACTCTTAATGCAATAAAACATTTTCTACTTAGTTTCCATGGTTATCCAAAACAGTTCATTTATTTAATCAGCTTTTTAATTAAGTAAGCACACTTGACGTATCAGGTTTTTCAGCTCTTCCCTCTGATTCCAACTGATTTCCTACATCCACAGGGTTTTTTTAGGTGAGGTTACCAGCACTTCAGAACTGTGCCCACAATCCCAGTGTGAATTCTAACACACATAAATGTAGAAAATTGTTGGTCCCAGTATGTGTGTTTCACATTCAGTGTGCCAACTGGTGTTCATTAGCCTATTTTGGCCACGGATTATCACTACACCTACACAAAGCCTCTTCCCCACATAGACTTTTTTTTTTTTTTTTTTTTTTCCCATCGAGCTAACTGGTACAACTGGTAGATCAGGGCCTGACTCAAATGTGACAGAGACAGCAAAACTGTAAGAGACTCCAGGCCTTTGGGGGTGCCCCTTTCACCAGCATTCCAGGGGTGTTCTGGCTGAGGTGGCTGCCTGTGTCCCCAGTGGGAAGGGGTGACATCAAGGGCTGGTGCCTGTTGGAACCGTCTGACAGTGCCCAAGGGTTTCCTTAGCGCAGTTCTGCAAATGATTGGGGGTTTGTCTGGAATTTCTTACCTAGAAGGAAAAAAGGACAAAGATTTCGATGAAAAACTGACTGGAAAAAAAATAATTTTCAGCCTGCAGAAACTTAAGCGGTTCTTAAAAATGCCTTTTGTTTTAAAATTCTAAAATATTAAACACAAGAAATTTGTGAACTTTGCTATTTTTTAGAAAATAACCTCTTTTTCTGTAATAGACTCTGACGAAATCTCAGCCATGTGAAGGAGTTTATTCCAAGCAACTCATTCCTCTATGAAGGTGCCTTCTTGGCAGTTTACACTGCAAAAATTTGTACAGTGTCAGACCACCAAAAGGTACTTATAGAGAAAATTTTAAAAGAAAGTTCTAGCATTTACAACTACAGGGCAGCTATTGATACTAAAATCCTATTTTTAACAGAGTTAGGGAAATGTTTGCTTTTATGTACAGCAGTAACTTCATTAGTAAATGGAGTCACAGTGGTACACTTTGTGTAAAAAGTAAGCCCAGCCCGAATCCTCTCTCCTTTAAACATCAATGTTACAAATTAGAAATTATTTTAAAAATTAGTAAGTCAATGTATTAGCTGACAAAATTTGTATCTCTGTATCTCTGTATCCCCTTGTATCTCTGTGTCCTCAAACAAGGGTGCTGGGAAGAGCTTAAGCGTTGGCTCCCCCTGCCCCCAAAATAATTGAGCGTGCCCTCAGCTCCCATAAAGTCAGGCCGCACAATCCCGAGGGAGGTAGAAATTCCCATAAAAGGATCATTCCAAATCCCTGGGATAAGTTTATTTGGCACGCTATCCAAGCAAAAGGAGCCTTGCAATTGTTTTCCTTGACCTTTTAACCCGCTTTTCTTATCCCAACAGAGGTCAAAGGACAAGAACCAGGCTCCCCTCCCCCAACCTCTCCCTGCCCGGGCCCCTGAGTGCACCCAGGCTCAAAGGCAGGAGTTAAACCCAGGCGGCCAGAAAACAGATGCCTGCAATGCCAGGGCTGGGGAGGGAAGGGAGAGGAAGTGTAGGAAAGGTGACTTGGAGCTGGTATTTATTTAATTGATCATTAAGCTTGGAAAGGAGAGAAAAATCGAAGCAAGTTTTCCTGCAGGCAAAGAAAGTAATGGGGATTAGGGCACGTTGTGTATCGATGCTGATATAATAGTATTTTTTCTTTGCTAGCTTCACTGGCTCAAATCTTAGCAATGCTTCAAGAGATTACATCTGACTCAGCCACTCTCCAGGAGGCAGAGGAGAGGGAAGCGCCTCTCCTCATCACATTTTTTATCCCCATAGAGCAGCCAGAAATAATTCTGCGCCTTGTTTACGTTTTGTAGCATCCTCGGTTTCAGCTCTTGGGGAGTTGCAGAGCCCTGAAGAGGGGCCACAGAGGCAGCAGGAAGGCTGCTCTGAAAAGGGGGCAACCCTCACAAGGGCAGCTGTCCCTGCCCACCCCAAGGGCAGCCATGATGCCAGCCCCTCTTGTCGAGGCTGAACCCAGCCTTGGTAGCTGATGTGGCCAGGGCAATTTGCTCTACAAGAATAAAGAAAAGTCCTGAGTTGGAAAGGACCCAGAAGGATCATCAAGTCCAACTCCTGTCCCTGCACATGACAACCCAACACTTCACACCATGTGTCTGAGGGCCTTGTCCAGTCTCTTCTTGAACACTGCCAGGCTGGGGGTTGTGACACCTCCCTGGGGAGCCTGTTCCAGGGCTCCACCACTGTGAAGAACCTTTTCCTAATGGCCAACCTAAAGAAGTCGGTGCCGTTGTGTTGGCTGGCTTTCCACGGGGCCGGCGGAGAGTGAGTGCCCCTCTCTTCGAAGGTTGTCGGTAACCGCCGGGGCGCGGCGGCAGCCGGCGCTGACCCCGCCACAAAGAGCAGGTTCACTGCGCCACCCCTCCCCCACCCCGCCGGGCGGCACCACGTGACCGCGGGGGTGGAGGGGGGGGGGGTGGGGGAAGGGCGCGCGCCGGGACGCGAGGTGGGGGAGGGGCCGCCCCGCCTCATTAAGTAGGCCAATGTTTTTGGTGTTTTTTTGTTTTTGTTTCCAACCAGACTGTTTAAATTTACAGTTTCCTTTCGAGGCCGGGCCGGGCGGTGTCAAAACACGTTGTCGGGAAGCGGGTGGATGGGCCGCCCCTGCCTACCCTGCCTGGTGGCACCCTAAAAATAAAATATTAAAAAAATATATAAATAATAAACCACTTGGGGCTGAGGTTCCCCTTTCCCAGGGGGAGGCAGCTGCCACCTTCCCTGCCTGCCCAGCCACAAGGTTTTCCCCCTAACCCGAGCACGTTGCCCCGCTGTAGGGTGGGTTTGTGGGTTGCAGGGAAGGTTTTATAAAAATACAGGAGAAAATGGGCTGGTGTGTGGTCTGTAATGGGCATTAGTCCTGTAAGGCCAGGCTCAGCCTGCCGTGGCATGGGCCAGCTACTCACTGTCAAGCCCATGTTCAGGTTTTCACGTCAAACATTCAGCGAAATCGAGCTGGAGCACCATTGCAAATCTCCTTACTTTGGTTCAAAACCAAACCAAACCAGAAAAAAATACTTGTGTTTCTGTAGCTGGATGTAGCAGCTCATTCTGCGTGCCCTGTAACCTATTGCTTGCGCTGTGGGTGCTGCAAAAATGGCCCAAAGTATGCATTTTGAAGCCAAGAAAGCTATGCATTCTGTAGGTTACCTTTACATTCACAACATGCTGCTTATATGTTACAGTATTTCCCCTCTAAATTTTTGCACGAAATAAGGAGGTGAGGAAAAGGGAAGGTGCCATAAAACCCTTATTTAAGGCATGGGAGGCAGCCCGTGAACGCCCCTCCAGTTGAGATGGCGACGGTGTGTGGGTGCTGCACCATGTGCACTGAGAACACGGAAAGCCCCTCATGGGACAGCTTCACCCAAATTATTTGGGGATTTTAGGTGGTGGGAGCTTAAAAGCACTTGGACCAGGTGAGGTCCTATCCGTCCTTCACCAGATCATAGCAAGGACTTGTAGCCCGGCGTCCTCTGAGGTGACTCCTCTGACACTGAGCTGCGAAACAGCGACCTCACCCTCCTCATACTGGTTGCCCTGTGCAGTATCAAAATCTAGAGACCCCACTCCAGCTGCTCTGCATGCCCCATGAACTTCCTCATCAGCCCAGAAAGCTGGCAGAAAAAACAGTGCAGTGTCTTCTGCAACCTCAGTAAAAATAACAAAAAAAAAAGGATATCATTTCTTTGTGATAGCAGTGCGTCACCTCTTGTATTTCCTTAAAATTTCCCTAGATATTGACTAAAGCAAACAACAAAAAAAACTAAACAGAAGCAAAGAGAAAACAACAACAAAACAGAAAAAGAAAAAAAAAAAGGAAAAAAAAAAAGCCAAAGTCTCTCAAATGCTGACTGGAGAGAACATATTCAAGGAGGTGTCTCCCGAGACCCTGGGACAGATTGTACAACCAAGTCAATGACAGTATGAATCTGCGCTGTAAGAGTGCGCTGTGAAACTTGTTCCAAGGGTAGAAGTCAGACTGATGTGAGTGATGTGGTATTTCTTGGGGATATAAAATTAGGATACACGCAGAGGGCCTATTTGTCTGCTGACCTAATCTAATGCCATTCCAGTAATCGCAGAAAATTGCACTGATTAATACAAGAAGTGATCCTGGAACGACGAGAGCAGGATTTCAGCAAAAGCAAGTAAAGTTCAGGCTTGGTGTAAACTGATGTTTACATAAAACAGTAATCACGTCCATAATTAACGAAGGATCAATTCAGCCCGTGAGAAGTTACCAGTGTGATTTAAAAGCTTTTGGAATTAGCTTTGGGTGTTGGAGTGGCACCGGTGGAAAAATGTTAACATCTACCCCTTTTCTTACTAATTTAAGCTTGCTATGCAGCTTAAACCCCAACTTGCATCACAGCTGAATTTGGCAAGTTAGCTTTTGCTGAGCTATTTTAACATATTTCAAGAGTCCCAAATATAATTCCAGTATATAAACTCATTTTAAGAAGAAAATAAAGAAAAGCAAAGCATTTATCTGTGCTTGAGAGAACTGAAATGGCTATGATGAGTCTAGCATTCATACTATACATTCTGATAAACCATCTTTTGGGGAAATAACTATTAAAACATATTTTTATTTTTTATAGACTGTTTGATTTCTTTTGCTGCTGGAGGTATGTTGCCCAGTCTGTTGTCTGGAAGAAACTCATGACAAAATGGGCAAACTGACAGGAAAATAAGACCTAATGATGGAGAAAATCCAAATGGAAAGCCTGCTGCAATTTGACAAGGATCCATGAGAATCACTGGACACATGACAAACACCACTAATGCTTGCAATCTCAACCCAAGTCATAAAATACTTTTTTTTTAAAGGGCTACTGACAATGAATTGTATAGCTAAACAAAATACAGTCATTCTATCCTGCATTGTTGGGATTTTATTATTCATTTTGCCTCGCTAATGCTTATGCAGTCTTGTTTATCTAAGCCAGAATATCTATAAGCTTCAGTTTTTGCCCAGGCTTTTTTTCCGAGCAGTGACTGTGTAATGGAATGAAGTGGGGAGGTCAGAACCACAGGGTCCGAGGCATTCTCTCCCTGCTAAGTAGAATATTTTCAGTAAGCTAAAAAGAAAAAAAATGTACCTGCATCAGTCATGGTTATAGACTGAATTATGTTTGTGTGCATGTAAGTGTGTGCTGGGGTAAATGTTTACTGTTTAGTTCTGAAAAAACTTTCCTGCTATACCATCGACGGGCAAGTGCTTCCCATTTGGTGCTGGAAGTTGCCCGAGAGCAGGAAACAAAAGCCTTCCATTAGCTGGTCACTGTTTTAAAAAAGATATCAATTACTGTTCCTTTTCAATGAGAAATGTTTTTTATCACAGGGGAAATACAGGTTCTCTTAGATTTGCTGGGCTGGTTACATAAAGTCCATAGTGCCCTTGGTGGACATTTATTCCAAGGGAAGGTAAGAAATGTAATTATTATTTTCCCTTTGGTTTTTTTTTGTGGTGATGTGAGCCTCCATAAATAGTTTAATATCCCATTTATTCTCTAACATTCTGGGTAGTTACAGTGGGATATGCAGAATCATCAGATCCTTTGGTCACCTTTTCCCAAATAGCTCCATGTTTTAAAGGCTGTCCTACCCCATCTCTCCCTTTTCCCCCTTACTCCACAGGAGAGAGCTTTTGATTTTATTTCACTGCAGGCTGTATGTTGCAACTCGTCCTCTTGCGTTGACACTGAAGCAGATTATTGAAAAGCTGGGGTGCAGCTGGCCCTTGGTGTGAACACTACACAACGTGCAGTGGTGCTCTACTCCTAACTATATACAGAAATCTCACATACAAAAGGTAGAGCTAATATTTCTGTTTATGACTGAAATTAAACCCTGCTTGTTTTCAACAAGAATTCCTCATTTCTTCTTTTCAAAGCCATAAGGATTGTTGACCTACTTTTCAGGTGGAAAAAAGAGACACGGACGCAGCAAGCTGTTTTGTAATATACTGTAAAATGGTTTCCCTTCATAAGGACATAAACAGTTATTTACATTCAAATATGACTGGCCTTCCAAATCTGAATATCTCCTTTGATTCCTCAGATGTTGCTTTTTAAACTGAGTGGTCACAGATTTAGGGGAACGCAGCATTTGCTCCTTTAAAACCACTCTTTAGCATGCCTCTTTTTTTCCTGCTTATTTGAAAGCAGATTTATTGTCGTTTTTCTGGATTTTTTGAGGGGTTCAGACAAGGGCTTGCATATACGTGTGATCCTTCAGCCTTCAGGCCAAGATGAATTTAACCACAGTGCATTTACGAGACCTGTGGGTGCGATCAAGAAGCAGGTTTTTAGAATCAATTAGAGGATGGCATGGTGTGCTGGAGAGGAAGGCAGAGGATCTGAACGGAGGCTCTGTGCAGCTGATAGTGTGTGGAAAGGGTCTCTGCAATCAGCAGTCTGTCATTTGCTGCCTCCCACTTTGGTTTCACCCCATCAATAGAGAAGTCAGAGCCTGGAACGCAAAAGCTACTTTCTCAGATTTCCCTCTGACATCCAGTACTGAATGTACCTTCTGTGTCTGAACTGAAAATTTCATCACCTTTTTTATTCTTCTGATTTCACTCTCCCTGTTTTGTTCCTTACATAAAGCAGAAAACACATGCAAGGAAAAGCAGCCAGAAGGTCCCTCAGTCTAGAGGGGGCTGGGATGTTGTTCAAGACAATTACTCCGGGAGACTGTGTAGCTATGCAATAGAAAAGCCAAAGAAGGAGCCTTGGGGAATTACATCAGCTTTTTTTTTTCCTTTCTTTCTTCCCTCCCCCCCTCCCCCTTTTTCTTTTTTCTCCTAAGGGGAAAAATCCTGAATAGGGTTATGAGCTGTCTAATCAGCACTGTCCTAGTTCACAGAAAAGCATGCAGAATGAACCAAGAGCAGAGCACACAGAGCTTCTGCAACACACTGTTTTCAAAAAACCAAGGCACATAATTTCCTGTGAAGCCCTGAAGAATGGAAGGGATAATATGAAACACAGGCTTTTTCCTGGTAATCCTCTCTGTGTATACTCTGTTTTACCTTTAGTCTCCCTTTGTCTCCTTGCTGTCATTCATGACTCAGCACCGCCTTTCATAAAAACCCCTGTGCCTCTCTCTGACCTGCTGACAGCCTCACACTTCTCTTGCAGGACTGCAGATCCTTTGTCTGCCCACAAAACCTGACTCATCTCTTCTTGGATGCTGGCCTCTGCCACTCATTTCCTGACAGTACAATTATCACACCAGGTCCAAAAAAAAAAAAGTAAATAAATTTCCAGGCAAGGACATTATTAGTATTGTAGGATTACTCAGCTAATTGCTGTGCCAGCTGAGCGGTGGGTTTCAGCCACACCAGGAGCTCCTACCTCCCCACCATGTCTCCCAGGGCCCTGCAAGAGGGCTGCGTGAGGAACAGCCTTGCAGCCCCTGCTGAAGGCTCAGTTCTGCTTCTTGCAGCCTTGTGCCACCTGCACAGCTGGACAGAAAAGCCAGAAACCCCTTCATCTCTCCTGCTATGCAGCGGCAGCACCCACTGTTCGTACTTTCTTTTGCTTACACATCCCTTGGAGCGCAGCCTCCGCGGGGCAGACATTTTGCTTCACTTTGTGATTATCCAGCAACCAACTCCCTCCTGCTCTCCTCTGTGACAATATCGAAAGATTTACGCAGTTGCCAGCCTAATGTTTCTGACACGCAGACAAAATGAAATAGCTCAGAGTGGAGCTGGCAACCAGGAAACTTCAGAAACAAATTGATCTGGCAAGGAGTTTTCATTATGCTTCAGGGAACAGGTTGATCTGACAAAAATAGAAGCTGGCAAATAGGTTACCTCTTGGAAAACGGCACACTGAGGTGGTGCATTGAGATGAAGGGTGGTGTCTGATCTGGCTCCAGGAGGTGGGGTTGGCTGGCTTGGTGGAAACTGGGAGATCGAGCCCTCTTCGGAACAGAGGTTTTGTCATTTGACTGTGCCATAAAGCACGGTGCAGGCTCACAGCTTTCTGCAGTGGCTCCCGTCGCAGTCAGGAGGATCTACCAGCGCACATCAGCCCTGGCCTTCTGCGACTTGTTCTGCTTCTGCTCGACGCCATCATGGTGCCTGCCTGCTCCTGACTTCTCCTCTGTCTCCTGGGCCTCTGCTTCCCTCCTGAACATGCCCAGGGAGCGTGAGGAGCCCTGGAGGAGATTTTGCCCAAATAGCCCAATTTTATTAGCTGCTGTCACATGTGCCATATGTTTTTATGCCTGCAAAGCATCCAAATGTTTAATGCTGGGGGAGAAGCAGCTGATTATAACCTGATATGTAAGACTCTTGTATTGCTGATGGGGACACCAGGCCTCCAAGACTGTTACAAGATTTTTACTGTGCACAAAAATATTTGCCGCCAGTATCAAACACACAAGCCATTAATTCTCTTTAAAAAAAAAAAAAAATCCCCTTACATTTCTAGTAATGATTCATCTTTCAGCTACTCGCTGTTACCTTATATGGTCTCTCTATATGTCAGGGCTTTTTTTTAATGAATGGTATTCTCTGTACCCTATTTTGATGCTTGATAGGAATAATAACCTCTGACTATTTATATCAATATAGGCATGAAGTTGGTTTTTTTTTTTTTTTTTTTTTTTTTTTTTGTGTGGTTTTTTTTAAATTAGCCAGTGTGTTGTTTTCCACAGAATAAGTACCGTCAACTAAATGATTTAGCTAAGTTGTTTAAAAAGAATAAATCTGATCAGAAGTCCTTAGATAGAGTCTGGGAAAAATGCTGAATACTTCTACCATGGCACATGCAGCCATTTTCCTACATATCTAAAGATGGAAAAACAGGAAATTAAAAAAAATTACAGAAATATTACCTTGTTTATCTTTTACTGTGGTCATAGTGGTGTATCTCAGTTAACATTAATGCACTCTAATAAAAATTATTACACATCACAGCCAATCATTGCTGCAGGTTCCTTATACATCATTTGGGAAGCCCTGTGGGCCCTTATACATTCCTGCTCGGATAAGAATATGCTTTTCCTGTAGCATAAGCATTCACGAGGATGACAGAAGAGTAGTAGAGCAGATCAAACACAGACTATATATAGGAACTCTTGCAATTTTTGCGTTTTCTCATTTTCTTACTGTCTTTCTGACAATTTCATGGTTTCTTGCTGGCAATCCATCTGTTGCACTTTAAGTTAAGGTAGTGTGTAAATCTTGCAGAAGTTATGAAAGCATTACAAGGGCAAGGTTTATTTTTTATTTTTTATGTTATAAAGCAGTTTGGAAAATACACAGATAAAATGCCTAACAGATAATGATGACAAGCTGTTATAATAATAAACACAAACACATTATTCTACCAGGAAGGCTTCACAAATGTATTTCAGTTGTGTGCAACTGTTAGTAATGAGTTGTGCAGGTCAATGATATCCAGATTTTTTTGTGTTATAATTAGCATGCAGTTCAGTCATGTTTCTGAACACTTTGAACTGTGTCTTTAAATTCACTTTATCTTTCACTAGTTGACATTGAATGCTACTATTAGTAGATTTTTTTTCCAAAACCATAGTTTCTAGAATTCTTCATGAATTTGGGATTGATCAATCTAAATATTTTTGTACTATTTGGAAGAAGATACATATTTATTTGGTTTAAAAATGCCATCTTATTTTCAGTTTTAGTCTTTAGTTCAAATCAAGCTGCATTACTTCTAACAGGTTTGCCATAGGGAATTTTGTAGGTTTCGGGATGCTTAGTGTATCAACTGCTATAGTTTAACTTAAGGTTTATTAACCAACCCATGAAAACAGATAAAGCTAGCCTAAAATAATTGTTATTTCAACAGTAGCTTTGGTGGGTGAATAAAGAACAGTTATATACTTGCAGTCTGTCAAGTTTTAAGCTAGGTTTAAGTTGCATATTTCATGAAAAATACCTTATGGCCTTATGAACATAAATTACTGTGGATGGTAAGGACTGCAATATGATCCAGAGTTTGAAAGACATTGCAAAAGCTTGATGAAAAGTCTTACATTTTATAGTGACCAGTAGAAGATTATCTGAGTTAGTTTCTGTTGCATTAGTAGATACAGTATAGTATGGGTAAATGGAGGGTGAACGGATGAGGGAAGAGAACAGTCAAGCCATTCCTGCAGTGAACTTCACCAGCTGGGGACTCTTTCCATTCTTAAACCACCTTTCCTGAGGAAAAAGAAGTGCGTGAGGTTTAAACAGATACACATATTTTAAAATAAATTACCTTGACTTTTTTCCATATTCCACTCTCTCCTTACCCGTATCTTTCTGAGATAAAAAGCAAGTGTTTCATCACTATACTATCTCTTTTATAAGTTTTTACAGACTGTTCTTTGCAATATCACAACCATTTTCACATTGCTGGGGAAAAACATTTCAGTTTCCTTGCCCCAAAATTTTAAATATATATTTCTCAGAAGCATGAATTTGAGTTCATGGGAGGAAAAGAGCCTGAGATGTTATGCTTTCATGACAATGTAAGGAATTTTTTCTTTCATTTTTATTCCCCTGAAATTTCTCAGGCAAATCTCATTGTGTGATTACTGCTACTAACAAAGGATTGAAGCAGTATGAAAAGAATAAGGCAGGAGGGGAGGGAAGGAAGAGGAGGTGGTTGATTATGAATGTGAAAGCTTTATTTACACACACATGAACAATCAGCAGCTTTGAAAGAAAGAATGCAGAAAAAAGCACACACACGCATTTTTTACATTTCTATATGCATAATGGCCCTCTGAAAGAATCAACCAGTTTGGTAATTTTACTCCACAGAGGGTTTGTTATGCTTGTAAAGAGGCAGTATTTTGAATGACTCTGTGTTTTTTCCTTCTTTATGCTTAGTGCTCATGAAATGAAGTTGACAGAAGGGGGATTTTTTTTCCTGTAGTCATTCAGCACTCAGCATAATGCAAAGCTGGTTTTGAGGGAAGACACAGGACAGTTACCTCTTTTTCCACAAAGCATCAACAGGCCAGACAGGAGGTAGGTTGAACATGATTCCACCGACAGATCTCAGATGAAGCTCAGAAGGTGGAGACAGAAGTGAGTGGAGGTGGAAGTGGAGCAACACGTTGTGCTGCTCTTGTGTTGTCAGGAGCACGTCACCCCTCACCATTGCTGCCTCCTGATCATCCTGTGCCCACAGATTTGGGTGCTGATTCTCCACGTGGTGGCTGTGGTGGCAGTGGCCTCGGTCTGATTTACCACATGGAAGCTTCCCCTCAGGTCTTTGAGGAGTTGTGGGCTGAAATGAGGTCCTCCAGGGGTTGGTTCCCACTGTGCACTTCGGCCTGCAAGTTAGGCAACAGCTGGCAATTGGCAGAAAAGACCACGGTGTGGTGAATTATGATCAAGGACTTCACTGCATTGTCAAAATCACTCAGCTTGGCAAGGAGAGTTGAATAGTGGGCAACGAGCATCCATGTAACAGCATGTTAAAATCATTAATAAGAGATGATGAAGATGAGATTTATGTCTCTGCTTTTTTTTTTTTTTCTTTTCCTGAAGAAACTTCATGTATTTGCCAATATTGATGCTGCTTTGCCACTGGTGGTGGTAGGGTGGCTGATGTAGCTGATGCAGGCTTTTCAACCACTACAGTAGTCAAGGCTGGCAGTATGTCTATGCCAGCAGCACAACTGTGATGAGGAAGCCTAGCACAGGCACTATTTAATGTCAGTCAATCAACATTTTCAGCTTGCGTATTAAATGCAAGCTGAAGGAAGAAGATGGTTGAGATCAAGCATTAAAAAAAACGTCGCCATTTTCTTTTTGCCCCACGTTGCTGGGTGAAAAGCCTCCTCGGAAAAACTTCCAAAGAATCTCATAATGAATATATGTATGAGTGTATATGTGTGGGTATGGAGGATGTGTGGGTGCACGCGCAGATGTGTATCCAACTGCTAGATTCTTGCTTCCTTCCTTTTGGGTTTGGAGTCAGGGCGTCACCAAGGTGATTGTTGATTAAATTTGACAGGAAGTCTTTTGGAAAGACCCTTCTTCAGTCTGCTTTGGACCCTTTCACAATTAGGAGGGCCAGACCTGAGTGGGCCCAGGAGTTTGACTTTTGGAAATTTCTGCTGCAGGAACCAAGAATGGGTGTGTGTGCATGGGTGTGTGCTCTGAGCTGTGCTCCTCAGTCCAAGATTTCCCCTTACAGACAGGCTTCCCTCTGCTCTGCCCATCTATCTGCTCCCACACTGATTTGTAGCGAGGGCTGAAAGATTTATACATGCGGGTAGGTGTTGCGTGGGGCACAGTGCTATCAATAATGATGCACTGTTAATTTGGTGGGTGTCTGTGTAAGACTGTGTAAGCATCTTTTTGCTGCTGCTTGCCCATGGCAGGGTCTTGGCGTAGGTCTTGGGCAGCCTGTGACCTGTGCTCCCAAGTCACAGGACCCAGTTTCAGAGTGCTAAAGGGCAGGCTGTAATTCTTTTGCGCCAAACACTTTACTGGGCTTCTAGGTAATCCCGGGGCACATCGGGATGTCATTTTTTGATAGCTGAGTGCAAGAGTTTTTTCTTGCCCTCAGTTCTTGCAAGCAACAAGACCAAAGGCCACTCACTGGGCTGTGCTAGCTGCATTGTACCCCAGGTTTTCTGCAGTCCTGTGAGAAACAGTATTTATTTAAAATAAGTGAAGCTGGAAAAATCCATTACAACTTCAGTGAAATTTAGCTATATTCACACCGATGCCTTAGATATTGTCAAATATACAATATATTTATTAATTGCTGCAACAGTATGCACAGTTAGGAAGTATGTGGCTGAAATAAAATGAGTTAATATTTGCCTTTGTTTAAAAACACAGTGCTGCTATTGGGATACAGCTGGAGTTGCATACATCTCCAGAGGGAATCTAACCTTTTATTTAAAAATACTTTCTATACAATATTATAAATCCTCTCTATTGATTTATCTAGAATGTTAAAAAATAATATAATGCTGTGTTAGATACAGCAAGTAATCTTTATTTTGAAATTCATTATATTGTGGAGAAGACACATGATGCTCTAGTTGTATATAGCAGAAGAAAATACATATTATGCAAAATATGCTGTGAAGGGTGGACGCTAAGAATACTAAACATTTTCTACTGTAATTCGTGTCAGGACAAAATATCTCTCTTACTGATAGGTTTGGATAAATATTTAAAACTGAAATGTTTTCCATGGAAAGATGCAGATTCAGTGGCATGAAAATAGTCTATGGACTTGCGAGACTTTGTTGAATTTCATTTTGAAAAAAATCCAACACATGCCAAAATAATCTGAATATTTTGCATTGACTTTCAAAATGAAACTTTCAGTATTTTATTTCAAATGGATTTCCTGCCTAGAACTCTGCTTTTGTTTAAAAATAAGCTCAAAATTGAAACGATGTGTGGAACACTGACAACATTTTCAGTTCAGTGACAACTGCTTTTTCTGTCTTCGTTCCCTTCTCCTCCCCCAGTGGATTTTTCAGATTTGCCATGAACTAAAAATATCCATGATATTTGTATGTCTGTGTCTGACTACTTTAGATTTTTCCCTTTGCATTGTGTCACTTCCACAGCTATCCCGCCTTTCTTAAACATCAATTTTCAAAATTTTCTTGATTGCCAGTTGTCGGTCTTATCTCTGTCACACTGAGGTACCTTTTCTCTGTGTCTTAAATCAGGTGATGGATTTGGAGAAAACTCTGTGGGGGAGAAACTTATTTTCTTCAGTTTGTTCAGGTTTTCCTCTACCTTCCTGAGGTTCTGGGTTTTAGATAATGTGAACTGTTCTCTTTCTTGGCAAATTTCCCCGTGTCTTTCATAATACCAGCAAGGTTGGGATGGTGCATCCTAAATATCTGAAGTCCATTCCCAGTCAGTGTTTGAAACCTGGGAAACCGTTTTGCATGGCTCAAGGATCACTTTCCTGCTCCTTTCCAACAGGGCTTTTGCAGGGATGGAGGGCAATGGCAGAATTTTGAGGTGCTGGAAGCCCCACTCTCCATTTCTAGGCAGGAGGTACAAATATTGCAGCTAAACATCTTGTCTGAGTGAGCACGGTTCTGCTGCAGGTCCCCCACATGGCTATGCCACTCAGCAGAGCAATTTTGCAATAGAAAACAGTTTAAGTGGTGCAGGGGCCAGAGCTGTCAGCAAATCTGCAGTGCGATGGGGACCTACCTGTCACCATCTGCCCGAGGTGTTATTTCACTCTCCACCTCACCTGATGGTGGGATGCACTGATGGAACAGTGCATTGTGCCTAAGCAGAATGCCCCTAGTTCACCCTTAATTGCTTTAGATCAGAAGAGAAATGAGGAAAAAAATGCAGGAAAAAGGGTTTTTTTTTGTATATGCATTAAACTCCACAAAAGGTGATTCATTGCAGCTTCATGTTGTGAAAGGCCCAAGACCTTCTCACTGTAAAGTGGTGTCGGTTCACTGACTTCAGTAGGAAAATGCTTATTTTCACCTTTCTGGAATTTCATCACTAATGGAGACTCGAAGTGGCAATCTAGATCCCAAACCTTGCACTTGAACGGGAACAAATTTCAATCACGAATGTAGAAGAGTGGTCGATAAATCACTATGTAAGGATAACTGTAGTTTGTTTACTGTTCTATACTGCAATTCTGACGTGGGGCTGTTCCCTGAATGGGAAGTTTTGTTGTTTGTGTTTCTGTTGTTGTTGTTTTTTACATCGACACAAGCGAAGTTACAACAGCCTTTTTCTCTGAGACATGTTTCCTTTGTAGAGAACCAAGAAATGCCAGTGTCAGTCCTGCTGTGTTTCGAGATTTCTTCAGAAAAAGTGCACTTTGAAGCTGGCTTGGGCACACTAAAGCTGTCATGTAAGAGCAGCGAGGCTGGTATGTGGGCCCGTGGGAGCTCCCATGGGGAACACTCAATATGTGCCCCACCGTTGGCCCTGGCACCCATCCCGAAGACCAAATCGCTGGTAGTCGCTGTGTCGACCTGAGTGACCGATCTCTAATCTGGCTGGGAGAACTAAACAGCCTCCAAAACATGCAGCTGCCTTTAAACCAGGGAAATGGCACCCGCCCACAGCTGAACTGTAGCATGAACCTGCCCAAATTGTTTTTATCGCAAAACCATCAAGGCACCATGCGGGAGTGTTGGGGGTTCCCTGTGGTGGGTGATGGCAGGGCCTGGCAGCCAAGGCCCGTCCCAGCCCCAGCCAGGAGCAGGCAGCTTGGGGGCACGGGGGCAGCCCCAGCCCCCAATATTGGGCACCTCCCTGTGGATAGGGACAGACCGAGTCCAGGCCAGGACGTGGGCCTGGCTCATGGGGCCCATGTCTGGGCAGGACCGGGCTGTGTGGAGCTGGAGGCTGGTGCAGCTGTCGTGTTGCTGGGGCAGGAGCTGATGGCCCTGGGAGGCTGAGATGGGGTCCCAGGCCCTGGGCAGGGTGGGGGAGCCCCAGGGGCTGGTGATGCCCTCAGAGAAATGAGAGAAGGTGGGCAGGCGTGGTTGTCTCCTGTAGGTGATTTAGTGGTAGGTTTATAGTAGCAGATAGAGCAAACAGCAAGTCTCAGAAGGTTTTTAATATATAACAGCTTGCTTAGTAATTTGAGTTAAATAATTTATTTATGTGAACTGAGATTTGGCCCTTTAACTGTAATGTGTAGGTCTGGCACATGATCCACTGTGCGGAGTATCTGACTCTCCAGGCAGAGCTGTTTATATTCCAGGATTTTCTAGGTTTCTCTAAGCTATTTCTAACATATCTTTGTTAGATGGATTATACATTTTATTTCTCATTCCTAACAGTGAAATACAAACCTCATACTTAGGCATTTCCCACAAAGCAAAACCCCCTCTGCAACTTAGAAGTGTTGAACGCTGATTTACTGTTCATGTGTGAACAAATAAATTCCCCAGAAATCTGTTGCTGGGAGCGCAGGGCGCATAGCTTGCCTCTCTCTGCAGCTGTGTGTCATGCAGGTGAGGTCATCTTGCCACAGAGCCAGCTCTGTCTGGAGGCTCGCTGCCGAAAAACAGCCCCAGACAGCCTGGAAGAGGGAGGGAAAATGCACACGGAGGGTCAGACATGGGGGTTTTCGTTCTGATAAAATTCTGACTTGCAGTCGCCAGTAATGCGGTCCTTCTCAGCAGCACATCTTGCAAAGCGTTTCCTCACCCGCCTGAAGAGAGAGCGTGCAGTGGCATACATATCTGTTAGAAAGGTAGAAAACCAGATCACAGCAAATAATTTGAATGCGTACGTTAGGAAAATGCTTGTGAAAATGCAAATAGGAATATGTTGTCATTACTCTTACTCTTTAATGGACTATCCAGTCCAGTTATAGAAACAGAATGTTTTTTTTGATGACATTTTTTCAGTGGTGCTTAAAGAAGATTTGCAAGACCCTGCTGCAGGACTTAGGCTAAAGGCTTTACAAACTTTGCATCTTTTAACACAAAGCATTGTGTCAACATATGAACGTACGGATGTTAATGTCTTAGTGTAAAGACTCTTAACACATTTAATATTTTCTGCAACTTTATGTAGCCATTTTACACATTATAGTCACATAATTATGATAAACATTTTCATCTGCCCAGAAGCTTTGGGAACAAGCTCACTGAACTGTGGCTTGGTGAATGTTTGAACTCTCTTAAGGCAGCATATGATAAATTATTAGTAAAAAATGAAATACTTTTATGATGTTAGTGCTCCTGGCAGTCTGGGAAGCTTTAGTTTTTTGGGCACACCAACTGAAAAAGAGATGAGAGATTTTCTCTGTCTCTCCCTTTTCATTTTTAACCCCAAAGCACAAAGTAAAATTACTTGTAAATCTGAATAAGTATAGTGTTCATGAAGCCCAAAGAATATAAATAAATAATAACAAATAAATTAAAAAGAGGTTAATAACGTTCTCTATTGCAAATGAAAAAATCAATAAATAAGAAAACCTACTGAAATAGATCTAGACATTCCACAGTAAAGGAAAATCTGAAGAAAAAATGAGATTTCAAAGAATTTGCCAGTGTGTCGAGTCACATCACAGAAAGCATGTGGGTGAGGTTGGTGTTAAGAGAGGATTTTATTTATTACTATCAATAAAACAGCATCTAAATTATGGTGCAAACTCTTCTCCTGTGTATCAGCGGAGAGAAAAAAAAAAACAAACCAACAACTTTAAACAAATAAGAAGCCTTATATAGAAATTCTAACTTCAGACCCATTCAATTTCACAGAACAGAAGCCTGTTAACAAATTTGATACGTCAGGTTTTACCCAGTCTCCATAAAGACTGGGATCCCATGGCACACAGAATGCTATGGCTGTAGCATAGAGAACAACAGTTATTTCCAGGATAGCATGGTTCCCAGGGCTTTACATTGAAATAATCACCGAAGAAAGACGTATCATCAGTTGTGAATGATGTTCTCTCCAGTAATGCAATTGGCAGAAAATCTACCATTTCCTGGAAATACATTGGTCTTCATGAAAATATTGATATTTTATTTTATTTTATTTTATTTTATTTTATTTTATTTTATTTTATTTTATTTTATTTTATTTTATTTTATTTTATTTTATTTTATTTATTTATTTTCTTCCCCAGGATGGATAGCTGGTCATAACAAAAGCATCTGGAATAGCTGATAACTTCATGGCTGTAGCACTTATATATAATATGAAGACTTGTGATTATTCACTTTTCATTATTTTGGGCTTGCCTTTCTTCCTTCTGTACAAAAACTTTTTGTTGCATGATGGCGTGAAAGTGCTTTCCAACACTGTTATTTTACCTGGAAGTTTTATTTTTGGAGTGGCCCACTTATCATCTTTTAATTACACAAATTGTCAAATCACATCCTATTTGTTCTCTCATTAAAGTATTTAAGCCATCTTATTATGAGAAAAAAGATGTAAATAAATTTTACATTTTCATGGTCAAACATATTTCTCTGTCTGAACTGTTGCCTCCCGTGTTTATTCAGAATAATACATGAGGTTGCTTCTTGGAGAGTTAGGAGTCTGCAGAGCTGTGGAGAATAAGCTTGTTTAATTTAGATCACAGGTCCATGTACATTAATCCTGAATCTGTGCACTGTCAGACTAGACAGCAAATATAAATTAATCTGGATAAGGTATGAGCACACCATCATATTTTTGCTAAATTATCCAACACAAGCAACATGGTGTTTATGCCACATTTAGGCTTTATTCTGGCTCTGGGAAGGCAAAAGACATCTGATCCATCATTAATCTGCCAGAACAAATTTTATTTCTTAAAAAAAGAAACCCAAACCAAACTGAACAAATATGAACTTTGACTTGAGCAAAGCCTGTGACATGGTCTACCATAGCATCCTCCCGGACAAAATGGTGGAAGATGAACTGGCTAAGTGGACAAGAAAAGTGGGTGGCAGATTGGTTATGCTGTCAAGCTGAAAGGATAGACATAGTGGTACGAAGTGCAATGGACTGTCAGTTCCTAAGGGTGTCTCACAGGCATCGATGCTGGCACCACTAAGGTTTGATGTCATTGTTAGTGAACTGAATGATGGGAACTGATTTGCAGAGGATTCTGAACAGGGTGGGTGGCTGGTACGCTGGAGGGTGGGGGATGCCATTCAGAGAGACCTTGGCAGGCTGGAGAAATGGTCTGAGAGGAACTGAATGAGGTTCAGAAAGGCAAGTGGAAAATTCTGTGTCTGGGATGGAGTAATCCCATGCACCAATACTGTCTGGGGACTGAGCAGCTGGGAAGTAGCTTTGCAAGAGAAGACCTGGTGGTGCTGGTGGATGACAAGTTGAACATGAGTCAGCAGTGTGACTTTGCAGCAAAGGTGGCCAACCCCACCATGGGCTGAAGGAGATTAGTCAGCAGGTCGAGTGATTCTTCCACTCTATTCCACTTGTGAAACTGCGACTGGAGAACTGTGTCCTGGTGAAGGCTTGCCAGTATGTGAAAAACACTGTCATATTGGAGTGAGTCGAGTGAGGGTTGACCAAGCTGATCAGGGTCAGGGTCGGCTCTTCTAACTGGCTCTGCTTGGATTGGGGGCTTGGACCAGGTGGCCTTCAACCTGCATGTGTCTACAGTCCTGTCTAGCAGAGTTTGCAGCACTTCAGCATTGGTGTGATGTGTGTGCAAGCCCTGAAACTGGATTAGCTGTGCCACAGGACCATGGCCCCGTTTTCTTTAGCTATGTTGCTATTCCTGTTTTTCCAGGGTCTTAGAGGAAATGGAAATCCTATGCTTTCATGCATGTCAGCTCTGCCAGTTGCACAGGCTGGGGGATTTATTGCAACCTGAAGAATGTGCTCTGGTCTAAGGACCAAATATGCATGAACATGTGCCTGCACATTTCCTGGGTAGTGAAAACTAGGTAAAGATCTGGGATTAAAAGGAGTTCAGGAAGGCTTGTCAACACTGCCTTCAAGGCCAGATAAGAAAAATACTTAAAAATGACAAGGGAAATTACATATTATAATTTCCTCTGTTGTTACCTTTTAGAGTGCATTATCTTAGAAATTGTTATGGATTTTTGAAAATGTTACGTCAGACATGAGTATGATGTACAAAATGCACAACCTCTTCATACATGGCCGTAGTTTTGCAGGGGGTTGTTAGCTGCTACTGTTGAAATTCTTTCAAAATTAGGCAAGGGAGTATTTCCCACAGTGACCTATAGGATGTATGGTAACTAACTGAACTGATGAGTATCTCCACTTGTGTTGCTGTATTTTGCTGCAGGATGATGAAGGACTCATCTGTGTTCTTTTCTATGTGCTGACTTGAGGACAGTTTTCCCTGTCAGGTGGATGTATTCTCTGAGTGCTAATGGGGGTTGATTTTGACAGTATGAAAATTCAATTTCCTTTTTCATCTTGTATATTCAGTTGTCATGCATTGTCTTACAATATGTTTCTTCTTGTTTACTCCGATTTGTGCATTACTGGACTTGCCCTAAGAACGTGGTAGTATGTCAGAGATTGGTAACAATAATTAGGTAGATTTACCAACACAAATCAGACAGATATTTTAGATATAAGTATTTTAGAGCTACTTATAGTATAGCTCAACAAAATTTGCGTTTTATATAGCACTCTTTCTTTTAACAATTCTGTCAATAGTGGGGAAAAAAAAAGGAACCAAATCTTTTCATAGAAACAGAGACTACCAGGTTGGAAGGGGCCACAAGGATCATCTGGTCCAATCTTTCTTGGTAAAAGCACAGTCTAGACAAGGTGGTCCAGTACTCTGTCCAGCTGAATCTTTAGAGTGTCCAATGTTGGGGAATCCACTACTTCCCTGGGGAGATTATTCCAATGTTTGATTGTTTTAATAAGGAAAAATTTCCCTCTTGTGTCCAGTCAGAATCTCTGCAGGAGTAACTTGTACCCATTACCCCTCGTCTTTTCCATGTGACTCCTTGTAAAAAGGGAATCATCATCTTCTTTCTAGCCACCTCTTGAATACTGGAACATGGTGATGAAGTCTCCCCTAAGTCTTTTCTCAAGGCTGAAGAAGCCCAGTTCTCTCAGCCTTTCCTCATATGATAGCTTCCCAGTCTTTTGGTCATCTTTGTGGCCTTTCTCTGGACCTTCTCCAGCCTGTCGACACCTTTTTGGTATAGTGGGAACCAAAACCGAACACAGTTTTCCAGGTGTGCCCTGATGAGCGCTGAATAGAGTGGGATAATGACTTCTTTGTCTCTGCTGGTGATGCTCCTGTTGGTGCAGCCCTGCATCCTGTTGGCTTTCTTTGCCACAGCAGCACTCTGATCACTCATACTGAGCTTGTTGTCCACCAGGACCCCCATATCTACCAGGACCCCGATTGTGAAGACTGTTTTGTCTTTAAACACCACTGAAAAACTTAGTTTATGGTGAGAGAAGATTAAAATTAAAATGTGAATCTGGACTTTAATATCCAGACCTGAGGATGCTTTATTCCGTGATGAGCCTACATGCAATTTTAGGAAACTATTTAGGAAAATAGGCCCATTTTCATTTTCCCAAGACTGAAAGCTTCACAGTATCGAAGCATTCCTGAAGCATACTTATATCCTAACAAAGATAAGAATGTTTATTTTCTTTGCAACACATTTATTGTGAGTATTCAAGGTCAGGATTTTTAATTATTTGCTCACTGGAGTGTTGCTCACTGAATGTTCTTTTGGTGTACAGAATTACTGAAGGGAAAAGGAGTATTACATGAAAGAACGTGATGGAATTATTGTAAAAGTTTTGACTAGCTTTTATGGTATTTTTAGAAATAATCAGAGAATCATCTGATTTGGAAAAGCTTCCTCCTGAGCCATGCAGTCTGCGCTCCCTTGCTGTGGCAGGGCTGGCTATTTCTGTGCAGCAGAGGAAACGCGGAGGGACACCTGCCAATGATTTTCCTGTGATTATCCCAGCTGTGCAGAGCTGTGGTCAGTGCAAATGCTGTCACAGGAAAAACCCTTATATATAGTGACATAACACAATGCTGTGTGGTTAGCAAGGAGGGTTTTGGCCACTCTAACCCATTAAATTCCTCACAGTCCCAGTCCTTTAGGGGTCCTCTCTCATAGACCAACTCCTGGTGTAAAGATTTCAACGGGGAAAGTAGTCCCCTTGCTTTCTTTTCCACTACAAATTCATGTAAGTACTAATTTAGTTTCTGTCATGCTCTAAATAAGTGGGAATGAATTACACTGAGAAGAGGAAGAGGACACTAATCTATTTTTGGTCTTAAGGAAATTAATTAATTTGTTCTGATATGGTTCCTCCTGACAAACACATCATACTGGCTACCATTTCGCGTCACTGCATCAAAGCATAAAGATGTTTATAAATGGGCAGAATCATTAGCAATTTGCCAGCTGGCTAGCTAGGCTGCTTAGACTTTAACTGTTGCAGCTCCATTTTTCTATGATGTGTATCAGAAATGTTATACTGATGTTAACTATAATAGACAGTAATTTTAGCTTCTTCTAGTCATACAAGGTCTGTGTAAATCTCTGAGATTATGGCTGGGGTGGAGTTCTGCTGGTACACAGAGATGTTTACTGTGGGAAACAAAAAAGAAAGGTAGCTTAAAGTGTTTACCATTTGTCCATATCAGTTAAAAAGCCTCAGGAGACATAACATATTTTCTGATTTTAATCTGCATGGATACCACCACCCTGATCAGCTGTGCTGGCCTGGCAGTGAGGTGTCTGTGCTTCTGCAGTGCAGGAACTGGAGCTACAGCAATTCGCCAGTAACCTCACGCACTGCACAGGGATTGTTACGCTGCTTCTGAATTACCCAGAGCTTCCCACCAGTGAGCTGGCGAGTTTGTACGAGATCTGTTGGGTCTCCGCTGTGGTAAAGCTGCTGGAATGACATCAGTGATTATTTCCTAGTAATCTGTTGAAAGTGCACACTGGAAGGGGAAATGTTTATTGCAAGTACAGCTCAAGTAAGGAACCGTTTTTGGAAGAGATTCAGACTTGGAGAACTGGTTTCAGAATATGTGCGCAGAGAGACTGATTAGTCTTCTGACACTGGAGAGCATGAAATTACTCTATGAATTAATAGAGACTGTTTATTGCTTTGGAAAAAAAAATATTTCAGCAGCATTCAGATTTGAGTCCTAACACTTTTTTTGTTTGTTTGTTTGTTTGGTTTTGTTTTGTTTTGTGGTTTTTTTTTGTTTTTAACTTAGACCATTTCTGTCTGAACTGACTCATCTGGAAATTGAGTTGTGAGGTTGCTTTGTACCTTGGAGATTTTGTTGTGAGAAGGAATTTACCTTGTAACAAGGAAATGTGTGAAACCAGGGAAAGACAATGAATTCTTAAATGTTCTTTTGATTGATTTGATGCTGAGTTTTCTTTAAGGAACCACAAAATAAGGTAATCTTGGGATAGACAAACTCTTAACTTACTTTTTAAAAATTAGTTTGTTTTGATTTGATCGATTTTGGATGAATGCCCCTTTGCTGTAGGCTTTCATATTGTTTAGACTTGGCTTTCAAAACTGATTGGGGAAGTTTTTTTCCCTCAGAGTAGAACAAATGCATTATGTACATATTTGGGCTAACTTCTTTCTGTGTCTTTATCTTATTTTTTAACTGTTGATTTTTCAGTCTTCAGGATGACATTAGAAGACCTGTACATGTATGTATTTGTGCACATGTATGTTATTCTTACACAACAGAAATCATAAGCAGGGGTTCATGGGAACCAGTACTATAATTTGCACATTGCCCAGTGGTAAACCAAGTAAGGTCTTTTTCTGCCACACTGTCCACAAAGTTCCGTATTTTTGGGGGGGTCTGGTGTAAACAATTTACATTGTACTTGTCAGTACTTTATGTAGTTTAATCTTTGAGTATATTCTCATCTCAATATATTGATACAGGGCTTGTGGTGCTACTTCTGTCTTGCTCAGTGCTGTTCATTTATGTGCAAGAAAAGAGTGGAGAAATGGGCATAGCTAAAGACAAATGGGAAACAAGAGGTCTCCCGTGCAGTATTAGATGGATTGATGATCCATTCGGTGTAAGATCCAGACTTTGGCAACAGCTAAAACTGAATGATTTAGAAAAAAAGAAAAAGTGCTTCCCTTCAGCCCTGATAAGGACAATGAAGCCTTTTGGTGTCATCCTGTTAGTTACTATTACAGGCAACTTCTGTACTGAAATCAGGTAAGGATGCCCAGCTAACTTATCATGAAGGCAGAGGTGTGAGGAACAGAGAAAGAAGAGACTAAGAGATCAGAACATGAGTGGTGAGGAGTTGAAGGACATTTTTGGCTGTGGGACCAGCACCCCATTTATTGCAAGTATTACACAGTGTGTTATGAATGAGACAGGGAACCAAGGAAAGATAGGGCAGTAAATGTACCACAGGGAGCTGATTTTTAATGTATTCAGGACACTATTCTGAACATGTCTGTTGAATCTGGTTTCATTCTTTGGTGGGTCTGTTTGGTACGTGTCTTTAGGAAGGCTATTGATACTATCCAGCTGGAATTTTTTTGTAAGTGATTTCATGAAATTTGATCTCAAAGAGACAGCCTAGGCTGGAAAAGCATCACATCAAAGCAGGGTTATCAATGTTTCATTGCAAATGTAGAACAATGCTTCAAACTTTGCCAGGGTTTGCTCTGGACTATGTTCTTTTAAGTAGAAGTTCATTAATAACATGCATGATGGAACAATTTGCTTATTTAAAATGTGGAAACTTCTTAGGGGAAGTTATAAGTTTAGAGAAAAGATCAGAATTCAAACCATGTTTGGAAAATAGAAGAGATAGTCCAAATAATTGCAATGGAATTTGATAAGGAAAAGTTCACAGCACTCTGTTTAGGAGGATGAAATTAAATCACAGATAGACAATAGGAAATATTTGGTGATATAACCACCAAACCACAACAAATTGCCACAAATTCAGAGTCCCTTAGAAAGTGTGGAGAATAAGAGCTTAGTTGGCACAAAATAGGTTGTACCTGGCTGTGAGTCTCCTGTGAGAAAATGCTCTTGACATGGAAGTTCTTATGCTCCTCCAAGCAAGAAGCCAGAGCTGCTTTAGAAATGGAGTGTAGCAGGAGAGGTCTGCAGGAGCTATAGCTCCCCATAGTTCGAAGCATCCCTTCCATGCAAACCATGATTGCATCCAGCCTTGTCAGCTGTCCCCAAATGCCCCAGTGGCTGGAAGAAGTGGGGAAACATTCATGATGTTGCCTTTACAGCACACAGTTGTCTGCAATGGTGGGCACAGTTTAATGAGCAGCTTCTTCTCCTCCATAAAACCAGAGCAACGTGTATGTCTCCAGGTTCATGTCTGTTTGCTGGAAGAGGGGAAAGAAAGGCAGAGTGGTTATCATGAGAACAGTGAACTGAGCTGCTTTTTCTTTGCTGTTCTTTTCCTTGGGATTAGAGAAGGACCATCAATGAAAGAACGATGGGGGAGAACTATAGGACTCGGTGGAAGTGGTTGCCATTCATTTCCCTAAGGCAACTTGGGCAAGTGGGTTCGTGAAAGAGAATTGCAAACAAATGGATTTTCCTGATTGGCTTTATGTAACTTATGAGCCACAGACAGAGTACCAAACTATGGCTTAATGTCTGGGAAACTCATCTAATGATTTTCTTTCTACAGTGGTCCTTTCCCAGTAAGTTGGGCAAATGCTATTAGACCTGTTCTGTGAGATATATCTTGGGCTGCAAATCCATCTGTGAAACTGGCTCAATAGTTGAGTAACTAGAAAGTAATTTCTGTCTTGACTAAAAACCCTAAAAGACTTAATCTGAAATTAGGTTAGAGCATGTCTGGAAGAATTTCAGTGACAGCAGTTTGGACAGAGAAAGTGCTACAATTTGCTTGCAGGCTTATGGCCAAAATTTACACTTTTCTGGAATTCTCCGAAAGCATAAAGCAAATATATGCACATACTTGGAAATATGCGTAACATAGATGACTCAACCCCTCTTGGCTCCCTTCTCCTAAATGAGACAATGTAGTCAGGAAAAAAAAAAACCCCACAAGATTTAAGTTTTTCATCTTGTATGGATATTATTTACAGAGTTGTTGCTCCCCAGTGGAGTTATAAACAAAATGAATAGAGATAAAGGGTTCTTTTGTTATTTCTCGTAACTGCAGAAGCAGAAGAATTTCTTTATTTAGGAAGAGAGAGTCATCTTGACTGGAGTTCAGCTGTTACATTCACCCATCTGAACTTACAGCTCCCTTTTTCGTTCACTCTGTATGTGGGGTTTTATGAGAGAGTATTCTCTCACATTTCTCCTAACACCCTCCTGCACACAGACTTTCACAGCATGTCTGACTTAGTGGTATAGCACAAGACAAGAATGGGGCTTAACATTAGCACTGACATTGTGTTATCTTCAAAATGTGGTCTTTCTATCTTCCACTTGAGATATTAATAAACTTCAAAAGCTACTTTCAATCTGAAATAAAAAGCTCCAGGGATATCCTTAACTGTGTCGACACTGCTGCTGCATCTTGATGATAATCTTATCATGCAAAGGTGGAAAAAAACCCCTGATCTATAAAACATGTGCAGCACAAGCCATGGCAATTTCAAATTACAGTTGTCTGGGTATTGACCCATGGATCATTTCAATTACTTGCTTCTGTAGATATGCATGATCCACCACTAGCCTACCACAATTTGGTTCAGATAGTGGATAGGCAAGTGGAGAGAAATGTTTCCCTTAAACTGTTGACATGCTGTCTGATAAGAAAATGCTTAAATGATGTCATCTTGACTTGCTGTGATGTGATGGAAAGTAACAGTATGAACTGCGTATGCAATGGAAAAAAGACAAGGTCATTTTCTGTGATATCATTTTGCCCTCAGCAGGAAGTGCTGGTGCAGGAAAGTGGAGTCATCAGTTCTGGAGTCCATCCATCAACAGCCTGAAGGGAAAAAGGGGACAGGCATTGAAGGCAGCTAATTTGCCAAATTTGTGCACCTAAATTTCTGTGAGACAGTGAATGAATTCAATACAAGAGCCACTGTGTGTTTAAATAATTAAACACGGTTATGTTAATTATGTTAATCTTTTATGGGAAATTGTAAGTGACGGCTCATAGCTTAATGCAAGGCTGTGTTTTAAGCCATGGTGCAAATGTGTTGTGATGGAAATGCAAATGAAGACTAAATAAGCAATTACCTTTAAAAATTTTGATTCATATTATGTACCTATTTGAAGAGAATTTCAATCACTTTTTCATTTGTTTTCAAATGCCCTATGCACAGACATGATTTAGGGTTAAAAGTTAAAGGTCCAGGCTAGTACTGACAATAGTTTATCTTGAAATGCTGATAAAAAATCCAGTGGCCGTTTCTACTGCCTTTGATCAGAGTTAACCCCTGTTCCACATAACAGTTGCCCCTAATTAAGTAAATAATGTCTTATAAAGGTTCAATCTGCTTTACAATGGCAGAAAAGGCTTAGCAGTGGCAATGCAAAAGGTAGTACAGGCTGGGCTTCAGGGATGTGGAAAAACCCCAGCCTTGCACAGTTTCAATGAAAATCACAGGATAAAGTGATAGATATATACAGAAAAATACTTACACATACATATATAAATATGACCCCTCTGCTTGTATACATTTGTATAATGAAACCCCTTCTGTCTTCCTCCTTTCAGTTCAGCTAAGCCAGTTGCTGAGCTGGGGCTGTTTCCCAGTGCAGGCAGGGCTGAGGCATGCATTATTGACTAAAACACTCCGTTCTGGTCTCCCGGGGCATATAAGCATTTCAAAACCATTCATAATGTCGGAGCCCAATCTGATGCTGCAGGGCAAATGACTCTGCATCAAGTGGCCAACACAAAGCAGCCGGCCATGGCGCATCGTGTTACCTCCAACTGCTCCTCCCCCGTGCTGTTTGTGTGGCAAGTGTGGTCCAACGTTTTTTTATGCAGAATCCGACTGTGGAAAACTTGGCACATGTGTATCCTGAGCTGCGTTAAGGTGCTCCTAGCCATAGTGAAAGATTTGGTCAAAAATACGTGATTTCAGCTTAGAAAAGTGTCTAGAAACAAATCATGTACTTGTTTAGATTTCCTACTGAGCCACCCTCCCCCAAAACAGAGCTTTATAGGAAATCCTGGTAAAGCCATAACTGTAATCATAAACAAATGGCTCTCTACAATGTTGACCTCCTTCTCTAGAGCTCATGCTAGTGGCAGGGCTACAGTTCTGTATTAGGCACTGTGACAGCAGGAAGAAATCTGGCAGTCTTACAGTGTCATTTTGTGGAAAATACATTGGAGCTGCTTCTGGAATAAATTTACATGAGAGCAAAGAGGAATTAAATAGAGACGAAAGCACAGATTTGCTTGCAATGATGTGGATGAGGATGGCAATTGCACAGAATGTTTAGTTGCATGTCTCCCTTCTGTTATTGTGCTTCTGAGTGATCAGCAGATGTCACTGGTGATGGGTGACATGAAGCCTGTCTCCCCTCTTTGGATCAAAAAAGGAGTCATCACAGCATTTCTAATCCTTGGTGGCTTGGAAGTGAAACAGCTAAATGCTGGAAGTTTCACTGCAAATGACCACGTGTCTTCAGCTAATAACATGTGCTTGTGTAGCCAATGTGCTGGAAGATTGATGCCTCATGATCAGATCTTCCTGGGCTAAAATTGTTCCCAGAACATTTAAGCAGACTACATGCAAATATACATACATACACATATATATATGTAGGTGTATGTTTATATATAAATGCCCAGGCACTGGGGGAGAACTGTATGAAACAGCGAGACTATGTGAGCATCTCAGTGTAGCATCTTACTGCTGTTTACGAGCTTCTCCTTCTGCTGTCTAATGTCCTCTGAAATGTCCCAGACTGGCACAATGATTGAGACCTCTACCTACACACTAGGAAAAAAGGTAACTTTTTCCTTCTAGGATCAAAAAGAAGAGACAACAGCTGACTGAAAAAGTAGTTGCTTTTGTTTCCTGATAAAAAGCCAAGTATTCAGTTACACAGTTGATTAAAGCAAATCTGAAAATACGTGGGAGATGCCTTCTATTATGGAATAAAAACTCCCACCAGGCTGCTTCAGAAGAATCTAAAAGCCAAATAAACATAAAGACTATGTCAAAGAAAGGGAAAATCATAACAATGAATGTACTTTCCAGAAATCACAGAAAGCCAAATAACCAGAGGTTTCATATCACAGGGATGTGAGTAAAAGAACCATCTCTGCAAACAAATGGAAGCTTTTCAGACCAACCTTTGTCAAGATACATAACAACTCTGCTGCTTATTAGAAATAGAAGGAAACTCCTCAGTTGTGACTGGTGTTAAATTTCCATTTCTGAAAAGTTTGTAAAGTGCAATATGAAAGGACTAAAACTATTACTATCTTGTATAATACTCTTTGCAAAGCACTAAGCATTATCTCAGTTTTAAACATTTTGCAGTACTTTAAAATCTACAGGTCAAAATGTTTTTCTTTGATCAGTCTGCAGTGATGTGTATAAGATGACAGATATCGTAGAGACAGCTCTCAGTGAACTGGTTCAGAAACGCTTCCAAAGCGTCATTACTGTGTTTATTGCTGGATTCACTAACAGGTCTGTAGCTGAGCTGAGATAGAGCAGCATAAGAATTCTGCAAACAGGAGATGTATGGCTATACAGCTGATTTTTGAATCTGTGGCAAGTGGTGGTTACATAGAAAAATCACATATTAGGGGCTTCTTAGGTTTTGAGACAAAAAAAAAGATGACTGGTTTGTGATTTTGCAGTGAAGCTGTGAATACACACTGTTCCAGAGGCTTGGATTGTTCTGTATCAATAACCTCTGGATCAGAAAAATAATCACCCTACAGAATTTGAGTTTACTCATATTAAGTCTTAGAAAGCATAGATAACTACCTTTTTTTTTTTAAAAAGAAAATTTATTTATTTTTATTAATACATTTTTTACTTCAACCTGCTTTGTTTGAAAACAATTTTGTTACTCGCAAGCGAGGAAGTGAAGGCAAAAATCTGAAGTTAACTGTGCCTTGAATCAGCCCTCTAAATAAGGAAGAGTCTGTTATTACTGATAATGCTAGAGATTTCTGTGCATATAACATAGCTGTGCTGAAGTCCTTTCAAGGAGAGGATAGACTGTTGTTCAGAGCAGAAAGCTTAGAAAAGACAATGATCTAAGTCACAGCAATTATAGACCATTCCAGTCCCTTTGTCCAAATTTTAATGTTAGGGCTAGCAGGTCCAAAGATAAATATTTCTGAGCCCTTAGATACAAAGATGAAGAGAAATCTTATCTATTCACTAGAAGCTGCCACCACAAGTTTGGATGTCATACTTTTTTTAGCTATTGCAGCCATTTTTTCACAGGGCTTTAGCACCTTGCCTTGACATAGTAGCTTAGTGATAAAAGAAGTTGTATTACTGCAATGTAAAAAGCGACATTTTGCTATTGCATTTTTACACCAGTATCGAGTGGAGAGGAAAAGTACAATACCCTAAAAATCAGTAGATGCTTCTAAAATTACACATAAGTGCTACCAAATCTACAACATGTGATAATGCAATAGGTCAGATAAACAAAGCCTTTAACCGACGGGCAACTTGCTCTTCAGGATATGTTGCTTTTGGTGGAAAGACTGTTTTGCTGCCTTTGGATTCTGCACTGCTGATATGTGGCCTTTCTATCATGATGGAAAAAAACCCAAAATCCTATGATACATTATATTATGTTACGCTGCATTTTGGGGCATTGCTTCAGGTCATTGTAAAAATCCAGACATGCAAATATTCAGGATTCAAGGATGGTAAACCAGCTTAGACTGTCTTAATGTGAATACACAGACACATGTACACTGAAAAAACTACTTTTCTTGTTGTACAGCCTCACCTGAATTTATTTATTTTCTGGAGGATGAGGGCATCTGGGGTACAGACACAGATCTGCTGCTTCTTGCAACACAATGAATAATTTATTTACCATTGTGATTCATGTGTCTTAAGAGAAAGCCTTCAGGGATGATGCAGGTCGTGGCCTTTCTTTAGGAACCTGTACTCCCTCTGCTTCACCTGTTGCTCCCTAAACCCAATGATGCTTTGAAAACCTTTCTTGCTGTTACTCCCTCATGAGAAGACATGACAAATCAGCAGTAGAAAGCTCTTTTCTGTGGAAAATGTGCATTGAAATTGGTGTAGGTTTATTATTCTGAGTAAGACTCTCATACCATACTCATTACTATAGTATGTGATGCTTCCCAGTAGCATTTTAAAGAACATGACTAACATCTGTCACACACTCATTTACTTCTTGCGTGGAGCAGAGAAGCACTTGTGGTAAAGATTCTGGTGGTTTTTTAACACATGTGCTATGCATTACTGTTAGTGAGGGCAAGGTCAAAGAAATGTGCATTGTGTTTGGGAGGTGCTGAGGGTTGTGAATGGTCTTAGTTTCTTAGGAATCTGCTCCACAACTGTAGGTCAGCTCCTGAAGTGATCTTTGCCTGCCTTGTAGAGCAAAGCTACTACATTTATTTTTACTGCTTACTTTCTGAGGTTCGCTGGTTTTTTTAGATGTCTGCTTACTAATTTTCATGAGAGTCACAGAGCAGGAACTAGTGGATTGCTTCCACCTTTACAGAGACAGCACTTTGGAAACAAGGGAGGGGTTTTTGCCAGTGACCAGGGGAATGAATGGTGGGCGATACAGGTTCTGCCACAGGAATGTGAAGTTATCAAATATGTGGGATCATGGCAAGATCTGCTGAAAATTTAATGAGTGGCACAAATCTGGAGTTGTGTGCCTCTGCTGCAGATAGTTCTTCTATGGCAAAGAAGCAAATATTAAATCATTATCCTGAAACTTTAGGTGTTTGTGTATTTTTGTTTGGTATTTATTTATTTTATTTATTTATTTATTTATTTATTTTCCTTTCTGGTTGCCTGCAACCTGCAGAATCCTTACAATAGTGACCACAGAGACAGCTGTGATTCCAAATATTTTGGGGAGCTAAGATAGAAGAGATAAAGTTTTATGTGTTTATGGTGGCATAAGTAGGTGAAGACATGTTCCAGCACTCAAGTTTTAGATGGATTTCCATAGGTGCTGGTATTCTACGCTGGGATATATTGTGTATTGCTGTAATTGAGAAACACTGACTTACTGCAATTGTCTCATCCACTAGAAAGAGCGAGAGTTTTCTTACCAACCTGATACAACAGTCTTGTTTGAGCATATTACCACACTCTTCGGTATGTGTGATAAATCCCAAATTACTTAAATATAGATGTCTAAATGTTATAAGTCTTGGCCTAAGCTAATCATTTAGGTTCTTTTTATATGGTGTATAGAAATAGACACCTCCACAGAGCGATTGGTTTGATGCAGAGCTGAAATGAATTGCTCTCAGGAGGTGGGAATCTCTCACTGTTGATTATATAAAGGGAACCTAGAGTGACATTCTCATCCTTAAATGTCTATCATTTCTGAGCCTGCATTAGGGCAAATGAATCCCACCTATATTTGTTCACTGGCTGACTAATGAATACCCAAAAAATCTTCAGAATATTCTTTTATTTTATGTTCACTAGCAATTTCTTCCATGTTGAGGCTCATCTTCAGCTATGTGTTTCACTCATGAAACACTTCACCTTACCCTATGCAAAAAGGCATGACTGTGTGTATGAAAGATAGCTATGTCATTACAGATTATTGGCATTTATGTTATCATCTAAATAGTCCATATAACAGGTAGTAAGGAAAAACTTATCATATGGTACACCAAAATAATAGATGCCAGATGAAAGTGACGTTTCCCCATCAGGTTTTGGTGGAATCACTCCAGAAAGACTCAAAACATTTTAGTAAATTACCTTTTGCTCCTGTCATGTCTTTTAGCAAATGTCTCCTAATCTCCATAAGACCGTGTAACTCACAATCAAATGCAGCAGATATGCCCCAGATGAGAAACCATCTTCTGTGTTCCCTCTGCAGATAGAGGATCATCTGTGCTGCTAAAAAGCCTCCATTCTGTGTTCTGACAAGGTTTCAGACTGTTCCAAGTTTAGATTATGAGCATCAATTAGGTGAGGTTGTAGTTAGCCTTTGTTTAGTTATGTTATGAGCTTCCTCAGGAGTGGCAGGTTGGAGGGGAGGGAGCTGATGTCCAGAAGTGGTTTCTCAAGGATTCAAGTATGTGGTTTGGAGTTATTCCAAGCTGTCTTTCACAGGTTACGAAATGCATAGATTGAGTTAAACCTTAGAGCTAGACCTTCTTATGGTGAACTAATGCTGTGAAATTCAATAATAGCATAAATTTCAGTGGATGTGCACAGAATGGCTATTTTTTGCTAGCAAGTGTGAACTTTGCATTGCAGCAAAGCTAACATGACTGTTCTCTTTGGGTATGAAACAGGCTTTTAAAAATCTGTTCTGCTTCTTTTTGTCTGTGTCAGGTGTTTCAGATACTGACAGCATTTCAATGGCCATCCTTCTTACTGCACAGGGCATCAGAGAACAAAAAAGTACATGGTCAGTAATGAGGAACCATCTTTTTATTAGCAAACTGTGTGTGTGTGTGTTCAGTGAGCAGTGACAATGAATTATGGTTTCCTTCACCCCCATCCTGTAGGTGGAGTAATGTTAACTTTTACCCTTCTTTACGTGGAATTTGTTGGGGGGCAAGAATTTCGTTCAAAGGGAGAACCTGATCCTTTTTGATGTCTGAGATCTGGAAGATGTGAATGCTGTAATGTAGATAGTGAAGATTATAACTCTTTGATCTTTAAATCTAGGCGATGCCTGGACTACAGATAACCTTTCAAAGTTTTACAATGAGTTTTTTCATTTGTATTTCCTTATGAAGCATTTGTGATAAATTTATTGAAATCTTCGAAAGTGATAAATCTGAATTATTTAGCAGTAAACACTGACAATGTAGAATAATTGATTCATAGAATCACAGGATAGTTTGGGTTGCAATGAGCGGGGACTTCTTCAACTAGATCAGGTTGCTCAGGGCCACATCCAGCCTGGCCTGGAATGTCTCCAGGGATGGCGCATCTGTCGCCTCTCTGGGCAACCTGGGCCACTGTTTCACCACCCTCATTGTAAAAAATTTTGCCTCATGTCTGGCCTGAAACCCCTCCTTTAGTTTAAAACCATTGCTGCTTGTCCTGTAACAATAGGCTGTGCTAAAAAGTCTTTCTTGTAAGCTCTCTTTAAGTACTGAAAGGCCATGATAAGGTCTCCCTGGAGCCTTCTCCAGGCTGAATAAATCCAACTCTCTCAGCCTGTTCTCACAGCAGAGCTGTTCCAGCCCTCTGATCATCTTGGTGGCCTCCTCTGGCTCCCCTCCAACAGGTCCATGTCTTTGTTGTGCTGAAGGCCCCAGAGCTGGATACAGGAATCCAGATGGGATCTCACCGGAGCAGAGGGACAGAATCACCTCCCTCAACCTGCTAGCTGTGGTCATTTTGATACAGCCCAGGATATGACTGGCTTTCTGGGCTGTGAGTGCACACTACTGGGTCATGTCCAGCTTTTCATTCACCAGTAACCTCAGGTCCTTTTTTGCAGGGCTGCTCTCAATCCCTTCATCCCCCAGCCTGTATTGATACTGGGGGTTGGCCCAACCCAGATGCAGGACTTGCACTTGGCCTTGTTGAACCTCATGAGGTTCACATGGGCCCACTTTTTGAGCTTGTCTAGGTCTCTCTGAAGGGCATCCTGTCCCTAAGGGATGTCAGCTGCACATCTCAGCTTGATGTCATCTGCAAACTTGCTGAGGGTGCACTCAATCCTATTGTCTGTGTCATTGATTAAGACATTAAACAGTACTGGTCCTAATACAGGCCGCTGAGGGACACCACTTGTAACTGATCTCCATCTGGACATTGAGCAGTTGACCACTACCCTCTGGATGCAACCGTCCAACCATGTCTTCATCCACTGAACAAACCATCCATCTCACATTTGCAAACAGTACACTGTTCAAGAAAACTCATTTCTGTTGGTGCTGTCAGTTCACAGTGGAAATTTAAAAATGACTGTGAATTGATAACGTAAATGTATACATTTTTTATTTGCCCCCTGTGAAGTCTGTTCCCTTACATTTAGAACCAAATTAGTTTCTATTGATATTGTTGTCTTTATTTCTATGAGGCACTTTGCTGCACAAACCACTAGCAATTATTTCACGTTTGCTTTGATCATAAGTCTTGTTAGGCAGTTTAACTACTATGTGTATTCAAATGCAGTTTGCTTTGAAAGAGAACGAAAGATTTTCAGCTCCTTAGCAAAATGCTATGAAGCCAGTCATGTTGGAGATTTATCAGTTCATTTTGCTGTTCTAAATGTAAATGGCCTTTTGTGTTCCTTGCTTTTTAGTATTTTCAGGCAAAGGCAGCAATTTATTTGCTGATAAATTTAGGATAATCCCATGTCATAGAATATTGGCTGGCTAAAGGGTTTGATAATGGGATATTGAGCTTTTCAACTCTAGATTATTTAACTTTTGTCTTTGACCAGAGTAATTGCAGAGAATCTGGTATCTAAGTGACCTTATAGACCATTTGACAACCTCAGTTTGTGATAAACTAGTGCCTGCCTTGCTCAAGAGAGATGGACTTCTCCAAAGTTTCTGATTGATCAGGAACTATATAGCATGTCTTCTAAAGATTTCCAAATGTCTATAGTATTCTTCCTTCTGATGAGAGAAATGGTTGAGTTAGGTGGGGCAAGAGGAAATGAGAGAGTGTTAGGGGAAAATAAGAAAGATTAATGAAATGAGTTATTCCTAGTTCAGAAATTGTGGATTCTTTCTCACTGCAATGATATGCTTCATTGTACAGGTCCTGTTGTAAGTTTTGAGGCTTCCCTTACCAGGTGACAATTTCAGTTCAATTGTTTCCATCAGTGCGTAAATGTTGTTGGACATACTTGTTGCTTCACAAAAAATGAGTTTGCAGAGTCCTGAGTCCTTTAGCTAATGACATTGGAGCCAGTTTCAGTTATGTGTAATGACTTAACACATTTCAGGGCATTTTTTTCTCCATTGCATTTTCTTGGAAATGAATGACTTCTGAGGGACAACCTCAAGAGATGTCCTTAAATGACCCAATATGAATGAGTATGAAAACCAAATTACACTTTTGTTGTTAAAGGTGAGCATTTTAGACCATGTTCTGAGGCAGATAGCCAAGTGCTGTCTTGTGGCAGGTCAGAAAAGCCATTTTCCACTGTTACCTCTTATTGTATTTTTCCTGAGCTCTGCAACTGCAACATTACCTTAACTACTGGCAGAACTTGCAGTGATCATAAGTGATTCAGCATGAAGTAAACCAAATCCAGTGGCACAGTAACACATATAACATGCAGAAACATGCATGAAAAACATCTTAGGACATTCCCTTGAAAAAGGGAATAGATATGTACAATTTCTAAGCACACATTTAGTACTTCCTTATGTCTGTCCAACTCAAATCAAGAGTGGGATGTCTTAAGGCTAAGAGCTCAAAATATATGCATTTGTGTGCTTAAGCGATATATTTCCTTTGCTTTGGATTTCACAATTTAGAATAGAGAATGTAGCTGTTATAAATAAAGCAGACAAGTATACATCTTACAGACATTTAACAATTACTGTAGTGCTTCTAGCTTTTCAGATCAAGCCAGAGTAAAACCTAGCCTAACTACAAGCTTGAAAATATGTCTAAATTACTGAAAATTCAATGGTCAGTATTTAGGTGTCCGTGATATTTTAAATATTAATTAAAAAAATATATAGGTAATAATATTTTGTTCTCAGAATCATGTATTATCCAATGTCATACTGTAGGAAAGGGAGCAGTTCTGTCAGCACCTTTTTGCAATTTGATTTTCGGCCCTGGAAAGAAACAGACCTGAATCTGTGAGTGCAGTCAAAAGAGTTGTGGGGCCAAATTTTAATCCAGATTCTGTGGCTAACTTGCGAGATTTGTACAGATATTTCTGTCTCTTTTCCTCACAGGTAACCTCTTTATCTGCATTATATGGATATGATTATAACTCCTCAGAAAAGCCCAGATGTCACAAATGTGAAACTGCATGGAACACAGAACAACGAGAGGAAAAGCAAAAGCAAGAAAACATAGATGCAAGGCCCAGGGCTACATTGAATGTTCTAAAGGGCATTTTTAAATACTGTGTCTGGAAAGTTCAACAGCCAGAGGGATACCATATGGCATCATAAACTCTTTTGAAATTTCAGTACTTATGATGCCAAAAAGGAAAGAGAAATATTTGGAAAATTTGGCTTAATGCAGCCCAACCCTGAAGGAAAAATATCCTCGTGCTAGTCATCACAATGTTTTCTGAAAGCTGCCTTGCAAATCAGTTTCTTGTCTGACCCCGAGATGGGAGATGTTTTCTTCTATCTTCCTGCGTGTAACGCTCCTTGGAAATTTTTAAAGCTGAGTTATTTCCTGAAATAGCAATTCTGTGAGCCTAAAATGTGCCTTAGGTTTGCCTCAGGGCAGGGCAAATTCTTCATAAAGCACTGTCTGGGTTTATGGCAGACAGTGCTGGGGTCAGGGCCTGGATGCCTCTTGGACAGGCCTGCCAGGCAGGCTGCACCACTGTGAGCCTGGGGATGCCTTAGATCCCGATTTTCCCTTCAACCACTTCTGGTATGCAAGATCCATCTTCCAGAACCGCTAGGAGTAGGAAACTAGAGCCTTTGCTTAGCACAGACTTCTGCATTCCTGTTCCTACATGCCATGAAGATGTGCTCACTTTTTGCTTTTCCTTAAACAACAATATCAACTTTTCAAAGAAGGCATTCCCATCCATTTGTTGTCTTTTCCACAATCAAGATACAGAGTGAAATATAAATATTGTAAAACATGCCACACAACTCTGAGTGGAAATAGACTTTCAGAAGAGCTAAAAGCAATGAGAGTGTGAATTTGCTCATCTATGAAATTAATTCTTCCTTGAATATATTTTTTAAGCTCAGGATTCTGATTTCCTGCTTCCAGAACACAGAAAAGCAATGACTTTGATTGACCTCATTAGACTTGGTAAACTGGACAACTTTCTAACCAAGCTGAAAAAATACATTGCAAACAGATTAAGCTTATTTAGAGTCTGGGAGAAAGAAATCTGCTGAAACTTCTCCCTGTATGTTGAGAGAGAGATATGTCCTTCTGTGTGGAAACCCCTACCCCCTTCGTCGATTGGATTCTGCTCTTATTTGTGGATAAGGAGACTTGAACTGTTGAAGTCAGTTAAATTACAATGGTGTCAATCACTGGAGAACTGGGTCTTCTGGGTGAACAGATTTAGAGGAAAAGAAAAAAAAAACAACGCATTGGTTACTTACAATCAGCCAGTACAGCTGTGGTGAAAGTCTGTTGTTTATATTTACACCTTTCAAAAAGGAGACTGTGTTTAGCGGTGTGTTGCTACAGCAGCATTTGGCTGCTTATTGCAAGATATAATTAGAGATTTTACAATTTGATGTGTCAAGCAGTGAATCCTCTCCACAAAATTTTTAAGATGATAATCACTTTTATTGCTGGAATTTCATTCACGGAAATAGCAAAAAAGCCCAAATACTATTTAGAAAGAAGCTATCTAATCTCCTCTTAGGTTAGTATTCACAACCATGAATGATTAATATATGGAAGAATAAAGGGTAGAACTTTAACTACACTCCAGGTCTCATCTTGGTCCCTAAATCTGTGTGGGTAATACAGTCTGAAAGTCATGTGCCTTTCTCCAGTTGAATTCAATGCTGAAAACAATCATTGGTTGGAGCATAATTAAAATTGGACTCTCAGAGGATGTTCTTTTTTCTTAGCAGACTTCTGTAATTATGCCTTAACTGGTTATCTGTTGTGCTTGGGGCAGTTAAAGCACAGCAGAATTTATTTCTCTTCCCTGTATTTTTGTGTGAAGGCCAAGGGAAATTTTCAAAGCAAAGCTTCTCTTCAAAAATCCATAAATCCATCCTGTGTTTTCATATATGACATACTGGATGGCTCCAAGTACTCTACGAAAATTACCCAAATAAGAACAGTCAAGCCATTCCAGTAATCTGGAAATATCCCTCCAGAGAAGAGGGAAGGTATTTTTTCTCTTACTGTATTTTACCATCGTAATGGACATCTGAAAGTATAATAAAATAAATGGCTGACTTCTCAGTATTTTTTTTAGCCTGAGAGTCAATAAATTTACAAGCAGCTGGCAGCTGAAAATATTGTAACGTGAATGGTATTTTGGATCACACTGAGGCTCAGCAGTGTTCTAGATGGAGCGCATAGCCCTGTTGGATGTGGTCCCACAAAGTCTACGGCAACTCATCCTTGTCTGTCCTCCCTGCCATACCCACAGGGCTCTGATGACGTCGTTGCTGGGCTTCACACAAGCTAAAGCTCATAAAGCTGAAACTTTGCTTCATATGAAGGTGGTAGTCACAGTCAATGGGTTTAACAGATGCAATGGGCCCTCTTGGTGCAGCCACAGAGTGTAAGGAATCCAATTTTTTTTCCAAGACAGAAAGCAAGAAAGGGTTACATGAAACTTCTTCCTTTTTAAATTAATTTTTTTTTGGGGGGACGGGACTATTTTGCAGGATGGAATTTTACAGCATACACAGAGGGCTGGAAGTTTCATTAGAGATGTTTATTTTAGGATGCTATCTCAAGCTTTGTGGACTGAAAGGAGCTAGGCAGAGATGGGAGGTGGGAAATGGACTGCACTAATATGACGTAAAACAAAAAGACAAAAGCCTCGCAATTGTTTTTAGATAATCAACACTGGTGGAACTTTTTTTTATTAAAGTAATATTATAACTCATTATACTAATAAACATCAACAGGAAAGGAGAAAGAGAAAAGAGCAACTTTTTCAAGGGAGTATGGTCACCTCAGCTCTTCCAAATCAGTAGCTCTGTAGAGGTTGGTGCAGCTCCTTGTCAGGTGAATGTGTATATGGTGTCAGAATAATTTTTAAAAGGGCCTTTTGAAGCGAATTGTGGCATAGTTTCTGTATTTGCCATTTTGCTTTGGGAGATTGAACTGTCAAAGTGGTACTGCAACAAGACAGATACTGCCAAGCTGAAATTCTCTTCTTCCTAACTGGTGCATCACTTTAATGCCTCTCATACGACATTTCATTCCTATTGGACTTTGAGTAGGCACGATGTAGGAGTGCTGTTATGTATACCCTATATGAAATATCTCTGCAAACATGTATTTAGCAGAAGAAATATAACCATGTGCATAGATCACAGTGCAAGCAATCAGCTCATCAATGAAGAGCATTCAATTGCAGGTGATTAGCACTCGAGCAAAATAATTTATTGGAAAAAAAAACTTTTCAGCTGCTGAAAGTGCAGTGTTAAATTGCTGAATACTCTTTAGGTACCCTGGTGAATAGTTTTGGCCTAAAAAATGAAAAAATAAAGAATAACAAAACAAACGAGAGCAAAATAAAGCTTTGGTACTGAAAAAAGTCAGTGTCAAACTAAGTTATATTGAAAACTAAAATAATCATTAGCAACATCTTTCGGTTGTTGAGTTGTTCTTAAGGAAAATACAATTTCTGGTTCACCAAACTAATTCCACCTTGGAGGAAGGAAAATATTTCACTGTTTCTTCCCAAAGTCTACTTATTTTGTCTCTGTGCCATTCCACACTAGAGAAAAAGAAAGAAACTGAGAGATAAGAAAGATCTTTATTCAGGTCTTCTGAGGCACATTCCCCTCACCCATAGAATAATCAGAATGTAGGTGAAACAAAAGCAGCAAGTGCTTTTCCTTTTCCCAGAAGCAAAGCTGCTGCAATCCCTTGGTAAGTATAAGAAACAAATTTCTGCAGGAGTCTTGGTATAAAGCAGGTACTATACTGTAAAGACAGAGTTACATATTTCGGTTTTCCCCTATGTGGATAAACTTGTTCCCTCGTGGTGTGGGTACAGGTTAACTATACAACTGCATTTATTTACATGTGTTCCTGGAACTGCGAAAAATTCTTTGCCTAGATTTATAGGTTGGTATGTATACAGTGGTTTGGCTTCTCCTAACATTTTCTTCCCAAAACAAACCCAGTTCCTCTGGGTCTGTGAGGTCTATGTGGCAGCAGCGCTGCTGGGTTTTGTAGCTTCACTTGTACCTCAGCATTTCTTCCCTCTCCTCGTCTCCCCTCCTCCCAACTGGAAACCGTGGGCAGGCGCAGGACGTGCACAGAAGCAGATAAATCACCGCACTGTTTTCTCAGGTCCAGGTAATTAGTGGCGCTGCCTTTGAAGCCGGAAGACTACCAACAGAGCCTTCCAGACAGGCTTCGTGTTTACAGAAGTGATGCAAACCATCAGCTGCATCAGATGGGGTGTTAGGAAATATATCTGTGGGGGCGGGAGAGAGGAAGCAAAGTTGACAAGGAAAGAAGATTGATCAGATTCTCGTTTTTAAAGAAATGTTTGCTATTACAGGGTGTGGAGCAGCTTTTAGTTATTCAGTGGACGTGGTCAAAATGCACGTAGCTTTGTGGGGGAGGGTGCAGTTTCTTTAAAGCTGTGATAAAAGGTAACTGGAAAGAAGCCGTACTTAGCCACGAAATGGAGAGGTTTGTGAATATGTGAATGCAGTGCATTTTCTCTCTTCTGTATGTTCCTTTTTCAATTTCAGAGCAAAGTTGCTCCTCCTGTGGCTTTTGCTGTCAGCAATAGACGGGAAAACCCTCACCCAAACCTTTGGCTCTGCTTAGATGAAAGTTCCTCCTGCTTCATCTCTTAGATGAAAGATACCTCTTACAGCTTTTTTTTTTTTTTTTGTTCTGAATCAAAGGGAATAGTCTCTCTCCCTCTTTTGCCCTCTCTCGCTCTCCCCTCCCCTTTTCTCTCCCTCTCTCTTCTCAGTTTAGAAGCTGACAAGAGGTGGATAACACTGTAAGTTATTTAAAATAATATTTGGCTTATTTTCAAGATGTTGGCAATAAGGCTAAAGCAGATATACAAACACACATTCTTCACTTCAAACACATTAGTAGTCTGAGGCATTTAATGGAGACTTATTTCCGGCTTCATCCTCATTTGAAAGAGTCCTAATTAGGTAGGCAGTAGCTATTGAGAAAAAGTGACCTGAATTTACTGAGAGTGTAATTCTGAGTTTGGCTCTGGGTTCAGATCTGTCTGAGTAAGATTAGTCTGAGAAATTTGGAGCTTTCTGTTCTTGAGGTTTTCCATCAGCAGCTTACAAATGTCACTGTTTATGACACTGGCAACATTTGGAAGCTATAAAGCTATTGCTCCAGAAATTATTTTTATAATGTACAACCATTCAGTTTCAGAGAGTGTAAATCAAAAAGAAAAACAGTTGAGTAAACTCTACCTTGAATTCAAAAATGTCCATATATTTTTGTTTTGCCAAATTCTTGGAGCTAAATTTCAGTTCAAGCAATTTTATTTTCAGCTAACCCTCTCTGCCTGCAATTAGTCTGAACAGTTTTCACATGGGTTTGAAATTATCCCACATCCATTTCTTTTGTTTTAATTTTAACCATTTGTCTACTGGATTAAAGGGCTCAGTTTCTGGTGGGCTGACCTCCATTTATCGGCTGAATTTCTTGATCTTCTTGCAAATATCAAACCATATAGGAATACTTTAAGAGAAACAAGTGATGCAGCCAGTTAAACTAACTTAGGAAAATAAAATATCAGCCAGAATTCTTTCTCGCAGAATATGGGAGTGGCTGGAATACTCTGGGGCAACACACCAGAGGAGCATTTAAAGCAAGCAAAACCAAAATTTGGAAGTGAAAGGGGAGCCCTGTAGTTTGATCAAGTCACACAGCGAAAATAAAATACTTAATCTGTCTTTAAAATATATGAAGTGGATCAAGTTCTGTAAGTAACCTTGCTGAGCAGAGCTGTTAAATTACTGAGCACTCACTTAATGGTCCATCACATGTTGTTTAATAGACTCATCCAAAGAACCAAATCAGCCAGTGGGAGGGATGAGCTGCATGTATGAGCCCATCCTCTAGTTCTCCCATGAGCTATATCAGAACCAGGGGTGCAAAATGTTATATTTTAAGCTATCATTATTTAACCTTTATGCCGCTTTAGGACCCAAAGTCGAAAACCTCATGCTAATTGTTCTCAGGTGCTAGATGCTCCACAAATGATTCATAAGTGATTGTCCCCACTCCAAAGTACGGCTAAGACTGGTGAACATTTTACAATAAGTAATTAAAAGCTTTTCAACCTTTGAAGTGTTTAGTAAAATCAGCTGTTCCAAATTCTGGGTTTCCAATTTTGAGCTACCTGCCTGTTTAGTATTCCCAACTATTTGCGCGGATTGGTTTCTTTCCCATTCTCTCTTCTGTCATTATTGACTTTATGTCTTTAGACTGTAGGAGTATCTTCTTGCCCATTTTGCTAAGCATGAAGGTAGATGTTAGCTTCAGTATGTGAAGATAGGCATTGCAGATTGATTGTAAGAAATAATCTGTTTTGTAGGACAAAAGGAATCCAAAGAAGAGTATAATTTGTAATGGAACAGAATTGTGCTCTCTTTGAACTGTATGTTTTGCATTTCATGTTCTCTTTATGGCCTTTCTCAAAACATTAATTGAAGTTTCTTTTGGACTGAAGGGATGTTTAATCTTGGCATTAGGAGTGAATTGCTGTAAATTGTGTAATCTTTCCCATTCACTGTCTTGAATGGCCAAATGAGTATAATGCTGAACTAGGAATGCAGCAGTGGGAGCCTGCTTTAGGTAGTCCGCTTTGGTGGAGCAGTAGAACAGTAGGAAAAAACCTGGAAGCTAAAAGAAACCTTTGGCAGTTCAAATTCAAAAATAAAAAAATAATATCCATCTTGCAAACTTTTATAATCTATAATGTAGATGTCTGCATCTGATCTAATTATCCAACTTTCTGTTAGTCAGGGGAAATCTGGTTAAGTTGGTCAACTGAGTGATTAATCTGACGAAATGTAGGTTGCTACTACAGGAGTGAGATAAAAAACATCTAATCTATGAAGACTATATTCACAATATATCTTAGCCTAGATGTGTACATTGTATACACCCATATTTAGTCACACAAAATCACCTTTTTTTTTTTTTTTGTGAGATCTTGTTCAACATTTTCTGGAAAATTTGAAGTTAACACCATTTTAGAAAAAGTGTCTGTCTGCTTACCTTATTTTCTTGCAGTTTTATCAGCAGTAAATGTGCATATAAAAATCCAAATTTCTACCCACACAAAACCCCTCCTTTCCAGGGAACTGTTGTGTTGGCTTCTGATTAACACAAACTGATTAAATGTTTGCCTGGGTGTTTCTCCCAGGCCTAGGCAAAGCACTGGGCAAAACTGATCAACAGCAAATAATTGCCATCCATCTAAGGCTATTCCTTTAGCTACCTTGCAGGCAATTAATCCTCAAAACATGGGGTTTTCCCTTTGTTTGGGTACCCTCTCAGGCACAATGGGAGGGGAATGTAGCAAAGCTTTGGTCCTCTTTCAAGGGCAGTGCAAGTCCCATGTGTGTTATTACTGACATACTGAAATGGAAATGTTGGACTACACTTCTTTTGCTATTCTGGTGAATACTCCATTGTGCTGATAGCATTGCAGGGTTCTCAACCTGCCAGTGAAAAGCTACTGATGACTATAGGAATCTGTTTTTACTAGGTGGGAACATGACATTCCCATTAGGAGATGCAGAGCCCACCAGAGCACTTGGCTGAAGCAGGAGGGTGCCTGACCTCTCTCTCCTGCTGCCCTGGCACTGCAAAAGGATGCTGTGGCTTCCTAGCCAGCTGGACACAGATATGGAAAGAAAACATACACATGCATACAGTCTACATCACTTTGTTTTACTTAAAGAAGAAAAATTTTAAAACAAATTTTTCACAGTTTAATTTCTTTATTGCAATAGATCAATGTAGTACATTCAGAATTAAGATGAAAAAGTCATCTGAAGGTAAGACTTTCAAATGGAAAATCATTTAAGTAAAGATTATATTACAGTAACAGATATGGGGATGAAGTCTTTAATATGATTCTGTCTAGGACAAAGGGCTACTTGCAGTAGGTATATCTCCTTTTTTTTTCTCCAATATTCAACAGAAGAGATATGTTCCAACCACAGGTTAGAATAGCAGTGCTATTCTTGCAATGTGGATTTTAATTTGAACAGTGTGGCTTCAGCCCCAGGCTCCCTATCAGCTGCCATTCCAACTTAACTCCCAAGTTACCTCGCTACTTTAGTCTGAATTAGTTATATTGGTTGAGGCAGCCCACAATAAGAACATAGTTTATTTGTGGAATAGATGTCCTCATTCTGAACCAACTAGGAGTAACTGAATACCAGCAAGAAATTCTCAGTTTTATTTTAGTTTCTAAATCTATCTTGGACAATTGTAGCCTTCTGAGCCTTTTTATTTTTTATAGGCAGACTACAGAGGAGAATGGAATATCCCACTCCCCACTTCACAAGTGTGTTAGTAACAACTTCTATTAACTGCTGTTCTTATCTCAGTCCTCTGGAATCAGGTTTGTTCCTGGGAATTGCTGTGCTGTGTGTAGAGCAGAAGTTTAATCACAGGAACTGGAAGATGGTAACAGGTGGTGTGATACCAGAGTTAGAAATGCAAAAATTGGGGTGGTTAGAATTCAGCATAATAATATCTATTGGTATGAATGTCACTCAGCTCTCATCTTAAGTCAGAAATCACACAAATAAGAGTTTTTAATGTTGGTTTATAGTATTGCATTCCAGAGGAGCAATTAAAATGTGGATTCAGCCAGCCTACGGTGGTGCTGCCAAATGGAGGAATTTCCCCCACCGCCGCTTTCATCTGCGTGTTCCCATGCCCTTATTTTTCTGCACAGGAGTAGTTATGTGACTGCACAAAGATGCAGATCAAGGATCAGATCTGAAATGGCTAAGAGGTTTTTGGTGGGGGGAATGGGTTAAGTCTTTATTCTCAGGTGGATCTGGGTTGATGCAGCTCACTGCACTACTGGTTTTGACACAGAGTGGGGGCTCAATCCTATAGATTGGGTTTAGGAGAAGAATGAGAAACTCTTGGTAGATGGATGACTTTGTATTGGTTAAATTGACTATAAAACAGTACCTGTAGAATATGACTTGAGGTTAGAAGAGGCAAAAACATCCTTCATTATGGTACATGCTTTTAGCTCATACTTTTCACAGGGTTGGTTGAAAAAATGTGGAAAAAAAAAAATGACTATTTCATCTGCTGTTAGCTGGAGATCCCCCACTGCTGGGTCTGAGGCCAATGCTGATCCAGAGAACATTGCTGCGTAGGGTAGCAACAAATGAAACCTGATGTGAAAGCCTTAGTCTTTCAGGTGAAATCTGAAATCTCTTAATTAACTAGAATCCTCCTCTAGAGAAAAGCAGACTCACAATGTGCAGTTATATAGAAACTTATTACTCTAGATATGTGTCAGTGCTGATGGGATAGGAAAGAGTGATTTACAGTATGGAAGCAAACATGATGTTAATTTCCATTTTGCCCCTTTTTATCTACCATTTATTTTGGAGTTGGGAGAAGGAAAGAAGTTCTGAAAACATCTTCCAGTCCCTTCAAAAAACCCAGCCCACTATCCCACCTGTCATTTACCTAAGAAAAAACACGAGGTGTCTGTGCTGTGTGCTGCTTGTAGCCTGGTTAAAACAATCATCCGTAGCTAGTTCTGGGTCCCACATAGTAAAAGTAGATGTAGGGCTAAAGACCTTAGAAATTCCTGGAAGATAGGTGGCTGGACAGAGTAGAGAGCTCCTTGTCATTCTGTTTGAGAGAAAAGCTGCAGCATGAGCTTTTATAAGGCATCAGAGAAGCTGGTGTCTGTGGGGAGAGTGGTCTCTCAATGCCACCACTTGAAGAGAAGCTGCAGTTGAGGCTTGTCCTCAGCTACCTGACACAAATCGTTGGGAAGGCAGCTTTCATTGGTTTCTCATAACTGCTTCTCAATACAAGACCTTTTCTAGTTCTTAAGTGGCTTCTTTTGATGAGTACAATAAATGTTACCATGTTACCACAACTTTTACCCGAGATTACTGTGAAAATCTATACAGAACGTGAATTGTGGTTTGACATGAGTTCCTCAAATGACCCTATGTTCTGTAATTGCCTTAAATAATATTTAGATGCAGGGTTAGGCTTACCTCTGAAAAATGTTACCTTTTTTTTTTTTTTTTCTTTTCCCCTGAGTGAACTTTTGATATGTTTGTCTAAAGGACCCATCCTTTAACTAAATAGGAATAATGATATTCCCTTTTGCTCTCTGTCCCTTATCTTTCTATGTAAATATATTACCCAGAATAAAGTTACTCCCCAATTGCAGTGCAGAGCAATGAGCTCCAGCAGGCTGGGTGTTTGTCTCAAGACTGGTTTTTGGTATTGCTGGCAAATCTAGTGGGCTCTGGTATTTTTACCACAATGTGAGGCTGAGACACAGTTAAACTTGGAGACCCCACACTAAGCTGTGCCAGCACATGCTGAAGCACACCTGGGAAAGCCAGGTTTACCATTCATGCCACTGACACCTGTTCCCAAGTGCAGGCTATCTGCTTTACTTAAAAAAAGATGATATCCTGCAAAACCTTGTTTCCTTCCTCATCCCTATCTGTGTGTATGTATGTGTTTGTCCTAAGTTATGAGCACTCATGTTTAGTAACGTATTCTTTGGGCCTTCTGGAATTGTGTATATAAATTTATATATATATATATATATATATATATATATATATATATATAACTATTATTCCCCCCCCCAGCAGTCCATTGTCTCAGTGAAGTGTAATCCTGGGAGCAGGACCTGGCCTGCCAGAAGGTAGGTGGGAGGCTGGGACCACAGTGGTCTCCAGCTAGGCGGCCTTTGCCATTGAGGTGGGTAGCGTGGGATGCTCCACTGGCTGGGCGCTGCCTGTGGGGGGGCGTCTTCAGAGAACAAAAGCAATTATGGCACTTTCAGCTTGTCAAGTTTTTCATTCTCTCAATTTTCCATCTAATTTTCTCATGATAATGATCAAACATATTTTGGTAGAAAAATCTGTTGGAAAGGTGGAACAATTTGGTGTCTAGTATCAAATTCGTTTCCACATGCCTCTTCCTTCCTCAGAAAGTCTTAGCTCACTTTACAACCACGAATTAATGGTACTTAAAAATATCTCAGTTACTAGATCTAAAAAATATTACTAACTCCTCAAACCATCACTTATTGACCAATACTGCTATGCAATGCCTGCCAGAATTGATCCTTTGAAGTTCAATGAGATATTGTTTTTGTCATAAGTATCTCCACATACAGAGACCATGATTTTTTCCCTGAAGGAGGGAAGGAGACATTCCTGCTGCTGCTGATGTGTCAAAAAGTATAGAAAATGCTGCCTTTTTTGGGGGATGATTCTGTATCTTGTGGATCCATGTAGTGGAAAAGAGACTGTTTTTCATAGCTATTTTCAACTCTCCTCTCTTGTGGCTGGAATTGCAGCCTGAAGGAAGTTCCTCAGCTCAATACGACTAGACTTCTACTAACAACTACAAAAAATTAAGAAATATCCTAATTTATGGAGGGAAAAAAACATGTTGCCATGAGAATAATTTGATGCTATGAAAAAAATATTATTAAGGATAACTTCACATATTAATTACTTAATTTTAGACTACTTATCTTTTCTGGAATATGACAAAAAAAAGTAATTGAAACACATGGTACACAGAATATCAGAAGTCATTGGTATGCTGGTTAGAAGCCAGAGTACAGCATGGAAGAAGTAGGTTTTGTACATGAACGAAAAAAAAAAATCTTTTTTTTTTTCCTCTTGGGTATGAAATGTTTATCTCCAGATACAGAATTTTCTTAGGAGTGTATTGTGCAAAATATTGGTGATACTTCAACTCAATTTGTAGTCTACAGGGGCTGGAAAAGATTTCTAATGAGAGAGGAATTTAGTTCCACTCAAAGAGAAACACTGAAAAGGGCTGTTCAAAGTTCTGGTAGCTGGAGTGTTATTCCTTTAGGCATTTCTGTTACTAAAATATACTCCTGTTTCATTCCTTTCATTTCCAGGGTAGCCTGGAACTCTCAGAGATGATCCTCTATCAAACACCTCTCTAGTCCTTACCATGGATCTGATTCTTCCTGTTGATTATCCAGCTCAGAGCTTTGATACCAAGGTGTAGAGCCCAGTTGTGATCATCTAGAAGCTGTGCCATTTCTTGTGACTTGAAAACCATCAGTGTCACTTGAAATATTTCAGCTGAATTCAGTGGATTTTGAAGCAGACTCTAAAGATCCACCAAAACATCCACCCCAGAGTTGTCTTTTTTGAGATATGTTCGTATGGGCTGAATGCTTACTAAAGCGTTAGGCAATAGCACAAATAATCAGCAGGGAACAAGGGCAGATGCACAGGCAATTAGGATCAGTCTTATAAATTTATTAATGTAATTTGAAGATTATACCAATTTGTGAGAAATAGAAATACTAGCGAGAAAAAAAAAAAGTTAAAATATAACTGCTTCCCAGAGAAAATGACAAATAATGATGGCCCCAGGAGAAAATATAGAGACAGAAAATAGATCAGTAATTTAACACAAAAAGTAAGTACATAGACAAAGAGAGAAACAGTTCAAGTAGTAGAAGATCAGATGAAGGGAAAGTCCAAGATGCTGGCTTGAAAAGAACTGGAGGTAGCAGAGAGCTCTGGAGGTGACACTGAACAGCAAATGAGACATGATTTTACCTCTCATTTATATATTATGTGGTATGGCAATAAAAGAGATAAGAACTACCTTTAGGCTATCTGAAGATATGACGGAGAAGTGAGAGTCCCTCTCCCTGTGTGACAACACAGAGACTATTTTGTTAAGCTCTGAGCATCTTGTTACCAAAAATATGTTATCAGAATGTGATCAGAAGAGAGAGAAAACCAGCAAAAATTGTGAACAAAGAGAACTGAACATACCAAGCTTGAGTGAATTATAGTTAAACAAGTTTCATAATAATCTGTATCGGAAAGGGTTAAATGCTGACAAGGAATGTGATGAGAAGTAATGACTTGAAATTAAAGAAAGAAAAATTACATGTAGTATTATGAATAATTTGAAGTGAACAGACTGAGCAATTGTGGATAAAATAGGGATTTTGGCCAAAGACACCAGGGAAAACCCTCATTTTTACACATTTTTAATGTCCACAGAACAGACGGAGTCAGGCTTTTAATGTCTCACTTAAAAGATGCATGCAGATGGTGTTTTTTCATGCATTTGAAAAATGAATTTCTACATTTTGATTATGTTGTCATTAGCAGTAGCCTTACTTGGTAATTAGGAAGCTGGTTCCTAGCATGTGTGAGAGAGAGATATATTGAGAAAAGAGGATTTTATCTCTTTGTTTCCACGGGGATATAATTAAATGCAACCAACATCATCATCAAAACAGTAGAAGAAATTCAAACAATAACAATGCTAACTGGAAATGGCTTATGGTTCAGTCAAAACCAGCTGATCTTCATCAGAAAAGGCCACGTTATTTGCCAGTACTCACTCTGGCCGAAAAAGAAAAGGAAATTCCATGAGAAAAGGATTTTCCCTGTTGTAAATGCAAAGTCTTTCCTAGGTAAGTAACTTTTAAGTAATATCAATTTAGAAGCAAAGCTATACACAAGGGAGTATTCCAAGTGAGTTTTTCTTTCTTTCATAGGTGACTTTTTAAAACAGGGGAGAAAACCCCAAATATCTTGAAACCCACTCTGTGGCATCTGAGGAGAAAGCAAGAGCAAGAATACTGCGAAAATATTTCCTTTCTGGAAAGCAGCTGCTGCTTCAGGAACGGTGCTTTCAAGCGTCGGTGAGGAGCCAGGCCTGTCTCTGCCCACTCTTTCCACCCAAGAACCTTTTTGGTTCTCAGAAAGGAAAAAAGCAAAGCAAAAAAACCGACCTCAGACTGCTAGGCACTCTTGGAAAGTAGGACAATGAGTTTCTCTCCATGACACATTTCTTCCAAACCATGGACTCTGTGTGTGTGGTTTTTGTTATTGTCATTCTCAGCTTTAGGACTACACATGTTTTGTGGTAGGTCAGTGCCTGTATCTTCTACAGCATGTGTTAAATACACAGTTATACTGCTAAATTATTCAGACATACCAAAACATGTCCAGGGCTTTGCCCAGCAAGCTTGATTGAGCCATGGGAGGTCCCAGTTTGGGAGGCTGGAGTGCTACTCTCCTGTTTGTACCTCTGGAGCTCTTAGTGCCTGGAGGATGAGTCTCCAGACAAGATACTGACCATGGCTGTGGAGACTGCTGCTGCTATACACAAGAAATCATCAAAGCATGCAAATCCCTGTCTTCACTACCTCTTCCTGAATTACTGTGGTCCTTTCCGTACGTCGTCATTGCTTTCTAGTTATCTTCCCTTCAATATATGAAAGAGCTGCTGACAAGGATCTCTGTACTTCTTACCTTAACCTTTTTACCTCTCAATTCACCAAATCCCTTCAGTATTTTTTCAATCTTTTTCATCAAATTCAAAAACCTGTCTTCACATTGTCTAGGCTACCTGTAATATGATCCGTATGTCTCTCTTTTAATTTGCTTGAAAATTCTATTTCTTTCTGACTTTCCATTTTCATCTCATCCTTTCACCCTTCTCCTCCCTGCATTTGCTTTTTTCCACTTTTAGTTTCAGATTTTCTTTCTCATCAAAACACATTTTTTTTTTTGTACTGATCAGTGGGACATCATCTCTTCCCCTTAAAGTCTACTCTTTAATTGATCCCTTGTGTAGTTAACTGAGAGTTTTCTAAGCTTCTCCAGTTACAGCCATTTGTGCTGTGGGCTCCTTACAAGTCCCATTCTCTGGAGGAAGAACTGTCGTTTCCTCCATTTCTGGGTTTAATACTGATTTGGCTATGACTTACATAGGGGAGGAGGTCTTTGGCAAGCTGAAGTTCAGCCACAGGGAGAAAAAAGGATTGGGCTCTGCTATGTATAAACAGAACACATTTTTCTTGGGCTACTGGTTGGACCAAGAGCTAAACATTTGAAGGAAATCTAATAATCATGTCCACTCACTAAGACTGTGTGCATCAACCAGATGCACATTGGTTCCTCTGCCAAAAAGCTTCAAGTAATTGTGCTGGAGAAGACCTTTGTTTTAGTTCAAACTTTTAACAACATGGGGTTGGGAAGCAGAAGCCATCTTCTACAAAATTGACTGATTGCTTTCCTTTGCTGAGGAAATCAATGACATCTTAAAAGTAAACTGCGCTGAACATAGGTGTTGCAGCATGAATCTCTTTTTTTCACTTGAGTTGCCACAGCAACAAAAAATTTCCTTTCCCTCACATTAGCTTCCCTAAAATGCACTTCACAAATGGTCTTTGGAAAAAAAAAAAAAAAGCCTTATATCACGCTGACAAATTGTGCTGTTTGCTCTCTTAGCATTTGGTCTTCTGTGGAGTTAGAATTATTAGAGCAAAGCTGCCCGATGCGCTGAGAACACAGCTTTTACAAATTCAATCTTAAGTAAAGGGATGGAAATGAAAAGCTGAAGCTGAATTAGTTACTGCCTGCAGACAGGCTGCGAACCCAGCAAAATGTCTGAATAGTGTGGCAGCACGCCATAGGGTTCGGTGTGACTGTGGGTTAGACATTCTGCCTCTTCCCAGCATCCAGAAGACCAGCAATGGCCTATTGGATATATTATTGGGAGATATGCAGTGGCTTTAGGAAGGGTTTCTTTCATGCTTTCCTATTGCACCTTTGCAAGAGTGGTAGCAGTTCCAGTAAGCTTTGAATTAAGTTTCAAGTGTATATACATTATCCTATGAGAAAAAAAAAAAATTAAAATATCCGTGTGAAAACGAATTTGTCTTGGTCATCCTTTGCTGAAGGGGTTATTAGGCTTAGAGTGACTGTTAAAATAATTTTTGTTTGTAAGTTTTCAGAGCAGATTTATAAGAGAAATAGTCCCAAGTTGCTGAAAAAAAAAATCCTTATCTGTCAATAGCGTCACATTTACCAACACACTCTTTCTAGTGCCCCTTGTCATGGGCTGCATCTCGAGAGGTGACAATAATTCTCTGCCCTGCTAACTGGTGTTGCAGATGTTGCAGTGATGGCTGCATTCTTGCAGCTCAAGAGTTTAACAGCAGTCACAAGTGCTTGTGTACCTTGACAGGGCAATGACTTTTAAGTATTTAAATGGACTGTGCTGACTGTTGGGCCTCAGCAAACTTTTCTGCACACTCCTTTTTTTGAGAAACTGTTTTGGTAGGGACCCCATTCACTTTTTATGAGGTTGTTTGGGAATGTCAGTGTGAAGATGCGGAAAGGCGAGTGGCCAAGAGAAGGGTTTGTGACAGTAACCATCTTCATGGGTGAGAAGCTTGTGACAACTTGTGGTCCTGTCTGGTTTTGAACCACAGAAGTTGTAAGCAAAGACTAACTTAGCCTTGAAAAGGTAGATCCGCTGACTTGCAGCAAAAACAAAAACCACAAAACAAACCTTATCACCTATATAGGAAACTTGGCGAATAAAATTGACTTTCCCCACTACCACTGTCATTTCTGCTTATGTTCTTACCATGCTGTACATGAATATTCCTACTAGCAGTAGTAAGGACAAGGGAGAAAAGGCTGATTTTGTCCTCTCTGGTGATAAATAGAACACTTAATAGATGACAAATTAGAGAATATAGAATCTCTAGAGACCTAATCAAATGTGAATACAGTCAGCCCCCAGTGAGCATGGGATAAAATGCCAGCTGGTATGTGGCCTTTCTGTTCCAGCTGGTATTTTATCCTTTGTAATGGATTGCGATCGGTTTTAATGCAGCTAATACTTGCATATAAATAAATAAAAATAACCTCCCAGCAATGCCAAACTAGAGGTTTTAGTGTGTGATAAATACTGTTCCTTGTGGAAAAGTACTATGATGTTGAGTAGAAGTAGAGGAGCATTTAGCTATCCTAAAGAACTGAAAAGAGAGTTACAGCAGTGATCTTGCATCTGAATTTCTGTGACAACTTTGTGTCTGGGCCATAACAAGAAAATTTTGTTGGAATTCAGCATGAAAGCAAGATTCTATACTTGGGATAGAAAAATTCTATTAAGCAACTATTTTCTGTCTTTTTTCTCAAGGGAAATGAATTTCAAGAGACTTATAATTTTCATATAGTCTTACTATGTCATTTGGTCTAAGATAAGTTAGAGAAAAATTGGTGTAATGTTGGATCATATGTCTGTGTGGTAAAAAATTCCTAAGCGCATGCACACACACTTGCGAATATGCATGCTCAATCTTTGGGAATAACACTGGCCTAACGTTGCTTTTCTCTTGGGATTTTATTGTAATTTATGAAAATGAATGATGTTACATGTGTAACAGCTGTAAAGGAATAAAAACTATCATTTATTGTGAAAGCAGATAAACAGTCCTGTAGCAATAAAAACCTGTGTTGTGCCAGTTTCAAGCACAATAGAAATGAAGAAAGCTTTTAAAAATCTGTTTGAAAAAGCTGGTGTCAGCCCCTAGCGAGACATGTTCCTAGTTCCTTTCATCACTGACTGACTTATAGTTAGCTTCTCTAAGAAGTGTTAGATTTTCAATGAAATCTTTCCAGCTTTTCTTTTTTAGACCATAGCAAATTATTTCAGAACAGCTTCTTTACATGTAACTCTACGGTTATCTGCTCTGTTCTAAAAATATTGTAAAACTGAGGTACTCATTTTGCATTCCCTGAAACCATCTCTAAGCTACACAGAACCTCACAGAAGTTAATAGGTTTGACCTAGAATTTCAGGAGCCACAAGTGGAAAATGAATATCATTAGAAAGTCTTGAAAAACACATATCTCATTTCAGAAAGTTGAAAACATTTTTATTGTTTTGGAGCTGGCTAGAAAGGGAAATAACCATGAAAGTATTCTAGTGATTTTGGGACCTTTTTCCTTCTTCTATGCTTTAAACATTTATTCTTTCAATAAGAAATAAATTCCAAATACACTTACAAAAACATTTTACATATGACTATTAGTTCAAATAGACCCCTTACTGACAAACCTCCTTCTTCCATCTGAAGATGGGGTCCCTTATTGCTTACTTCTTAAATGCTAATAATGTGATTTGCAATGCTTACCAAATGGATGCAGGGTGAAATCCTGGGCTTTTTGAGTCAATATAAAAAAATCTCACTGACGTATCTAGGTGGCATAGACAGAAAAGCTAATATAAATGGCAAAACAAGTTCTTACAGAAGACCAAATCAAATGAAATGTTTTTATATCTAATGAAAGTACACAAAGAGGATCACCTGGTGCTTTGACAGACATTAATTAGTTATTTTTCACAAGCTGCATTAGGGGCCATTGGATCCAATTCTTCTGGCCAACACCACAAAATACACACTTCTCACAGATGCCATCTTCAAGGAGGCGATTAATAAAGATTAATAAATTGAACTCAAACAGAGAATGCTAGATAAAACACTAATGCAGCTATTAAATGATGGTCTCAAAATATCAATATTTTTTAACATTCTAGGGAAGTAATTTCTGACATTCCTTCAGGTGTGATGTCCGTAGGGCAAATACATTAACTTCTGATAGTGCAACATTTTAAGTGTGCAGCTTGACATTCTAAAGTGACTCTTGGCAGAACCTTGGAGGGGAAGCTAAAAATAGAAATGCTTTAGGTTGTCTAAATAGTCCATAGCTTATTACAATACTCTTTAAAACCATATAAAAGTGATGCAATGTTATGCTACTGGACATAGTTTCTTGTCTGATGCCATCTTAAAATTTCTCAGGGGAAAAAGGAGGCTGAGTGAGATGGCGAGGCAGAGTACCATGTGTTTTTACAACAGGGCATCCATTATACATGAGTAAAATAGCAGCCGCTCAGCTGCAATCATGGTAGGCATGACTGCTTCTCTTATAAAGTCGTATTTCATTTATTCATTTCATCTTTCATTCCTAGACCCTGCGCCTCCATGCATTTCTCTGCAAGTATAACTATGCACCTGAATAGTTACGGTGACTTCAGTAGGGATTACTCACATGAAGAAATTTAAGCATGAGAACTGGAGTGTTTACAGGACTGAGGCCAAAATCTGTAGATAGCTGAGCTGGGAAAATTGGCAATAGTATAGTAATGTAAACATTCAAATGCAGAAACAGAAATGCAGACTATAGCATTCCTTTCTATATCCTTTTGGCAATTCCTGACTTCCTTTGCCTTTTTAATGCTACAAGCTGAATGCTGGATGAAAGTTTTGGTCTTGATTCATGGACAGAGAAATACTTCCATTGCTTGCAATGACACTTTGATGAGTTCTGGTCTCTAGCTAAATTGTGTATTGATTGAAAAATATGCTTTTTCTATGGAAGTAAATTTGGTTAGTACATTTATTGGAAGTATGAAGGGTAGCTTGTTGTTTTGAGTTCCTTTTCTCACCACCAGTTGAAAAATACATTAAAAAGCATACAAGAAGCCTGGCAAATCACAGAGAACAGCTCACCTGACAAACAGCTAATCATAGACTGGAAGCTATGGGCCACTGCATTCACTTTCCCTTCTCCATGTTAATTCACATTAACTAATAATAATGATAATAATAATAATAATAGTAATAATAATAATAATAAAAGTTAATCCTAGCTTAACAAGATTGTACTTACCCTAAGTTATAGGGTAACTGTTCATTAAGAGAGGTGTGCAATATTTTGTTTGTTTGTTTGTTTGTTTGTTTGTTTGTTTTTTAAATCCTGAAACTTCCAGTGCTGTTAAGCAAACTACAGATGCTCAGGGAGCAGCATTTGGAGAGCTGGAATTTGCTTCATTGTACTATGGTTATTTTTCTGCCTTATTGGAAGAGTGGGAACCTTTGAAAACACTGGAGTTTTACATTGTTTCAGTCACATTAATTGCTGGAACATGCGTTTGGTTTCAGATCAATTGCTGTAAGGAGTAAATGTCACAGGAAAATTGATATACATGACAATTTATTTCCTTAAACATCTGTAAAATACTACACGCTTTGCAGATTGAGATGTAACATTTGGCTCACATTAGGACTGGAAAGCCAAGGTGTAACAAGCATTGGTTCAGTTGTTCAATAATAATTTTTTCCATGCAATGAATCCTCCCTGTCTTTCATTAACTGCCAATCAGGCCCTCCAGCTGCTGTGTGCCAAAATATATTCTTGGTTATTAACATTAAAGCTACTGTTAATACTCAAACTGAGACATGCTGGAAAATACCCGGTCCCAGAAAAATACATTTTTGCTTCTTCATGCTGGAAAAACTATCTGAGAAAGTACACTCATGTTTCAAAGGTATGTGAAGTACTATGAGAATGATCAGACTAAAGCTCAATAACCACAAGGCTGCTATGCACTGTGTAGAGCAATATGAAGTGTTTGTACTCATCCTATAGAAACAGCTGAGAGTTTGGCACATTATGTATATCTCTGAATCTGTTCAGTACTCCAACAGAGGTGCTTATTGAACATAATTTGGTAGGACTTAGTGCTAAAGAAAAGTTTGTTATCTCTTTGTTTTTCAATAAGATTCAAGTAGTTTTAACTTTCACAAACTGCTTCCCGTATTGGTGAAGAGGATTCTGGATTCGAAGAACAAGCAGCAGATCATGTAAGAAGACATGTCTATCATCTCCTCTGTCTTGTGTTTGCTGCTGACATTTCTCTCTCCCCTGTATCAGACATATACGTTAGCATCAGTGTGTAGGAAACTAGACATGGAGCAGTGGTCTGGAGCTCCTGAGATGTTTGACCTGCAGCATCCCTTGGAAGGGAATGCCAGAAGCATAAAGCGATGAGACTGCAGAGATGTGTGGGTAGTTTCTGGTATCTGTGCTGTGCTGAAGTGCCTACATTTCCTACTCTTTGACTTGCCATGAAAACAAGCTGTGCAAGGCTGCTGAAGCTAGGACAGTGCTTCTTCTGTCTGAGAGGCTGGAAGGCTTTAGACTATGGAAGAGCCCAGATTCACAGTGAAGCGAAGGAAACGTCACCGTAAGTAAAGCTTGGGGCAGCCATGCAAGGTGAAAGTAAGGTTGAGCTAACCTTTTCTTCTGGTCAGTTCTGTTTCTCTGAAGTATAATAATTAAAATTGACATTCCTGTGACTCTGTGGGAGAGAACACTGATAAATGTATTGGAGCACAAAGTTCTGTTTTACCGTTGTATTGCATTAACCAACTCCATTTTTTGAAACACAGAAAGAGGGATGCAATTACCTTGGGTGTCAAAAATAAGTTAGTGGTGATATTTGTAGGTGTTTTTGTTAAGAATGTATCTGACAGTTCTGTTATCTGTTGTGAATACTGATTTATGAAGAGGAGGGGCAGAGAGGGAGAAACTTACATTTGGGTGTCCCTTATAAATCTTAAACACGGTCCTCTTCATGCTGATTTTCCTGTTTCACAAACTGCCTCATTCATCAGAGCTCTGTGGTGACAGTAGGAAGGGAAAATCATTTAACAAACACAAGAGAGTTCAGAATCAATGACAGCACAGAAGAAGAAAATGATTGCTGACTGCTTTTATGTCTGAAGTTTCTAGTTTCCTTTGACTTAGGGAAAGGTGGATGCAAATCCCATGATTTGAATGTTGCACGCTGTTTCATGGAGCTTCTGCACACCCTCTGCTTTGTTTGTGTTAGACCTTTGAAAAATGGGAAGGATGGGGACACACCACATTTTTGAAAGGCTTGGAAAGTTTTAATATCTACCTTCACAGGCTTTCTGTATATGAGCTATTTCTACAACGTGGCTCTCTAGGGAGTGCAGAGCATAAATAGCACTGCCTTGAGCATCAGTAGTCATTTTAAATGCCAAGACCAAAGTTCAGCTTCTCAAGGTCTTCACTGAGCAGCTGATTGCATCATTAAAATGCTCAGTGGGAAGCAGGGACCTGTATTTCCTTCCACACCATAGATGTAACTGATTGAGAAGACAGTTATGCCAAGATTGCCAAAATGTTTTTAATTTGGAATATAAGTTTTAGGAAGTAAATGAGAAAATTATTAGAAATTACTGGTTTCTGAAATGTGAAACTTCAGTAGAGGTAAGGGATGGGATTCATGCTGTTAGGTATTGAATATCTGCAATATAGATGTCATCATCTGAGCTAATCTCTCCTGTATATCTTTCAAGTCAGCTGAGAGAAAGAGGCTTTCTTAGGACTCAGCATCTATGTTAGCATGAGGTGAGTTGAACTGTCGAAGTATCTGCTTTTCTTCATCGGTCACTGAAAGAGCTTAGGTTAACCTGTTCAGTCAATGCTATTGATATCTTTTTTTGCCAAATGAATACCATCTGAGGTATTAATATTAAAAGTAGTTTTACATTTCAAAAGCAAAAAGTGATAAAATCATAACAAAGAACTGCCTTATCAAACAAGACTAAATTCTATTCAGCAAGCATGAACAAGCAATACAGACACTTTTAAGTATGAGCAAATATTGCAAGCAAGGATAAATCAAGCAGTTTTAAAAATTTTAAATGGATTCACTAAGGAGAAAAGGTGGAGCTGGTTCCGAATGAAATAATTAAGTATTTTTAAAAATGAAAAGTAATTCTTGCTAAGAGGTTCAAAATTATGGGTATTGTTGCCATGATTCAGGAAGAAAAAGGTTTGTGCTCTATGGCAATGTAAGTTTAATTTTAAAAAAGCACTTCCTAGATGAACTCGCAAGCGTGAAACACTAAATCCACACTCAAGGTGAATTAAAAAACTGAGACACTTCCCAGGAGTGGAAAAACCTCACATATTTTTTAGCTACAAGTAGAAAACTTGGAGATTTTAAAACAAAAAGCAGTAAGAAAATCTCGAAGGAATCTTCATAGAGCCTAGTTTAGCTTTACCAAATAAGTCATAGCAGAAGAGGTGACTCACTTGCTCGTTTTCCCTTTATATCTCATTTTTTTTTCGTGACTTGCCATGTCTCACAGGTTATTGGGCTGTCTATACCCATGGGTGTCGTTCACAAGGGCGGCAGCTGTACAGCAGGGCCTGAGACAGACCTTGGGGTTGGGAGGCTGCTGGGATGATGGGTGCTCAGGGACATCCATCTGAGCAAATCACTGCTGGGTGTAGCATGGCACCAGATAAATCTTGTCATGTTTTGACACTTACTCAGGAGGAGAATACGTAGGTGTCCCTAAATCACCCCTTGTGGTGGAATTCACACACGTTCACCAGATGGTGAAGAGGGAAACAGCCATTGCCTTTATACACATTAAGTCTGCTTTCTGGAGCTCTTTGTGTCAGGGACTCACTTGTTATGCTCCTGTCTTCAGAATTTATGGAGGGCTGCAATTATCAGGTTATCGAGCACTTCCCAGCCTTTGGTTGTCATAAAACCTGTCTAGCGGGTGACAAGTGGAGGAATGGTGGGATAAGTGTCTTGCCCATGGTCACAGCAGGTTGTGGTGAGCAAAGCAATTGAGCCCACCTGTCCTGAGCAACATGCACCATTGTAGCCTTGCCCCTGGAACCCAACGTCTCATTCTGTAAGAGCTTTCATAATAAAATATAGAATAATATGGACAATAATACGTTTGGAGTTGTACTATTATTGAAAAAATAATGAACGTGGGGTAAGTGAAGACTGTCATTTCTCTCCCAGCAAGGAAAGGGACTGTTTTAAAATGCAACATTCTTGCGCACAGCCATGTGTGTGTGCAGGTCCTGTGCAAAAGGGGAAAAGATTTTCTCAGTCAGTCCACTTTGCCATTCTACTCTGTGGGAAATACAAAGGCTCACTCATGTGTGTGTTCAGTTTTGTGCCATCTTTAGGGATGAATAAAACCAAAGGTATCCCAGAGGCATCTTATAATGAATAAAGATAATAAATTAATACCAGGAAATCAATGAATATGCAGACAGATGAACACAATATAACTCATGGTTTAGCATCTGAAATGAATATCACATGTACTATTCAGTGAATAGTTGTGGAAAATTTTGAAGTGTGGAAATTTTTGAAGTGTTGCTTGTCTTGGGGACCAGTTGTGAACAGGAAAAAATGGTTAGATTTGTCAGGTATGCTGAACATGACTCCACCATTTATCTACCTCCAGATGTAAAGTGTCCTAGAAGATGTAATGGAAATTTGAAGTTTTAGTTTAATTAAAGGAGTTACAAACTGGAATGTTTGGGAAATCAACAGTGAAGTTGCAAAGGAACAGACAGTGTCAGCTTATAGGTTAATTATCTGGCTTGAATGTGTGCAGTACTTATCCTTTATTAAGAGGCTGGGTCAAAAGTCAGTCCACACCGTAAAGGCTGGACTTCATTCAGATTAACACCAATCTCAAACAATACAGAATATATTTTCCCCAATATATAGCAAGGTGAAAGAGTAAGAGAAAGCTTCATTTTATGTAATGGGAATATGCATCTATGTTTAACGGACCACTCATTATGTTGACAGTCCAGGTGAAAGTGAGCAATCTTAATAAATGGGGTTTGCATAAACCTTAAGGGCCAAATTCTGCAGCCGTTTAGGCTATTTCATATTCATAAAATTCAATAGAGATGCATCAGGGTAACTGAAAGAAGATGTGTCCTTAGGTATTTAAAATAAGTCTATTCATTGAGAACTGAAGATCATTTTTTTTCCTTAATTCCCAAAGTAATAAAGTTTTCTATTATAAAAGCCAGCCTTAATTCTTAGGATGTGCTGCTGAACTTTAACCTATTGGATAGTGTATGTTAGATCGGGGTGTCAAACTCATTTTCAGTGGGGGCCACATCAGCCTGGTGATTGCCTTCAAAGGGCCAAATGTAATTTTAGGACTGTGTAAATATAACTAGTCCTACATTTCTACAGTTAGAAAAAGTTTGATATGCCTGTGTTACATATTTCAATTACTTAAAAATCTATGTATTTAAAGTTAGGATTTTTCATAACTAACATTTGACACGGCATCATTATCAGAAATTAATGTTTATGGCTGAGCTAGCAGCTGACTCAGAAGTTTTATAGTTAGTGTAGATTGCTGCTAATGTGGGAAGTACAAAGCATGGAAGGAATTCCACACAAGAGGTAACTATGATCACCTGAAAGAAAAAAAAATAGACTAAAACACAGAGTAGGTTCATCTCAAAGTGTCAGAAAGATCCTGCAATGCATCCTTAAGAAATGCAGCCCAGATGCTTCTGACCTGTTTGCTTTATCACCCCTGGGCAGAAGATTAAAACTGTAGGTATATACACATACACACATATTGATTTATACACATATGCACACACATGAACACACAAACACACACAGAATTTTGAACATTGCTTGAATGTTGCAACTAATTGTACTGCAAGTGAGTAAAAGCAGTGGGCAGGATGCTTTACAGTGTAACAAATACAACCCAGTGGAAGGAAAGCCACGGTGTCTGTAGGGAATGTTGGCCTTCCTGATCGGGGGCTGTGTTAGGTCTGGTGAAATGCCTGGCATGAAGTTCCAGGTGAGACACTGCAGCGGTCGCAGCTGCCACCTGGACAACAGCCCCAACTGGAGCATCATGGTACCAGTTCCTGGCCTGTGGCCAATGTGCATTTTTTTTTTGAACCTACACACTTTATATTTACCCTGGGGCGGTTTGGGAACAGTCTAAGAGCCATCTCGATGCTACCTGTTATAGGAAACTCCCATAGGCATTTATATTCCGTGACACTTTTCCTGCACCTTTGCTCTTTTGTGGGACCTAGAGAAAAAACTTGCGCTGCATGACAGTCCTATAAACATAAGACAACTGCTCCAACCTGAAGCCATTCAGGTTAGTAGGACTCAATCCTTAGCTTTCACAGAAGTTGGCAGTTTGTGGAATTCGTGTTACATCTGGTCACCTCAAAGCTACAAACTGATTTTGCAACACTCCAAGAGAAGGAATTCCACATTTTCGTGCTTGCATATCCCTAAATCCCATGTCTAGCACAGGAGAAGTCCCTAAAATGTTCCTTAAAAAAAAAAAAAAAAGGAAACATGAACTGTAGTAAAATGTAGTAAAATGCTGTAAAACACTGTGTGTTGTTGTATTAGCAGTAGTGAATATGTTTCTTTGGTCGTTGTGTTCTGTTAGGGTTTTCTTTTGTGTGTATGTGCTTCATAGCAGGCTATAACTACAGTGAGACTGTAACAGAATTACCACGTGAATTGCCTTCTGTTTTTGAACAGCTAGAAACTCTGACAGTGTATTATATGACCCAAAACTGGCTAGACTAGAAGAAACAATCTCATCTAACCCAGCTTCCAGGAGAAAATCATTAGTTGTGTTAAGCTTATGAAGAATGCTTCAGCAACTTCATCAACAAATCCTGAAGTCTTACATGGTGAGCAGCTAGTGAGTATAGCAAGTAAAATAACAAAATAGTGTCACTTCTCTATACAATGACACCTATTCAGGCTGCAAGGCTAATGTGATGCAGTTTCTAATGCTGTCTACCAAAATACCAAAATACCCCAAAAATGTAAATATGAAACTTTTCTCCACAGGATCCTGAAATGAGTGAATAAATTGTTGTACAAGCATAAAGCATAGGCTGCATAGGCTGATACTGGTCTGTTTGGCTAGGGGCTTTCCTTTTTATTTTTTTTTTCTTTTAATTTGAACTGAAAAGGAGAAATGAAGGCAATAAAAAAAGAGGTTTTCAGAGAAATGGTGTCCTTTTCTTTGGGAACCATACCTTAGATTAATGCAAAGATTAGATAGTATTTGATTAATCACCTGAAAATGGTCTTTGCAGTCATAGGAGGAGGGATAAATAGTGGCATAAAATTAAAAATAGCAAGTTTTAAAAAGTATAGTAGTCAAAGATATTAATTGGCTTTGTGTGATCGCTTTTTACAGCTCTTTTCAGCAGTGTATCTGCCGAAGTGCATACTAGCAACAAAGTGTTCAATACTACTTGAACACCCTGCCATCTGATACAAAATCATTACAAATTAATGGAGAAGCTGGACAAAATCTCTGAAGAGAATACTGTCAGTTATATTATTTTGTAATGATACAGATTTATGGAGGGAGCTTCAAGGACTCGCCAACAATAACTAACTCTCCTTCTTCCTCTGCAGCATTACTACACCTATTAGCCCTATTCGTCTATGTAAAAACAAAGGGAGTAAATAACCTTATCTGTCACTTTTTGTAGGCTGGGAAGAAAGCAAAGATAGTGATGGTTTATAATTTTTCTTTGTTTTTAATTGTGTTTTCTTTCCTCCAACACTCATTGATTTAATTTTGTTAAGATCAAAGTGCTTTAACAAAGATGAACCAACCCCAGTAATGGGAGGACCATCCTGCTCCACAGCTGAAGACAGCATGGCCACTCTGACAACATACAGTTATTCTCTGCTTTACAGTTTCCAAATGACACCATTCCCTCTAATCTTATGCTCTGCACTTGTTATGATTCCCTAATATAACTTATACTCACAGGGACCCTTAATAATTTGCCCAAGGTCAGTCAACAAGTCAATTGAAAGGGTGGAAAAATCGGTGCTTTTGATTTCTTCTCCTTCTTTCACCAACTATTGGACTATCATAAAATACAGACCTTTTCAGGCTTTTTGCAGGAAAAGGGGAACATGACAACTTCCTTTTCAAACATCACAAACTGCTTTAAAGTATTGGTTTCTCTAGCAACAGGAAGAGGAGAAAAAAAAAAAAAAAGAAAGCCATCATAAGTTTTTTTCCCACCTACTCATTTTTTTAATGTGGTAAAGCAGATGGCCTGGATAATGTAGGTACTACAGATTCTGATTTATTGACTGTAGACAGAAATATAAATACAGAAGCGTATGCACTCTGCTGCAGTCAGTAACACAGTAAGACTTAATGACTTCAGAGTTCATACTTCTTTTAAGTTCTATGCCTCTGTATTGACAAACGGCATTATTTATTGCTGAGGAAACATTGGTGGCAGAGCTCATGGTGTGTGGAAACCAAAAACTAGCCAGCTAAATAGTTCACATATCCTCTGCCTTCCCTGGCAGCAGAGCTGACTCCATGAAGTCCCAATTTACATCTCGGAGAGTCATACAGTTTATTGACCTGGCCAAATACCTTCTGTTAAGGTGTTGTAAATCGGTCAGTACCACAGACGTATAATGTCAGAGGACTCAACCTTGTGCCTTTGCCAAGAAAGTTTAAAATGGCTTAGTGATCTCTGCTTAGTGGTGATAGGAAGGAGATAATTCTTTCTATGACTGTACTTGGCCCATGGATAAAGCAGAGAAGTACTCCCTGTATTTCTTCTGCTGTCAGAACTTTGAATGCTATGTGGACAGAAAACAAAACTGTTCTCTTTAAGAAAATGCTGAGGACTACATGTCCCTTCTCTGCTGAAACTGCTGACACTGGTAGAGTATAGATGATAGTCTTACCTACTCTACAGTAAGTCAGTGCTTCCAAATTGTAGGAGTAGCCTCAGCACCATGTGCTTAGTTTTGACTCGGTGCATTTGTTACTTTGGAGAACATGTGCAGAAGTCAAATCAAAGCAGTGATGGTATCAGGATCTCGGTTGTTTTCAGGGTTCAGTTTCCATCATTTGTGGTTCATGTATTTGCAAGTAAATAATGCCAACACCACTATCAGGCAATTTTTTTTTATAGTAGCGATGCCGACAGTCTTTTTGCAGCGCACCTACTGGGAGACACAGTAGTGGAGAAGAAGAGGACATAATGGAGTGTGAAGCCATTTTTCTGGCTCAGTTTCAGTCAGAGCAGGACAGTTTCCAGGCTTTCCAGACTTCAACTTGGTTACTATGAGAGGACTGTTGGACTTGGTGATCTTTAGGGTGATCTTGCAACCAAAATGATTCTATGATTCTATGATTGTGCTACAGAGACTGAGTGCCTGGTCATGGCTGGTGACAATGGGCACGTTCTTAGGAAGCTGTGTGAATCTCCCACAGATCTGGTGTGTCAGCATTTCAGCATCTCCCATGCCAGGCAGAAGTGTGTGGACACTGTTACCTGCAAGTCATCAGCCAGCAGCTATTTTAGTGTGAACAGATAGGTTATTTGAGCCGTTGAGTCAGATGTCTATTGTCAATCCTTGGTGTCCCTGAAAAGGCTGTGGAAGACTCTGCATGTGTGGAGCTTTCCCCCTTTCTCTTGACCAGGCAGTGCAGTCCATCCCATGCTCATTGGCTCTTCCCAAAAAAGACTACTCAATTCATGAACAGAAATGGATATTTTCTGTTTTGTTCCTATGTGGAATTCACCACTCTGGTAGATTTGCCAACTTCGATGATGGTCAATACCATAGGAACTTGCAGTCTTTTCCTGTCTAATAAAAAATACTGATTTTGTTCCAGAGTGACTGTAAGAACAGCAAGGGAGCTAAAAGATCACAGGATTTAAGAAAAAAAATAAAATAAAAAGAAAGATGTATTCCCCTGACTGATGAAGACTTTCACTGAACAATTGGATTAAAAAGAATGAACTCTAACTAAGGTCAGAGCAGCTGCAGAACAACTGCAGTGGGTGCTTTGGAGAGATTGAAGGGCAGATGGTGAAGTTCTGCAAGAAGGGCAGAGGTTGCTGAACAGTGTCTGACTTGGATCCCAACTGCACAGTATGCACGGCACACCATCTGCCACAGAAATGGAGAAGGCCTCCCGGTGGACTGGAAAATGACTCTTATAGGGTCCTGAGAGCAGCCAGTGATGGGCGAGGTGTTTGCTAAATGTTTGCCAATGTGACTCCAGGGAAGCTTCTGGTCTGTAGACCCTCAAGAGCCAGGCTAGAAAGTATGAGAGAGGTGTAGGTGAACTCAGGAGAGGACGGGAGAAGGTTGCCTTTCATTTCTAGAACCACATTTGCTCCAGAATGGGTGCTAGATAAGAGATGTTTTCTAGTGAGATGACAGGAGATAATCTTAAAATGTTTACTGTGAAATTATGTGCATGGTTTATTTTATGTTTTGTGTAGTTTTCATGCATTTTTTAACAGAAAATATAAAAGAAAATTTAATGAAATATTTCATGTGATCATTTAAACATGCAATGTGTCTCCTCATGGGGTACATTTTACTTTTTAGTCTCAATATAATTTTCCTGATGAATTTTAAGAACAGAGGCAAGGTTTCAACTAGTATTGTTTCTTACTAAAAATATTAAAGCTTTAAAAGTCTTGCAGTCTTTTTTTTTGAAGTTCTGAAGTCTTTCACTTTGTCAAGATTCTCTAGGGTAACTTTTAGAAAATATATTTTCACTGGGTAAAGCTGATAGTTTTAGCAAAAGTTCAAGCTCAGTGGTGTCGTGAACTGCTTTTATTCTTGCCCTTTAGAGTGTTTTATTAAAAATACATGTAATTTTCTGCCTTGAAGCTTGCAACTCTGTGATTTAAAAGAATTTAAGTCTAATTATACTTTAGAAAGCTCAATAGTTATGATAGGTGGACAGCATACCAGCTGGTGCAAGAATGCTCAAAGAGAGGCTGAGAAATCATTTTTTATTTCCAATGGAAGGAGCTAGAGACACAGCAGCACAAACAAAGTTATTTCTCTAAACTCTTGAAGATGTGTTGTCCCAGAAGGGACAGAAGTTTTGGAAGTGTTTGTTTTCCAGCAAAGTTTCTTCAATGCTTATGAATTGCAAAAGTGTTTATTTCTTTGCTTTTTCTTGAATCATTGTTGGTGTCCACCTGATGTCTGGACACAATCAGGGCCTATGCTGCCAAAAAAAAGAGGCTGCAGGATCCAACCTTGTCCCACACTGGACAGGCTGTGTCAGGCTGGTTCCTTCAACTGCGTATTTGCTGTGCAAAAAGAGCAGCAGGAGAGCTCCAAACCAGAGCTCAGAAGGAAGCTAAAGGTTTGGGACTTTTACACTCCCCAGTCTCCACGTGGTCCTCTCTCTGCTGTAATTTCAAACTGCAATTCCTAAGTGTCCAGAGAAGCCATAAAGATGACAAATGTTTTTCTCTGTGCCTCATGTGCTTCTTGTCACCATGGTGTCGTGTCCCTCAGTGCGCTGCAGTGATGTCTTGCCAAGGGTTATTGGTTTGAATGGTGTGACAATATTCTCTGAGTCCCACAAGATGTGCTGGGTTCATGCTCTCCACTCCCCTTGTCTTTCATTGCTGGGTGGATACAGAGCGTGGGTAGCCTCGTAGCTTTGTGCTGAAATGGTAACACCCCTGTAGGGCACTTCTACCTCAGATTCTGTTTCTTTCTTTTCTGCAGACATGCATAAAGTTCACAGCTTTAAAGGCTGACAATATCTTACATTTCTGACTTACTAATATGATGTAACCTATGTATTTCCCAATGGCATTAAGCCAGCTTTTGTGTTCATAGAATGAATTTAAATAGCACGGAAACCCTTTGCTAGTTACTTGAAACACTGACTGCAAAATATGCCATACATGTTAAGGTGGAATGACTTAAAGCCAATTAATATAATTATGTCAAATCTGTAGCGTCCAAAAAAAGGCAAAACCATGAGATTGATAGTAGCCATTCAAGCTGTACCTGGCATTCATCATGCTGAATATTCTTCTCCCATGGTGCAACACAGACATGTTTTCATGATAAGGTTTTCTAGGGTGAACTTGTGTGCAAAGGCTGAGCGAGACATGGGACTGAGATCAAAGGGATGGCTTGCAAGGTGGATTGGGGGGCTGTGATGGTTGCTGGTGGGGAGCTGAGCGTGTTCAAACACACACATGGAAAGTGATTCAGGGTAGAATCCCTCACTGCAGTCAATATTTTTGCTTTATGGAAACAGGCATGAAAGTTAGAAATGATATCTAGTGTACACTCAAAAAATAAATAAAGCTGAATGAATGCCACAAAATGCAGCACCATTTTTTAAAAAATAAACACTGAGACACCAGTGAACAGAAGTCATACAAACAAATCACCATTCCTTACACTCCTCTGCAAACTGCTAGTGCTGCTATCTACAGAGCTGGATGCCCAGGCTGCCCAGAGGCTGGGTATCTAAGGGTGTGTCTGGACTTCCCATCTGTCCTGGTTCAGCCTCGGTTCTTATACTGCCTTCAAGTTTTACTTCTTCCTCTCTGTTGGTAGAGGTCCCGATTTCCTGAACTTCCACCAACTTTGAGGGCTGAATTGATGACTGCTTCTCCTTACTGTTATGGGACTCTGTTCTGGTCAATGCCTTGTAATATTGACATAAGATACAAATATTTCTTGTGATCCTGGGCTTTTCTGGAGAGGGCATCTCAAATATTTTTGTGCATTGCTATTATTAACTGGATTTGTGGTTTCAATATCAAGCAGCTATTCCAGAAGTGATGGCTTTCAAAAATGTCTTTGTGATAACAGTATATCTTCAAGAATCCCTGAACTTTCATTTCTTCTCTCTGTACAAAGAGGTCCTTACCCTGCAGAAGACATCAGTAATGCTCGCTGCAGTTTGCAGATGCTGAGTAACTATGCAGGGGGTGACAGCGGCCCTTTGCAAGCACTTAGACTGGGAACAGTCCTTGGGATGGCACAGCAGTAGCAAAGCAGCGAGTAAGGCTGGGCAGGGGGTCTTCCCCTGTGTGTAAGGCAGGCAGAACACAACAATGTTCTCTACAACTACCTGAATGGAGATTGTAGCATGGAGGGTGTTGGTCTTTTCTCCCAAGTAGCTAGTGATAGGACAAGAGGAAATGACCTCAAGTTGTACCAGGGGAGGTTCAGATTGAATATCAGGAAAAAACTCTTCCCGGAAAGGGTTGTCAGGCATTGGAACAGGCTGCCCAGGGAAGTGGTGGAGTCACCATCTCTGGAGGCTTTTAAAAGACATGTAGATGAAGTTCTTAGAAACATGGTTTCATGCCAGTGTTGGGTTATGGTTGGACTCGATGATCCTGAGGGAGTCTTCCAAAGGAAACGATTCGATTCGATTCGATTCTATTCTATTCTATTCTATTCTATTCTATTCTATTCTATTCTATTCTATTCTATTCTATTCTATTCTATTCTATTCTATTCTATTCTATTCTATTCTATTCTGTTCTGTTCTGTTCTGTTCTGTTCTACTCTACTCAACTCTACTCTACTCCTATTCTATTCTATTCTATTCTATTCTATTCTATTCTATTCTATTCTATTCTATTCTATTCTATTCTATTCTATTCTATTCTATTCTATTCTAAATTCTAATCATGTATACAATGGAGAAATGTTATCTCCCTGCTATCCATGGAGAAATTTCTAAAACCACACTAGAAATGGTATAATGTGACATCCTGAAACTCAGAAAAACGTTTGCTTGGTCTCTGAATGTCATTGCTTCTACACACAGGTTATTTCAGGACAAGAAATATTCTGGGCCTGATTTTTAATATGTAAGAAAAAAATAGTCATAGAGTTTGCATATATATACAGAGTCATTATGATACACACTAAATGCAGCAATAATTTATTTTCTGTTGAGGAAAACCAAATGGACCTAAACTTTCAAGCATAAATCCAAAAATAAAGTGTATGCTAAATGATTTAAAAAAGGGTAAAAACCATCTACTGCATGATGGCAGGAAAAAGCTACATTGTAATATTTTCCTTCTATTAACTTCTGCTGCAAATAAATCTGTTGAAATGTATGTGAAATGGTTATGTCAGACATTCTAGGAAAACAAACATAAAATTCCATGAATATAAGTCATCTCCCAAGAGAAAGAAATCAACTTATCTTGCAAGTAACACGTGTAAATCCAATACACCTGTATGAATGAAAAAGGTTTATTATGTAAAGTTACAAGAATAATGCTGGCTAATTGGGTTTTGAAGAGCTTTTTAAGTCAGAAAAAGGAGGAAACCTTTTTAAGACATCTATTTGAAAACAAATTGTTTTTATAAGATCTAACTTATATTAGCAGCAACTGCATCTATCATTTGCCTTTTTTTTTTTTTTTTTTTTTTTTAAAGTATATATTTAATGTTTTCTCTTCCCTGCTGCAGCATGAAATACACACAAACACGACCTGGGGAACTGTCTGACTAATTATTTGGTGAAAGCAGAAAAGTACATTATGGGTAGAATATTGTCAAATGAACAGGGTGAGGAGCTTTAAAGATGGGACTATATTTATATAAATTACATTATATTTGGTTTTCTTTATGAACTGTACAAAGTACAATATGTTCAGACAGAATGTCACTCTACAGCAGACAATAGCCTTTTAATAATTCAGTCTCTATCAGAAGAACTCAAAATCAAACCTGACCCTATTTCTCAGATTAGAGATGTATCTCTTGGACTCTCTACATGCTTGTTAGCTAGTCACCCCTTTCTGCTTTCTGAAAAAAAGGTCGTTATTGAAAAGGATGGGAGGAAGTATATAATGGGAAATGTTAGAAATATATTGCTTATTACAGTTGAGACATAATTTTTTCCTTCCCGATGAAATAAGGCTTATGTAATTTTGTCTATAACTTTGAAACCCATTAGATAATTTCAGTTGCATCTGAAACAGGAACAAGAGGTTCCTGCTGATTTTATGAATATAAAGAAATCTGCAGTGCAGTAGGGGGAAAGGAACACATTTCAATGAGGAAAGGCATCAGTTTGTGTTCACAAATAGTGCTTTCTGTCTGCTGTGCCAGCTGCCTAACAACATGCTGGTGCTGCCTGGCCAGTGAGTATGTGTGGGTCATGATGCAGGATGTGGTGTGGGCTGCCTTGCATTCAGCCAGGGAAAAACAGAGAGAGAGAGGAATGGGGTGGGGCAGTTAAGAGAGCACTGGAGGAAAACATGTTGGGACTCAGAGCAGTGCACACCTGTATTACTCAATTTGCTTTTACTGCAAATTGCGCTTTAGGATGATGCTGTCATATCTCCAGCATTTTTTCTGCCACTGGGAGCGCATACGGTGAGATTCATTGTACTACCCATCTGAAGTTTAGTCTTCTGATCAAGTTATTTGTATCCTTTTATTTCAATGAAGATGGATAAGGACTGGACTTCCATGGAGTCATTCATAATGTCTACCCAAGGGTGAAATGAATTGCCTTCTGAAGAAGCCATTCTCCATCTTGATGATAGAGGACATCTGAATGACTGGTTTAAGTTCGGTGCTTTTGGACTTTAGCTAACATGATTGTGATGTCAACTATTTGAGCTATCAACGAGCATCTTGTTTCACTCAATATGTCTGGAAACAGAAGCTCCTTACACTTGAAAGAAGGCAACCAAAGGACCTTGACTTTCTGCAATCTTTTCTTAGAGAAACAAAAAGTCTCCTAGATGTCTAGTGAATAATTACAAGGAAACATAATGATGACAGATCATCACATTTCATTTCTATACTGGTTATACTGCCAGAAATTGCAATGTGAGAGAGTAGTTAAATTAGGACATTATATGATTGGCTAGAAATTAAACAGCCAACCTTGTAAACAAAAGGAGGATTCTCTCCAGATATTTTTCTGTTTACCATAAGAGAGGCTGAATAGACAGATGATAAAAGTTGCTGTTAATACAAAAATATCAGCACAGACGCAAAATACTAGGGCTAGTCAAATATGATGGTGATTCAGAGGGTAAGAGAAGGATAATAACACACAATGGAGTTCATGTATACGCTACTGATCCATGAAATGACAGATAAAATTTAACGTTTGTAAGTGTTAAAGAAAAGCATGTAGGAAAATAACTGAGCAAACTCACTAATAGGCCCTGCCTGTACCTGAATTGGAGGAGTCCTAGAAGAAGGACTTCTAGGCTTGTGAAAAAGCAACTGCAAGGAGAGTAGGACAGGGCAGGAAGAGGGTAAATAGGCAATAATAACAACTCACTTTTTCTCACAGGAGGAGAAATAAGATTTCACTTAAGACAGAATTGAAGGAAACGCCTTTTTTTGCTGAGTAAATCTAATGAAAACATGCAACTCGTACACGGGATCTGTGAAGGCCCAAATCGTGGAAGGGTTACAGCAGTTATTTAATATAACATGCTCGACAGTGTCCCTTGAACACTGAGGGGCTGCATTCTGACTGTCCTGGCCTTTCTTGTGTGGTGCAGAATTTTCCCAGTTGGTCAGTGGTGGTCACTACCAGAGACAGGCCACCAGACCAGGTAATGCTCTGGGTTGATCCACTGCAGCCATTCTCATTATCTGTGCATTGATGCAGCTGGAGGTATCATACAGGGATGACATCAACTACCCAGAACCATTCCAAGCAATTCTGCTGCAACTCACCAGATGCGTGTCATCACTCTTCAGCATTTATTATTATAACCCATGTCAGATTTTCCAGTCTCAGTATCCAAGTTACTGAAGGTGAATGCAGTACCGCCTGGGGAAGCAAATAAACAAACCTGAACGTCTGAAAATCTGTAGGATAAATAGATTCAGGAATGCTTTAGCTTTCACCTCTGCAAGCCAAGAAACTGATTTTTATGGAAAATAAACTTAGTAGCAGAGTGGGTGTTTATATAAGCTGCAGGAACCTCTGTGAATGGGAATGTATCTATGCAAACGTTAGAAGTGACAGATAATGTAAAAATCTATTTTGCCTTTTAAATTTTCAGTTATTTAATCAATAGTTATTTTCCTCTTTTTGTATTTGGTACTGAATTGTTAGATTCACTTCCCAGTACAAAATTATAATAGCAGGCCTTATGATCTATATGACATTGTCTAAATAGTAAGAATATTTTCTTACACCTAGTAATCACATCTTGTTCCTATGTGCCTGTTATTAGACACCGTACTGCTATTGTTGCATTTTAAGATTTCTAAGCATGGTACAGTTTCTAATTTCTTTCCAATTTTATGTATTGTAGACAGAGTGAAATAACATGAAAGGGATGAAAGATTGATAAAGCACATAAATGAGATTGACTGTGTGCTATATATTCTTTCACTTTCATGACTTTTTCAAAAAAGTGCCTAGTTCCCTCAGTCAGAGACTACATAAAAAACTACACTCTGCTTTTGGTAGCCTTGGGGTAGGTAAGGCTATTGAGGCCATCATAGACCTGAAGATGCCTAGATTACATGCTGGAGATTCCTGTTTAAGAGTTACAGGTGCCTGTTCCTTCGTGTGAGAATAAAAATACATTGCAGATGATCACGTTATTTCTTCCCTTACTGGGTGTTGTCCAGGTACCCAAGTGTGGTATGGCTAATGGGACTCTTAACATCTGCGACCAGTCTAATGCACATACTTTCACAAGTTCTTCACAACCTCTCAATAGGCTGTTTTTGTAGGTATATTTAATTGCAAGAAGAATACAACTGAATACATTGTATGTGTATTCACAATGACAAGATGATGTGCATTTACAGAGCACCTGCAACAATGCAAATTTGGCTCCAATAATTATACCGGCACCCATGAAGGAGAAGTTCTAATAACAGTATAGAGTTTTCCATCCTGTTTTTGAAGAAAAATAGACATCAGGATGACATAAATCTTGGAAAGTCTCAGGAGATATTTTTTGAATATGTTGTCCAAGCAACAGTGACAGTGTAGCAGTAAATATACTGCTGTGTAATGGGGATTTCTGCCTGAAATCACTACAAATTTTCACAAATTACAGGTAAGAACTTGTTTTTCTTGCTGTTGCTGAAATATGCGAGTTGCTCTACTGAGGAGAGTGTTACTTTACTCATCTACACTAGTGAGGTTTAGAATAATTTCTGTATCATTTAGTTCTTCACAGCTCCATGAGCAGCAGTTGTTTGCACTGATATATCTTTTTCTTATAGACATGGTAAAAGTTCAATAACCCAGTCCCTGAATTGAAGCACCTTTACCTTTTGTTACAAAATTTTAAAATGTGCTGAGTAACTTTGCCTGAATTGGGACTATGAACACACGATATATCTGAAACTCTTTAGACTCTCTGAAGTGAACCATACACACTCAGATGCCAGCCTCTGTCTCCCTGTATGCCTAAGACTTTCAGGAGAACTATTTCCTTATAGGCATTTGTGCAGTGTCTGAGATGCCGAGGCTATACTCTGAGATGGGGTCTCTTAGCATAGTGGTAATGTACATATTTGCAGATAAATGTTTGCAAGGAGTGCTACAGCCTAGCTGGATTCTGTTCCCAACCTTTTATATTTTCTTCTGTCACCTAGCAGCAAGACAACAACATGGGAATCATTGTTTTTTAAAAAGTAGACTGCTCAAGCCATATTTCAGCTGGGAAGTCTACCTCATTTTTTGAGATACTTGGATGTTTTTGAAAATCGTCAGTGCCTGTTCTGTGATGAGCTGTAACCTGACCAAAGTATCTCATAAAACTGTAATATTATTCTTTAATGATACTCGCAAACTTCAATGCCTCTCTTCCTTGTACTTTAAATTTCTACCATTTTTATTTTATTTCGAATTTCTAATAAAACAGCCCATTAGTAATAATGGTCCCTTGAAGCATTCAGCCTCAGATTTCACCTAGCTACAGTCTGGTATTGTTAGAGATTTTGAGTGCTGCTGAGTAACAGTGCAAAGTGCATTTTTCAGCATCAAATGTCTAAGAACATCTGATAGGGTTCAAAAAAGAGGTAATAGGGATGAGTGAAATTGTTTTAATTCCATTACTCTTAGAGGCAGAATCAATACAAATATCTTTTTTTGCTGAAATCAGGTAGACCGTGTGACCCTTCCACATCCAAATATTTACTGTGATTTTGACTCTTTTATTTTGTCTGTTTGTGCAATTGTAGGAGTGAGTTTGTCACTTGTAAGTGGGAATATTAAGCCATGAAAGTATCAGACTTGCCAAAAAAAAAAAAAAGGCATTTATACTTCTGCAGACTTCAAATACAGATCCGGTTAGGCTGATTTTAAAGTTTGCAGCCTAGTCTAAAATACTCTGAGGAACTTGGAAAGTTTGGAAGTCTGTTATGAGCAAGAAAGAGAAAAGGCATTAAAAAAAATCAGCTAACAATTTCATTGCAGAGATCAGGGAGGAAATCTTAGCCTTAGTAAAGCTAGTGACTTCTGTGGGGTCAGGATTTCAGCCCTTTTTACTCCCCATGGGAAATGTGCTCTGGGTCAGTTTTCCGGGGCTGTTCCCAGGCTCTCACCTTTGGACAGCTGGAGCAGCCTGAGCCCGTGCTCTGAGCTGGTTTCAGGCAAGTGCACTGATCTCACAAGGGAACAAAACCCCCCATGAACAGTCTGTTGAAGGAAACCATTTAATATTTTTATATATAAGCACAGAATGCAGTGTACTTTTTTTAAAAAAAAAAAAAATTCCCCCCGTTTTTTTTTTTCTTTTTATAGATTAAAGGAAAATGCTCTCAAACTCCTCTCTCAAAGGATGTTAATCTACAGCTCTTCAGATCAACTGTCACCTCTCAGCTGTATATGCCATGTCATACTTCTGACAACAGTCATATCAACATTGCAAGATATTGGTGTGACACGCGGTAGAGCAATGTGTCAACAGGGGAGTCTGGGCAAGTGTCTGGAGGAATATTTCATACTTTAAAGAGGTGAAAAAAAAAAAAAAAAGAGAAGGAGGTAGAATAAACCTATTTACATCCAGATAGCTGGCTTTTTAAATAAAGGTCTTCATCTGGGTAGGTGAATTCAGCTTAGCTGAGTATTTTTGTCTGTGATGTAAGAAATAAACATCATCTTTAGGATAAAAGCCTGTTTGGATAGAGACTTGAAGGATGAGGCAGGCTTGGGTAGGTAGTGTGTGGGATGAGCCACGCATGGAAGCACTGACTCCTCCTGCCCCATCACTGCCATTTAATTCAAATCCTGATGGCAGGACCACAATTAGCGCTGGATGAGGGGAAAGGAACAGCCTGAGCCCTCATGGCTGATCTAACCCTCATTTGAAAATCAATCATCTAAACGCACAGCATTTTTTTTAGTTCTACAGATCAACTCCAAATTTGAGCTCTCTAATAAATTCTGATTAACTTATTCAAAGATCATTGTTAACAATGTATCTAGCTTTGTTGATACGGCTAGCAGGAGACAAACTATTTAGATTAATGAGACGAATGAAATAGGTGGATGCTCATTCAGGTGCACATTGTCTGGCTCTGGTCCCTTCTGCTCCTTGTTTTTCCAACTTTTCACTCAAATTATGATGATACTAGTGATACTGATTTTATAATATAAATGAGTTCATGCTAGCGTCCCTTGGATATATGGCACATCTTTTTTTGTTGTTGCTGTTTTGGTTTTTGTGTGTGTGTGTGTATGTGTTTTTGTTTATTTGTTTGTAAGGTTTTAGTGTTAATTTTGTTTTAACATCATCACAGTCCCAGTGTATTTTTCATCCCTTTCTAGCAATTGTCTGTTTATCTCCCTATTCAGATTGCTTCCCATGCATCAGTGTCAAACTCACTTAAAGAGCTGCACATGCAGCGTAACAGCAGATTACTGATTGCAGTGTCCTTTGTGAAAACAGCAGATCCCTGTGACCCCAGTGACCTCCCTCTGCAACCTTATGATTTAGTTAGTCTTTGACCTTTCCATATTTCTCTCCCTCCCCACAAAAAGCAAAACTGCCACTGATACTGCTAATGGTTCTCTAAAATTTGTATTTCTCACAGGGTTAACTTGCAATTGCTTGGTATTTTCACCTATCCCTTAATTATATTTATACAACCAGTAGGTAAATTTATAAACCAGATAATACTGAAATGATTCTTACGGCACTATTCGCCATGGAATGTGTAGCTGAAGAATCTCTTCATGTATATATATCTATATAGTGGGGGGAAATGTATTAGTCCCTTTGAAAATTAATGATCACGCACTAATGCTGACATTTCTGTCAATACTCTCGTTTTTGTATGGAAAAGCATGAAAGAAGCAAATCCAATGCAAATGGACATAACTCTTGAGTCTAAGGGAGAAGTACAGATCTACAGGCAGGTCACTGTCAGGCTCAAAGAGTTTGGTTTCATAATTGGCCTGATGGATACATTTGGAAGTTTTTTTTTGAAGGATTACACAAAATCTTAAGGAATGTTATATAATTACCCCCTTTTAGTAACTGCATTACTAAAAAATAACAAAAAAGAGTGATTTTATCAGATTGCTCCTGATAGACAGTGATAGCAACATTACAACTGTACATGAGACATTTTCCACAGGACAAAAAATAATTTAGGCTTCAAAAACTAATGTTTGATGAAATTTTAAGGACTGAAGCCCAGAATTCCAGCCTTCTTTGCCAAGGATCAAAAAGGTATTAGAAATGGATTAAAAACTGTAAAGATAAAACTTTTACTGAGGGATTGTATATTGTCAGACTAGCAGAACCAGAACCACAGAACTAAAGAGTTTCAAGACCATAATGAGAAAACATGCATCGACTTCCTGCTAATATCCATTTCAAAACCAGTGAAGGATAAATGAAATTAAGTTAACTCATGTTGATGAGTCAGATTATGTGACAATGCAAACCAAAATAAAATCTAATTCAGTGGTTCATGTTGTGGCCTGCTGTCACAGCTGGAGGTAGTGATCATCTAAAAGTATCTGACGGGTCTATGCTCAAATGGGGAGAATTGCTTGAGACAATTGCAAAGAGCATGAAAAGGACTGGCAGAACCATGGAGGGAGACCTCATGACATCTTACAAGCAGAAAGACTGTTTATTCTCTAAATGTACACTACGTCGGTGGGAATTTGAAGAGGTCTTCATAAGGTAGATTCTTCACTGTCAGACACTTTGGTTTTGAAATGTCATATTTCTTGTGCTTATCTGTCAAGGACACGTGAGCTTTCAATAAAGCACAGTAACCACTGATCTCGATTCCCAGTGGATCTGATTTGTTTGTTGAAAAGGGTAGAAAAACTCCAAACCAGATGTAGGAAGAGCTTTCCTTTATCGCCTCTGGGAGACAGGCTGAAGCGCATTCACATTTCTTGTAAACTAGTAAATAGACATGTTTTTGACCCGAATAATTAGGTGAATAAATTCATGTAAACACAACTGTTATTTCATTCTCAAATTAATTTCTTTAAGTTATGTTCAGACTTTTTTTTTTTTTTTTTTTTTTTTGTTCGTAAATTGGCATGAAAGGTTTTTGAAACAGAATACAGGGAACTAACAGTCATATTGCTATGAACCTGGTTGTGCTCCTAAGCTATGTAATTGTGTCTGGATTTTGCCCTTTGGGTGTTGGAAACCTCTTTATTTCTTTTGAAAAGATGAAGCATGCACATGGTTTTGTTTTATCTCTGCTAGCCAAATTCAGGAGGTAAATATTCAGAATGGCACATAGATTATTGCTTCCTTCTAGCTGAATTGTGAAGTTAAATTCCCTAGACCGGGAACTGAAAATATCCTCTTAGGTTTTTTCTTTCTACTGCATTGTGAGCATTTTTTATAACTGGAAATTTTCTGTGAGTCAGAGATATCGTACAGTTAATTATTACTCAGAAACATTTCCAGCTTTGATCCCCTTCTTTCTCTTCTTTCTTTCGTACTGACACCAGTCATGAAAGAAGCAAAAAATTGCAGCAGAAGTTTACTGGGGGCAAGACAACCAATAGTCATGGCACCCTTCAAACAATCCATATACATGCCTCAACCTAGTTACTACGTACTGTCTTGTTTTCTATTGTTATTTTAGCAGTCCTTGCACATAAACCGAACTGTTGCCAATCCATTCTATTTAGCCAACTTTTGTGGTTCAGGATGTAGCATTTTAAAACAATTTGAGTGGACCTCACTTATTGTTTATGACAGAGTGGAAAAAAAACACTAAGAGACAGAGGTGATGTTTCAAGTTGTTTTTTTTTTTTTTTTTTAATTTGACACATGAAACTACCTAGGCAAATTTTTATACTGAAATATGTAAGATAAAACTTAATCATAGTAGATGGCAGTACAGTTTGCATACCCAATATCTCCCATACCCCCCTGTGGCCACCTGCCATTCTTCCTGACTGACAAACTAGACAGTTGATATCAACTACCTTTAGAAACTCATTCATCTATTAATCAGTTTTATTCAATTGTATTTAATAGCAGAAGAGATTACACTAAATGACAGTATACAAACTCACAGGGCTTATTGTAAAACAAACAGTATTAAAATGAAGCAGTTAATGCGCAAAGTTGTTTTCAACCACATGCCTTTCTGAATTTCTTTAAAGGGTTTTTAACAAAATATACTGAGTTCAGTGTTGCTAGTTATAAATAATCTATTTATGCCATATTTAACACTATCCAGAAATTTAAACTAAATGACAGACAGCATTCAGGAATCTTGTAGATTCCAGGGTAAAGGCAGCCACTTTGGGGCAGGCTAAAAGTGCGCTTTTCAAGCTACCTGTAACACACCTCCTCTGCCAAAGCATATAGAATGTCCTGAGTTGGAAGGCACCCACAAGGACCATCAAGTCCAACTCCTGTCCCTCGATATAACAACCTCACAGTTCACACCATGTGTCTGAGGGCATTGTCCAGTCTCTTGTATTGGCATCTGTATCTCTTCTGCAAACATTTGTCCTCCAGGTGAGGGGAATTTGCACATGGGGTTTGAAGCAGGTGGAGGAGGCAGGTGTGAAGGCAGCAAGGGTGGAAGTGGTCAAAGTGGTAAAAGCCTGGCCTTGAACACTTCCAGTGATGGGGCATCCACAGCTTCTCGGTTCCAGTGTCTCAACACCATCATATTCCCTGGGGATCCTGTGACCATCTGTCCTGGGGAACCTCCTAGGCCATAGCTGTAGGACCCGTGGAAACTCAAAATATTCCAATAAAGACTTCTCATAGCTGTTCCTTCCTCCATCTCACCTCTGCCCCAGATATATCATCCTGGGGGTGCTTCTTCCCTCTCCGCTTCACGGGAACCTTGTCAGTGTGCTTCTCCCAGACCTGGTCATGAACAAGAAAGCCTGGGTAGAAAGTACTTAGTCCTTAGAGAATCACCTGGAGGAAGTAATATATTTGCTCATGGAAAATTTACACAAGAATTGACTTTCTACAAACCCTAGTGGAAGTCTAATCATCCCCTTGACAATAAAATTTGTAAATGTAAGAGGAATTTATATATGCAGAGACATAACGACCCTGTCTGAGAGCAAAATCGTGGCCTAACGGAAGACTGTGGAAGCTTTACTATTGATCTCAGTAGAGATAGGATTATACTTGTAATTTTGTCAAGAATCTATCATTAATGTTATTGTTTTTAAATTGTCATTGATATTTAATTACAGCCAGTGTGAGAGCTTTTATTGTGTAATTAAAAAGGATGGAAAAATGTCATTAGGCTGAGAGTTCTAATAAGGCCAAATAGTTATATTCCGCATGTACCCAAGAGGTAAATCCTTCAGGAGAATGATATCTAATAATGTTTAGAAGGTATTATCTTTCGGAAAATCTATCTGCTATGGAAATCTCCAGCAAATCCTTTGAGCACTGTATCCAGAATATTCTTGTTTTTACTGAGCATGAAAGTCTTAGATGTAAAGAATTAAGTCAAAAAAGAATATCTTAAATTCATTGGCATAAATTCATATTTAACATATGATCTGAGAAACCACAAGTATATTTTCAACCTCAAGCATGTTAATTGTCTTAGCAACTTCATGCCTTGCTGAAAGGAAGACTTAGGCAGTTTAAATAACAGCCTGATTTGCAAAAATAATGGACTCTTAGCATGCCATGTTTCATTAGAATGAAAGGTATAAAGAGATGAAATGGAAGTGGGAAAAGAAAATTGGAGGATTTCAGCTCATAAAGTGGAAATATGATAAAAAAGGATTGGAACTGCACTGTTGAAAGGATAAAACACAATTAAAACCAGACATTTAAACAAAGATGTACTTTCGTCCACTATAAATATTTGTACATGTTTGATAACTAAAACCACAAGAGGAAATATAATTAGCAAGGACCATCTGGATGGTATGTCAGCAAGACCAAAGAATTGTTTTTGCTCTTCCCATCTCTTCCCAGATTAAGTTCCAGTCACCTTCTTCTGATCACTCGACCCAACTAATTTCTCTTAATTCTTCAAAACTTTGATCCCATTCTTCCTTGAGGAAGTAGAAAAGGTTTGCTCCAAAGCCTGGTGCCGTCCTTTATGTGGCCTTAACACTTGGTGGTCAATCATGTACAAAATCTTCCTCCTGACATAGCACTTTGAGGCTTTGCCGGCTTTGGGGGCAAGACACAAGGATTAGGCATGTGAGCCAGATCTCAAAATTTGACATTTTATCCTTCTTTCATAGGGATAATGTACATTTTATACAAGTTATTGTCCATCATCATACAGCTAGATACAGAAAAGAATTGCCTTCAGTGGAAGCATTCAGGAGCAGCCTTTTGGAAATCCTGCATGAAGATGTTGGTTTTCTCTGCAGTTAGGGACAGGTACGAGAAGGCACAATAAAAGTTTTTCTTGTAAAAATCTTGTCATGTCATTATTAGCTATCACCTTTTTGAAATCCTCTTATTCCTACACATCAAGGTGTTCTTTCTGACAGCGTGTTTAACTCTAAGAAGCTGTGCATGCAATCTCTTTATGTTGCATTGAAAGTAATTACTGGGCATATAATGAATTCTCCTTTATGTCTCTAAGCAGATGGGTTCCTATTATCAGGGTTTCAGAACAAACTGATTGTGTTAAGGTGTTGTGTCACATCTAATTCCAAGAGTCAAGGAGGAAAATAACCTCATTTATTAATGATCAGGCAAAGTAAGAGAAATTCATTACCTCACACTTATTTTTTGTACCTGATTTTTACTCCACTAGAATGAGGTGAGATTATATTGCTCTGGAAGCAGGTAGGGAAAGGACATGCAATTTAAAATTAGTTTATGGTTGGTTGTCAGTCTTCTTTGGAGCTCATAGAGGCAGCAGTTTGAGAACAGAAAGAATTTCAAACATTTTAAAATCATCACTGATTTATTTACCTAAATTCTGACTATAAAACACATGTTGCCAATGTTTTATATCTGCTGTGGTCCAAATTTATGCCTGGTAAAATTTAACTAATCTCAGTAGAATTGCAATAGCAATGTGTATAACTCAAAGGCTTTTCTTCTGGGAATATTCAGGAAATTCTAACACAGTTTTATGAGTATCAGTTGATAAGTGGCTATACTGATATATATTTATCGACTCATTGAGGTAGTACTCTGCAGAGCTGGCAGGTAGGAGGAAGGCAAGTATGTTTGGCAGAATCCTCGACTCCCTAGAAATGGCACAACTTTAGACAAAGCAATATAAAGATCAATCTAGTTGAACTGATGCAATCTGCTAATGCATGTACATTTAAATTAGCTAAATTGACACAGGCAACATTACAATCGATTTGAATGTGTCTACATTAGGCTTAGCCTTAGTTCAAGATAGATCTGAGTTAAAATAAGATCAATTGTAGTTAAAATGCTGCAGCTATCCAGCGTGGACAAAGCCTGCCCCCACCTTGAAGTTGGCAGAATGCTTGAGGAAGATTGTTTTAACTTATTTTAATTTTTTCTCCTTACTAACTTTATTTGGTTTACTAAAGCACAATGTTGTGGCCATTTGTGTCATATAAGAGATCCTTTAAACACAGAAGCCTAAAGGTAGCATTCAAAAATCTTCATTCAGACTTTTAAATGAATGGTTTGCTTTTCAAATACAATGATCACTCTTTGGGTGACCCCAATGGAACTGTGGGCACTCAGCACTTCTAAAAGACCCAAATAACTTTCAAATCAGATCACTTATTTAAGGGTTTAGCTTTGCATTTAAAAGACTATTCTTTGTTCTGGTTTTAGAAGTTCTGGATGCAGGATTTGTTCCATTTTCTTGTAATTCCTTTACTTATGACTGCTCTTCCATTTTAAAACAATAATTTTAACAACCCCTAAAAAATACTTCTAAATATATTCTCCAAATTTTATTTCTTTTGGCATTTGATACACACGAAAGCTAAACAATACACAGTTTAGCAAGCTGTATATTTTTGTGCACCCATTCTCAACTGCAGTCATCACTTTGCTGACAACCATCTGTGTCAACCTGCTTTTTCCTTCCCGTTTTGCTCAACTGAAATGAAAATAAATTGGCAGAAACAACTTCTGCGGGGAAAGTGAAAAAAAAGTTAATAGAGTGGTGGGGCATGTCTCGGCATCTGCAAGCACATTTTTTTCTATGTTAAGTTTTATTTGTATTCAAAATTAAAATGCTATTTATTTTGAATCAAAGAAGGAAAAGCAAGCACAACTTGTTTGCTTACAAAGCAAGAAGCTGTTGCCAGCCCAAGCAGTCCAGCAGAACACAACGTCTTGACTGTTGAGCAACACAAGGTGAGGACTGTTGAGAGGTGTGGAGGATGCCACGGCCCATCTCCCAGAGCTGGCACTAGACAAGGATTTGGGGTACAAAACCAGCTTAAGAAATGTGTCATTTCCTTTCTGTACAGTCCTCTTTCTCAGACCACATTCTTCTCTGTGTTCCCCAGATTGCTCTTAGCCTACTCTCACCTTCTGCTTAGGGTTCTCTTGTAAGGTTATTTATCTGTGAAGTTGGGGGTTGGAGAAAAGGGACAAAAGAAAGAAGGTAGAAATGTTGCCCTGAGGCTTGAAATCAGACCAGACTTATTGGAATATGGATTAGATTTCAGAGGTGTTTTCCGAAGACTACTGGAAAATATTTTCATGGCTTGGAGAGTCACATATTATCCAGCAATCCTTGTAATTAAATTCTAAGCCAGCAAAATCTCTTCAGCTTGAACCAGCCTTGCAGAAAGGAGTTCAGTGACAGAGATATCATGGAAATAATAGCAATGTTAGTGGAGCCTGCATCAGAAGGTGTTCGCATAAAAGAACAGAACCAAGGTTGCACAGGACTCTCACTTTTGATTTGCCTAAATTCTGTAAGCTAGAATTGTAAATTTAATTTTTTTTTTTTGGTCAAGAATCATACATGTATTAATATGTAAGATTAAGTTCCAGTCCTATTTAATTCAGTGTGAGTTTTGCCAGTGATTTCAGAGAATGAGAATTTGACATATTCCTGTGCTTCTCTTCCTTTTTCACCCATACTGCAAGGCTATACCCCTGCATCATCTATCTGAAATATTCTTGCAAGTCTATCAAACCTTGTCAAACCTCTGTCAAACCTCTCAGCAGTGTTAAGTCACTGTTTCACAGTCCACAGCACTGATTTTTCCCTTTCCATCATAAACAAGCATTACCCACAGAAATTACATTAATACAAACCAGACATGTTCAATACCAATTAAAAATAGGTTTAGGATCTATTATAGTCATCTAACTAGAATTAAGTTTAGAAACATTACAAATCTAAATAATTATGAGAGATTTCAAAGATGTGCTAAAATTATTCTTCCTGCCTTAGAACATTTCATTCTCTGGAATATAAGAACAACATGGTTGAGGACACTGTACTGCAGTCTTACGTGTCCATCTCAAGGTGTTTTAGACAGTTCTGTTTAAACTCTAGACTTGGTGCTAAGAGCAACCCTGAGAAGTTTCAATAGAATTTGATTCATGAGCAATCGAAGAAATCTGCAATAGAGTGCAGATTTTTCTAGCTCAGCTAACATTAAGCTAATAAGACATGGCATACCTTAATCCAGCCATAATTCACAGAGGTCAAATGGCAGATGTGTGTGAGTTCACAGCCAACCCCAACATTTTGTCAAAAGATAGAATAACCATCCAAGTCTGTGGCAGGCTTTATGGGGCAAGGCTTAGGCCCAGTGTAAACATGATTAAAAAGTGAGAGGAAAAAGTAGAATGAAACCACTAAGAAGCAGCTCTCCATGGTCTCTGCTAAAAGCTATACAATATTGCTTTAATTTTATACCTTGAGGAGTTTAATGCATTGAGTCAAACTAAAAGTTTTGCTGGTAACCGTCTACAACAATTGACACCTTTTTGTCCTCTTTGTATGCACAGTATTCATGCAATTTCTAAAAGAAACACAAAGTCTGTGGGGCAAAAATGAGAACCACCTCTTTAAAAATGAAGACTGACTGAGAAGACCTACATGGGAGCACAGATAACCACCAGCACTGCTTTGCCTTATAATATACTGGGTCATACTGTAGGAGATATTCCACATAATGCAGCTTCGGTAGAAACTGTAGTCACTCTGCAGCTGTAATTTGATATTATCACTGTTTTAATGACTAGGCATGTATTTAATGCAGAAGAAGAAATAGGACAGTTCACTTGTCATTAGCAGTGATGGTTAAAAAAGACTGGGTTACATGGCAAAGGACTCTTTGCACAGCCCTCCTCCATCTCATGAACTTCAGGACTGGTTAAAGGCCTCAGTTCCAGTCTGACTCCAACAGCACTGGATACTGTATAAGCAAGTAAAATAATAAAAGTTGCTCTTTGCTGCAGAGTGACAGAAAGGAACCAGTATTATTCTCACTTTTGGCTATGGAGCAGGATTGCAGAGAAATGATACTATTTAGGAATGGGTCCAACACACATAAACAAATTGTCACGAGCAACAAACACTTTGGCTGAAAGACGCGGTTGTGCTTTCACCCAGGAGGTCTAAAACAAAGGTCTTCGGCAATCAAATATAGAACTAGTGTTTAGTTAGTTGGTGCAATTTCAAGAGTCAGCTGGCTAATGAATATCAATATACAATTATATGGGATGCCAACACTCTACAGCTCAATTTTTGTCATTCAGTTTTTTACCATACTCATATTATAAATGGATGCAGAAAATGAAATAACTATAAAAATTAAAGAAACCTGTAGTACTAGTGGCAAATTTTTAAATACCAACAGAATTTTTGGTTGGATTTTCTTTCATCATTGAAGTTTTTACTTGCAGACCAGTATTATTCAGCACAGTAAATATGGATATATGTACACGTAATATAGCTAATTTCAAACTTTAATACCTGTGTTATATTCTTGCTACTAAAAATAGCCCTATAACTTCATGATGAGCCTCTAAGAACTTCCATATCGTAATTGCTGTGAGGGAAATCCCTGCTGTGGTATTTTGTGCTCAGCACATCTGGTTCACGTTTTTCTGGCATTCTGGAAAGATAACATCATAAGGGGGCTGAAAATGCATGTGGCAGTGAAAATGCATTAAGATGACATTTACATAATTATTTCAAGAGCATTCTCGGAAGCGAAGCTGCAGGAAGGAAAGCAGGTCAAATGTTTAAAATATTGAAAGGGTAAAAAGGTCAAAACATTTCTGTGCAGGTGGACTGTAATCCAGCAAAACATTTAAAACACATGCTGGGGAGGAAGCCACTTGCTGCTGAAAGCTTCAAAGAGCAGCTCCAAAGCACATCACTTCACCACACTCCCATACAGCTTCTTGCCATAAAATAATTATGGAAGAATCTCAGAGGGAAATCTTTCATGTATTTCTTCTGCTTTTCCTTTTCTCCTGGATTTTCTCATAAAATGTTAGCGTGATCTATCAACGTAAATGATTTTGGAGGAAGTGGGAGGTTTTTTGCTGAAACGATATGTTTGAAAAAAATAAGCTTATCCATCAAAAACTGCTTTTCTTCTTTCTCAACTGCTGAAACTTGGTTTCATAAATGGCTATTGCTCACTAATTCTTTAATTAGGTAGACAGGCTTGCTGCTTAAAATTAAAATATTGTGAGACCTGTATAGAGGACCTACTCAGTCACTAGTGTTCATTTTAAAATAACTTAGAAAAAAATCCAATAAATGTTGAGCCTGATTTTCAGGGAATAAATATGATGCCAAGGCAGTAATAAATCTTTCAGCCATCTCAGACAAGATAGTGGAGTGACCAGTATGTTCTTTAATAAACAATAAAGGAATGCAATTTATAATGACAATCAAATGTGCATTAACCAATGTGATTGTAAACCAGCACTGCTCATACAGGCAGGTCTTGCAGACTGGAGGGAATGAGCCCTTGACCTGTGCTGTTTAACCATTTCGCTTAAATTTGGTGCTAAGGATGTAAACAAAATCTCTGGCGAAAGATTGCTGTTCCCTTGCTGTACAGGGGAAAAGAGCAGTTAAGCTGATCTGTGGTTTTATAGAGAACGACATTTTGATAATAAGACCCTCAACAGCATATAGTAAGATAGATACAGATGAGGAAAATCGAAAGTGGACAAATTCAGATTGAAAATAAGGTGGACATGCGAGACCTCTTAAGCAGTTGGGTGTTGGTCATGCAGCACTGCTGCAGACATGGGCAGGAGAAGTGGTGCCTTCCAAGGCTGAGTCTCATGCTAGTTCATGCAAGCCAAGTCCATGTTTTTCCAGGCGTAACTGAAGGTTGTCCCAGAGTTACCCCAAAGACCATCTAGCAGGCAAATAGTGAGGATGGGCAGTGAATCTGAGTTTGATTTCAAGAGTATCATAGGAGATACCCTTGTGAAGAAGGTAGGCTCAAACAGTAATTCTTGTCTTATAAGAGGTTTATCCATATTGCAAATGTGCTTTTATAAAGATGAAAGCTGTGGATACAGATAATAAAGGTGTTTTTTTTTTTTTTTTTTTAGTTGTAGATGGTGGTTCCAAATCCATAACTGAAGCTTCAGTTAAAATGCCTTAGATTAATCGAAGTTGATATGGTTTAAAAATGCACTAAGGCAGTAAGAGAGTTGGAAGAATTTTTACAATTGAAATTTATTTTGAAATAAGAAAAAATAGTGAGAGCCAATATTAACACAAACAGTTTTCCTCTCTACGTACTGGCTGCTGTTGTTTTTACCTGGCTGTTCAAATAATTTCAGGGACTTCTGTCAGATACTCTTTCACTAATGCATTTTGTTTCTTTTTTTTTTTTTTGTTATGAAAAGGAAAGTACATGATCCTGTGATAGCTGTATAACAACGTTACCTTTTATTTGATTATTTAGTGCTCTCTAGTAACAGTCATTTCTTCAGTATGCTGGATGGTGGTGCACACTGATTTTCCCAGGTTTCCACTTAGAGGCTGCTCCTGTATGCAGTGATGACTCACCAAATGCACACAGTGGAGTTATTTGCTGGTGCAGGAATCCAGAGCATTTCTCTAACTTTTACAGAATTATTCTTTAGCTAAATCTTTGTGATGGATTTTAAATTGCACTATAGATACTGCATAATTCTAAACACATTTCATGTGTGCCATCCCTCCCAGACATCATGTAATATAAATAGCTTTGCTTAGGAAGACTAAGTTTGCAACTTTTTTTTTTTTCCCATAAGGTTAACATACATTAAAATTTCAGTATTAATTAATCTAAGAGGCTGATTAAGCACATTGCCTGCCATATTTTTTGCACTTTCTTATTTGCACCAAAAGCTACTTACAAAATTTTTATGCCACTGTCATGTATTCTGATTCAACTCCCCCTTTTCAACCATCGTTTCTCCAGCAACGTGCACAAATGTGACAACAAACACTGTCTGGTTCACTTGGAAATTTTTATCTGCTGCTCCTTCACTGACAGATTTATAAGCTATTTTAACTGGATGATAAAAGAGGAATATTGAGGCATCTCTGTCAATGGCTCATATTAATAATAATTATGTTCTACGTCATTAGTAACAACTTCTATATTTATTTGTGTAAGACTTCTTGTTATGATTTTCAGTCACTTGTAAATCTGACAGGTCTTAGCCACTGAGGCTATATTCTTGTGCTTAATAATTGTCTGAAAAGGGTTTATCTATAATTATGTGGACTGTCTTAGGAACATTTCTGTGATGATTTTCTTGTTTGCAAAAATCCAAGATTTAAGTGTTCCTTAAAGAACAAAGGTCCTTTAAAGAGCACATATTTTTCCTTGAGGAATGAAGGAGGTGGGGAGATGGAACTTCTTCAACCTTTCTCTAATATTTTTCCCTTAAGTGGATTTACATGGTACATTAAACTAAATGGTATTGACTTGATTTTTGGTGTAGACTTTTGAAGTATACTGGATGCTGTTCGATATTAAACATTTATGCTGAATCAGGTGCTTTGTTTTTGCTGCACCTCTGAGTTGGGCAATGTACCATGAACAATAAAGAAATGCACCTACCAAAAATAATTGCGTGGAAGTTCCTGGGGATGGAGCCAAGGGACTAGTCTCATTACCACGGATTTAGAATTATACTTTAACAGGGTTCAGAACTCTTGTTCTGATTTAAAGCCTTATACTGAATGTTCCCTGCACTTTTATAACAGCTTCCAGTATAGAATTTGAGAGTTTGATAAATGTGTTTGATTTGTATCGTATTGTGCAACTCCCTGAAGTCACCAAGGCTTTGGGTAGCCTCAGGTGACTCTAAAAGAGTGGGAGTATTTGATCAGGAAACACATTCAGGTGAGAATGGAGCACAGCTATGGTCACACCCACGGTCATGGCTTCTTCAGGAGTTGCTATGAAGTAGACTTCAGCTGGAAGAGTGAGACACACAGCAGGTGAAATGTTTTGTGTAAGGTAAAGAAGGGATGAGATACTGACAATATCAATAGCATATAGTATGAAAAGATTACTTACTGTACTTTTTGTTTACTGATCCTTTGTTCATTTTCTATGTCCCATCCCAAAACTGGAAATATTGAAAAATCCAGGCTTGTGATGGCAGGTTGCTAAGGTAACAGTTTACTATTTTATTGAAGAGCTGCCCCAATCTCATCTCATTATTCATACCATCTATGTGTGCATATTATACAATCTTTTTCAAGATTTGCTCTGGAAAAAAAGTATGACCTTAGTGAATTTGAAAAGTCACAAAGAAAAGAAGTAATTTTTTCTCCTAGACACGTTCAGAGGAAATATGATCATCTGCTGGTTAAAGAAATTTGGGGTAACTGCTGGACCCAGAAACAGGGACCATTTGAAATCAGTGTTTCTCTATACTTCTTTAGCTTGTCAGGATACTATTTCAAATGCAACTGGGAAAGGTATGCATGCCTCCTTTTCCCATGATGAAGTGAAAACAATGTTCATAGCTATTAATCTATAATCAGCTGTTGCTGTTGTGACATTAATAGGAGCAAATTTTCCTGGATGTTTTATGCTCTTTGTTTTGTTTTGTTTACTGCTCTTTATTTCATATGCCAAAAAAGCAGAAAAATATTTCCGTCCTTCAGACAACTTTCAGAATAATTAATATTAGCAAATTCTGATGGTGGACCTTCTTGCTTATTTCAAAAAAGAAAAATAATCACATGATTGAACCATTGTTTTTTAATACCTTCACCATAATCCCTACCCCAAACTATAAGCATCCTTATATTTCTGGCGGCCTTGGAAAGGACTACTGTTTGAAGTATATATGCACTGAGCTGTTTAGAGGATCTGTAGGAAATGTGAAGTCGAGTTTCAGAAGTCAAATAAATCTGATTACAGCCAGTCTCCAAGAAAGAGGACTTGAGAGAAAGTATGTGTTCGTCTTCTTAAAAACATCAGAATTGTAATTACTTTCATTTCCCAAGCTCAGCGGCTAGCATTTGATCTCTGATAAAACCTCTAGTTATTGTTTACCACACTGGGTTAAAGTAAATTGCATGGATTTAATTCTATATATATTTGGTGTCTTCATATAATTGAGTGAAAAATCTATAAGGGAATATTTATAATCTGTAAGCAGTCTCTAATTAACAACTGAAGTTCTTGTCAAGATAATCACCGGGGGTTATCAAACTGTTGTGATACTTTTCAGAAATATAAATAAATCAGAGAAAATGACAACAAACAAAAGCGACTATGTTGTGCTTTGTCAATATTATTTGGGCTCAAAACATAATCATGTTTACTTTCAAGACAAAGACTGGGGAGAAAACCAAAACCAAACAGAAGCATGATAAAAGGCACACAGAGTGTGTTACACCAAGTCATTGCTCTGTTTATTTTAACATCTTGACCTCAACAGCAGAAGAGATAGTGGAAATGCCTGTATGAATAATTTAAGGGATCTATTATTCATGAGAAAGATTTTCTGGAACTATTTCTGTATGAAAGGTTGCCCAGCAGAAGATATGACTGGTGAATTTAGAGGTACAGCTAGGAAAGTTCAGACAAAAATGTAAAGATACAGTGGGAGAGAGGGAATTAGACACAAGAAACTCAAGATTTTCCGTCCTGCTTGCCTAACTCAGGGGTCCGTGATGTGGGATACAATGTCCTAGTGAGTGTCACTGGATGAAACAGAGGTAGAAGTTGATTGCAAGAGGAGAAATGAAGCCAACAAACTGTGCTCTGTGAGGAATCAGGAAGGAAGAAAAGGGTGACAAGGGAGCAGCAAAGGAATGCTGTCCCTGTCCACCACAAGTGCCAGTGGAAGGAGTCAGGAAGGAGAGTCCAAAGGGCTGGTGAGGCAGAGCAGGATACAGATATCTGTAAGTGGATCTGCAGACTGCAGCAGATGAAATGGGAGATTTGTATCATTCCTGATTACTTGACTAGGAACATCTTAAAAATGACTTCTGGCAGAACAGAGTTATGAAACAGAAAGGTGAGTCATTTCCTGGCCACAAGGACAGAAGAAAAAATGATTACAGCACTTTTCACTACGATAGCTGATGGCAACCACAGTGCCCACTCATAAAAATGTCTCATTTTCCCAGCCCAGGCACTGCTCAATCTGAAACACGCACAGGCAGTGCCGAAGGAGCCAGTGCTCCTGCTCCTCACTCTGATGAACCGTGCTTTTTGCTGACAAAAGGAAGAGGCATCTTTCCAGGATGGTGGAACAAGTTGCCCAGAGAGGTGGTAGATGGCCCATCCCTGGAGACATTCCAAGCCAGGCTGGAGGGGACTCTGAGCAACCTGATCTAGTTGAAGATGTCCCTGCTCATTGCAGGGGGTTGGGCTAGATGACCTTTGAAGGTCCTTTCCAAACCAACATGATTCTATGATTCTCCCAGTGAAAAAAGCAATACCTGGGCCCTTCCTTGCTCTTGAGGAGATTTGCTTTCCTCCTTTGGTTATCTCAGGGAATTATATCAATATCTCAGGCACTGGGATGTCTCATGTTTGTTGGGAAGGACTTGGGGCAAAGGGTGGTGTTGACGTAGACCTGAAAAAAAAGGTGTAATCTAGGAATAAGATGGAGGGGGTGGAATAAATGAAATTCAGTTAGCCGTTGAATGCTGGTGTGACTAATGACATTATTTGGCTGGATGTGCATCAGGATGTTTACTTCTCGTTACCCTTGTTGCATGAGGAGCAAAAAGCACAAGAGGGATAGAGAAGTTAGAAGAGGGGTATTTTGCAAAGTGGAAACAATTTCCCAAAGGTGATACAAGCGTCTACTTATCACATACAGCAAGAGATCCCCCACTACTAGCTCTTCCTTCCAGCCCTAATAACTTGGCAAAAAACCCTGAACAAATGCTGCATTATTTGCTCTCTACAGAGTACTAACTGGTCTGTAAAACATCAGTGTAATATACTCTATACCAAAAGTACTGTAAAGTACACACACCATTATTTTTAACCAGGAAAACAGGAAAAGGGGTATATAAAGGCAGAGTTGCAGTTAATAGATTCCTTACATTTGTTGTGATGTATTCTACTTCAGGGCATAGAGAAGGCAGGCGCAGTATAACCACTGTATTTCCTAGGTATCGTCATGTGAAGTCTTAATTGCCTCCATCAGTTGAAAGGCCTTTTGAGGCTTCATTTAAAACTGTCTCTCTCCTGCTTTCCTCTTGTCTCCTCTGAGCAGTGGAAGCTGTTTTCCTATCATTAGTGGTTTCATCAAAACTGAACTGCTACTCCTGCTTTTGTGCAGATGAGTGTACATGGCTGTTAGCTGTAAACACTCTTCTGACATCCGTAATATCTCTCTTTGTACCTTATTGCCTCTCCAGCCTGACAGGTGACATCTCTACCAATATGATTGACAGTGGGAGTGCTGGATTTGCATGAGCTAATAAAAAAAGGTTTTTTTTCCTTTTACTTTTGCTGTTAACTTTTCTGTTCCTTCTGTAAACAAATTTGTGTGTGTGTTGTCTTTTTTTCCTTTTTTTTTCTTTTCATTTAAGATTTTAAAGATAATCTTATTATTTAGGAGAAAGTGATGTCTGATAGATCCATGCCTCCTTTTTAATCATAACTTTAGGGAACAAAACAAAATTATGGTGGCAGATCTGTGTGGACAAAAAACATCATCAAGGTCACTGCACTGAAGGGCTTGTAATCTAAACCTAAGCTGCCAGACAGTGTCAACAGTGGTCTTTCTATCTATAGGAATCATCTTGCAATCCAGTTTTAAGTGCCTTTTGTCGCTGTAAAAATGCTAAGGGGCATTTTAGAACATTCTTAAGCATACCTAAAAAATAAACCTGTTTCAGAAGACATTAATATGTAAACAGCATTCTATTTATGGTTTTCCTTCTTTATTGATATACAACAAAAATAAATTACCTCAGTAATGGTATAACTATTTTCCCCCCTTTTTTTCTCCTTACATTCTGTAGCTAGGTAGGTGTGTTGCAGTAAAGGGAAATGTTTGTCATCTATACTGGTCAGTTATTCCTACCAGCTTGTACCTCTTTCTATGAGACTCTGATGTTCTAATGATGCAAAAAGGATCTTTTGCTCCGATTCAGCCTCTCCCTCTACTGTAATAGGAAGAGGTATGAGATACCTTTAGTACAGTTCTGGTCATTTTCTAGAGGACAAGTGAAAACAGTAAACTAAACAAAGAACCCCAATAACAGCTGGATTGAAAAAGTAAAAATCCTGCTCAACAACAAGAACAGAACAACACTACTTTTTTATTGTTTTCCCCCTCCCTTAAATCTTTGCATGATAGCTTACAATAGGGATAATTTTTGACTATTTTGTCAAAATTTAGATTAAAGCTGCACTACCGCCCTTCTCCTTTTCTTCCTTTTATACTCTGAAATACAATTTTCTAGGTAGAAAAGCATGAAGAAATTATTTTTCTGGTTTAAGGCACTGGGCATATCAGAAATGAAGTGGTAACAGAGAATATGCTCATTAGCATATACACCGTCTCTGTAAATTCCTAATTGCAATGGGGCATCCCAGAGTTTGATAATCTCCTCCTGGCTTCCCTTGGGCCCTTTCTGTGCCTAATTATTTTCCATAAAGAATCTATATTGTCACAGAAAGCTCTCTTCATATATACCCACAGGAAAAAATGAAACAAAACACTTTACAGCTCTTTGGCTATGTGTTTATGCATAATGCACCACATACATCTTTTCACCCTGAGTGGAAGCTCCCCACTGGTTGCACTGCCCTGCCTTGGGACCCCACCTAGCACGCAGCCCCATTTTTCGGGGTGGGCTGAGGACCCTTTGGCATGGCTCACACAGCCAAGGAAGCCTCTGAGGAGAGCAGAAAGTGACGTAAGCAATGGTGGCTGGGTGGTTGGTTTGTCTTTGCCACAAGAATCTATCAGCTCTTCACAGAGATTAAAACAAAGCCTCTTTCTCAGAGATGCCTTATGTTTTGAGGCAGTGTATCAGAAAGGATCAACATCATCTTGTTATTTCTTCTTTGATTGCAAAAAACGATGACATCATGCATGTGACAAAGCAAGTAGTTTTCACTCCGTTCTTGTATGTGCTCTGGATGTTCTTCATTTTCCCAGAGCAATGCATACAAATACTCTTAGCCATCTCTTGAAAAGTCCCTGTTTAATAACACAGCATAGCTGCCTCTTTTGCAGGCAGTTGAGTCCCTGTGATCCCTCTAAATTTGCCTGATTTACAAAAAAGCAGAAACAAACAAACAAACAAATCGGAGCCAAGCAAATCCAGAAAAAGCCTTCTTTTCTAGGTCATAGCTTGTCCTGAAGTTATTTTCTCTCATATTCTAGGCTACTGGAAGTATATGAATTTTTCATCTGTAATGTTTCCAGTTGTTAGACCTGTCCCACTGCTGGTGCTTCCTACTTCTCTGTCAGGAACAGCAGAAAAGTTAATCTCACACTCTGATTAGCAGTCTGGTGGCTAGTACCCAGCTGATGAACTGTGGCCACAAGAAGTCCAAACTTGTGCCTTGCCATACTGCTTTTCCCAGTAGGTATGAATCTCTGGCAGAAGGTTGGCTGACAGCTGGGAACACATTCCATGTTTTCCACGTTGGTGTTGCAGCTCAGATGAGCTGTGCTGTTTTGAAACATTTACCAGGCTCTGATTCAGACTGTAGACTGGTTCAGGAGTGCACAAACTGGATGTCTTTCAGATGAAATTGAGCTAGAAGATGTCCTTAGGAAAATTGTGCCCAGAAGATGCTCCAGCTGGTAATAGGCATCATCATGGAGTTACTGAGGTGAGACAAGAGATAAAGTAACACTCCTCATCCCCTTACTGGGTCTGACTGGGGGGTAACTAACTTTCTTCATAGCAACCTGTATGGTGCTGTGTTTTGGATGTGTGCCTTAACCATGGTTGCCAGCACACCAGTATTTTGGCTATTGCTGAACAATTGCCAAATACCAGGTCAAGGCTTACCTTGTTCACTCTACAAGTAGGCTGGGGGTGGGCAAGAGATTAGTTGGGAGGGGGCACAGACAGGACAGCTGACGTGAATTGACCAAAGGGATAACACATACCACAGAATGACATGCTCAGCAATAGAAACTGGGGTAGGGGAAGAAGAAAGGCATTTTTTTACTTCCAGGGTGGACATTGCTTGAAGACTAGCTGAGCACTGGCCTACCTGTAGGAGGTAATGAGTGAATGCTTTTACATCCCTTTTTCCTATTCTCTCTGCTGCCCTGCTGGGGTAGGAAGCGAACAAATAGCTGTGTGGATGCTTTGCTGCTTGCTGGGGTCAATCCTCCATCCCCTGCCCCTACATGTATATAGATCAGACAGGAAATCCTCAGCACCGACTGCTACTATTGGTATGCTTCTTTTGCTTTGGAAATCTTGCTGATGTAGGCATAGCTAATGTCTTAGATCACTGCCAAAAACTGGTTCTCTGAACCTTAAGATTCATCTCAGAATGACATGAATAGAACTGGGGGGTAGGTACAATACCAAACATACCACTTTTAAAGCACTGCAAGGTCTCTGTGTTCCTCGCAGTATTAACATCGTAAATACTGTGATTTTTTTTTTTTCAAGTTTATATGCTTGGCAAGAAAATCTTCAGTATTCCAATCTTTTTTTTTTTTTTTTTTTCTTTTAATAAAGGTGCTCCACGGAAAGTATTAAATAAATATAAATAATCATCTAAAGTTTGAGGGCAAAGATAATGACAAATAATTTTTCCCCATGGAGTTTTCTTCAGGTAAGGCCAATCTGAAGAGACAGAGGACTGACTCCCATTGGAAAGCCTATGAAATGGCTCCTGTAGAATTACCAGCACGTAACCCATGCATAAGCATGAGTTGCCTGTGATAATCTTATAGCATTTTACATTTACTAGCAGAAAGCATTTGTGTATAGCTATTGAAATACAAAACCAAATATCTTCACTCAACAAACATCTCTCAGAAAAAATATGGAAGAAAACAAAGCTGACAGCTCTCACTCAAATTGCTTAATGCACGGTTTGAAGGGACTCAAGCAAGAATGTGATGACCGTGCTACAAGAAAATATGTATACAAACCATGAAAAATTTGTGCATCCATTTCTTTTGTCTTCAAATGAAGCATAAATAATCGGAGTAGAGCTTGATTTTTTTTTTTTTTTTTGGTAAGAAGTCTCCAAAGCATCTATATGTCCTAAGAATGCTGTAGAAAAAGACACGGAAGTCCAGGGCTGTGCTCAGACTCACCCGGTATTTTTATGCAGTAAAGGCTTTTCTTGTCTGAAAGCAAAAGCTAGGATAGAACCATCCACCTCTGTAAATTGCTCAGACAGATGTAATTTTTAATTTCTGATCTGATATGCTATTTTCTGTCATGTTGGATACTGTTATTTATGTTTCATCTGATACAGTCACCCTGCAGGCCAAGCTGATACTCAGTAATGCAACACTCAGTTTATTGCCTGAGGGTCAGCACAGATTTCACTTCTTCGGCTCTCACCCTCCATATAATAGTGGCGGCTTTGACTATGTGCATTAAGAGGGTAAATTTGTCCCCAGTTCAACCTTATTTGGCAAATCAAGCAAGACTCAAATCCTGGGCAAGATCACAAGGATATGATAGTTGGGAGGTAGGCAGCACGAGGGAGAGAACAGTACAGGGTAGAAATTTAGGTATCCTATTTCTTGTCCTATTCATCATGGATGTGGAACACAGATTATTCCCTTTGACTCTGTGGTAACCTTTTATTGTGCCTTCTCTTGGTTTTTGTTTTGTGTGTGTGTGGTTTTTTTTTTTTCTTTTTCAGAAAAAATATCCCCATTTCTTTCAATCTTTGTAGATGATTTTAAAATTCTGATTGTTCTTATGACTCCTCTGTGTCAAAGGAGAGCAAAGCTCCCAGTCACCCCTCTGCCTCTGTTCTGTGCCAGCACCTAATCCAAGGATCAACAAGGGAGAGTTTTTAAGAGCAGAGCTGCTCAACAGTATGTTGGTGCACAAAAATACTGCAGGAAGGCCATAACTGTGGCTGCTACTGTAGGAACAGTGTCTTCTATCTGAGTGGTTCAACTAATTTAGTAAATACTAATTAACAAATTTTTAGTGTGTTTTTCAGGTAATATACCCTGTTTCCCCAAAAATAAGACAGGGTCTTATATTAATTTTTGCTCCAAAACTTATTGCTTTTTTACATGTAAAGCTGCCTCAACACCATTTAAATAGACTTTTAAAATTAACTGTAACTAGGGCTTATTTTTGGAGTAAGGCTTATATTTTGAGCATCCTCAAAAATCCTGAAATGCTAGATCTTATTTTAAGGGTAGCTCTTATTTTTGGGAAAACAGGGTATGTAAGGCAAAAGTAGTCCATGTATGATGTGAGAATGTGCCTTAATGAGTGTATTTCCCAGGTCTGAACTAAAATGTTGGAGGCAGAAACCGAACCTCTGTATTATTTCCTTATTCTTTCAGGCCCAAAGTGAACTGTTAATATATAATATTAGCACTGATAATATCTAAAAAGATCAACAGATTTGATGAAACATGCTGAAGTAATTTAGTTAATTATTAGAATAATAATGTAGGTACATGCCCCTGTTGTTAACTGTCCTTCATTCCTTACTTTGCTTATTTATTCCAGCCTACATATCATGAGGTGAGCTCTCAGGAAAGGAGCATCTAGTGCAATGAAATAGGTATTGTGTAGATCCGGAGCGTTATGCTTTGCTAACGAACCATCCTCTGCTACCATTTGTAGTGGTAGTAAATTCGACGAATCCAGACGCCGGCATAAGCTCTTTGATCGAACGGGCGGGCCGGGCGAGAGTAAGGAGTCTAATTCAATGTGAATTTACCATCCGTACTCTTTAATGAACTCCTAAACAACACTGAATAGCAATGTCCCCGAGACCACGTTTTTCCAAGCCTTATATACTCTATACCAAAAGGCCATGCGGCAAGTGCAGGCTACAATTGGTTACACTCACAGTCACTCATCCCCCCCCACTATGGTGATTGGCTGCAGGGCACTGTTCACAGACTGTTCATGCGCAGCGGCAACGCCCCTCCTGCAGCCTGGGTCGGGGGCAGAGCGGCTTCTGTTTACTTTCCTTTTGTCTCTGGTGTCTCAGGGAAATCCTTCCGTGTAGCACAGCCGCATCAAGCCCTGGCTTGTTCACAGCACACAGCCAGTAACTCTCCACAGTATTGATCCTTGTTTGGTAGCCTAAGTACTACCGCATAAAAAAACAACAGCAGCTCTGCTGAATGCATTTCTGTATCCTTTCTCATGAGAGAAAGACATACTCTTTATCATATTGTTGAAAATGTCAGTGCTGAAAGAATGATAATGAGTAAAATAGAGCTGGTTGAAGACACAAAGACAGTATGCTGAGAATTTTTATAGTTTAGATATTTAATGAAAGAAGTAAAAAATCAATGAGATATCATCTTAATTTTTATTGTTGTCTGCTACACCAGTGCAAATCCTAAGTATTATTCCATTGTTTTGGTATAATCAGAATGTCATATTTATTGTATAAATGTTACTGAATATTCTTAGTCTATGATCCCCCTTTCAGGTTTTGAAAAAATGTCATTGTACTGAAGTTCTTAGAGAAAAAGACTTGCGATTAGCAGAGATTTCTTTCCTATATTTAGAAAATAGTAGGGTAGGAACAGCTCCTTAAGATGGCTATGGAATCACATTTGCTGGGAAGTTTCAGTGAAAATTTGCTGAGAGCTTGGACTATGAATTTCGTGTAAGAACTACCGTATTTTCCTTCCATTTTTTACGGTAATAGATGTATTTAACGAGACAGCAGAAGATTATGGAAAGTCTTAAGAGTTGGAATATGGCAGGCCTTCTGAAATATTGATCCTCTCCTCTGTTATTGGAGAAAAGTGTGTTATAGAATCCAGCCACAAAACAATGCTCTGTCATCTCTGAGTGCTTGACCTGGCCACCACTGCTCCTTTTAACAGTGGAGCTCTGCATGCCAAACACACCGTTCAGCCTAAGTTAATATATGGGCATATACTTGCTCTCATGCTCATGTTGTCCTTGTCCCTCCCTGCATTTTTTTTCTGGCTTAATCTTTCCTCAGCAATGGTAACCAGAACTTCACATGGTTTCCTTGGTGACACCTCATTACGAGCTGCATGGCACTTTTAATCATGCCCTGTCTGCACTGGAAATGTTTCACCAGTGTGTGGTAAGATTTAATTTATCCTGTTCATTGTCGCATCCCACTAGTGGTCATATGCATCCTGTGACCAAGAGATGCACACTGTTCTTTCACCTCACCATTGCTCTTAAATAACAACTTCTCTGTTCATGATAGTTAATCCTAAGGTTCAAATCCTATATATTATGGTATTCATTATTAAGCCATTCTTACTCTGAAAATTCTAGTCTACTACTCCTCAAACGATATCCCAGTCACCCTCTGTACTAACAACAATAAGTTTCCTAATTTTATGTTACCCATTCATTTCACCATCATTTTCTGCTAATGCTGTTAAGAAAGCAGCTGACTCTTTCCAAGATACATCCTTAAGGAACTGCACTAATAAACTGGCTTCAGCTCAACAGTTCCCCTGTTAGAATAACATATTGTCTCCGCCTTAGTAAGTTCCACAACTGTTTCAGGCTTGTTGAAGTAAAACATACAATAGCCTTTTGGTCATTAATATAAAATATTTCACCTGAGCCAATTGATGGAATAACCTATAACAGCACTGATTTTATTGAAGTTTAATCTGGCCCAAACGAACATTGTCAGACCCATCATGCATTCTTTTGCATTTTCTGTTCACATTACAGATTTCACATTTCCTCCCAATCCTTGCTTATCACTGATGTAAGACTAATGGACTGTAGTTTTGCAGATGGTTTTGTTGCAGAAAGACAGGTATCATTTTTGTGATTTTTTTTTTTTTTCATTTAGTTCTCCATGCCTCAGCTTTATTTGCAACCTTCATTCATGAATCATCAGTCCATATTCAGGAAATTATTTCGCAGTTCTGGAAGGAGATTTAGCTAAACTAACTGAATGCACTTTGAGTGCTAGCATCTATTATAATTATTTATGCATTCTCCCATAATACATACTTGGCTATCTTCTCGCTTAAGCAGCTAATGTGTGCAACTTTCTCCTAGATAAGGGAATAGATTTTTTTTTTTTAATAATTTTTTTTCAGAACTCTACTGAAGCTAGTCTTATCCAGCATATGAGGATATGTAACAACACTGTGTTATAAGACTCTTCTCAATTCACTGATCACACACGGAGTATGTTAGTTAGATGTCATGTATCTGTCCCTCCATACAGGAGTAGGCTTCAGCTCTCATCAAGATGATGAATGAAACAAGGAGATGTTCCGCTACTTCCAATACCAAAGCTGCTTTCCATTTATGCCTCAATCTGAAGAGTAACTCGCTTTCTTCTAACTTTCTGCTATTTCTAATTGCCTGTCTAAAATCCTGTTTGCTTAATTTTCTTTGCAAGAACTAATTCAAATGGATTTTTTGGCAATCATTCACTGTCTGCTTACGCTTGCTGGCTTTTAAGATAGAGCTTTCATTGTTGGCTAGTCATTTTAGAACCAAAACTCCCTAGTTAAATTCTAAACAGGCTGAAAAGACTTTATAGTACTCATGTAACAGCATGAAAACAAGGGGGAGAACCCTTGTAATGAGAAATAGGGGTCTCCATGGAAATGAGGTCATGGAAATAGATGAAAAATAATTCACTGGAGTCAGTGGACTGCTAATGCTCCTCAGATGTTTCTCATGACAAATGACAAATGCTACAAGTGCTGTAAGAGCTGAGCTACAGTATTAGATCATCTGTGGGAATACCCTCTTTTCAGAAAACAAACAAAACAAAGAGTCAGCCTCTTGCCAAGATAGTCTAGAGTTAGATGAATCACCTCCATAGCTGACTTCACAGCATGAATTAGAAGACGACATAAACTGTTAATGCAGAGAATGCCAGTAAACTAGAAACTAGATAATTACAAATAGGTGTTCTTAATGACACCAGTGATACGAGGAAACCTTTTTTTTTTTCCTAGAAAATATAACATTAACAAACTTTTATACAGTTCACCCCCCCCTTTTTTTTATTAGCATAAATGAAGTATAACGTTATAAAGATGGCAATTCTTTGTGAAGCATATTCAAATGTAAGAATATGACTGTTGTCTACATCTTGGTGAAGGTATATCTAAATATTAGTCTAGGTCATACAGTTTCTATCTTATGAGTTTCTGGTGTTAGTGGAATCTTCTGCCAAATACGAAGGGTACTGGAAAGGAGCTGAATATGGCAAAGTATCTTGTATACCTACAACATACTGCAGTAGGTGATCCACCAAGGTCTATGCCTGAAGGGATCCAAGATACTGCTTATTACAGGATATTGTATATTAATTGAGTCTTTTGGGAGATGCTTCAGGTTTTAGAAATTTGTTTCTTTATGCAATTTATTATTACAGAAAAAAGAAAAAGTAAGAATGAGAAAGAAAACATATGACAGAATTGGAAAGTTAGAGCTATGTCCAAATTTGGGGAACCTCTGAGAATAACATACCACAATTTTGCATATTATCTTGTTTTTGAGAACTTCAGCCTTTTGTTGTATGGCTAATTCAATTGTAGATTAACACATACTAAATGGATGAGTATTTTTTATGAACACTTTGTTCTGTGAGTATATGTATTAATGAACATGTTTTAAGTAGTTGCCAGAAAAACGCTCCTTATGACAGCACTGCAAATTACAATTTTTCTATGTGTTTGAAGTTAAATCATGAGAAAGGCTGTACCATGACAGCTCTGTGGGACTTGAAAATGTCTGACTGATACATATATATATTAGTAAAATACTCCTCAAACTAGTCTCTGCTTCTGCTGAGAGTGCAGAGGCAAAGACTTAACATTCTTTCTGACAATGATCTTTTCCATGAGGTAGGACAGGTCCACCCCTTCACAAGAAGCTGTTCAAAGAATCCTTGAGGGATTTCTGTTAACTGGCTTGAATGTCCTTGCTTACAGTTTGCCAACTAGCATTTAGTCCATACATTTTCACTCAGTCTTTTGGGACTATCTAATGTGCTTTCATTACGTGCCAACTTCTGCGTCTCTCATAGCAATGATTTCCACCAGGCAATAATACCTTACCATGGATTTGATACATCAGATTCATTGGCGTTCATGGTCTAGCATCTGTCTAGTGTTGCTTTACTAAACAGACCATCATATAAATGACTCCTTGAACGATTTGACTTGTTACCAGTTCAATTGCTAGACCTACCAGTTTCAGTGGGTTTTGCCCTCAGTGACAGCTGGAAGGATCACCAAGAGCAAAGGCAGGCATAAACCCAGCCTATTTTGCATAGTTAGGCATGGTGCCAGACCTAGGAGATTCCCTTTAGTCCTGGGCTACATGATATCCTTTTTACCAGCTTTGCAGATGACAGCTGTTAGGAAGGAGGGATGAGACCTGATCAGCCATGCATTTTCTTCTTAACTCTTCCGTCTCTGGTTCCTCTGCTTCCGTAGTCCTTGAGATCCAGAGAACAGGCTGAGCTACAGCTGCAAGAACAGATCATGCAGAGCCATAGTCTGCATTTTCCTGGAGAAGGAATTTTTCCAGATCACCACAGAAAAACAGTCACCCAAACCAGTCAAGATCTATGTGCTTGTAGTGCCAATACAGGTATAAGGTCTCATTTTGCTCTGTTTATAGATTTAAATGGTTTTCGTGAATTCAGAAAATCATTTTCTATGTGCTATAACCAGAGTAGCACCTTTGTTTCTTCTGCAGAAATGAAGGGAAAATGGCTCTTTGCCACATCTTGCCTGAAGAGCAGACATATATCACTGGAGAGCTGGGGAGCAGATGACATACACAAGCATCAGGCAGGATTTACAGGCAGCTGCTCCTGTGACAGTCATCTCCTTCATGACCTATTGTGGTCCCTTCTAAGACTGTGTTCTATTATTCTGTGTAAAGATTCCCAGTGCAGAGGTGTTACCTGCATTATAAGAAATATTAGCATACTCATAAGGCAGATGGATGTGCTAATTTCTCCACCAGGAGATCATTAAAAGTGCTCTCTCCTCTCCCATAGGTGATGGCATGAAGCAAATGCCATCATTTGTTATCAAAAATCAGATTTTTATAATAACACTTTTTATTTAAAGAAAATGCGTATTTTCTATGCATATGTTGTATAGTATTTTTAAAATAACTTTGCAACAAATACATAGACAGCAATAAAATATTAATGATACATTGTTTATAGAAGATACCTATGTTCATTTTACAGCCAGGAACACTTAACAGCTCTGACTGACAGAATATTTTTAAAAAATAATTAAAAAGCCAAATACACCCCTTCACACACCCCCATCTTAGACTGGATGAAAGCATGGCCCTTTATGGGAGAAAAAACCAAATAATTTATTTATTTGTGTAGTTCATGCAGGAGTTGTTAACAACATTCTGGGTTTAAAAATATGAAATCAAGAAATCCATTTCTATGTTTTTAAAGACAAATTCTTTACTGTTATGGTTTAGGGTTGTTAGTACTTTTGATATGCTGCAACTATTAGACTGAACTGATATCTTCTCATCATGCTAATCTGGGATCATAACAGTTTTTCAGTAAAAACTTGATAGTCAGAAAGAAAATTACTTTGGCACTAGCGTAAGGTCAAGACACTGCACCTTTTTGAGTGAAAACAAAGAAATAAGCCTTGTGAGGAACTGCTTGGGTTGTAAAAGAGGCGTACTGTAACAACACTGCAGCCCCACATTTCTTCTTTACAAATAACACATTTAGCCAAGAAGGAACTCCTGCATGCCATACTACCAGCTAAATAAAAGTGCTTTAGTTCAAAATGAATTTAATGCATAAAGTTGAGTACTCTCTGATATGCGGGAAATCAGATTAATGTACAAAAACTTTTTTTTAATGCCTTAAAAATCTCCAAATTATGCTCAAAAGTGGAGGCAGGATCAATACCGCTAGATAGTTCTACAGATTGCAAAATGCCGCCGGTTGGGCAGTTTCCCTGATGCTCCCCATCCATTAACCACGTTCACAGGGGCTTCCCCTTCAACCGAAAAGCTGTGATGCGAAGGAAACCCTTGCCTGGTTGTGTGTCACTTCGGCCAGAGCCAGCTGTTTTCTCAGGGAGAGGGAGACAACAGCTGGCTTGAGGCAGTGCTGCCTGTCAAGGCGAAGGTGGACAGGAGGAGGTGGGAACCTCAGAGCCCCTCTTGCTGCCAGAAGGGATTTTTCTAGGAGATCGACATGACTGATCTCTGCAAGGTTTTTCCTGCAGTGGAGACCTCTCTTTTCATTCTATAAATATAACTGCAATAAATCTCTCTGAAGAGCCAGCAGCATAACTGCTTGCTATATCCCCTGCAATAACTGCCATGAAACATTTCTGCTGCCACAGCGCAATAAAGCTCTGATGGGGCACAGGGCCTGGGGATCAGTAATTCCTGTAATACTTTAACACCTGCATTTTCAGAGTTGTGCAGGACTGTAACTGTGCAGATTCATATGACTTTTACAGAAAATGAATGGACAAATTGTTTCATAATTCTGAGTGTATCTGATCTACAAGAATCTCCAGGTTGTGATTTCTGTGGATTTACTAAAACAATTAAATACCTATCAGTGGGCTAACAATTAATGTATTTTATAACAGCCATTAAGGTCTCCCAATGTCCTAGCAGTCCACAATCAATATTTCCTTGTGATCAATTTTATCACTCCTATTACATATAAAAGATAAACAGCATATAGAAGGCCATGATGTCAACCCTTTCAGATCTGCTCTGCATAGCAGAGGCATGAAGAAGCAGGCGAGAAGTTACCTTAATCTATAGGGCTGGGTGACCCCATGTAGGGGCTTTCTCAGGTGATGTTGAGTTACTTAATAGAGACAAAAGAAGAACCATGCTGGTGCAGTGGAGATGCTCTCCTGGCACTGCTCGTTGGGTGTTACTCCAAGTGGGAAGGTGTATTCCATCCCTGACACTGCTCTGTCTGTGTTGTGCAGGTATCTGGGGTTTTAGGCTTTGGCATAGTGGATGTCATCATGGGCACAACCAGACATGTGTCACCCTCCCAAACTGCTTACCTTACCACTGTCCCACTTCTCTCTGCTTTGGTGTTAGAAAGTCAGAAAGGGCATCAGAAACCTAGGGTAAGATTCAACTGGGACAATATAACCTGTGGATGAAGACGCAAAGCCAGACTTGGGTAATGGTGACGCAGGCAGGGATTACAGTCCTTTTTCTCTCGGTTTTGTGCCGGCTTCTTGGAAAAGTCCCAGTTTGTGTGAATTTCTTAGACCACCACAGGGCTCGTGCTGCTGATCAGGACAGATTTGGCTTAGAGCTGCTTCAAGTCGCTTCTGCAAACTTTCCACTCACAGTGAGAACCTCTGGACTGCTACAGAAACCTCATTCCAGTAGGCTAAACACGTGTCACTTGATTCTGCACATCCAGCGTCTAATAAATAGTTTATACATATTCATTGTTAAGCCTGACTGAATATGATGATTTAAAAAATGAAGTTAGATTTAAATTAGTTGTCTGCACAATAAACTGTTTTAAAAGGTTTTAAATTATGAATATTTATGTTGCTATTAATTTGTGGTGCTACTGGTATTTTTCTTTAATGGTTAATTATCGCAACTAATGTGTTTGAATTATTCTAGAAATAATTTATTTTTCCTGTAAATATTAATTCCTGCACATATACCTTCTTATTTTATGCTGGGCATGAAGTGAAACCTGATTAGAGCCTTTCAAATAAAAAAAAACCCCAAACTAAAAACCAACATTCTGTCTCCTCAAGCACTAGTTATTATTTTTATTTAATCAGCTTAACACTAAATGATACTCAGGTTTTTCACCCTGTAAGTAGATTTTGGTATGGGTCATGCACTCAAAGATCTGCTGGTGGATAACAAAAAGAGCCAGACCGTGTGCCAGAAAATTCCATAAGGCATAAAAAAAAAAAGCGATGCTTTTCACAAGCTGCTTCCTAACAGCTCTCCCAGCTTCAAGGATGTTACTGGACAGGTACCGTTGCTACCACTAAGGGTTTGCTCTTAGTTCATTCAGTTAAAAATAGGGTATGAGTTTAAAATACAACTAATCCTAACAAATAAACAAATAAAAATACACCTTCCATAGGAACACTTATTCCCAAATATGAATGCTTTTAAATCTATCTTTCTGATAGGGTTAAATCTCATTGAAACTGATGGCTGCAACTTCCATTTTTAAAGTATGTGTAAAAAATTATTGCATTCCCTTCCCAGCAGTTGAATTACAATCTTCCGTCCTTGGCCTTTCCACCTGTCTGTGAAATCTCAAAAGTTTTAGATAACCATTTTAGGTCAATTGTGAGCATAATACTTCCTTTAGTCTGGACACTCTCTTACCCACATTTCTCAGTCTTCACCACTGAGGACCAATTCTGGACTGGCATCCCGATACAGATTGTCTCTTTTCTTCCTTGTTGGAAAGGACCAAAACCTGCTTTGGGTGAGAAGTAGTAAGCAAATATGGCTTGCTGCATGTATTTGCCTGTCTTATTGGCAGCTAATTAAATCTGGAAAAAAAAAATCCTGTGATGTCATATTTTTTACTGCGACAAGTCCAGAAACATGACCTATGACGGAAAAAAAAGGTAAGTAAAGAAAGTCAGGGGCTGAAGTTGTGATAAGGGAGATCCTAATTAGACATTAGGAAAACTTTTCAGCCATAAAATAGAGATGAACACTAGAATAGGCTGCCTGAGGATGACATTAAAATATAATTGGTCTTACTTATAAGCAGAAGGTTGAGTTAGCTGTCTCGTGAGGTGCGTTTAAAATACAGGACTTGGGAATGCATCCCTGGCTGACACTGGGTGATGCTGTGTGAGCCCTGGTACTGCTGAAACATGACACACTCGAGGGCAGAGAAGCAGAGGTCTCCATCAGCATCCCACTCCAGGTGGGCAGGAGATGGGGACTGTGGCACCCCAACATTTAAATGCCAGCTGTGACCCTTTCTTTTCAGTATTGCTTTCTGTAAACCTACGCCACTAATAGGCAGAACCACAAAGTAAAATAATTTGCGAGACTTTGAAAGGAGAATTGACTAGAAGGAAAGCAATAACAAATTAATTGTTCAAATCAATAATAATGTTAGATCATTTCTAACAAACCTAATGATCCTTAGCTAAATATTCATCATAATACTTTGGTTTAATTTCGAAGTGGCCTGAAACATATTTGAGCCTTCATCTCCAGTTCAGATTTCCATGTGATCACAGTATCCTGAGAAGAAAATTAAATACTTGCACATAAAACTGTGTGGAAAAGCTTTTCCCCACTCTGATAAAGTAGTCAAGATTTTAAAAGAAACCCTATCCCACACTAGCATGAACCTCTAAAAGCTTTTCATAAGAAAAAAAAAAAAGAAAGAAAGGGAGAGAGACTGATTCTAAATCATCTTAGAATCCTCAGCTGAGACCAAAGCTCACCACAGGGTGTCACACATCACAGACAAGCACATGGCCATAAGGGTTTGACTGATTTGGCCTGCCCTTCCCAGGATCTCCTTTATACAGAGGGAGACTCATTGAGTAAAACCAACTAACACAGGAAATTCAAGTTCAAACTTATTTGAACCAAAAGACCAAAGACTTGAACCTTAGTCTGCCATGCCTCACATGAGTATCTCTTCCATCAGGTTCTTGTGGATTTGGGATTGATTTTGATGACCACCCCACACTCACCATTTTTCCTTTCCTCAGCATCCTCCCTACCACTTCCCCTAAAATCCTGCATGAATTATTAAGCTATGAGTGCTCCTGGCTGCTATCAAGAAAGCTCCTTCTCTGTGGACACCTGCAGACTGAGCTGAAGTTCACCAACGCAGTGTGAAACGCTCCACACTGGGTGACAGCTGATGCCATAGGAGGTGGAGAGCAAAGACACCAGACTCCCCAGTGCACCCGTGGCTGAGGTGCAAGGACATCAAGCGTTTGGCAGCTGCATGGGGAGAAGATGGGAAGGCTTTCAGGTAGCATCTCTTCGGATATTTGTGTGTTTGTTATCTTTGAGCAGTGGTTCCATGGGGTAAGCAAACTTGATCTGTCTGATGCGAAGAGTTTTTGTTGAATTAGACCACATATGCAGTGAGTACAGGGACTGGCTGATGTCAGGAGGGGTGAGCCTGGTCTTGGAAACTACAAGAAGTTAGTTCACTTTTTACTTCTGTTTCTTTTAAGAAAACAAGGTTTGTAAACAGCTATCAAACAAGCAGAAGCAGGGTGTTCACAAATGTGGTGATTTCCTTCAGGATATGTCCTTTTACTCTCCAGCAGTACCTGAGGTCTCCTGGCCCTGCAGGAAGCCCAGTCAACTCTTCCCACCCTAAGGTCATCTCTTTCTTAGGTAACCACAGAGGGTAGCTACTAAGCCTCTTTCTAAACCAGTTTCTTTCAGAAATGTTTTTAATGCTCCTGATAGCACAGTTTACTTCATCATTGCCTCTTTTTCACCCATGTTATTTTTATTCAGAGCAGTGTTGTGACTGACAAGAATAATACTATTGGTAGGGCACACAGTAGGGTTTAACTACTCAACGCAAGCTACGTCCTTCTCCTTTATGCGAGTGCAATCAGTGTCATGTACAGTATACCATGCTTTCTCCATTGGCTATCATCTTTTATCATGCACATTTTAACTTGCTAATTACCCTTTCCATATGTTACAAATGCTCCTAAGCTTCAATTAGTAGCAACACCTGTTCAGTTCCTGCCATATACTTTTTAATACTACGTTTGGATATGCCTGGGGAGGGGGGGATTCAGTTCCAGACTAAGACACATTTGAGATCTACTTGTGTCCAGGTTTGTGCTATATTGAGAAAAGGTCTGGGCAATGAAAATCAATGGAGTACTTCAATTCACCATAAAATAGACATCCAGAGAGAAATTCAGCTGCCTAAATAAAAGTATCTAGTTCCATTTGAGCTGCACTGAAATGTCTAAGTACTAGCACTTTAATGTGGATATACTTTTGAAGATTTTTTTTTTTCTCAACATTTGGTTCACATCCCAGAGCAGTCTTGCAACACCAGGAACAAGATTTCTTTCAAATAATACTCAGCCAGATCATGGACTCCAGGAGCACTCCTACTGAGCTTTGATCATTCATGAACAATGTTCTCATGTCCTCACTGCAGCCCAGCAGAGAACATACCCTGATAAGTGTGCAGTTTATACAGGTTGATTATCAGCAGAACTCTTTCAACAAATAGGTCTGCTATACTGCATCAGAATACTTGCCTTTGTTGTAGACAACTCTCTGTTGGGGCTGGCACGTTTGACACTGAAACTCATATATAAACCCTTCGAGTTCAGAGTCTCTGTTGTGGACCAAATTTCTCCCTTCCCAGTTTGGATTTCTCCTTTATACAGCAGCACCTGAGTCTTACGTGGATGTTTGTTAGACCTCTAATTGGTCACAATATGATGTTCCTTAGTTTATTTCTATTTGCTTTTCAGTCACAATCTCACTCAGCTGCATGACTCCTAGAATTATGTGGTTTAGGTCTTCATAGCATTGCTTCAGACTGTGAGAGTAATGTATTTACAATTTTACAATTTTCTTCACTTAGTAGGAAATCCTCACCTCTCAGTGTCATAAATAGGGACTGAAAGGTCAGAATAAAGTAAAAAAAATAGTTCTTTTCACCTGTTATTTTAGTAGCCCAGCCTGTATTTTGATACTTTTTTTTTTTTTTTGAGGTATTTCTAATACTACAGCTTCTGGTAAAACTGTCTTTGTATTCTGTATATCAAAAGTTCTCATTCTTATCACACTCCTTAGAGATTGATGATATTTGCTGGGCTGGCAGAGCAGAATGCCTCAATTTCAATTAAACCTTTGACAAAATGTTCCTCTGTTTCTGATTAAAAAGGTAAAAAGAGGAAAATATGATTATTTTTTCCCATTTATTTTTCACATGTACCCTTGACTTAAAAGGGTTTCAAATGTTATCCTGCATATTGGAAAATCATATTCCTGTGCAGTTTGTGTGTTTGCAATTTGTTTTCTCTGACTCTCCAAAGACAAGTGCATTATTTTGTGCTTTTACATAATACACAGCCATGTGGAAAAGCAGCAGACACACCTTTGGCAAGTGCCTGCATCAGTCTCCAAGGTTTTCACCCATGTTTTCACAGATGTCCTCTTAGAACCCGTTTAACCCTCCACATCAAGGTTTTATATATTATTTGCACTTATTGGGACTGGTGTAGTATAGAGCCAAGCATGCAAAGACTGCCAGCTGGCCAGAATATTTGATAAATGTGAGAACAAAAAAAATCCCACTTATAGCAGCGAAGTGATCTATTCCTGGAACACCAGCTGGATCGCTGTAATAAGCTATTAAACCAGTGTAGTAAAATGAAACCCAGATTCACTATGCAGATTATGTGACAGATCTATTTCCTTGTACAGTGTGGTTTCATTGCTTTAATTTTAGATTATTGGTCACTTGCAAAGATTAGAAAGATATCCTATAGACTGACCTTTTCATTCACAAGTTTTGAACTAGAATGCATCAAATTAAAGTTGTACAGGACTGTGCCCCTGGTGCCCTTAAATATCTGCTTCCATTTCAAATGACTCAGTGAGACAGACTCTGGCAGACATTTTACTAAGCAGCTATATCCCAGACCTGGAACTGAGATAAATGGTTACAAAAGACCATCTGAGAAAACCAAAATCTCAATTGCGCACTAATTTAATGCAGTATTTCTTCTTGAAATAAAGAAGAATCTGAATATCTAAAGAGAGATGAGAATTGATCTTAATGGACGTATGTCGCAGCACCATCTTGTGATCCCTGCACAAAAAATATTAAAAAGAAATATTTCAACTGGAAGCTGTGCCCTCTGATAACTCAGTCTTTTCCTTTGTGACTCTAATTAGCCTGGGACTAATATATGACAATAAACTGAACATTCAGCCATAGAGAGTATAGTAATTGAACTTAGTGGAACACTGTATTAAAGGACTGGCAAGGTTGAGATGCGTGATTTTTGTGATTGTTGTCTTTCTTGCTGCTGATAAAACAAGAAAAAAAATCAAAGAGGTCCCAGTCCTACTATCATACAAGAGCAATCAAGTGACTTTTCTAGTTAGACATAGTATTTTTTCTCATAAAATATTATTGCAAAGGATATCTCAGGAATCACAAGTGAACAACATCACCACCAGTAAAAATATACTGATCATTTGGCCTCTTAGCTCCTACTTTTAGTTTTACACAATGAGGACTTGGATATTTTGGTCCTCTGGCGACTAAGAAACTGTAGGAGTGGCAAACAGAAGAACGCCATCCAGTCTGTTGGTTACCACATCTGTCTAAACTCTAGGTGAAATAGGGGGAGAACAATCATCTGAGGGTAATAACAGAAAAGAAAAACCACATTGTGCAGACAAAGCACTACATTTCCAAATAAGAAATGTATAACATAGTAAGGGTCAGTTGCAGATATACCTGTTCCAAGCTGCTTAGGAATACATAATCACATGTCTCAGATGACACAACCTATGGTAAATTTAAGCTCTGGTTGCAGGTAATTGGTAGCACCAATGGGAAATACAAGCAGGATACAGATGATTTCCTCACTACACCTGATTACCTTTCAATATGCGAAATGGAAACAAGCCAACCGCCAGCAGAATTTTCCTTAAAGGCTCAATATAGCCAGGCATTATCCATCTGGTGCTTTTGCTTTGTAACGCTGTCAGCCTTTAATGTTGTCATAGGCAGTATTTCATACATAAACGTTAACTTGGCAATCGGGGCAATTTTTATTTGAGTTCAATGGATTTGAGAATGCTCTATATTTGCCAAAAAACAGCTGGTAAAAGCTGTAAAAACTAAAGAAAACCTCTCCAGCTTTCATCTCTCATGTGAGATTTTGGTGAGACTGATTAGAGATAAGGAAGGCTGAATTTTGAGTCAAATTTCCCTGCTTGACATTTCAAACATAGCAGATATTCAAACAAATATCATCAGGTATTTATTTATTGCATTCTCTGGTTCCCCCAATGAGTGATATGTGACACCTTTACTAACAGACACAGAAACTGGCCACCATTTTCTGTGGGGCCAGCCACAGGTCCTCTGTGTTATGGATCTGCTAGAGTTCACATAAGCCTTGCTAAGACTTCTCGTTTGCAGTAGCAAGGCAAGATTATATTTGTTGTTTAAAAAATGTTGATTTTCTAGCTTGGTAAATTAAAACCATTCTTCTGCTACAGCTATCTATAACATAAATCAAAAGCCTGGGGACCTTACCAGCCAGGGGAGAGTGTTTTGTAGAGATGGCGTTTGTACCTGTAGAAGCACTCTCTCCAGTTGAAAGAGGCACAGATTAACAAGATTTCAGTTTTTCCTGATGCAAAGACATTGAGGGATGGATGGGGATGAAGTTTGCCGAAACTACCTCACAGTGAATTTCTGAAGAGAGACAAACCTGATCTTTGAGAAATAGAAGCTATACTATACATTTCTTTGTATTGCAAGACTTCAATTAAGTTGCCAGGCACTTTTCCTTTTTGTTGTTGTTACTGAGGTGTTTGCTGCAGTTGCAGTTGCAACCACTGAATATATCTTCCTGTTCTGGCCTTCAGAGCAGACAGCCTCTGTTTTGTTAGTGCTTACAAATAATTGAATAGGTGTTTACAAATGTTCTTGAAAATAAGGTTTTGTAACTAAGAATAAAGAAAGAAACAGGTTGTTACCAGGATTAGTGTGTGTATTAGTGTATTAGTGGTCACATATGTAAGACAAATTTTTATGTATAGCACTTTTTTCTAACCACCTATCCTTCCCACAGAGGGCTGATTTTACATCCTGAGGTTATTAAATTGGGGTTTAGTGCACATATCTGTGCATAATTAGATACCCAAACCATGAAAACAGTGAAACAAACCTCATCAGAAAAGAGAAACATTTCTGGTGCCCTGGGTTAAGGTTATTGGCACTATCAAGGCAGCTTGCACCCCAACCGATTTCCAGACATGGTGTTCTTCATGCCACTCAGAAGACCTTACTGAGATGAAGAAAGGTACTGAAAAGGTAAAGCATGCTCACACTCAAGTTTAGATTTTACTGACAGCTACTATGGCTTGCTGTTGCTTGTCATCCTTTCCATTTTTGGTCTGATGTGGCCTGAGCTAGCTCAAGTCCCAAAAGCACTGCTGCCACGGGTGAGCTCTGCGTCTATGTGAACAAGCCCTGCTTCTTATCGGTGCTGTTTCTTGACCAAAACACAGTGTCTTGTGGAAATACTAGCTTGGGTTGATGCTAATTTGAGGATCTCTGCATTTTTGCCTCATTATACACTGTGGGTAAGCCGGAAAAATTGTGAAATATGTTGGGAGCAGATGAAACATGTAAAAGTCAGCAGCAAAGTATGGGAGCAGTCATGCTAACTGAGGCTCATGACAGCAAAATCCACAAAGTTTAAATAATAATTTGTGGCGTATCTAGAAGAATGGAAAAAGAAAGCTCTAACAAATAGGCACAGACATGTGACATCCTCTAGCAACTTGCAAAGATTCAATCCAGATAATTGACTTAACCTAAAGGTTACCAATATGCAGACTAAATTCTGATTTTCTCATTTTTCAAGGGTTATGAATTTTAAAACCAAGTTGGCCAGCGTTACCTGCCATGTTTTAAATTCCTTGGCTGATTTCAGATAAAGATTAAGATTAAAGATTAAGAAAACAACAAATGCTGTTTTCCTTTCTTAGATGTGTCCCCTTCAGGGAAATCTCTCATTTTTTATGTTTTTTTTTGTCTATTTGAAACTGAGGTTCACAGAAAACTTGTCTGAATAGTTGGTGAATATGTTTCAGTGTACAAGTGTCTCAAAGTAATCTTATGTACTCGTCAGACTGGCATCGATGGCTGGCAGTTGCTTATGGCACATATGGCAGTTCATTTTACAGCTTCTAGATTCCTACTGTGGGCAAATTGAAGGTGAATGAATTTTATGACAACACATAAAACAACCACATTATTTCACAATTTTGTTCGAAGAGTTAGAGTAGAAGAATCTACCACCTTCATAAACAATCTTACAAACTGTCACTTTTTATTTTTATAGCCATTCCAATATTGCAGGGCAATAAGAAGAGAAAATCCTGCAAACTGATCATTATCTCTGTTAGCAATAGAAGATAATTGCCCATAGAGGTTATCATAAACCTGCGTTTGAATTCTGGACAGAAATACGCAGAAAAGAAAACAGAAGCCAACAAGAAAATGCCATACAATGCTTGAGACAGAAATTGGTTGAAAGGCATCTGGGAATAACCATTTAAAATTTTAATTTATCTGACCTATTTACTGTGCACTTCTACTATTATTTTAGTTGATTGCTGCAATTATTCACTGAAAAACAGATTCATTAACTATGTTCCATAAATAAAATCATGCTAAGCTTATTTTCTAATCACTGATCATTGTTTTCAGATTTGCAGGGTGGAGATGAACACATTAAATATCAGTACGCTGTGTTTATCAGGCTATACTTATCACTTATCATTTAAGCCTGGTATCGCATTATAAAATTAAATCACCCTCTATCACAAGACTAGAAAAAAACTAAAAATTGAAAATATGCAAAACAGTTCAGCAGTATGGAGACAACTAAATATTTTCTGGCTAGACCTGGATAACCGTTAAAATACTAAAGCCACGGCGCTGTCAAAGAGACTGTAATAGCAGGCTTGGGAAAGACGCTGAAATTTGGACTCTCCCTGAACAAAACTACCCCTTTCCCAACAGCCAAAAGCAGCTTCTCTAAAACTATTACTGGCAGTAGCCCAGTCACAAAAACTTGAGTCAGGTTGTTGCCTGTCTCTTAATACAAACACTTGCATGGAGTACAATTAATGTAAGTCTACATTTTTTGCCTGCATAGCTTTTTTTTCACTTTGTTGATAGAACTGATGGTGAGCAAAGCTAACAGTATTCATTAAGAAATGGTGTGTATAAATAGTTTGCTTCCTATAGAAATTAGATATGCGGGGAGTTACCTGTCCTGAGCATGAAATAGTTAGGAATGAAGACATCTTAAAAGTTCTTGTTCTTCTGGAGAATTACATCTCACTTACTTTTTTCAAGTGCTGAAAATAAAGTCTTAGCAAAAAAATTCAACACCATATAGAGGACAGATGAGCTGCCTTTACATGGTCACATTCGTAAGACTCATTTGATCAAAATTTGGGGTATGGCAGGCTACTGCAAAAAAAAAGAACTGATATTGGAGTGGCATGTTCCTGGCACTCTTTGCCTCAGTTTAGAAGAATATATAAAGTTCTGCCATTTCACAGGAAAAATCAAACTACCAGCAGCAGTTCCATCTACAAGTCTGATATCATGAGGTAAAAGCTGGCTCCCTAGGCTCCTTTCATTGTGTCTCACTGATGCTTGGTTGAATTTCCTTTTCAGTCATGTTTCCTTTGGTTTTTAAAACAACTTTTCTCATATCCCAGCCAAAAAAGCCCCTCATCTACCTGCAGTGCAATTAAGTTGCTGAGCAAGGTAAGGAGGTAGGAGGTAGAGAGGAAGAGAAAGGAAAAGGAGCAGAAGTATGTGTTGATCAGCCTTACAAAATTATCCGAAATGACAGACAACATTTAAACTCCATCTCACAGAGGCTCAATACAGGCCAGATGAGTAATCTTTTTCCACAGAGCACTGGATGGATGGAAGGAGCTGTTCCACATCAGCCATGGTCCAAGTCTTCTCTCATGTAGGAAACAAATGAGTTGAGGTGGTACCAATGAAAGATGCTTCAAAGAATATTTTTACCTGCTTTATGGTCTTCACTGTTTGGTGAAAGGCAATTCTGTCAAATTAAGTTTGCATGATGCTAGAGCAGCCAGGAACTGTAGTTTGCCTAGAGCCTGTTTGTGCTAGTCTCTTTCTTTAGAAAGTTTCAATCCCAAATTACCCTTTATACAGCCTTTCTATTTCCCCTGCTCAATTAGTTCACTGTTCAGGGTTACACTTAGAAGCAGATGTCATGTTTTCTTGACAGTACAGGTGAAAGGGATGTTGTCGTATTGATTGAAAGTCCATCTAAAGAAGTACCATAAACAATGACAGGCATTTAATCAATTGTTTAGATCTAAAGAATATGTTCTGCTTAATAAAGAAAGTAGGAAAAGCCTCTCACCACAGCTTTTTCTTATTCCATGACGAAATAACTCTGGTGATTTAAAGAAGCTGCTATTAGACTCTCTGCAGTGCATAGAATTAAAGTGAAGACATGACTTGGTGAAGAAGGATTGAGTTCAAAGCACAGTTTATAGAGATTGATCGTATATGATGGAGGAATGCCTTAGAGTAATAAGGAGTGGTTTTGGACTTTGTAAGAATTTCAGTGATTCTCACTTGCAACTTGCTATCTGTATGTATGTACATGCACAGTGCTGCGGGTAGGCATCCTAGATTAATGTAGACTTCACAAATGCATTTAGAAATGCTAAAAGTCCCAGTCAGGCATACTGTGCCCAAAGCATATGAAAACCATAGGTAAATCCTTTCTTCATCCCATCAGCTTTGATATGCAGTGTCCAGAGGAAGTGGCAGGAGGAATGTGACAGCCTGTTGTGGGAGAGCTTTCCCAGGCCTTTTAATGATTCCGTGTGTATCTCAAGGGATACATTTTCACTTCATAAACCAAATAATACCTATCTGGACCTCCCATGGGCTACAGTTCAGAGAAACAGCCACTAGGCAGAGATTGTAAATGTTACCACTGGAATCACTTAGTCTATAACACAGACAATGGATTTTGAATTAATCAATATTCACAATGAAAATAAAATTAAAAATCCAGTATAGAGATAAATACTGCTGCAGCTGAATTTTCAAAAACTGGGAAATCACTTTTCATTTCTCTTTTAAAAACAAGAGACAGATGAACAAAGTTCTGTTACCAGAGTAGGGAAGGTTGTCACCTCTTAATTTTCTCTTTAAAGTGACTAAATAAAATAGTGTGATTTTTTTTTTTTTTTCTCTAAGGCATGTTTCCCAGTTGTGTTTCTCCTCTGTGAACTCCCTTCACTGTATTAGCATCTTTTCTGAGCAGTGGATATCATGACTGGGTACAGCAATTCAGTAGTGGTACCAGCATCAACTGGTATGCATTAGGTTGAAAGTAGATCTGGTAACTGTGGAGGAAATGATGTGAACTTTAAAAATCTATAGACTCCATAGGATGCATGATTGAGAAATACGCAATACAAATAAGAAAAGATTTAATCATTTCACTAATATTTTGGCTTGTAATATCCAACACAAGCTCCTGTTGATAAATCCTTATTATGATGTTGCTGCTGGCAAATTCTGCATACAACACATATGACGAGGGTTGTGCTGCATACGTGATGTTTTCCCTTTGTATATTCCTATAGAATATACATATAAACAGTAATTATAATGCACATACATACAAAGGCAACAATGGAAAGAGTGTCCTTACTTAGGTTATCTTAGTACTGGGATGGTAAACAATAACTTAAACTTGAGAAGTACATAAATGTTGTGAACTTTGTTAGGGGAAAAGGCTCTCTGAAAACTTTATATAGTCTTACATTAGCTAGAATATAATTTGAATTCTGAACTGCTTGACTGGATTTTAACAAAGCCCATACAAAATGTCAAATGCAGCTGATTTTCTGGGAGTACAAAGCAACACATTTATGTTTAACACACACTGAGAGCATTTAAATAACTTATGAAGTGTACCTGTTAGTCATATTTTAAATTTACGTAAATCCTTTTAATTCTCTCATTTAAAAAAAGAAAAAAAAGAAGTGAAAGAATAGAATTTGACATTTGAAACAAGCTATCATCATGAACAAGGCCGAAAATTCAACTGTTCAAATCTAATGATATTTTTATCCTCATTTTTTCTTTTGTAATTTCATGGAAACATAAAATTTCCTAATAAGTGACCTTACTGATGCAGTTTCCTCTATTGGAGAGTAGATAATATTCATAGATAATTTGTAATTACTGACCTCTTGGGTTGCCTGTCAAAAGAGAGAAAGTCTTTTCTTTCTCCTGCAGTTCTTTAGTATTTCTTATTCTTTCTTAACTTCACACAGGCAAAAAAATGTATGGGACAATTGACAGAGATACCACTAGGACCTATTTACTTTGCTTGTTTAAATAGGCTGCCAGCTTTCCACACCATTACTTTAGTAAAACCTGTACAACAATTTGCTCCTACCCGGAGAAAAATGAGAAGTATATAGTGAGAGCTAACAGCAGTAGATAACAGTGGAAACTTATTTCAGCAGGTGTGACTCAGAGATTTTAGTTAAGTGCATGTCATTTTTCTAGCCATTTTTCATATGAATTAGAACATAATGCTTAAAAGCAGTTTTGTGATATTTACTGCTATTCACCACAGAGCAGCTTTGCAAGAATGAGTCAGATTCAACTTCTTATGCACTAAACAAAATTATTTCCTGAAGGCACATTGATTTGCCCTAGATCTGAAAGACTTTACAAAGAAAATCCGGTGGAGTGGACATGATTGCAAGTTAGCAGTAGGATACAGAAGGAAATAGTCTAACTTTGTTTTCAGATTGCTGATATTTCAGGATGCTGCAAAAAAGTCGTATGTAGATATTTTCATACATGAAATCACAGAGACAAAACCAAACATTAAACATGTTATAGTATTATGAGGTGCTGTTTTTCTCCACAGAACAGAATTCTTGAATGGTCATATGAAATATAAACCAACCATGATGACACTTCTAGATGTGAATTCAGCTAAATCAAATCCAGAGTAGATATTACAGAATCACAGAATGTTAGGGATTGGAAGGGACCTCGAAAGATCATCCAGTCCAATCCCCCTGCCGAAGCAGGAACACTTAGATGAGGTTACACAGGAAAGCATCCAGGTGGGTTTTGAATGTCTCCAGAGAAGGAGACTCCACAACCTCCCTGGGTAGCCTGTTCCAGTGTTCTGTATTAGTATGAATCCAGCAAGACTTCACTTGGCAAATTAAGAATTTGATGCATAGTGCATGGTTCTAGAAAGCAAAAAATGGTCTGTAATATACACTGCTCGTGTCACAAAATTTATTTCAGGCTAAAATACTAAATACTTCATCAGCTAAACTCTGAACTCCAGTATCACCTCATCAGCTAAATGACATCCACTACATAAAAGTAAATTTCATAAACATTTACATTTGAATAATGGTGATCACATTCAAAGTAATTTGTAAGCCAAAGAAAGGAGACCCACATTAGAGTCTAGTCCCTTTGGAATTAATGGTAGAAACCTTTAAAGCTTCTGTTTGTATCTATGCCTTAAGTATCCTTTAGTAGCTTTTGCAAGTGCTTGTGTTTTAGGATACAAGGCAGCAAAGAGAGAACAGAGATTGAACAGGAAAACTTTTTTTTTTTTTTTCCTGAAAAACACCCCTCTCACACCTGTTGAAAAATACATTTGATCTGCATGTTAGAACTGTAAGTATTGAAGAGGATGCAACAGGATGCAGGGACATTGAGTGTGAGATTCATCCAAACCAGCAGAACACATTTGCATTTGCCAGTTTTGTGCTTTCTGGAGTAGACGATTGACCTACACTGCAGACACATAACAGTGAAGCAGCTGCACATCCATTTAGACATGGGATACTGTGGTGAATAGTGAGCGTTATCATGAATGGAAGAGAGAAAAATCAATAAATACACTCAGTCCATGCACTTAGTAGACAGTAGATGTGTTGTTATTTGTGAGCTTCACATGCTAGGTACAACTATTTTCCAAGACTCTAGTCAGGCATCAGTAACTAATACAGTTAATTTAAAAGTATTGTCACATTATTTTAATGTAGGAGAAATGTAGCTTTGATTACCTTCAGAACTTGGAAATGAGAACGTCTTTAATTAAAACACTGAACCTTTATATGAATTCTGATTGTACATGTATGCACATGACATGTTTCCTAATCTCAAGTCCAGGCTAGAACTCTGAAAAGTTTCTTTAAATCAACACACCAATCTATGGTCCATAACTATTCTGAGCAACTATGTTTAGAAAAACATTAACATAAGATCTCTTACGTGAGCTGCACAATCTGGATTGTACCTTTTTACATCTTTTGTTAAAGAAAGACTTTAGGTACTTCTAAATAAAGGATAAAAGCAAGTAAAATTCTCTTCGCTCCAACCCACACATTTCTGTTCTCCTCAAAACATGAAAATAGCTTACAAATTCTCTACGTGTGTTTGATTCCTTCTGGCTTCCTGAAATACTACTGCATTTCTGTAAAATGAGACCTTGTAGAGGTTTCTGAGGCATCGCACTTTTTTTTTTTTTTTTTTTTTTTAAGTATTCAAGGAGCAGCAATAGCAGAATGAATCTTTTCCTAGGGGATAGCTTGAACAATGGATGGCAAGCAGTATAATGAGCTGCTACAGCCAACTAGTCCATCGTGCTAGCATCTGTTGCTATATTTTGCTTATGTCCAAGGCATTCTTCCTCCTTCCAGCATCATCCCAAAGTAAGCTTAAGGAAAAAAAGGGAGCATCTTTCCATCATGTGAACAAATCTGAGTCATTATCTTGTTTCATCTGGTTGGACCCAAATTATGAGAATTCAGTTGACTTCTGAATGAGTTTCACACCAATCTGACAAGCTATTTCGAATTTAATTATAATAAAAATATGAAAGCTTGATGTTGACACAAGAAATAATGTACTTAGAATAGAGTTCTCTTAACATCTGGAGAGGATTAAATGTGAACTTGATTTTTAAAACTGAATCCACAATGGTTCAGGAATCAATAAAAATTAGTCATTGTCAGCTCAAATATTAAGTCTTAGAAACTGCAAACAACTTGGTGACAGAGTGAATAATTTTTCCAATGCAAGTTCAACAAGCCACCTATTTGTTCCATCTTCCTGCAGCTACACTGTCTGACAAAAACTTTTTGTTGACAACCTTTTATATTAACCATATGGGAACAGTATAACTGAAATGAGAATATCAGTCATAATTATGTGCTTTTCATCCTTTAAAATGATGCAGCAAGCCCATTACAATCTGTTCTCCTTCACTAACACAATAGATTCATTGGCTGTAACAGACACTTGCATTGTTTTTCGGCCATCATTCAAGATGTCCTCTGTGGTGGGCTGCACTCTCCCATTTCTCCTCCCTTTGTATATATGTCTGAAGTTTATTAGAGTGAAAGAGCTCAGAAAGTTATACAAATTCTCATTTTCATGAAGAGAAAGTATGACATGTAGCACAAATATTTCACACCCACCATCTATTTGCCAGTCTAGCCAGGAAGTCTTCCCATGGAACAAGGCAATATTCTAGACAAATAAGAGAGCTTGTTCATAAGACGGCTTCATTCTTCATGTTAAGTATGAGGACATCAAATAACTATGGACACTCAGGCAGAATTCTCTTTAAAACTTTGAAGGTGGACACTTTGGTCAAAACAGAAGACTTACAAAGATAAGGAAAACCAATGACTGATTCCCTCTAGCTACACGTAAGTACATTCATTAGATCTTGGTGCAAACAGAATCACAGACACAATCACATGAGAGAAAAGGAAGTTTTGTCCTTTAGACAATATTTTGTGGAGAGAGAGAAAAAAGTCAAGTCACTACACTTCATGTATCACATTTTAGATACTTTATAGTTCTATTTATCTTATGTTTAAGGCCAGCTTCTATCACTTTTCTCTGACCAAAGCGTAAATACATCATCAGTTGATTTTCAAGAACATGACTAATACATCAACAATGGTAGGTTTTATAACCTTGTCATTCACAGTGAGCCAATATTCAAAGAAACTTGACTTGCCAGAGACTCACCTTTACTGTAATGATTAAGGGCTTTCAAAATCCTGAGTGTCTGTCAGTATATAGAAATTACTGCTGCAGAAGATCAGACAAAAAAAAAAAAAAATCCAGGCATGTTCTTTTAAAACAGAGTATATCTCTGTGATCAACATACCACATTGTCAAGGTAAGGGTAAACAAATATGCTTGAAGGTATAAATTAGTAAGCAGAGAACCATAAAGGAATTCCTTACTCACAGACCGTATTAACTACTTAGCTGGTTTCTTCTGAAGTGATGTGTGTTCGAGTGTGTCTTTCTTTGTAACATCATATGTCGGACAGTCCCAGGGCTCATGATACAGAACATGGCAGAACACAGGTAGGATGTAACACTTCCCAGTCTTAGAGAAACATGGTATGTCCTATGTTTTTTTCGATGTTTGAAACTTGTATTTGCTCCCTGCTAACTTCACAATGTGCTCTGAGATGATCTATACAGCAATGAAAGCTGGTGCTGAAGCAGGACCACAGTACTGTTATTTCTTCTGAAAGCCAGGGGTTGTGAGCAAAGATTAGGCCCTACTGCATTCCCATCCACCTTCAAATCTAGAAAGAAACCCTGTATTAGATGTGTTACTGGTGCTGAGATAAAAGAGAGAGATAAAAACAAGTGTGGGTGGGAGTGACTGTACTTTTAGAAAAACAGTCTAGAGAAGACTGCTCCAAGTGCAGGTGAAAAACATGAGCTTTTGCAGAACGCCATTTATCACTTTCATATGATAAGGTTTCACATGTCATCAGGAATACAAACAGGTAAAGAGTATTTTGGTTGTGTAACGAAACAGAGAAAATTGATGGGGAGGGGATGCAAAATTCAACTTATGCAAAAAGAAGATTAAGTTTTGATGAGATAAAAAAGTTGTAAAAACCCTGACATCAAGTTAGAACCCTCTCTCTTTTCTGTATTTAACTAAAATTAGTTATTTAACTGAAAATATCTTTAGCTTAAAATAGACACTTTCAAAAGAAGCACGTCATTTTCAAATGGAAAGCTAAAATTAGACATTTTAGAATTCAGGTGTGTTTTATATAAAGACATCTGCCCAAGCAAAATTCCCTGCAATGTTTGACAACAGGCAAGCTATTTGACTGGCATGTTCCATTTTCTTCCTGGGATACCTATAGCTTTTTTCTCATCACATCACAGGAAGTGATAAAATTCATATCTTTACGGTCCTAGAAATCCATCTTCAGTATTGGAAACAAAAGTAGACACATCACTTGCACAAAATTCGTGGTGTTTTGTGCTGTGACTTGACCATCCAGCAGAGATGCTGTCAGGATAGGCACTATCTCATGAGGTACAAAGACAGACGTCCACAGAGGAATATACAGTTTCATTTATTTGAGGGAAAGGCATTATTTAAGGGTGCAGTTAGCAAAGGGATTTTTTCCATACTGCAGGTGGTCGGGAGAGAGAAAGGAAAAACATAAAAGTTTTTTTTGCAGAAATGGTTTGTAATGACAATGACTTTCTAGAAGCCATTGTGCCATTACCAAGGCTGAGTGTTTAGGAAACATAGCACTATAACCCATGCACTGCAACCTACTTCTCTATACTCTGTAGAAATTGAAGGTAGTGGGAAATCCCAGCAACTGATGTGCAATAAATATATTATAGGTGATTGGAAGGTATAGGGGAAAAGTGAAAAATTAAAATGTAGGCATTTTACTATGAATGCCTTTAAAAAAAAAAAAGAAAAAGAAAAGATCATAAGATCATAGGAGAGGATAATCTTGTTCAAGGAGTCACCTTGATCTGAGCTGAGCTTAAAAATAACAACTTCGTTTTTCTACCTTATCATGCACCATCTCACTGCTTTAAGCAATACAAAGTCTAAGATGGTCTTATAATATGTTAAAAGGAAAAAGTAGCGTGAAGAATTTCTCCTAGCAGAGACAGAACATTTAAAAGCTGTCACACCTGAAAACAGTGTGACAAAAATACAAGGTGGTGAATCTGAACTTATTACAATGGAACTTCCAGCCCAGAAACACCTCCGTTTCAGCCTAGATAAACCTCATTGATGTACATCACACACAATACACTGCCATGTTCTTGCAATTAGTCGCAGTCTGGTAAAGCACCGTAAGACTCTTGGATAGGGAGTTTATACAAAAACAGAGCAAAGACCGGAGTTTGTTATTAATTCTTCTTAGGTAAATTAACTGGGAACAGCTTTTCAAAATACTTCCCGTACATATTTTCTATACAAAGAGACTTTCCCCTGTCTGTTTCTTTCTTCCTCCGGACAGTCCCTAGTGATGATTTTCACAGCTTTTATGAAGCAGCTCATTGTTCTGCAAAAACTTAATGACAGTGTACTTCCATGTGAAATTAGGCTATTGTATTTATTTAATCTTCATGGTAATTGCTGTACAAGGGCTGTGACTGTTTGCATCCTACTCCACACACACACACACATCTCTCCACACCCCCTGGTCACGGTTTCCTGAAAGAAATGGCCAGTCATTCTGCCCTGGTTGAACTCCTCATCTACTCAAGAGATGTGCTTGAACTTCAGCCCGTGGACAGTAATATTTGCTCACCATGCCAGTGTCTTTCATGGACAAAAGATATATTGGAATAGCTCTGGAGAGAGATAAATCATTGCTTGTGGTTTTCTTCTCCCAGGCATTAGGTGATAGTGTATTAAGTCCTTACAGAGCTCGTGTGGTATTTCATGCTTTCTGTGCTAGTCCCTAGGTCTTTTCTAGGCTGGTTTTTATCTTGAAACTGAGAACTATATTGCTGTGGGAAAGTCTTAAAATTTAAAATTACAAGGCTATGAGCTTCAGCTGAATAATTCACAATGTTAAAAATACAATTTCAATGAAAGCACAATTGCCAGGTGTCATTTATGTCTAAGTATTATCCAAGCAAAGTGTAGAATAAAGCTCTGGCACTTTCAGTACTTAAAAGGAGCCTGTAAGAAAGATGGGGACAGACTTTTCAGAAGGGTGTGTTACAGCAGGACAAGGGGTGATGGTTTTAAACTAAAAGAGGGGAGATTCAGGCCAGACATGAGAAATTTTTTACAAGTTTTTTACAAGGAGGGTGGTAAAATACTGGCCCAGATTGCCCAGAGAGGTGGTAGATACCCCATCCCTGGAGACATTGCAGGCCAGGCTGGATGGGGCTCTGAGCAAGCTGACCTGGGTGAAGATGTCCCTGCTCATTGCAGGAGGGTTGATGACCTTTAATAAGTCCTTCAATCCAAACTGTTCTATGATTCAATGATTCTGTGAAGCTTTGCTTGATCTCCAGATGTCACCAGTTCATGAGCAGAAGGCAGCTGTGGCTATGTCTTCGTTCCAGCACCCCACAAAGCAATGTGATAGCTGCTCATGCTTGAAAATTCCTATGATATAATACTGAACATGTGTATCATTGTTACCAGGACAACACTATGGTTGCTAGGGGGATTAAAAGATAATGAAGGATTGAACACCAAACTTAGACTCAACAGAAAAGTTCCACTGCAAAATTAGAAACAAAGAGGGATGATGGACTATATTGTACATATTCTCAAATTTATCATGATTTACGCTTCAGTGTTATTCACAGCACAAATCAAAAATCAACAAAGCAAAAACCCCTGCCAGCCATCCTCAATGTTTGATGTTTGGTATGTGTTTTGAAAGTGCAAGTATCACATAATTCACCATCCCAGTTTTTTTCAAATATAATTTTCTTTAGTGATAAACATCCTAAATTCACAGCAGTTTTGAGTTGTTGAAGTCTTCTACTGAGTAAAACAAGCATATGAGAACACCCCAGGCACTACTGTTTTGAGAGATTCTTCTCTCCCTTGGGTTCACCTTTCTTAGTGGTTTTGGTCAGATCAGATGGACTCTTTGGAAGCAAATCGTCTAGCTGTTTCCACTGACCATGTTTCAGTTCACAGCAGATTGGTCTCTAAGCTGTTTCAGATGAATTTGTTTGGGAAAATACACCCCAATAACATACCTAACACCCTCTGGACACCAGCAGGAGTTCAGTCCATGGGAACAAATGAAAGCAAATGTGAAATTAAAATCTCCTAACATGCCTCCAATACAGATGGTGCATCCTTGGCATCAACTGCTTTGCTCTACAGATGTCTCCTCTTGGTGTCCTCTACTTGTTTATGTAGCTAAACTCTAGACAACTTTGACGCATCAGTGGTATTTCAGAGAGCACAGTCTTTAATGTTGCGTGTTATGCTGCTGTTACTTAACCACATGCAGTCCTGTAAACAGCTCATAGAAAATATTTTCCCAGAAGAAGTAATCTTATTAAAACCAGAACCATCAACCAGTTGTAAAATGTGTTGTAGTAAGATCCAGCATCAGCCAGCCTATTAAAAAAAATACTGAAAACTGTATCTATCACCTCTTCCCCCTGTGGCCTATGATAAAGGAGTTGATGGTTGACCCCATCTAAATTACAGATTGGCTGGAGGCAAGCATATTATAATTAGCCCTAAATTAGAGATAGGATGCCTAAAAAGTAGGACAACTGTCTGTGTGCTTCTGAAGGTGCAAATACAAGTTATATTCTGAAAAAAAACCAACAAAGCCGCCATAAAATGGAGTGGCAGACAGTTCTTATTTAGAAATAAAACCAGAGTCACAGAATGTCTTGGTGAGGCCACACCTGGAGTATTGTGTTCAGTTCTGGACCCCTCAGTTCAGGAAAGATATTGAGGTGCTGGAGCGGGTCCAGAGAAGAGCAACAAGACTGGTGAAGGGACTTGAGCACATGACCTATGGGGAGAGGCTGAGGGAGCTGGGGTTGTTCAGTCTGGAGAAGAGGAGGCTTAGAGGTGACCTCATCGCTCTCTATAATTACCTGAAGGGAAGTTATAGCCAGGTGGGAACTGGTCTCTTCTCCCAGGCAGTTAGCAATAGGACAAGGGGACATGGGCTTAAACTCTGCCAGGGGAGGTTTAGGCTGGATATTAGGAAGAAGTTCTTTACGGAGGGAGTGATCAGGCATTGGAATGGCCTGCCCAGGGAGGTGGTGGACTCACCGTCCCTGGAGGTTTTTAAACTGAGATTGGACATGGCTCTTAGTGCCATGATCTAGTAAATGGGCTGAAGTTGGACCAAGGGTTGGACTTGATGATCTCTGAGGTCTTTTCCATCCTAGCCAATTCTGTGATTCTGTGATTCTGTGATCACCAAGTTCATCTTCCTGCTTCTCGCACGACTACCTAAAAGTAAACCATATGGCTCAGAGTGTCGTCCAGATGTTCCTTGAACTCTGACAGGCTTGGTCCTGTGACCACTTCCTTGAGGAGCCTGTTCCATTTTATTCGTGTGTCCAGGTCATTTATAAAAAGTGGAAGAGAACTGACCCTGAAATTGAGCCCTGGGGAACCCCACTGGTGACTGTCCGTCAGCCTGATGAGCCCCGTTTACTGTAAGCCTTTGAGCCTAATCCATCAGCTAATTGTTCATCCATCATGGCATGGACTTGTTTAATTGTATTGCTGGACATTTTATCCAGAAGGATACTGTGAAAGACAGTATCAAAAGCTTTGTCAAAATCCAAACCCACCACATCTACTGGCTTATCCTGGTCAACTAGGTGGGTGACCTTGTCATAAAAGGAAATTAAGTTGATTAAGGAGGACTTTCCCCTCATAGAACCCATGCTGGCTTTGACAAATGTCTGTGTTGTCTCTCAAGTGTTCTTCAGTAACTCCCAGAATAACCTCCTCTGTAATTTTACCAGGCACTGAAGTGAGACTGACAGGGCTGTAACTACCAGGGTCTTCCTTCTTACCCTTCTTTAAAATTGAGACAACATTTACCAGCTTCCAGTCAATGGGATCTCTCCAGACTCCCAAGATCATTCAAAAATAGTGGAAAGAGGTCTCACAATGAAGCTATGTAGCAGTAGCTACCTACATTCTAGTAGTAAAAATATTAAAAAGGTGTAGCACTGCTTGAGCTTTAGTGTGATAAAGACAGGCTGCAAATGGAAACCCCACGATTTTTCAAAAGCAATGAAGACAGAATGAAGATATCAAAGCACAGATACAGTAAGTCACCCAGATAAATACATTTTCTTTATTATTTCTTGTAGAAATGGTATGCAAGAGAATTATGACATTTTGTACTTTGTGATCTCTTTTGAAATATGTATAATTAAACTTTAACCCCTTGAACTTTTATCTTAGAATGTTTTCTATTATTTTTAATTCCACAAATGATCCAAAACCATAAAATGAAAGAGATTTTTTTTTTTGAGAAATCAAAAGTTCAAAATCTAAATGGTTACTTCCTATGTGGGTTTCTTTTTCAATAGGAAGTATTTTCTATTTTATGTGTGATGCATATTTTTTTGAATTGGCTGCTGTTGTAATGTGGATTTTTCATTAAATCTTGAGTTATTTACTCAGAGGCGAATGACAATCTGGCTGGTGTCCAGTGATGGAGAAATAATATTCAGGCAATCAAATACCACAGAGATGCATCTGGCCTAAGAATAAAACAGAGAGCCCGGGGACAAAAAAAAAAAAAAGTATCAGTCTCTTCACAAGACAGAGACTTAAATATTAATGGAGGAAGTACTAGCCTAAACAGGTGTGCATGACAAAGGTTATCACCACAGGTGAGCAGATTTCTTACTGAGTAATTCAGTTTAAAACTCCAGATTTTTTTAACAGTGGGGTGTGTATGTATGTACATTGTATATATATGTACATTAAAAAAAAAATCTCAAAATCAAAGACTAAGAACCATTTCAGTTTCCTAGTTAGCTAGTGGGAGCACTTCAGGCCATTTGGAAAGAAGATTCAAATTAAATTATTCTCTGTCTCTGTTAATGGTATGGGACCTCATATGTCAGCTGCAATCAATTTGAAAAGCTCTCGTAACTTCATGGGGGCTTTGCTGAGCAGCTGTCTAGGAATAACATGTTTTTCAGACTCCATTCTTGGACAAGTACACGTAGAGGTTTAGGAAAGGGGCAGGGGATGTCTGTCAAAATCCTTTCTCTCAGAGATCCTATTCAGACTTTTACATCTTTTATGATGGGATGCTCTTCAGTGTGGTGTGCAAGACATGGAAGGTGTCCTGCACCAGTAAGGTCAGCGAAATTATTTTAAAATCCATTCAAAACTGAGTGTTACATGAAAATTATCCCTGGGAATTAACTTGTAATCAGCAGTAAAGATGTAATATTGGAGCACAGCATAAAGTCATTTTTGCTCACAGCAATTTCAGAGATTTTTATTGTGGAGAATACAACTTACCCTTCACTGTAAGATTTTTTTTTTTTTTTTTTTTTTTTTTTTTTTTGGCAGGGGCTGGAGGGTAGCAGCATTTCATCTTTTTGCCCTACAGTTGGCTTGGAAAAATGACTGGTGAGACAAAAATGTTGACTTATTTTAGAGGCATTGTAACACAGCTTTTTTTGCCTCATGTTGCTGAACAGAAAGCGGGCTCATGGATTGCTCTACTTCAGAACTGGCCAACAAGAAGAGACAATAAAAAAGTGACCGCACATGTCCTTCTGCTGGGTTTAGTCATGTGTTTCACTTGCTTATGAGATGAAGTCTATTTCCATTTCATATAAGGCAACTGTACTTCATTTATGCAAAAGTGGAGCCACCTCTGGATCTCATAATGATGAGGGAAAGTAGAGCCAAAGAGAGCCAGTGTTGCTGCCTTGCCTGACATTTCATGGAATTAACATCCAGTTATGTGACTTTACAATAGCTTCTTCTGAAAGGAAACCACACACCAGAATGGTCAATCTAAAACAGAGTTAATGATCTCCAATCTGCTCTGGTCCAGTGGTGCTGAGAAGTTCCTTGTGAGAGCATCTGCATTATGTTTCAGTCAAGTTCAGGAATCTAGTCTGTTTGCTTTGACTTGAGAATGATGCCGTAAGATGTGAATTATTCTATTTTATCTTAACAAGTCCTCACATACTCAAGTAACATAGAGTTCCTTTTTTTGTTGTTCGGGATTAATGAGTTGTCAGCATCTTCCTCCTCTCCTCTCCTCTCCTCTCCTCTCCTCTCCTCTCCTCTCCTCTCCTCTCCTCTCCTCTCCTCTCCTCTCCTCTCCTCTCCTCTCCTCTCCTCTCCTCTCCTCTCCTCTCCTCTCCTCTCCTCTCCTCTCCTCTCCTCTCCTCTCCTCTCCTCTCCTCTCCTCTCCTCTCCTCTCCTCTCCTCTCCTCTCCTCTCCTCTCCTCTCCTCTCCTCTCCTCTCCTCTCCTCTCCTCTCCTCTCCTCTCCTCTCCTCTCCTCTCCTCTCCTCTCCTCTCCTCTCCTCTCCTCTCCTCTCCTCTCCTCTCCTCTCCTCTCCTCTCTCTCCTCTCCTCTCCTCTCCTCTCCTCTCCTCTCCTCTCCTCTCCTCTCCTCTCCTCTCCTCTCCTCTCCTCTCCTCTCCTCTCCTCTCCTCTCCTCTCCTCTCCTCTCCTCCTCTCCTCTCCTCTCCTCTCCTCTCCTCTCCTCTCCTCTCCTCTCCTCCCCTCCCCTCCCCTCCCCTCCCCTCCCCTCCCCTCCCCTCCCCTCCATTTCACTATAACAGGTAGTCACTGATAGTTTGTTTTCACCACTAGCATTAGTTACTTTTCCTGATCACATGGAGGAGCACTGTACCTCAGTGCTGAAAGGTTGTAATACAATCTTGGAAAAGAGCCATGGTATAGAGAACAGACTCATAGCAGGGTGAGTGCATGGGGCATTTGGAAAGTCCAGGGAGAGGACTGTGAACTTCTACCACACTGTGGAACAAAACTTGAATGACTCATGGCACACCAGTATGGAATGCAGGGTGATAACAGGGGACAGCAGGAGCGCAACCAACAAACTTTGAAGAGCCGTTTTTGAACAATGACTCGGAGACACCCTGAGTGACCCACCAGGGACAACAGGAACAGGTACAAGCCAGAGGAGCAGTGTCTTTGGTGGGGTAGGTCTACAAGGAGCAGATGACTTTAAGAGGTAATTAACTTTCCTCCAGTTCTGAGATCATGGAGAAATTCCACTGCGCTTACCAGGCTGATGCACTGTAAGCTCAAATTTTAAACCAATTTTTTGTGCAGCAGATGACACTACATTTTAGGCAGTTGCCTCTCTGTTAAATACAGAACTGAAGGGCAGGCCTCAAAATTGCTCTTCTCCCATACAGGGTCCAGAGCAGTTCCTTACACACACTTTTCTTATCCTTGTATCTGCAGAACAAAGATGCTTAAAACAGTAAATTGACCCCCCCCTATACACATATCCCACCCTTAAATGATGCAAATAAACCTATCTGTTTACATTGCAAATATAGCCGAACTGGTAGGGTAATAGGGAATTAATTGAAGAACTTACTCGACAATGAAGACCTTTATGAAAAGGAACTCAGCCATTAAATTACTTGCAAAAGAGAATGGCGATGGTGATTGGAGCCTTACTGAAAATAAGGGTCAAATACGATGGAGTGAATAATTCCCAGGGTTTATATACAGTACCTTATACTCCAGATTTTCTCTACATAACTAAAAAAACGTAAAGGGAAAAAGATTCAGAAAAAGGAAGAACGTGTTAAAAGAAAGGAAAAAGTATGTAAAAAAATAAAAATGTCTCTGAAGGAGATAAAAGTAGGAATGACAGCAGCAAACCAAATAGCATTTCTCATGGCTATTGCTACTTAAGTACCTGACAGCTCAAATATATCACACCTTACCTCTGAACCTAAAATTTTTCCTCTCATTCTCCATACAAATAAATTTTACTATCTGCCCTTTCATGGGGAAGAAACTGGGGCAAAGGAGGAAAGCTAAATTATCCGGTGTTGCTCACTTCTTTGGATGTGAGCTCATAAGAAAGTACAGACATCTTGACTGTCTGGAAAAGATGCTCAGATCATACTACCCTGATTTTTGAGTGAAGAGGAGCAAGTAAAGAAGAAACAAAATTCCTCTGCTTTGACATGCTCTTCTCTAGGAAGGGCTGTGGGACCAGTGTGGTCATGTTGTTCAGGGCTGCTCACAGCTCACAGAGTCTGTGCTTCTTTGCAGGATACTACAACCTTCTCCTGGCTTGAAGGAGGGGTGGCTGCATGTAAATGTGGTCAGAATAGCCAAACATCCTTGCAGGGAAAGAGGAAAGTCTCTACTGAAGCCACAAAAAGAAGAGGCTCGCAGATTACTGCTCTTCCCCTGCCTTTTCTCAGCACTTGCTGTACAAAACCCTGAAAACGGGGAAAGACTTGGAAGTAGACTTTGTCTACTCTGAATCTGATAAGACAACTGGGGACAAAGACAAAAGAAAAACAGTTTTTGTCCCTCAGTTTTGAACATTAGAAAAATACAGTCCTTTGTCAGTAAGGTATTCAGAAAGTCAGGGTTTGCCTGGGGCTTTCATTAAAACATTGCTTGAGGGAAGGATGAACAAGACGAATAATTAACATGTCTGCATGCTACCTTGGGTTTAGAGCAATGCTCTACATAGTAGATGTTTGACAGCATGAATTCAGTCAGATATTCAGAATGCAAGTATTGCCACTTGGCTGAAACAGACTCATTTGCTGAAACTGTTCTAACTTAAAAGGAGTATTTGTTTTCACATGGATTAACTTGAAAAAAAGTGGAATGAGCTCAGTTGGTACTCAATGTACCAGTGATTTATTACCCGTGACTATACACGCACATACACATACCTGCATATCTTTCTGAATAATGCTATAGGAGAAGATGTCAAACCTGCAACATTTGCACAGAGACACTGAACCACTTTTTAATCACATTTATGCCAAAGTTTATTCTGTGCCAGACCTTTCCAATATACATGGTCACTCTTTAATATCTCTTCTTGACACAAAGACTCTCACGACACATGCCTTGTCTTGGGCTCCCTCTTGTCTGAGTACTGAAAAGCTGAGACACTGATGAGAAATGATATCACAGGAGGATCTGAATCTCTATTCACTAAGTAAGTGCAAGAAAATAAAAATTGTCAGGCTGAACCAGACTACCCTATGCCTTTTCCATGACGATGTTCACTGACAGATGTTATTTTGGAAATGACAAGCATAAGCCTTCCAGAAGGTGATAGTTTAGGGGCTTGGGACAAAGATTGTATCTCATATTCTGCAGTACCTTGATGACCCCATCCATTCTGAATTTGACTAATCCCTTTTAAAACTCATTTTATTGGCATCTCAAATATCCTGTGGCAATGATTTCCACACTATGAAAACACGATATTTTTGTTTTGTAACCTTACTGCCTAGTAAGTCATAAGCTCTCCATTAGTTCTTGTTCTACAAATTCTGCAAGTTTCTTATTTTATAGACCTCTGTCACTGTAAATTTAACTTCAGGTCATCTCTTTTCCAAGATAAATAGCTAATCTTACTTAGTTTGTCCTTGTAGTGGAAGCTGCCACATTCCTCTGATCATGCCTGTTGTGCACACATTATCCTCTGTAGCTCCAGGGCACTTTCCAGCAAAACTACACACATGCCATTTGGGCTGCGGGAGCACCGTGCAGGTAGCGTATAACATCATAACTATACTTTTCTGTTTTGTTATTATTTGTAATAAGTTCCAAAATTTGATCTTTTGATCACTGGCTGGATACCAGGGCCCTGAGGGCACCACCAGCCCTGAGTGTCCTTGCCCACTGACACAGGTTTCCCCCATGCTGCTCACAGCCCAGGAGCCCATTTCAGTTCCTCTCACCCCCAGATCATTTCTCAGTGCTCTCTGAGAGCTGATTCCTTTGGATGTTGTCTACAATGACTCCCAATACCTCCTTCCTAGAGTGGTGGTAACTAACTTTGTAACCATGGTTGCACTTAATATTATTCCTCCTTACCCCCATGCATTATTCTGCATGGATCTTAAATAATTTGCCAGGTCTTAAATTGTTTTTCCCCAGTCTTTTTGGAAAAATCGTATGCATCTGACTTTTTTAGCAACCTAAGTCATTCACAACTTAATTTCTCTTGCAGTTCCTCAGTCAGTTATAAATGTAGACTGAATAATTATCTACCAGGCACCAACTCCAACATCTCACTGGTTTCCCTTTCCTGAATCTTGTCTTATTTTTTCCCCAGGAGACTCACTATTTTCTTTTCACAACTGAATAAAAGAATGGAAAACCCAACTGTTCACACCTTATTTCTTCTACCCTCTGTGATCCAAGGAATCTCATTGCTGGGAAGAAAGTGAGACTTAAATCTCACATCCCAGGAAAGAAAAAGGTTGGATTTTTGTGCTCATGAACAACATGAGTCACTGGAGTATGTTGAGTTGCTTTTTAGCAGTATCCTTACTCTCTCTACACAATTTAAGTAATACATTAGATAAAATATACAGTTGAACATTGCCCATAATCCCAGTTCAGATGTGCATTACACTATTAGGTAGCTGACAGAATTTGGCAATGCCTACAAATTCTCTTGAAGGAATGAAATAGGTTTCAGTACCTATGTAATCAGTAGCAAAGTAAAAAAATTATTTGTGTCTGATATTTTTGCAGCTACAGCCTTTTTCAAGTTTCATCACAGCTGTGTGAATATTATAGTAATTCATATTCCCTGATCTTTGACACATTTTCCAACGCTTCCATGGCAATTTTAGCAAAATTTTGATTCAGGTATTTCCTCTATCATGTATGCACTTTCCAAAAGAAATGAGCTAAACAGGTATGTCAGCTGTCCTGTGGAGCATGAAAAGATTGTTGATATTAAGAGAAAGTATTAAAATTAGATATGAGGTGCACCATTTTGTGACTGGGAGGCTCTTAATAAAATCTCAATACCAGAGCAACTCAGTTGAAGCAAGTCTCCTGTTTGTCTCCCTGTTCTGAGCCCTGATTTGCACTGCAGCATCATCTTTGAGCATGTAGAGTAGTGACTTCATTTTGGATGAAACAATAATGGGAAGGTGCACTCCAGAAGGCATCTATTGCACTACCTGATAAAGAGAGGTGCATTTGGATCACAGGTGAGGCTAGAGCTCACCCACAGTAAAAGTCTCCCACACCTGTGCAGTGTCAACTTCAGGTCTTCAGCACCAAAGCACTATCTGGCTTTCCTGATGGGTTTCTGCTGAGCCACACTAATCGATAGAGAAAACACAGCTTCCACAGTTCGAACCACCCAGGGACTAAAGATCTGCTCGGCTGCCAGTCAGGTTAGTCTAGCATAAGGAAAGAAAAAAAAAGGCTACAATGCAACACCTTTCCTCCTAGTTGTGCCTTTACACAACAGAGCAAAATTAGGATAGGAAAGCCTGAAAACAGATGTTCTCCACCCCCTCACTCATACCATTTATAGAGTCCTGCTTACTCTTTATAGCCCCGCTCATACATATCAGCTTACTGTAAGCAATTAAATCATAATGCATATTTTAAATCAAATTGAGCCATGACAATAATTCCTTTTAGTATACAGTGCTAATTAACTTTTAGAGAGTTTACACTGCCAATGGATGGAAAATATGTGTGTAATTTTGATAACACTTTTGCTGACAAAGTCATGTAACTGATGGCAGTGAAATCTAAGATTGGAAGCAAACCATGCCAGACCAAATAAGTGTTGCCTGCTATAATTTTTCCCCTCAAAGGCCACCTGCATTATTTATATGATCTATTAAACCGTGCATATTTTTTAAGAGTTAAGTTACATTTTCAGAGTGACCTATTCAAATCAAAACAACATTTTTCTAACTCTGGATTATAAATGTTCTATAAAATGTATTTTTATAATTTAAAATGAAAGCTATGAACGGCAGTCACCTGAAGTGAGGGAAGGAAAACAGAGATACAGTGGGACTTAAATGGCTCTCTTCTGACTTGTCTTGATTACACCTGTGTTTCACTTGGATGGTCTTTCTGCTTTAAGGGTAACACTTGAGTAGCTTTTTTAGCTTAACTTTCCCTAATGGCCTTTTAGGCACTACCGTTTTGCCACGCAATTTTATAGACTCTATTGTGAGAAGTGCTGCTCTGCATTGATATACAGTCCTGCCCACTTAACACAACTTTAATTTTACAGGGATGTGGAGTTGTTTAACATAGGGCACGCTGCAGAGGCCTCCTCTGCAAGGACTGTTACAAAGGGGACATAATAAAAATGAAAGCAAGTATTCAAATCCTACCATGAGCTTTCACTGGCATTCCTTACAATATTTAATACGTCTGTCTTCTTTCCTTAGAGAATATTCCTAGAGTTACTTCAAATTTGGCTTCTGTTTTTGATCTAAGACAAATTGCTCTTGCCATTTCTTTGTACTGGTGATCTCTCAGATGTTATTCCCAAAGAAACTTGAGCAATAAAAATTCATTTGTATGCAACAGAAGTAATACTAAATTTTAGCTTCAGCAGACATAACAACTGCATATTAAAGAGACCTTTTTCATGATGGTGCTTATATGACTACTGTAGAGAACTATTAAAATTTGTGGCTACCATTTTCAAAAGTGTTTCTCAAAACTAATGCATCTAAATCTCATTGATGCTATTCTCAGTGAGATTATTTTCTGTTACAGTGGCTTTAATACAACCCAAATATGCTCAGCACTTTGGGAACAAAAGTCCATAGCTAAAGATGGATTTAAGAATCTGATGGAAGCATTAGGAACCTTCTGTTCCCTTATAGGTTATTTTTTGCATTATATAGCTGAATAAGAGGAAGGCCTTGAGATACACGTACAATTCAGTGTATATTGCAGCCAAGTCAAATCTACCAACCTATGTAAGAGAATGTTTCCATTTTCAAGGTTTAGATCATCAGGTATTTCTCACTGGAAAACTGAGATGAGAAAGCAAGCAGAACATTGCCTGATTAAAAGTGTATGAATCAGGAAAAACAAAGAAAAAGCAACGATCCTCTCAATTTCTGTAATTAAACAAAGAATTTTTTTTTCTAAAGTTATATGACTCTGAGATACAGTATGAGTTTTAAAGTGTTAAATCCAAGTGAGGTTATTGCAAAACTGAAAGAGGCTGCCTTGGAGCCTACCTTGCCTTCCACTGAAGTCCTAGAATGGGCACACAGGTATTTGTGAATTGAACATGTGAAGGACAATGTTCTCTGTGTGGCTGGGGAAACTCAGTAGTGAACAGTGAAGCAGAACCACGGTACTCTTGAGTCACTACTGTAAAGCTGAGACGTAAAAGTATTATTATTATTATTTGTAACCAAAGATATTTGTCCTCTACCTCTGAAATTCAAGAGTTTTTGTAATCTTATACTTTGTCTACATTGAAACTCATGCCCAGTCTTTCTGCATGGGTTATGATTCCTCTTTGTGATTAAGGAAGTAACTAAAATCAAAATAATTTGTTGGCTTTGGACTTCTGCTTCACAGTAAAAATCAAAACATGTGACAGAACTGTCCAGGGACATTTGATATTTTATTTTTCATGTTCAGTCAATTTTATGAATCATTGAGGTATTTATCCTGTAGCTTAGTCATGCACTACTCTGTCTTATCATCTTTCTAAAAAGGAATTCGCTGTTAATGTCTTCTTTTCAATTCCCTACTCTTGAGCTAGATTTTGTGTAATAATAGAAATTCTCTCTGACTTTTGTGGCTTTTTTTTTATTATTTTTTGGTGTACAGAAAACTAAGAGAAAGAGCAACTCATTTTATTATTGCAATTTATATAGTTGAAAAAATTAGGTTCGTCCTTGATCCAAAATCAGCTTAACAGACTGTAAGAAGTGCACAGTTATCACCTTTTACAATAGTTCCTTAGCACTATATAAGTATTTTTAGACACTCAGATTCATTCATACTGTGAATGAATTTGGAACACCAAGGCTGTGTCTGAAGACTTGAAAAATAACATTACTATAATCTTAATTTTCAATAAAACTAGTCAGACAAGAGGATGATTACCATTTGGAAACGGTAATGAAGCAGGGAATTAATTTTATGGAGGTGGAATGGACTAAACTATTTGAAAATTTTCATCATCAGCACTGTATATAGCTGTTCTTTATATTTTGAAGATTTCTTTATTTAACCAGGATTAAAAAGCTGCCTAAAATTCCTTTTGACACAGAACATAACGAGATAGCAATCTCTGCAAAACTCATAATTCTCAGGGAAATTGTTAACCAATTATAAAGATAACACAAAGTATCAATGGCTATGATGTGTTTTAAACACAATTACGATAATAAAGTATAATCAAATATGTGCAAGAAGTAGCAATTACTAGTGCATATCATTAAGCCATCTGCTAATTAATCCAAAGCAATAATATGGTTTATTTTATAAGTTCCAGCATTTCTCTTTGAAGATGTGTACAGAAAAATAAGAGGTTTATGTCTCATGAAGCAGAAAATGATTCTATGAGACTGGAGCTTTACTGTAATAACTTAGAACCTCTCAGATATTTTTATTTACTTGTCACTACTGCAATAATTTTAAGTATCACCAGGATACTGGAAGCAAAACCTGCAAGGAGGGAACAAGAATGCAGGAGCTGCCTTTGAGTAGAAAACAGTTCATAACAGCCAACAAATTGATCACAGAAGAGAAGAGGTCATCTCCAAAGCCTGAAATTACAGGAGAAACTCGTATTGATTTCAGGGGAATGCATATGGGATGGGAACACTCAGTACCAACAGATCTAAACTTGTTTAGTCTTACTACAGAATTCAGTAGATTTATGTAACTGCTTCATCTGGCTAAATACCTGGTAGATAGTGCCTGGTATTTTAAGTATCTATCAAACATTTTTCCTTGTCATCCTAAAGTTTGCTGCTAGACATACAGAATAATGTTTTGCTCTTATCCCCTCATATGAATCTCTTATCAGTTTCCTTATTTCCTCTGTGAAAAAGTCTATTCTGCTAAGTACAAAGGCGTATCTTGATGTAATGAAATAAAATATTTAAAGTGTATTAAACTGTAAGTGTAGCATTCCCTAAAGATTTAGAAAACATACTTCAAACTGCACATTAATACACCCCGTACCAAGTCTTTTGACACAGCTTCATTTTACTCTTAAAGAAGAAAAGATGCTACAATTTAGTGCTTTATGAATTTTGTAGTGTTTGAACTGCTACTTCTATAAATGATAAATTAGGAATATTTGTTTCTAAAAGGAACAGCTTGTGCAAACCTTAGGGAGAAGGAGGATTAAGTGATGTGTCCACCAGCCAAGATGACAGTATTTTTCCAGAGAAGGGGGCTACGAGGAGGTGAGGCGGAAGGAACAGTCAACTTCCATTTCTCTTGAAGGAAATACTTGAGGGATTTATCAGTTGGCAAGTCAAATGCAGAAAATATAATCTGATAAAAGGTTGTGGTCTGATCCACCAAATCCTCTGAAACTCTGCAGAAGAAAGGATAGTGCAAAGAGATATTTAAACCACTGCAAGAGTAAAAACATTTCATATGGATTTTATCTGATATTAAGATTAAATCAGTTACGTTAAAAAGAAAAAAAAAAAAGGGCTTGAGTTTTTATAGTCCTTAAGTTTTCAAGTAGAGGAAAAACATGACCTTGCATGTCCTCTTCATTTGGACAAGAGAGCCAGAACAGTCAGGATTTCAGGCTGAATTTAAAGGAAAGAGCATTTTGCAGTAGAAAGTGAGCTAATTTTGTGAGTTTGTGTTCCTTGCAGTGAGGCATGCTTCTGCTGCCTGAAAGGGCAGGTTGTACTGTGCCCAGCTTGCTACTTACCACCGATGGCTTCTACAAAGTGTGTCACTCCTACTCTCTACATGAGTCCAGCTGTTATGTTTAAATTCACTCTATTTGATCAGAGGCATAAGGCAACCCTGATGGTGGTTAGGCTGCTCTGGTCCCACCGCAGTGGCCTGGTATGTGGGATCAGGCTGTGAGGCAGAGTGAGGTTGAGCCAAGCCCCCAGTGACCACCTCATAGACCTTGTACAAAACAGGTAGGACTCTTGGATTCATGTTTTCATCTTCTTCAACAACCTGTCTGCAACATTAACCTCCTTTCAACAGTTTGTCAGGCACTGAGACCAACACACAGGTCTCCTCTGAGTGCACAAGCCAACAACCAGGGTATGGGAGATGCTGGCCAAGCCAGCTCCTTGGTGGATGGCAATCTGGAGGCAACTAGTTGAGTTTACAAGAGTAGCCTCTGCACTTCCACTCAGCTCCCTACTCGCCCCCTCATTCCTTGCCAAGCAATGAATCATAAGAGCCGAAGTGGAATCAGAGGCAAAATACGAGCTGTTCATGCACATGACACACTTAAATATCTTTATGTGTGTTTATTCTTCTTTTTTAAACAAAATTTTGCATCTGATATTGAATCCTTCATAGTTACTTGAAGTCATTTTTAACAAAAAGTAAGAGATAACACAAATAATTTAGAGATGTCAAATGAGCTCACCACAGACGAGTCAATGGAAGCTATCATAGCAGGAAAAAAGAATGCTTTACACAAATATAAGGAAAAGCATTTGTCTTTGTGAGTAACATAGGTCTAGGAATAACAAAAACAGGTCTCTCAATCATTTGATGTCTCAGTCAAAATAAATATGATTTTACTGCTGTTTCAGACTTCAAAGGGCCTCAGCTTCCACAGTTGCTAGGGAAATCAAACAGGACATTTTTAAATTGCAGGTTATTACATTAAAAGAAAATATTACCATTGGTACTTTATGCAAATTAAAAAAGCAAGAGTTTTTTTCAGTAAATAAAATAGACAAATTATTAAATACAGATACAATATGTTTGTAGTTCTTCACGGTGAAAATCTACAGGCTCACGTAACTTAATCTTTACATAGAACTTTGACAAGAATTTCATGCAACAGAAGAATTTTTGGGGGGAGTTGAGGTAGAGGAAAATCTTTTGTGTCATGAGCTGTTATTCAGTCTTGAAAGCACACAATCTTGATAGTTTTTAAAGCCCAGGATATGATGCCTGTCTAATGCTTCCACTCACCTCCTAAGCCACTCACTCTTTTCTGCATCTACATCTCTAGTAACTAGCTCAGGCAATTCAGATACAATATGCTATCAGCCAGTCTCCAAAGTAAATACATGGATAAATAAATGTTTGGGTTTCTTGGTTCCCTAATGGGTGTAGAGACGTGTAGGAGTCTAACGTTTTGCCTTCATTTCCCAGAGTGGTTCAAAACAAATCTTCTTGTGAACAGCGAACACATTTTTGGGAGCTTTTACTATGTGGAGGACATGAGCCAGTGTTCAAATCTGGATTTAGAGGTTCAGGCATTTGGGGCACATTTGGGGCTTGTGAGCAGGTTTTGTACATTCCAAAGGCAGAAGCAAACTCAATAATTTGGGTTTAAGTTTGGGCTTTGGTGCCAAGCCCTGCACAGAGGGGGAAGGGAAGGCAGTCTCTGCATAGATGATTACACTGTTTACAGTGACAGTATAATTATGAAAGAAGCTTTCACGCCTCTCTTCAGCTTTCCTCTGCCATCTCCTTCCCCTATTTTTCTTCTACTTTTAAAAAATAACAGTGGACAAAGACATTATTTTTTTCAAATTCTCCATAGAGTCCAATATGCAGGCAAACACATTTATATGCAAATCAGTCATATTAAAAATGCTGTGTGTTATCTCCAAGACTCTATCAGAAAAGAAGCATTTATACCTCAGCAGGTAATACTCAGTTAAATATTCCAGTGATTTTTGTATTGTGACTAAAGTGAATTATGGAGAATTGTTGAGTGTGAGAAATGACCTTTAAGCCTATTAAGTACATTAGAGGCTCATTGTTGCACAGCCTTCCAGTATAGTAACTAATTGCTTCCAAAGCAACCCTAACACTTCTGTGGGTTTTTTTAATTAATCTTGTCATTTTATGCGTTCCTTCATTTTGATTAAAACTTTTGCTCCTTTTTTCAATTAACATTCTTTTTTTCATGTTCCACGTTTCTGCTTTGGTCTCATCATCCATGCTATGATTAAAGATGATGCATTACCAACATTAACTTATCATACATCACTTAATATTCAAAACAGGCTTTTTTTCTTTTTTTTAATGTGTCTTTTCTCCCCTTTTTCCTTTTTGTTAAATGCTATGAAAACATGAATTTTCATTTTGGCTTTATTTGTTTCTAAAAAGCAAACAAACGAACAATTTGAGTGTATCACTTTTTCCTTTGAATGCGGCATTTGCACCACTGGCAACAAGAAGATGGAAACAGAAATCAGCTTTAAAAAGATTTTATGGGAAAAAAACAGTGTGCATGATATCACAGCATTTTACTTCATTGCCCATTTAATAATTTATTTCCTTATTTTTCCATGAATTTTTAACTCTCCAAAAAAATTAAAGTAGAAATTCAGGTCTCTCAAGCTCAGTTAGATCTATTTCCTTAGAGATGTTTTTGTGGCCCTCTGGTGTAACCCCAAGTGGAGGAGGCACTCTGGATTTTGGGTGAGCTGGAGGAGGAAGAGGAAGCACAAGCTACGGGTCACCAGTAAGCTCTAACGGTGCCATGAACCACCCCTCAGGACCTACTAGAGGAAGGGCAAGTACAAGTTCAGTTATCAGAGCTCACAGAAATAATAATGCTGGCTCCATTCTGGTCCACCAACATTCATGTGAAGGGAAGGAGCAAGCTGCTTCTCCTCTCTCGCACGCTGCGACGTGACTGGCACAAGAATCCCTCTCTCATGTTGAGTATTACCATATTCTGCCTCTATCCACAAAAAAACCCTGTAGGTACTATTTGAGCAGGAAAGCATTGCTTAGCATAAATGAATTTATAATTCCTCCTTGCCTGTGCTTGGTGAAACATGACAGGAGACAGCTTTGAAATAACTTATAAAAGCTAATTCACCGTCACCAGTATAGCACGCTATTAACCAAATTTCAGATATGAAAACAATGGAAAAACAAAGGAATAAATATTTAAAGATGTCTAAATGAAGAGGAAGCAGTATACTCTGTGGACCTTTAAAAAACATAAATGCCTACAATCTGCCATGCAGAGAAAAAGATTTCAAAATCCACCTGTCATTAGAGCTGCAGATTCTGTAAATCTCTGAAAACACTGTAAATTTTATCTAGATTCGTAAATATCAATTTCAATGCTGTTTCACTGGGAACCACTCTCTATGGAGACACCAGCTAAAGACATGACTTGTGACTGAGGAAATATTTCAACTTTGCCATTGAATTTGAAGAAATCCACATCTGCCCTGCTCTTGAATGCTCTCCCAGGCCATCGCCAGTCAAATCAGGATTCTGAGTTGGGTACTTGATATGGTCTTGTGCAGTAGTTCCTACATTATGGTCTAACTTTCAGAATTTGACTCAGTCTAATTTCAATCTTTACTTTTGTCAGTTCAAATGAATGGCTTACTAGGGCCAAGGTTTCCGAACTAATAAACTTCGTAACAGTGCTTACTTGTTTTCTTAAGAGTTACAATCAAAACATCTGAGTATTCTGGAGAATCCTATAGTTTGGACACCATATGCTATATAAGTTACATTTTATTATGAGCCAAATTTTATTGTCGGGAAAATAAGTCATCATATTCAGCTTTGCAACTAAGTATTTTATATGGGGACATCTAATTCTTCATAAGCATTAGCAGGCTCTGCAGTTTCCTGGGTTGCATATCTGTGATGCTTAGCTTCACCCTAAAATAACACTTTATCATAAAAATAAAGTGAATGTGTATCCTACCAAATTAACTTTCAAGTAACCAAAAAGAGGATCTCATTTCCTCATTGGAGTGAGAGTAGAGTCGACAGTTTTCTTCTACAGCATCTGCCATTAGTCCTCTCTATGTCCTTGCTCCCTAAAAAGAAACTATTTAAAATAGATAGTCTTTTCTGATATTTTCTAGATATATGTTTGTGTGTAGTAGGTGTGAGTGTTTAAAAAGCATGATTCATATTAAAATTATATTTCTTGTATGACATCCAGCAATAACAGAAGATTGAGATGAGAATGAAGATAATCACCTAAACAAATGCTGCAGAAGAGTGTTGAAGGGAGTATTTACCACCATGCAGGGAACTCCAGCAAGACTAAAATAAGTTACAAATGGCTCAGGAACCCTTCTGTGAATTCTCTTTACTCAAATGCCACTTCTCAAGGCACAACATCTAAGGCATATTTCACTCTCTCTGAGCACACCTTTTCTATTTGTCAATATTAAATTCCGCATGCTGGCCTTGTTTGTGAATCTTCATTAAGTTCTTTTGTAATCCATTCATGTCCCCCAAGTATCGACTTTAAAAGTCCTCCAATTTTTGTCATCTGTAAATTTTGATGCACTCTCTATCAAATCCATTTCTAAATCACTAATATAAATGTTAAATAGAAAATAGCTCCAGGCAACCTTGTCTGTCATATACTGCCAGGAGGATCCTTTATCATTTATTATGATCCTTCAGGGGCCTACTTACTACCCATTATTAATCCATTTTCCCTGACCAGTCTTCACATCTCCCTCATGACTTTCCTTACTAGTTTCTTATGATCTATGTTTGGAAAAGTGCTGCTAATCTATATGCAAATCCACTTCACACTGTTAACCTGTTAACCATATCAGATAAAGATCACATTAGTCTCCGTAATATGTTTGCAGTTTCATGCTGACACCAGCTAAAAACTCTTTGCCTTCAAATACCATACTGTATTCTTACTGTATGAAAATACTATCCAGACTGAGACAATATCAAACCTCAGCAATATCTACTTTCTTAGCCTTTACCAAAACAACACTGTTGGTCCTCTAGGTTTTGGTAATAGGATAGTTTCTTGTTGTTCAAAACGGAAGATCAGAGACTTCTCCCAGATGGTTCAAGTAATTCCTTCTCTAAGTAAAACTTATTTTACCTTCCTTGTTTCTCATCTGTATCACACTTTCTAACCCGTTACAGGTGCTGCTTATACCATCATCTTCTAGGAAACAATAGGAATAAGTGAACTGTTCCCCCTCTCTCAACAACCGCAGATATCAGGCACAGGAAGTAGGCGTTTAATTATCCTTCCATTATCCCATCACCACAAAAAGTCTGCTTTATCATTTTAGCAGAAAATTGTAATCCTCACCTCTTACAAATACTCTTTACTCTTACACGTCCTGCTAGCTATATTTGCTTTCAACATCCCCAAAACCACTGTATGGACGGCAAAGGGAATAGCCATATCAACTCCTTTGGGATGTTGAGGAATTCAAATTCCAGTTCTAAATTAATGCAGAGTAAAGATTTTACTTTTATTGTTGAAGCAATGGCTAACACTCCTTAGCTAAGGTTCAGGTACAGTTGCACAGCTATGGAGGTGTTTGGTGGGTTTGGGATTTTGCATTGAGGAAAGGGAAGCAGGCAGCAACTGGACATGCTAAGGTGGGTTTCCTGCTGGGATGGGGAAGCAACAGACAGCACAATGACAAGTGTTACGTGGCCAGGCATCCAGGGGTACAATGCTGCACTAGCTCTAGAGAGGAGGAGGACGGAGATGCTCTGTGCAGGTGCAAGAATGGGACATCTTTTCATGGAATGAGGAAATGGTATATTTCTTCCTTTGAGCCCACAGGAGATTTTCTTCAGATTAAGGTGACAGCTCAAGACCCATGGGGCAACCAAACAGCAGATTGACTCTTGGGGTTATGTGGCCCCTGGAAGAGGGAAGGTGATGGCTGAATGCACAACCCCTCTCTGTCCAAAGCTGATAAGGACATGAACAATTTTCTATAGTGAATGAATGTGCATGCGATCTACCCCGCTTCCTCTTTCTACATACAGTTATAATACCTCTTTCTGGTACTATAGCATATGTCTATTTGAAGTATGGTACAGGACTTATTTTAAGAAGAAAAGATGTTTAACTAGGTAATTAAATAGAATGCTGTTTCTATCACTTATAGAAGGTTTTCTAATATTTGAGGGAAATGAAGGCAAGTCACAATAGTGCATACTCATTCTCTAGTAAGAAAAGCTGGTTATTTTTCAAGAACTAACTGAAATCTCAGGAGTTAACAATCTTGGTTTGCGGGAAAGCCGGGAATTTTGGCAAAAGCTATGCTTGGCTAAGCAGGCAGTATCTTATTGGACTAAAACATAAAAAAACCCCATACAAGACGTAGAAAAAGGTACAGACAACAACAACAAAAAAAGAGTAAGAAAACATTGCCTGGGTACTTAGGAATGAAATTGGGAGGACCAGAGCCTGTCTGGAGCAAAAATGAATGAGGGACATTTAGCACAACAATAAAAGACTTTACAATCATACTATTTGCAAAACAAATCTCAGGAAAAAATATGGATTCACTGATAGCTAGAGAGGACAGCCATGAACAAAGTGGAACATATTGAAGCGCTGAATACCTACTTATATGAGTAAGAAAAGCCTCCTCCCCAACCTGTGTGTTTACTAGCACAGTTTGAGAAGAGTGAGTGCAGAAAACAGGAGGGGAAAACCAGGTTAGGGACTCCTGAGAGAAGCTCAACTCCATGGATTTGCAATGGGATTCACATAAGGATATTGGCAGAGCTTGTGTATGTGATGGTGATATTATTATTATTATCATCTATGAAAAACAGTGACAAACAGGGCAGGTCACTTTAAAGTGGAAAAAAGCTAACTCTACACTTGTTTTCAAAAAAGGCAGGATGGAGGACCCAGGAAGCTATAGGCCTTACTTCAGTCCCTGGAAAAATTATGGAGCACGTTCTCTTGAAATCCATTTCCAAGCAAGTGAAGGACAACAAAGTAATTAGGAACAGCCAGATTTACCAAGGGCAAGTCTTGTTTAACCAACCTGATAGTCTTCTGTAGAAAAATAATTGATGATGCGGGTAAGGAGAGAGGGATGTTTTTAATAGACATTGATTTCAGTGAGGCTTTTGACACTGCGTTTCACAGTATTCTTTTTTTTTTAAGCTCAGGAGGTGTGAGCAGGAGAAACGGGCTGCTAGAAACCTGTCTGGACTGGTAGACACTGAGGACTGCAATCAGTGGCTTGATGTCTGGTTGGTGGAGGGTGATGAGCAGAATAGTCTTGTACTCTGTACATCCACACTGGGGCACATGTTGTGACCTGGGTTGTGACACACCAAGTGTTCTCAGCAAAATCACAGACTAGGGACAGTGACTGACACAATGAATGGCAGAGTTTCAACCTAGAGACACCCTGGGAAATTTGAGAATTGGGCCAACAGATACCTCATGAAGTTCACCAAGAGCTACAAAGGCCTGCACCGAGGATGGGAATTCCCATGCATTGGTACAGGCTGAGACATGATGGGCTGGCCAGCAGCCCCGCTGAAAAGAAGCTGCATACCTGGGTGAACATGAGCCAATAACACTCTCTCATTGCAAGTAAAGCAAACTTCTTAATGAGTTTCATTAGTGGGATTATGGTGATTATGGTCAGCAGACTGAAGAAAATTAGAATCCTCCCTTACCTGGTCCTGGTGAAGTCACCTCTGCAATACTGGGTTCAGTTTTGGTTGTCCGATTTCAAAAGACATGGTGGTGAAACTGAAGGGTGTTTACAAGCGGGTTGCCAAGATGATCAGGGCCTAGGACACGTGACCGACTTTGAAGAAATTGAGCTTATTTAGTGTGCTGAATGGGGACTGGGGAAAATGTAATTGAAGGGTAGTTACAAAGACAGTGGATCCAGTGTATCCTTAGTACTGCAAGATGGTATAGCAAGGTTCTGTAGTAATGAATTGTGTCTTGGAAGGTTCAGCCTGAACATAGGAAAACCTTCTTGACCCGGAAGGTGGTGCAATACTGGAATGCGGGCCCAGAGAGGTTGTGGCATCTTATTCTGTGGAGGTTTACAGGACTTAACTGGACAAAGCCAGGGCTTAGTTGTGTTGGGAATAGCCACTAGGTCGAGTGAGAGGTTGAACTATGAGACTTCTAGAGATACCTTTCAGCTAATATTTCCAAGATGAAAATTGCTTATGGCTATGACTTTTATGTCAGTATATTACAGGACACTGAAATATTATATAATGACAACAGGAACCTCTAGATTAGGCACTTACACAACTTCTGCTCTCTCTCCTCAGGTTGCACAGCAGTCTTGGGGACCTGAAAATTGGAAGAGGTCATGGTAGATGGGACCTGGCTATAGTACGGCCCCATCTCAAAATAAACAGATTGAAAATCTTGGCTTCATTCAAGTAAATGCCAAAACTCCCTTTTAAAAATATGTTTATGTAAACAGATAAAAATGAATCTAACAAAAAAAAGAAGAGGAACTAAAGGTAAAAAGATGTGGTAAGACAGATTCCTTGTTTGTACATGGAAAAAGATGGCTTCAAATACTGTCTTCGTTTTTCAGAATATGAAAGATACACAGTATATGCCCGATACAACAATCCTAGGAAGGTGTTGGCCATCTGTGTAGCATGCGATAGGAAAATGACAGGCAGTAAACAGAAACTCTCCTGGCAGATGATTTAGCTTGAGTTGTTTGCTCTTAGATCATTATTGCTGCTGCTGACAATAACCCTCCATGGATGCAAAACCATTGATGTTCAGGGAACTGTAGTAACTGCAGCATATTGTAACACCCTTTCAGGGTGACTATGATTTGCTCACCTCACGGCAATTTACCTCTCCTTTATCCTTTGCACTCCTCCATAAGCTCAACATTTTTGTCTTTGTCCTGAATGTGGTCAGTCCTTCAAGTGAGTGGGTGCGCAAATGTACATCTACAGTACACGCAGAGGAAATTGGGATGATTTCTAAATGCACTATAGAAAAGGTAGCAACCAAACTAGATGAGAAAAGGGAAAATTACCTTACATGGAAATTTGTGATATGGCACCTGAGTTAATTCCACTTCCTAAACTACCTTGAGAACCGCTTCATTATACTCCAGTTTAGAGCTGCAACGCAGACCCTGAGTGTCCACAATTACAGTGGAAAGCTCTGGGGAAAAGTAACAAGGACAGACTATGATGAGGCCTCAGCCTTAGGCAAAGTTTTCCAGAAAGCAAAGCACCAGCTATTTTCAAGCCAGTTAATGTATTAAATGCTAAATTATTCTAAAAATGAATAAAACAATCAATAGGAAATACAAGATGAGGACCCCATCAGATCAGAAAGTCATATTCACCAGTGATCAAATCTCACTGCAGCTGCATTCAAATTGCATGACTCATCACAAGACATACTGTTGTGAGGTTGAAATCATTGGGAGCTTGTCAGGTTTCAATTGGATTAAAACATTCTCCTGGGAAGGACAGCTTGCTAAAACCTTGAATTCATAATGTTGCCATCAAAGACAGTATGACAACTATTGTTGTAACATCACCTCTGGGGAATAAAAATGTGAATATATCTCAATCATATTGTTTAGATTTAAAAAGGGAGTAAGGATATGAAATATGAAAACATCTAAAAGTCTCTGACTATGGCATAACTGGTATTTGATGAATAATATTGGTTTAATGCCCATATTCAGATGAAGAAAAAAACTGTCTTTAAAATGGTACTTAAATAGATGCATAACTAGGTCTTGAATCAGGTGCTGCTTATGAGGAGATTGACTGTCCTAGCCTCAGCAAACACATTTGCTTTCTTTACCTGTGCGACTATCATGCAGGAGATCAGAAGAAAATCAGAAGTCGCACTTCTGGCTTCTGATCTGCCTTCACTGTCATTCCCCAGAATGACTTCCAGAGTAGTTGGCATACCTAGAAAGATACTCAAGATATGTAAACTGTATGATCACAAGCCCCAAGTTTAGTTACATCAGTGTAATGCACACTAGTAATACAGTTGGCCAATAATCCATGTTCTACACAAGGATTTCCCCTCTTTAGGGTTTGTTTTGGACCAAATGAAAAATGGACCTGTGATGCCTCCTACTGCTTGGTTTGTATTCCTTAGTCTTCTCTATCGCATTTTAGGAAAATTACCTTGAGATCTTTGAAATATTAGTGCTGATGTAATGATGGTAAAGGCTGCGTCAGAGAAGGTCTCAGATATGAAGACTACAAGCTATTTAAATATAAAAGAAACAAAAAGAGATGAAAGCAGTAAGTGACTCACAAATACATGTCCAACAGGAGCCGTGCATGCATTTTATGTTACAATTCTGCTTACTGGGTAAGATGTTTTTTGACAGGTTATTTCATTTGATGTTATAACAAAACAGACAATGCTTTTTCATGGATATTACTCTAACATTCAAAGAGGTCCTTTGATTCAAATGTTGATCTGATTCCAAACTAACAAAGCACAATCACAAGAATAATTCATTTTTTCTGGTGCTACTTCTTTTCCATGGGCTGTAAATTGCACCAGACATAATTTTAAATTACTCTTGGGATGAAGATCCTGATAAGTCACTGTGTTTGCAGGAAGAATTTATGCATCAGTACTACTACATATATCTAGTCTTATGCAATCTAGAGAGAAGACTATAAACCAATGTGTCCAAAATATTTGACAAAATATACCTCTCATTATATAGGAAAAATTCTTTCTTGTCTTGCTTGTTAAAATTATAGTTTTTAATAAAAGGATTGATCTAAAAATTGCAACAGCTGTGTTCATCTGCCACATACTGGATGCTGGTGAGGCTCCCCCTTCAGCCACTGTTAGGCAGGAGCATTCCTGAATTGGTACCACACAAGTTTTCAGGGTTTTCTTGGTGTGATTGCTGATTTGGGGTTACTGGGCTGTGCATTCTCAGCCCAGCAGTGGTCCTATAATTTAAATGCACTGTCTTCAACAGCTCCAAGTGCTCCTTCCTTTGTAAATTCTCTCCTCAAACACAAATTTCATTCAGATAGACTTACTTAACATGGGTCAACACACGATCATTATATTTAACCTTGGATTATTTGTCCCTGACGAAAACACAAGAAAGTCATTGTGGATACCACTAGATTTGCATTTAGATGAACGTGTAGCATGAAACAAAAACTATATAGCAATGATATAAATAGGTCTAAGAGCTTTCAAAGGCGTTGCAATCTTAAAAAGTGGAATTACTGTGTAATAACTTTTGGTGGTAATGCAATGGAAGCACTATCAGGACAGAAAAAAATCATAATTAATATACAGCAAACAGCTTTCACAGCCAGCAGCTGCCATGCAGGAGGAAGGAACTTTCATTGGGAACGTGAAATGCACAAAAAGATAAAACAGGAACCAATAAGGGAAATCACAGTACACATGTACAAGTGATCATAACAGTCCTTGTCTGAGCTGAAAAGATGAAATAAAACCCCACTAATTCATAATCTAGCTTCTTGAGCTTTTTCAAAAGTTGGTGAACACAAATAAACACAATATAATGGAAGTCACAAATGCTAGGCAGAACCTGAACAACTTACTAGCCGAGAAAGAAAAAAAGACAAAATTCAGGACCAAGCAAATATAAAATGACCATAGTGTTTAGTACTGAACTTTATCCAAAGTTCCTTTCAGACTCTGCTTCCAACTTCTGTGAAGAGCTGACTTTTACTGCAGCTAATATTTCTTCAGGAACGTTTAAATTACTTGACAGGTTGAAGAGTCTAGGCAAGCAAAGGTGAAGTGACTCATAGGTTAAATGTAGCTCATCTGTCCACAACAAAAAGGATATTTTTCTCATGGGACACCCGTGCTTGCAGTTTCACAAATATCCTCCATTTGCAGTCCTTATTTACACCCTTGTTGTCTGAGGACAACATCGATGCCAGATACTATTACAGGTGGAAATAACTTCATGGAAATGTGAAAAGCCAGGTCTTTTATTTAGGAAAATGAACAAAAATATTTTAAAATGTATGAAACAGAATACATATAGAGGATCTTTATCAGACACATGAAGAAATTTCTCTTTTTTCAGCTGTGATTTTGTCCCTGCAACTGTTTGTGTCATTCTCAGACCCCCTCTTAGCTTGTCAAGTCAACTCAGCTGATAAGGTATTCTGAACAGAAGTTATTTCAAATGAACTTTTTATAGCACATGTTAAAATGGATACTTGATTTTAAAAGCAGATTCTGGGCACTCTGTCAGCAAAATTAACTTATACCACTATCAAACACGGCCCAGAATATTACTCCAGTTTCTTCTAGTTTGATTTTCGTTCTACATAGAGCAAACATTATGTTCCAAATTGGTAAAATTTCTTGCTAGCTGCTGTCTAGAATGGATTGCAGTAAGAAGTGTATTGTATTACACCACACACATTGTGTCAATAACTGCATAGAATGAGCATTGTGTTTTACATGTTTTCTATAGTATTATATTGAACTACTTAGTGTAGTTCTCATACCACCAGTATAATTAAGATATTTAAGTTATTGATGCCACTTGTTTCTCATTCTTTGACAAAACCCACATAGTTCTATATCTTATGAAAAGCTCGTGGAAAAATATTACTGACATATTTGAGGACACATGGTTTTGGAAGCATTACTTTAATCCCTGGGAAGTCATTTAATAAAAATGGATTTTTCTACCTCAAGTAGATATCTGAAAAGAAAGACCTTCTCATAAATATGAGATGTAGAAATGTCCTTACAGTAACAACTGCCAAAGCTCCATCTTAAGTAATAAAAAACTTAATAAAGTTCACCTTTGGTTAATTATGTTTTCCTCCCTCTAATTTTTTACTAAATGTCAGCTGTTAATAGCATAATCAAATGTGCCCCTACCTTCTATAAATATCCACACTCTTCCCTGTAGAATGCCACCAGAGTTGCACCAGATGTCAGTTTGACACAATACCCTTTACATGCAGGTTTTACAGTTTAAGGTAAAATAAGTTCAATTCTCCAAAGCTCTACCCACTCCCTTAACCTCTGTTCACTCCAGTTAATGCCAGTTAAGTCAATGGAATATGAATGCACATCCATCTTTGGAGGGTCAAACGTAATATTAGCCGAATATAACGATCGGTAACTGATGCTCAGAAAAGTGAAATTGGGCCAGTAGAACTGGTTTGCTGGAAAAGTGAAATTGCCCATTATCCAGGCACACCTGGTAAATATCAAAATACCAAAGGCTTAATGCACTACTGTGTTACGCCAGGTTTATATCAGGGAAACCCTATACGCCTAAGCAGGGGGCTTAACAGGCCCAAGGGGCTAAGGGTCAAATTCCAACCCTCTGGAGTCCCTCTCCTCTTAAACTCAACTTTTAAAAAACCCATTTAGTGATTTACTTCCTATTTTCACGTCCGGCCACTTATGTAATCATCCCAAACACCTAAAAGGAATTCAAATCTAATTTACTCAAAAAGGACTTGAATTTAAGCTTCCAATTTCTAGTGCTCAGATGGTCTTTAATAGAGAGTGGGAAACTGGAGTAGGAGAGAGACACCAGCTTCTCCTTCCTGAAAAGCAGAGCAAGTCCTGCCACACTCTTAAAAGCAAGGGTTTAGACAACTATCTGGAAAAGACTGTTTGTTTCTTGTGAACCCTTTGTGAACAGAAATGCTTCATGATTTTAGCATCCATACATCAGAAAATGTGTGATTTAAAAGGTAAACCTGTATTTCAGTTTTTCCCAGTGATGCCTGTGTGCCGTCCTAAGGTTGCTCTTCATACAGCCTCTCAGTTTCTGTGTACCCTGTCCCTGCGGTGCCTCCTCCTTCAGATCTCACCTGCAGTGTGTGAGTGCTGTCTAGCTACAGCTATGCCATGTTACCAAATTAAACACATTTTAAATGGTCTGATATTGGTGAGTTCCTGAATGCTATACAGATATTTTCACTTTTAGAAATTGGGATTGTTCCTCATAATTGTTACTCCCTATCATACCTAGTGATTTTCTAGGACAGGTCTTTATTTTCTAGGAAAGGGAAGAAATCACCTTATTTTATGGATTAATTGCATCAAATATACAGTCTCTTCTTCATTTTGATATCCAGATATTCTCCATTCTCCCTTTGGGCACTTCCTATTGCAAACAAAATTATTGTTTTATAGTGATATAGTCACAGCGTGACAACGTATTGCAAAATGTCACTGACTGCAGTTGCTGTTACGTGAAGCCTTTCCTAAAGCTACAGATATGGCAAGCCTAACTAATATAAATCTTATTCACAGTCATTGCCCCACTGCAATTAACAGAGGTAATGTTTGCTGGTCTGAGCTCACAATTTTATGTTTTATAGCCCTGTGAGAAGCATTTCCAGGCCTTCCTCAAGTATATTCCTCTGAAGTGTGTATGCCCCTTTAGGAATAATTTCCCTGACCTGTATCCTTACCCCAGATTTTGTACAGTGCCATAATGAAAGACAACATAGAAAGAGATTTGGGACTGAGTTTGCCTAGCTAACATACAAAAGTAATTTGGCAGCTGGGACTCCATGGGGAAGGATGTAGGCAGGAAAAAACACTGCCTGGTTCATAATGAATGTTTTTGAAATCCTCACGAGCCTAGGTACTTACTGACAAACTCCGCAACCAATGCATCTTATTATGAAAATGTTTTATTTTTTCTTCCCACAACCCCCCCTCAGTACCTGTTTTTAAGTGTTGACTGGTAATATTGCAACTAATCAATGGCAGTTAGTCTTATCAGGTCACAACAGAATAAGTTATATTTTTCAATATAAATTATTATTTAAATGTTTTAAAGTAGCATTAGCTCTATGGTAACAAGCAAAGGCACATTCTGTACAAACAGATAAGCCTGCTCTTCCTACGCCTGTATCTGGGGTGCTGTGCCGAGTTTGTTCTCAGAGGGAGAAGGATATGATTACTGAGATAAAACAAAATTGCACATTACAGTCATTATGGGGAAGAGGGAGGGAGAATGTTAAACGTATTTAAACTGCAGGAGGTTAAAACAGTGTGTGCCAAAAATCTCTGAACGTGTCAGGATTAATAACAGCTGGAAGAACGAGCGGAGCTGACTCTCCATTCCTAATGCACAGTTCAGTGCTTAAGGTGCTAGGATGCTGAGCTTCCCTCTGATTTATCAGGCTTTTGCTTTCTGCTCCAACACCCCTCCTATGTAATGGGTATCACTGATGACAAAGGGTACACAAATGCTAAACAGTAACTTCATTTCTTACCTCTGATGTAGCCAAGGAACAATCTTTCAATACACTGGATTATGCCTTCACACTCTTGAAGAATAATTAAGGTGAAATAATTAAGAAAACAAACCAAACAACAAAAGAAACAAACAAACCAAACAACAACCACCAACAAAACTAAAATCAAAACCAAGCAATAACAACAACAAACCCAAACCAAACAACCCATCCAGGGGCCCACTCTTAATGGAATAATGTGAGACAATAAGAAACTCAGAAAAAGCACACAGCTTTTGAATAAAAACATAGTGCTTTTGAACCAAACCTCCTGCAATAAGATCAGAAAGCAAATCCTTTAGATCCACGAGGTGTAGAATCAGAGGGAAGTGGCATGTGAGCGACACTGACTGATTGCATTTCAAGCTGCATTTGAAGTCTGGACCTTCAACACTAAAATGTATGCATATCCTACTCCAAATAGTCAAATTCTGCTAATCAGCATGATGGTACGTTTTCATCTTTTGACAGCCCGTAGTGCCACTTCTTTGATGGTGTTTATACACCTCTTATATGGGTAAGGCAGCCTATTCTAAGCATTTAAAAGCCCCCAGTGTTATGTTAATGAGCAAAGTTTTATGATAAATGCGTGCTTGGGTTATGAATTCTAAAAGCATGAACTAAAAGGAGCCCTATCCATAGCTGGTATGCATTAATATAATTTAATGGATGTATAATAGAAGAAGATGAAACCTTCCATTTTCTGGTGGGCTTTGTAGATCTCCATTGTATCAATTGCACTAACTATCAGTGCAAGTTAGTGCAACAACTACTTGCACTATCAGTGTCCAGAGATAGGAAGCAGAGCTGTTAGTTTCAGATAATATATTAGTCCCTCTAACTAATAGTACTTTTTACACAAACATTCCAATTATTTCAATATTATATCTATGCTACAACAAGAAGACTGAGTCACAGCTTGACAAAGCATCTTGACCATAGATTTGGTGGAGGCTCTACAGCAGATGTGGTAAAACACTCTAATATCTGACCCAGTCCGTGGTACCTGTAGGAACTTAAACTGGCACGGTGCTGGAGTCAGCCCTAATCAGATCCTAAGCCTACAATTTAGTAATGAGAATAAAACCAGTCAAATCTCTAAATTCTACCCCACCATATGCATGAATAAATGCTGTAAAAATAGCAAAGATGGCAAATGCAACAGTGGGTTTTGTAACCAGAATGCTATGTTTTGTTTTACAAGGAATGACACAGAGTTAATCTGCTAATTGTGCATGGGCCAAGCAGTCATCAGCCTTTAATTTGTGTGACGTAGTGATGTAAGGCTTTCTATATTTTCTGCAGCCAATCAGTCATGTTAGATGTAATGGGAACTATATATGGTCACCCTAGCGAGAATAAATCCTGTAAATTATTCTGGAATAAAACCAGCAAAAGAATGATGAGATTTCCCACAAGACAAGCCAGATACTTAAGGGTTTTCCTTTAAGCCAAATCACATTTTGTAATGAAGCACAACTCAAAGCCAGAGCCAGCACAAAATAAGTCACAAAACTGGGACCGAAACTGTGACTGTGACTGTGACTGCAACAGCTGGATGGATGGCAGATGATCATATGGGTTTGGTATTCAGATGCCACTGCCTCAGTGGAAACTGGGTGGCCAGGGGACACTGGATCACAGACTTATAGGGCACTACTAGAGATGTTTGTCTGTTCAGAATGAAGCCAGAACACTGCAATATTTGTTTTAAGGGTTGGCTCTTGCTTCAGAACCATAATGGAGGTCTCTGGTTGATGGTGGACTTGGGCTGCTTCGAGTGGGAAGGCTTGACAGGGAGTTACTGCAGAACAGGAACTGTGGTTTGTGCCCTAAAAGTGCTCTGGTGGCTGGGAGTGAGGAGTCTGGAACAGATGCTGAGTGGTGAAAAGTTCAGACCAGTCTCGATTTCTGGCATATCATTGTTTCTGGCACAGACAGGATGTACCTGGGCTGAGGCAACAATACTCTAAACCCAGCATGCATTGAGCACAGCAGTGCCTACAGAGGGCCAGCTTCTGTCTTGCACAGGGCACTTGAAAGGTGGATTTGTTAGATGCTCTAATGAAACCATTTGTATGGATCAGAGGGTGTGCATGTAGGTACTCAGGATGCTCTGAGAAATGCAATGTCACTTTGGTGTAACTTCCAATAGAAGTCTTCTGTTTTCCCCTGCATGATCTGAGAGCTTTCCTGGATTTTCTTTTTTTGCAACCTAAAAAAAGTTAGTTATGCCACTTTTGTGGATGAGTCAGAAGGCTGGCATTTGGTCATTCAGTCTTATCCCACATTGTCCCAGTGTGACATAAATGAGAAAAGGTCAAGAAAAAATCTGATTCTAGAACTGCAGGCTATGTTCAGGAGGGGAAAGAGGGAAAAGAGGAGAAATACAATAGCATTTGCTGTCACTGTATCATTTCTAGCCAGGTCAAGGCAAAAAATCTTGCTTCCTACCTTGATAAAGCATTAGTAATAGGTCAGGAGTCAGCTGCTTCCCTTATCGGCACCAGGAACTTAAATGTCAGTGATTAAATGTTTCCATGGAGATCCCCTGAGCTTCACTAATGTGGGCACATTATTTACACCCACACTCTGCCAGAGAAATGATAATGACAGCGTGTTTTGTTGTGCCCCAGCATATCTACAGTAAGTGGTGCAGCTGGACTCTGAAACTATCTCGGAGCACAGAGCCAGATCTTGGGGATGCGAGAGACACCTGTTCATCTCATTTTCAGAAACAGCTCTTGCTGGAAAGACGCAATGAGCATTTTCGGTGTTCAATTCCGGACATATGACTCCAGTGCAGGAAAACTGTCACAGCTGCTCAGTATGAACAAATGAATTCTTGCAGGAGGCTGCAGTAGGTAGTACATCAGCTGTGTGACTTACATAGGCCACGCACTGTTTAGTTGTTAGTTTATTTCAGCTGGAGAAAGAATGGATAAATTCATGATCAGAGGAGCGGAGGAATATCTTATTTGCTCCAAATTGGTTCAGCCTGGTTCAAGCCAATTATCTCACAGGGGAGTCACTCCAGAGTGACTTTCTCCATTAGTATTAATCACTGAAGTGTGAAAATTATTGGTGCTATTTTGATGAATACTTCATGTGCCATTTAAATAAACTCATTTTCACTCCTTTCCATGGGCATGCAAATTGTCAAGCTATGATGATACAACTGTAAGTGAATTTTGATGTAATGTACACAAAATTTATACAGCATGTCCTCAAATATTTACTCCATCTATGGTGGTATGCAAAGGAGACATTTTTATGCAAAACAAAAAGAAGTGCCACGGGACTTGTTACAGTACCTTTGGCAGCCTGAGTAACTGCATACAGGTGGCAGCCAAAATAATTTTCAGATAATCTTACCAAATAATTTGGGGTATGATAACCTGATAAAATACACAACTGTATATTTTAAAGCAGTAAAGGCAGGTTTATTGATAACCAATAATAAACTATATACTTTTTACACTGAAGAAAGTTTCATGGTGAAATCACCCTTAGATACTGATTATTGTGCAGATAAGGTAGGTTCTTTCATGGGCTGTCCTTTTTTCCTCCTTAAATGCAAAAAACACTGGGACATAGAATTAACAAAAGTATAAGGCAGAAATACCTAGAGTTTCATAGAATTATTGAATAGTTTGGGTTGGAAGGGATCTTCAAAGATCATCTAGTCTAACCCCCTGCCATGAGCAGGGACATCTTCAACTAGATCAAATTTCTCAGAGCCCTGTCCAGCCTGGCCTGGAATGTCTCCAGGAATGGGGCATCTACCACCTCTCTGGACAATCCATAGAAAATTTTTTCCTCATGTCTCTACTGAATTTCCCCTCCTTTAGTTTAAAATCATTACCCCTTGTCCTATTGCAACAGGCCCTGCTGTTAAACGTCAGATCAGTTATACCACACACAACTTGGGTTCCTGTGTCCTCCACTAGCACTAACTTTCATATAGAGCGGCTCAGTTGCAGAACCACCAGCCTACTCCCTCTCCCTGGACTTGTTGACTTACACCATGGAGCATATCCCTGGCTTTACTGTAGATGCAACAGGGACCAGATAAAAAACTTTTCCATTCCTTCCCAGACACCATCCTCAACCCCTAGAGGAAGCAGAGGTTTGTTTTTTTTGGAAGAGAGGATAATGATATCTAGGTAGCTGTAGGCAGGGCTGGAGAATGGAGGAGGACCTGTTGGAGCACTGGAAGTTGGCAGACATGTGTGTCCTGAGTGCTGAATGTTTGGCAAGGCTTCACTGTGCTGAGAGTTTTTCCTTGATTAGAGAAAAGGCTGAATCTAGACCTGGCTCTTCACTGAACAGCTGGGTCATAGCCATACTTTTGCAATATTATTCCTGGAAGTACCACTCTGTACAATGGCATTGCTGGGAAGGTAGCACAGCACTACTAGCTCTGATTTAGTATATAACTTAAATTAAATCCTCCCTAGAAGTGTGGTTTATGTGTAGGAAGGTGGAAAAATCTTCCTTGTATCGAATCTATTAAAGGTATCTGTTTACTGTTTTGAAAATGAGAAACACTGCTAATGAGGAGAGTCATTTGGATGTAGTAAGGACTGTATGGTCAAATTCATTAAAAGACTCGGACTGATTATTGTTGATCTCAATTCAAACGTGCTGTGCTTATTCCATCAGGCTTTGAACAAATGCAAGACAGAAAAAAATTAATTAGATTCACAGTGGATTCAAAAAGAGGATTCTTCTGTTATCAGTGATGCTAATGAACTTAGCAACTACAAAGTGGATTTTTGATGTGGGCACCCTTTTCAATGCTGAACTTGAAAAACGTCTGAATTATTAAACACTGAAAATAAAAATCAATGTATAAATGAGAATCTGAGTATTTTAAATAGGAAGCTGAGCTGATTGCTTCTTGGTCACTAGTCTTATTCTGATTCAGGTTAGGAAAAAGAGGAAGTCACCTCAATTTCATGGCTGTAAATGGAGGTAAGTCTCTTAGCCTAGAAGTTAGTGGGCAGCTGTCCAAAAGTATAAAAGGCTTATTGGTAGTTCTTATCAATTGCCACCTAAAGCTGAAGTCTCAGCTGGGAGGTACCTTGCTGAATGGGTGAGAATCCAGTGAATCTACGAGATGCAAGTTTAGGTCTGAGAAATCTTGTTCAGTACATTGCGGAAGCCTATAGATGTTTTTCCTAAGTTATTCTCCTTCAGAGGGCCTTGGCTCTTTTCACCTCAGTTGAATTTGTTCCATCTGACCAGGCAGTTCAAATGCACTTGGTAATGGGATCTGCAGAAATCCAGAGGTGGAGCAAGGAAGCACTTTAACTGCAGTCAACTCACTCTTGATGTATCCTCGTTGAAGATCAGTCGTGCTGTACAAGCAGAAACCACACAAGGTCTCCATTTAGATTTAGTTCCGTTCCAGCAGGATAATTAGCTTATGGCTTATAAGCACTACTGTTTGACTTATTCTGATGTACCTGAGAAACGTACCACAATCCCAGAATTGTGAGTACTGTATGTGAGGAAGTGTGTAAAGGGTATTTCTTTCCACAGGTCCTCTTCTTGTCTCCTCTATCTTTGCACCTGCACCTTTATATTTTAGTCATGACCACCAGTGCTGTAAAGGGCATGTAAATATCTTATGTAATCTGTAAAAGATTAAAGACAAAGCTTTAAGTGCAGCACGAAACTGAAATAAAGAGATGTGGCTAAGAAAGCTGAGGGTTACAGACCAAATTTCGAAGTCCTGACTATGTCCCTGGGTGCAAGGTCCCTGGCCTCATTCTCCCTCAGGCCAATGGTTAAACATTCTCCCAGGGAGACCTCTGGAGCTCCCATTTGCATGGAGGACATTGGCCCACTTCACTCATCCCTCAGACAAATGGTTTAATTACCAAGCAACAGTATTTCCTGGAACTGATATGTCATTTTTCACTAAGGTTCAGGTTTGAAACCATTATTTTGACTTGCTCCCCACTTTAAAATGATAAATTTATATAACAAGGGGTTAGGTACTCATTTAAATCTAGACAACCAACAAAGACTACCATATATGGCTTGCAAAAGAACATTCCATTCTTTTCTTTAAGAATATAATGTAGACATCTGCAATTTTTGCTTCTGCAAAGAAAAAATAAAATGTAAAGAAAATATTTTGTACACACTTTAATATCTTCGTTTACTCATGTTTTTTTACACTACTGCTCGCTTTTTCTGTAGGTAACATCTACCCTTTTAGAGACCCACAAGAAATGCTCCAAATCTTCAGTGTGATATTTTATATAATATTTTGCCTTATATTGTACTTTTGTCAATATATCAGGTTTTATTGCTACTCCACGTTGCACCCTGAGATGTAAAGAATAGCCTAATTGCTTCAGAACTCTAACGTGGAAAGGATTGTAACTATTGATCCTTGCCAGGATATACATAAAAATCTAACACTTCAAATAAATAAACCCACAAAATGAACACTGAATTTCAACAAATTTTGAGACAGAGTAAATCACTAGTATATCTAGTATATTAGTATATCTAGTCCAATAATCTGAGTGTAATAGTAGAAGTAGCTACTATTTGATAGCACAGAGAAATATTTTTTTTCCCCAACATCTTCTCTTAATGGTATCCTTCCTTCCTCCAACACCAAATGTAGTTTAGTTTAGTTTAGTTAAAGCTATTTTTCTGTTGTTTTTTTTTTTTTTTAGATCTGTGAGGCAGCAGATTTTATCTGAACTTGGGAAAGAAATAGGATGATGGTATTTTTAACAAGTTACAGAACTTAAAACAATAATTACAGAAATATTATAAACACATACTCACACAGAGGAAATCTTTTAAGCTCTTTGCTACTGCTACCTAACACATTAATGAATTTTCAGTCTGTGGCAACACAGGAACAAAATAGTATTAACTCTGTGAATTAAAGTAAGTATTCCATTTGATCTGAATAGCTGTTGGCACTTAATTTCTGCATTAAAATAGAATCTGTCCTGACTTCTTGCCAGATAAATGTTAAATAAAAGGATGATGAGTAGCACTGGTCATAGTGTGCTTTTCAGAGTAGCTAGAACAACACACAAGACAAGACCATTAACAAATATACAACTTCTGTTCTTCAGACTTTCCCAATTCAAGACCTTCCCTACTCAATATTTCACATTTACAGAAGGAAGTAGGCAGGTAAGGTACCTGAGGCTTCTAGGCAGTAGAATAAATAACTTCTCTGTGCTTCCTTTTTCTTCATGCCCACACATTGTTTCTGCTCATACTTACACTAAGCACAATGCTTTGTTTTGCAGTAGACTGTGTAGGAGCTGTGCTGACTTGCAGAGTATCGTGATCTGGGACAGATCCCCAGGGCTGGTCTGTGTCTTCTGAATTGCTCAGGAATACAAGAGAGACAGTAAGAGGCTGAAGCAGTCAGTCTGTAATGCCCTGTTGAAAGAAATTCATGTGTCATAACAAGCTCCCTGGGTTTATTACTAATGCTACTGTATAGTTGGAGGCAAAGAGGCAATTTGATTGAATTCTGTGAAAAATGCAGGGTTTATTTTCTTTGGAGTGTGTCCATACAGATGTGTGTAGATAGATCCAAGTTCCTGTCTGGAAGTGACACAGTCATGTCTGGGTGATGCTGTGCCTGAATAAACCAGAATTAAATGGAGCTTACATCTGGCAGAACATGCTTGGGCTGTACCTGTGCCCTTTACTGACCCTGAATTTATTAGAGATAAGTAGGACCAGGGTCACCAAAATGTTCTGTAGAAACACAAACTCAAGCCAATAAGTTACTAAGTGTTGTCTATGACTATCATGAAAATAATTTGACTTTGATACTTGTCAGGAGAAGAGGTTTTGCTGCACCCTGTCAATCCTGCAACATTCCTCTTGAGCCTGATGTGAAAGGTGAGATGTCCATGGGAGGAAATTCCCATTCCCTCTCTTCCCCCGATATCCCATTATCTTGTCTGATGGTAGATATCACAAAGGTCACACCATCTCCAAAATTTTACTTTGAAATATTTTCTAAAAGCAAAGTACAATAGATGTAGCTTGCAGCAGGTCAGCTTTATCATGAATAATATCATCATGAGTTTCATAAACTGCCAAGATATGTAACAGCCTAGATTGCACACAAAAGTTTTACCACTGAAAAAATAAACCTGCAGAACAATTCCCTTTCAAGCTTTTTTTTTTTTTAAATACTAATTAAGTAATGACTAGGTTGTAAATTAAATTTTATTTTCCTCAAGGTTCTTCTGCTGTTCACAAGGCATAATTATTCAGGCATAATTCTCGGTCTGTCATTCCTGAGGGATTTATGACGTTTTGGTTTGTATGGGTTCCTTGAGCGATGCCATACTAGAGAGTCTCTGCTGCTTGCTGGGGGTGGGCTGGTGTTACTGCTCATTCTCCATCTCAGTCTCAGAAAAATGTCTGCTTTCCTCTCTGTATCTCTGTCTTCTGCTAGGGTCAGAATAATTAATTTTCATTCTTATAAGATAGATATCCACCTTCTGCCATAATATATTATATGAATGACTTTGTGGCCATTATCTGTTTAATGCACTGTTTTATTCCAAATATGTTGTTTTTCCTAAAAAATAACCTGCAATTTTAGCAGATTTTACATAGACTGAGAGTAGGCTGTGACTTCAGAGGATTTGTTTTTTGTTATGCCTAGCTACAATAAGGTAAAATTCTGTAATGTTAAGGCAGATGCAGATTTTGACATTCAACATCATACTGTTACACAGATATACTCTTAAAAGCATCACTGAGCGTGTTATTTCACCAGAGAAAGGCTTACCACACATTTTCTTTGATATTTTTAATATACATCCCCCATCCCCCCTAGTGGTTTGATATTGTTGAATGCGGCCATTAGACTGGATATTGTTTGCTCTGATGTTGCTGGAGTTGCAGTTCTAGGCAATTTGCACAGACTTACTGCAATTAAAACTTGCAAATAGAAGCTACACAACTTGACACTGTATGAGAAAAATGTTTCATTGCTGGGTCTAAAATGGTCACGGTGCTTGTGTCTGGAAGCATGTCTGGTTCTTAGCCATCTAAACAGCAGTATATACTAAAGAGGTTGTTTCTTCTGTATACAATGATTATTAGTCAGCTTCTTTCATTTATGTGCTGAAGTTTGCCAGAGTTATTTAAATGGGAATACATTTGACAGCAAATTTCCACCGAAATTATGGAAATTTATGAATGTGTTTATTTCACTAGATTTTTCCAGTGGAAAGAAACTGAGAAAAATCTGTGCTGTCAGAATGAGGATATGCATATATGTGGAGAAAGATAGATAAAGTATTTTGTTTCATTTTTTTGTTTTAAATTATCTCATTATAATCTGAAATTGAAATTAAATCAGGTAATCCCACTACGATGGAAAATTAAATTTTTGTAAGGAGAAATTTTAGTACAAAAGTTTGACAACTTTGAATTTGTGATTGCTTCTAAAGGAGCTCAGGTCTGAAAAGGAGAACCTATTGTGAAATCCAAATGTCCATTCTCCACACATCTTTAGTCCAAGTGAGGTACTGCAGATGCCACTAGTTCTCTGGACAGTGGTTTACATTCCAGAGAGGATTCCAAGTGTTCTTGAGGAAGTTTATGTTCTCGGTGATCTGATAGTATGAATGGGCTGGTTTATATGCGCAACTGTCAGATCCCAGAAATTAAAATTGACATGAAGCTTCTCCCTTGATATCCAACTCCTCTGAGAGAATAGAATAGCAGGTATGAGAATGTGTAAGGTTTTGCCTTAAGCTAGTTCTTGCCCCCTTTATTTTTTTTTTTCTTTGTTATTGTTGTTGTTTTTCTTTTTTCCGATGTTTTGGAATTGGTACATACCTACTTAGTTACTGGTACTTTGTTGTTTGTTTTTCATGTATTTCTCTATTCTCATCGGTTTGAGGATCTCTCTATTTAAACGATCTCTTTTCATATTGTAGGGCTGCTTCACACAGGAAAGCAGTGGTCCTGCACATAGCATTCTTCTTTACTTGGCACATTTTAAAGATGTTTGGGAGTATCCTTTAAAATGCTCCTAATAACCTTTAAAAATATTTCTAAAAAAGAGTATCCATATCTTCTTGTTTTGTTCCAAAATGGTTTCTTATACTTGAATGCATGTATTACCTGATGTTCTTTTTTCATTTCTATGTATTTCTGTTCATACGACCATAGGGACCTTGGAGTGAAAGCTACCAGCTGTTCCTTTTATTATAACAAACCCCCAAGCATTGACTCACTGGCATCACACTGAAATTTGCCTGTTTATTTGCATCATGGCATAGGGCAGGGGATTTAGTGACCAGCAGCTAGACATACAGAGTCTGGCTCAAAAATGAGGTAATCATAGCTCTTGCTTATGTCTGCTACATCCCTCAAAGCATTTGCACGAATCTTAAAAGTATTCTTTTAGATTCACCTTACAGTGGGAGACTAACAAGTATCTTAATTACGATACAGAAGTTAAATACTATTAAAATTTATTTATATTTTATGTTGATTTACTTCCCTGATTCCTCCTAAAAGATTGGGGAGGTTGCAGTTCTCATGTGCAATGGTTTTGTCATGTCTTTACATTAATATTTCCTAAACCAGCAGGACACTCACTGACTTGTTAGATAGGTATCAGTTTGTCTTGAAAGTGTTACTGCTAATTTTATCTCATGTTTTTTCTTTTTTTTCCTGAGCATCCGTATTTGCTTCATGATGTTCAACATGTAGCAATGCAATTGCATTTCTCATACAATAAAACTTGTCAAAAATCAGTCTTTTTGCACTGAAGTGGTGAAGTGTACTCTTTCTGCCATTTCTAAGCATTTAGGAGTAAGATTTAATCACTATTTTGTTTGAACAATTTGGACCTATGCCTCTGAATAATTACTGTACCATTTACCCAACTTCTGCTTCCTGTGACTTCAGTGGTCTTTTAATTTCTTTGATTCTTTTATTTCCTTTTCTTTCTGAATTTAGATAAACATTATTAAGAACCAAGCCCCTGAAGCACCAGAAGGTGACTCCTGTAATCTGAAGCAACCAGACCATCAGCTGATGGAGCTGCCAGCCTGTGCCCCACAAGCCACCAAACACCTCCTGCTCCCTGAGGCAGGGACTGCAGGATGCAACATGCTCAAAATGCTGTCATTAGACATGTTGTCAAAGACCTGCTGTCGATATTCAGCTTTTTAAAAATTTCAGTGTACCTCTTGTACCTGTTCATGGGAATTTTCTTGCCCCATGCCCAAGTGTCACCAACTTCATGTATTCCCCATTTGTTCAGCTGAAGGCTATGGCATTTCTAAAGTTTAAACCTGGATAGTTTCGCCTGGTAGTCTACTTGTAATTCATATTGTCCTAATTCTGTTTTGTCTATATAATTTAAGTTTGTCTGGGTTTTAGTCTTGTTTTTTCCTTTTGGAAGATGCTGTGGAAGTCTCTGTAGTCTGGTACATCCAATGATGTCCCGCTGTCTATTTGGCATGCCATCTCCTATTTGTGTGCTGCTTTGTTTTCGCATCTGGTGCTTTTCTCAGCTTTCCAAATCTTTTTATTTTTGGCCATTTTGTGCTGCATTGATATCCTCTGCAGTCTCATTGTCTCCGTTCCTGCTTGTTTCCTCATTATAGTGCAATATGATTGTTTTGATTTGTCTTTAATCTTCGGGATAATGATATCTCTTGTCAGTGTTACAGTCAGCAAGTCAAGATACTTTATTTCAAGGCTAGCTTTACCAGAAGGGATACAGAAGGTACACATACCTTTTTACCACTACCTGTTGGGCACTGAGGTACAGCTGTGTCTAACTTCGTTCTTTCATCAGGATTTTACCACCATACCCCCACATCTGCCCTTCCAACGCATTTTTCTAGTTCTTTGCAGTATGGATTTGGTATATTAAGTTCTTGAGTTGCTTGTTTTGTACTCTTTATCTGCTATGATTCATATTCTGGACTGAACTTGGCATATTCTCTAGCTCTCCACTTGTCCGAAACATTTAATTATTAGCATGAAAGCTAAAAATATTCTCAGCTGTGCTCCTGAACTGTTGATCCCTGTTGCTAGTCACAAACTACTGTGTCTTTTATGAACTGCTACCATGTCACAGTATCCCAATTGATTGCTTATTCAATGGTGGTTGTTGAACAGGTGCCTTTTTTTAATTTCCTTTGAGAAAGAAAATACTTCTGGAGTAGTTCTTATAGTGCACTTGAGTCCTCCTGTCTGGATGCTGACATATCCAGCTGATAAAAGAGTGAGTGGCAAGCTCTTTTCATAATATTAATATTGCATTGTTACTTTTTTTTCCTTTTACCTAAACATATTATTGCTAATTAGCTTTAACACTGGTAGTTGAGGAATGTCTATTTGCAGTGAGCATTGCTTCCTCTTTCAATCTGTGAGAAATATTACTATACCTTCAGGAACAGACTCATTTTGATCATGATGTCCAGGGCAAAACACCAAAGTAGGGAGAACGAAGTCTTCACAATACTCAGGCTTTTACTCTTCCTCCATAGACAATGTCTTCTCTCCTCAAACACTGTAAATAAATCCCTAAATTAATATGTTTTTCCTCTGCCTGTGTCACTTTGACTCTTTAGATAATTATTTTTGAAGACTTCCATTTGGCATCAGCAGGGGTTGCACCAGATGACAGCTTTCAGTCGACACTTCTGTAGGCACAAGCCAAACCAAAGAGAAAAAGAAGTAACAACAACAACAAAACCAAAAGAAAAACGGTAAAAGGGAGAGAGAAGGAAATTAAGATTTGATCCTTCTCACTTTCACAGAACAGATGCGGTGGGAGCTACACAATCATAAGGTATATATGTGGGATTTTATTTTTCTAAGAATATTCAATGTTATGTTTCAACAGGTCCCTGTGCAGAGGCTGTGAATCTATGCCATAATTAAAGAAAAGTTGTATAGAAAATAGTGGATGTGAAATATGTTTTGGAAAGAATGAAAAATTATTCTCTGTGCAATTACAAATATGAGTTAGGAGCAAAATCATCTGCTCATATATTAAAGACATCCAATGTTATGAGTCCACAAAAAAGCTTGGCATCATGACTATCAGCAAGGAATAACCTTGCATTTTAAGGATAAAGGCCAGGAAAGACACAATTAGAGGCTCTTGTCTCAACTTCTTTAAATTATCATTTAACACTCTCTGTAATTATTATTTACTTGTAATGAGTCAGTAAGCCATTAAAACTAAGCAGGAGGCTTATTTCTGCTATGCACACTGCAAAATTATGTTCAATAGAATTGCTTCAGTTTTTACGGCTATACAAGCATGAAATCAATGATCAATGATTTTTTAACCTCTCGATACAGCTTCATTTTCAAAATCACTCTTCCAGTCCAATCTTCCTATTCATTTTCTAACATGAGTAATGATTCCTTAAAAACAAAATATCATTAATTGTACATCAATATAAATGTAGAAATGTGACTACATTCTGCCAGAGATAAGTGTGAATTTTCCATTCAAACTGTTTTTGAAGTTTCCTTTAGTTCATGCCTCTTAACTTTATTCACCCAGAAAAGCTGAATTATGCAAAATTTTTAGCAGCTTTGGGGAAGCATGAATAAAGTCTGAAAAATCCATTGCAGCTGGGCAGTTCACAGTGAAAAGCCATCTGGCCTAGTGAAGTCTCTGACTTCTGCCTGGATGCCCCAAATTATTCAAGGTCTATGACTGTCACAATACACAAAATTATTTCAACTGGACAGTCAGTTTTTTATTTCTCTGAAACATATCTGCCAACTGTGGTTATAAACTTTACACTCAGCTGTGATACTTATGATGAACTCACTTCATGACCTGCTTAGTACTTAATTTTAAATCCCTCATAACACTTTAAGAGAACCTGGTGAGGACGTAAGCTCATGAAAACTGCATTTTGTTTTTTGCTTTCAGCTTGTGCGAGGTACAGCAAGTCCTCAAGTTGCATAGATAAGACGAATCCTCCAGATCTTTTGGTAAGGTAATAAATAGCCTGCATTTAGTCTACCTGTTGTTGGGATATCTTGGATATCCCCTGTGACATATAGTTTCTAAGATCATTCAACTTAGGGCATACTGAAATTCATGGTCTCTTCTGTCCAGCTTGCACAGTTGGGTTGTCAATCTATAGAACCCTACTGCAAAGACAAGAAGTAGCTAAGGCAGGTGTCCAGAAGTAAATTAAATTTAGCTGTATCAACTCTTGAGTCATCAAGTCTTGCAAATAGCCTTGCAGTAATGATGAGTTTAGAGAGGCTCACGCAAGATCTGCTTCAGATATCATAGTCAAAAGTCCATTTGCCACTAACAGTTAATAAACTAAAACCCTGTAGTAAAAGATTGAAAGCTAGACAATGTGCCTTGAGAGGTAAGGAGGAAAATATGACAACTTAATGCCCAAGATCCCTGAAATAGCTTTTTTAGAGGGAACAATTCTGAAAGACTAACTCCCAAGCTGTCTTTTAGAAAGTGAGGAATGACTATACTCATGAACAGGAGAAAAGTTTCCAGAATTATCATAATAAAATTTAAAGTAAAAATAATAACAATGGAAGAGAAGACCCTAGAAATGTGATCTAGGAAAAAGAAATCCCTTCTCCTAAGGGTATATTTTGTAATAAACTTAATCCAGAGCACAAGCAGAATAACCATACCAGCCGCTTGAGATTTGAATGCACCATGAAACTTCAGTATTCCCTGCTTATTTCTGATTCCTAGCCATAGACAATACTTGAAGAAATGAGAGCCCCAACAAAAAGGGCCAAATTGAGTGCCTAATGCACCCCTGTTTATGTATCAAACTCCAATCTTTGCATATGTGACAGGCTGCCTCATTCTCCTTTTGCTTATTATTGACTAAACCCTTTCATCTCATAAAATCCCCTTGCACTTGATTACCCTGCCACATCCAGAGCTGCTCTCTAATTACATCATCCATCCCCCAAGCTGTCCCTCTTTTTCCTGCTGCCTTACGCCATTGGAAATCAAAGTTCTTTTCTGGGGCAGGCACTCCTCTAGCTGCGGCTCAGCATTTCTTTCTGTTGTTCTTGCTCTTTATGCCCATTTCCCTTCCCTTTTAGCTGTGGGCAGACACCAACCCTTCTGCTGGCTATAACAGTCATCCAGACAGAAGAGATCCACATACTGTGAGTGCCACAGATATCCATGGAAGTTGTCATTGTGGCCAAGATGCAAGCCTGCTTACGTGTCCTAGAGGAATGTATCAAGCATAAAGCAGGGAAACGACACCTTTATCTGCGTTCAGTTCTTTTATTTTTATTCCTTCCTGCTAAAGGGGAACATGGCAGCTGGACACAGGAACCTGCTGTCTGATTGCTCAGGAACCAGAAGACTTTCTGTGTCTTCCAGGGATAAGTTTTAGTGAATTCTCCCCTGTGGTCTTTTCTGCTCCTTCCTGCTTACCTGGTCATGCAGGAGAGCTAAGCTTACAGGTTTGGAGTGATGATTTTTGTTTTAAACTAGTGGATGTGGATTTAAAAAATACTATTTTTCATTTACCAGTAACTGTAACACAGAAATGCTGTGAACTATAAACTGTCATGTCATGCATAAAAGGAATGTTAATGTTCAACTCAAATTCTAGCTGTGCTCATAAGCTCATAAGCTCCATAAATCACAACTATAAATAGACCTGAGTTAGTGCCATGGGGGAAAGACTCTGAATATTCATAAGCCTCTCGTTCCATATTTTGTCACTAGAATAAGCCTTGAAATTGTAAGCAGTTTGCATCCAGTGAATCGGTGGCAAGGTAATGGCATTATGATAACAAAATACATCAGTGTGATAAACAACTGATATCTGAAGATCATCTATATTGTCCTTGTGTGTAAAGTGAAAGCCATTTATACAAATGTAATAAATAACTACTTTGATTAATAACATCAGTTGCCCTTGATAAGATGCTATTTTCTGGAGGCTATCTGGAGGCTAAATATATGATGATATTCAGAAAAGCAGAAGAAAATATTTTCTCATATTTCTTACACATTCTGTAGTTATTATTCATTACTTTGATGGCATCATAGAGGCAAGAAAATTCTTTATCTGAAGATTTTATAATTTAAAGGACACTAAATTCTTCCTTCAGAAACATCAATTTATGTCTGAACAATTTATTTTTCAATAAATGGTAAATCCTCTAAAAAAAAGTTCTTTAGAACAACCACACTAATCATGTTTATAAAGTGGATTTAGTAATTATTTTAAGCAGGAAAGCTGATGGAACAGATATAACAATAAAATCGACATTTCCTTTCACCATTTCAAAGAATCATTTTTGGTTGCCATTTAAAGAGGAGAAATCCCTTCAAAATCCATTTATTTTTAAATATCTAAAAGGAGGGAATAAATCTTTTTTTAAAAAAGGCGAAGTAACAGGAGGAAAAAAAGAATTAGCTCAGGTTGAAGGAGCTGGAAAGGAAACTCCACATGTGTAAAAGAGAGCAGATTTTGTGTCTAATTTGTGATACAAACAATGGGCAGAGATAATATGCAAGCAGTTTAGATAAGAAGAACAAATATTGATAAGCAGTTTAGTTATGTGAAAATTGAAAGGAAAACAAATGGCAGTTGCCTGCATTTATAAAAAGATTTGCTTGGAGGCAAAATGCATTTCTGAGGCCATTTCTGGTTACGTTGCTGTATGCAACATAGTGATATGGTGGAATAGCTCAGAAGAACTCCTGAACATTTATTTGAATTTTGCAGTAGGAATCAATTCAACCGTATGAAAGCTGAGTTGAAATGTATTAATGAGTAAGTGTGAGGAAATTTCTAATATCACTCCTCAGTTTGCAATGTTCTACATCCACATAGAGGATAAAGTTCTTCAAGAATGCTACTTATCTGCATACACCGTTTTATTCCTAAATTTGCTATAAAAAGATATCTTCTCACTAAATCACTTTTTTTTGCATATTGGAAATTATGTTTGGGGTTTTTTTTCTTATTTGTTGATAAAGTTTCTACTGATGTTTGTTTCTGCGAGGTCTGCAGATCAAACGTGTGATGGATACTGACCTTCTGAGCTGGGGAGGGGAAATGAGGTCACTGTCCCACCACGTCATTCACAGTCTGGGTCTTAACCCCAGCCGTAACTTGAAGTCCAGTCAGTCTGTGTGAACTCATGCAGTTTTTCACTGGGGGCACAATCTGATTTGCTGAAAGTAATTGCAGACTGAAAAACCTTTACCGCAAGCAAGAAAATAGAGGGCAGCAGAAATCCAACATCAACGTAAGGTTTTTAACTCATAGGTTGCTTTTGCAAAGGTGGCTGTGAAGAGAAAAATATTTAGTGGTTAATTGAGCACTTTTACATTGGTATCATTTAAAAATGAGACCACAGTTTCTATGGTACCAGTACTGTGAGAAACACATTTGACAACATTCATTTTCATTTAAGTCATTCATTCTAACTAGGACTCCAAGGAGTCCCAGATATAAGTTTCTATTTCCAAGTACATACAAGGGAAAATCTGAAATCCAGGCCAATTAAAGCAATTCCATCATATGTACAAGGAATTCTGAATAATATTAAAATACACAGTTTAGTATAGTAAGAGATATATCGGATATTGTGTCATGTTGCTCAGTGCCCAATACATGTGGTGCAATTTTTATTTTGTATTTTCAAATGGATAACTCTTTGCTAGTAAGGTAAAGGTTCTGAATGCACTATTCTCCTGGTGCCTCTGAAATCAACTGTTCTTTATAATACACTGAGATACTGCATCAGTATTCCTCCTAGCTCAGTGTCTGCTATTTTTCTTTTAAAGGCAGTATTCTCTAATAAAGAAAGTCCAACAAGACAAATAGATTTAAAAAATAAAAGCAGAAAATGACTCAGGATAACTTGGGATGAGCCTACTCAAATAAATTAACAATGACCCATCATAAAACGGACTTTGGCATTTGCAACTGAAACATCCTCATGTATTAATTGATGGACTTGCTCTCACTCAGTTGGACCCAGCTAAGTGAACACCTAAGGATCAGAATTTTGGGGTTCAGTTATTCACCCTGGCACAAATTATGAACTGGGTTTAATGCCTTTGCCTCTGCAGGTTTGCTCCATTGGTGAAGTGAGATAAGGTTGTTTAATTTCACAGAAGTGTTGTGTTGGTTGGTATCTGTGAGGCATTCATGCTTCTCATCAATAAGGAGCGTGAGCAATTTCATGAGAAGAAATGCCTTTCCTCAAGTTCTCATGCAAGCCACAACAGCAAAACTATTGCACAACATCAGAATAACTGCACAAGAAAACAGTTATCTAAGAATTAAAGTGCTATTGGGGTCAGTAGTTAAAGGTTTTACTGTGAGTGTGCAAAAACATCTAAGGGAACTTCCTGTCTTCATGACCTGGTTGTTTGGAGAGAAAGGAATGCGAAAGAGTGTGTTTCACCCGTAGTGTCCCCCAGGCACAATTAAGGTCGACAAAATTCTTTCAGCAAAAATTCTGTGATGCTTTTTGACAAAGTGTTATGAAAGACTTATGCTTTTCTTGGATTTAATAGGAAAGCAAATCCACCAGACAAGCCCTTCTAAAGAAAAATAATTACATAATTCTGGTCTAAATCTTTTTTGAGTAGAGACTACCAGTAATTCTAATTATATTTCATAGTTTCTTGCCACTTCACAGGGATTGCTCTGCTTTTGAAGCTCAAACTGGACATGAGCTATGACTCTAAGAAAAATAATTTAACTTAAACTGCTGTATTTAAAAAAAGTGTTACGTTAGTCCTAAGACAGTTGTGAGGAGCATAATATAATTTCTGAGTATTATAACTGAAAGCCTCAGGCACTTTCTCACACTTGACCTACACTCTGGTTTCACTCTTCCCTCTAGCAGTAGCTAAAGACAAAAAATTAGCTTGGACTTTGAATGAAAGTGGCTAAATTGACTCAGGTGTAGCAGGAAAGTATTCACACATTCCTTCTTAAGCTCAAAACAAATCTGAAGGTGGGATATGTAGCATATGTGTCCCTACTGCCCCAGGGCTTTGGAAGTCTGGATTAATGGTTGGAAATTCCACCAGACTGAGTTTTTTTCAGGCCAAGTAGAAAAAAAGAAGTATTAACAATTTTTACATGGAAATGTTATTAACTTGTTCTGTATTGCCTTTTTTAAAGGTTTCTGGCATATTAAAAATTACATTCAAATTTTTAAGACTGCAAGCCTCCGAATATTTAGACGTGAACCCAAACAAAAACTGTGCAACATGAGTTCCAGCCAGAAAACAGAAATAATTTGGAACAGTTGATATTTTAATAGAAAATACGAAAAAGAAAAGAAAGCCTTTTGATTCCTAGGCCATAAGAAAGTAACATCATCCTGTTTACCAAAGACAATATTATTTGAATAGTATTTCCTGATAATACCAAGCATCTTGCTGACAATTTAGCATGTACTGCTGTGATACATGACCAAAGATGTACTTTTGACCCAGACTGCTAAACTTCTTCAAGATTTATCAGTCCTAAGAAATATATTCATAATGAACATACCAATACCACTATCCACGTAAGAGAGTACAGACTGACAAATTACTAACATTCTCATTTTTCAGTCTTCATATTGTACAGTTTTTCTTATTATTATGTTCATATCTTTCACTTCAGTATTTTGTAATAAGACCGTTTCTGAATTAATCACTGGAGAAAACAAAACCAAGCAGACGTAGCTATTGTAAGGGCAAAAAATTCTCTCAACTTTCAGCTAACACTTATCACCTAAAGTTCAGATAGAAAAAGATCAAAAAGCACCTGCATCCACTCAAATTCAGTGATCTTCCATAACCAGAAACTCCAACGTATTATCATTTCCATTCGGTTACTCTTTGTTACAACAAATAAAAGATCATTATAACAGAAAATAGCCTTGAGATTTGATTCACAGAAATTTTAAGCTCATAGCTGTAGCCTTAGATCTCAATGGGTGCTTTCTCTATATTCACTGAATTTTCCATGTGGCACTATTTTTCTTGCAATTGTACCAACGACCATTATAGCACTCCCAAAAGATCATTAGCAATGATGAGGTCTTGACTTCAGGATTATGGAATTTTGTTTCTGATGTAAGGAAGAACAATGCTTTACAACCAAAGGATTAAAAAAGTAAAGCAACGTTGTGATCAGGCTGCCGTATGTGCTGCTCAATAGTACACTGAGGAGGTAAGGATTTCTTTATATACAAAGTGAATAGCCGATTGTAGAATTACAATGCAATGCTTTGGGCAACCAGGAGCTCAGCATTAAAATGGTTAGGGCATACATGGAAAACCAGGTCAGCAGATAATATCAAATGAAATATGGAAATTATCTTATTTCCGTGGACAGATTCCTTTTCATGGGCCTGGAGGCAAACAAGGCTGACACGTGTTCCTTATTCCACATAGAATTCAGCAGTTCAAGCACTAACCTTACTGAATCCAAACAGGTTCGCTGCATACAAGGATATGTTATACTTTTTTTTTTCCAAAATGTAGATTGTACCAGAAGCAAAGCAATGATTGGCATCTTAGTGAGAATTGCTTTTGCTTACCTGTGGGCATAATATATTCCTTAATGCTTCTCTATATGTAGAGTAAGAATCTGGTTTACATCTTGTTATAAATGTGCAGTTTTCCAGCACATCTGTATCCGTCAATTTGAGTTTCAAGATTTTATTGGAGATTTTGCCTTATCTTAGAGTGGAAGTTTAGAAATCCTTTTATCAGACACTTTCCCAAGAAAAGCTGGGTGGGTTTTTTTGCTGCAAGACTGAGTCATCTTCTCTGGAGAACTTACCTTACTATGAATTGCATGATAAAAACTGATTTCACTATTATTTTGCTCGTTTGTTTCTATAATGTGGAAGCAGCTGTGGAAATCAGTGAAGGAAGTTACATGTCCACTGAAGGCATCACACAAGCATTGCTGGTGACTTAATGACAGGAAGATGTTAAACAAAACTTTCAGGGGCAGTACATGGAGGGAAAACTTGAGGAAAAGGTCAATGAAGAGTGAAAGACAAAAAATATAAAGATCCCACAGGAGACAGAAGAAGTGCCAGAAGAAATAAACAAGAAGGAGAAGAATTAAAAATGTTTTTTATGTCATTACATTAGGAATATAAGGAAGAAGGGGGCTATTTGAATGGATATTTGCTAGTCATCTCCCCGAGAGTGCTCCAAGCAAAAGTTTGGAAACACTGTGTTACAGATACTAGAAGTTTTAATGAGATAGTTGCTTTTCCCCTACATTTAAACTTTTTATTTTGTAAGCATGATTTCCCATGCAAGTGCCTATTACATAATGAAATTTCTGATTTAGATACTGCAATTGATGCTAAACAGTTTTAAGGTGGTTTTGTTGTTGTTTTAATAGCACATGCATAATTTATATTACAGTACTGCTGAGAGAGCTGTACCCCATTTTGCTAGGTGGCAAGCATAAACGTAACCTTTGTACAAAAATGCATATAATTTATCTGGACAAGATAGAAAAATTGTAGGAGACAGAAAGGAGTAACATTTTACTTAGAAAAGACAGACTCAATAATGAATCAGGGGTAGGATTCATCTCTGACTATTTACAGACAGATTTTAAGTGCCTAATCTGTCTTTTGTAGGCAGTGGAGAAAAGGTGAAAATTATTTTATCTGTTTTATAACACTGTGGTAAGGTGTAAGGAACAGCACCCTAGAGGTGCACATTTCTGTGTCTTATCTCTAGCTGATATTGAGACGAGTAGCTCAGATGGGACTTCATTTTTTTAATTAAAAAAAATAAATCAGAGAGCATTAATTTATCCCTGTTAGAGGTCATCAGAGGATTTCTATATGTGTCAGTTTCCCTATGGACGGGAGAATTCTCTGAAAAAAAAATAACATTCAACATCAGAATAATGGATCCTTTATGAGAAAGGACACTTGTGTGGACCTTAGGAAAATGTGACTTCCTGCTTCAGATTCTGAGAGTCAGTGTATTACGTAGGCAATCTGAGATGTGTTTTCTTTCTCATCTTAGTGCTGCTCCATCTTATAAACAGAATAGTTTATAAGTACTTCTAAATAATGTCTAACACCATTTGGTCCGTATACGATGTTATGTATATACATTATACTTCGAAATCACAGAATTGTAGAATGGTTTGTGTTGGAAGAGATTTTTAAAGAACATGTAGTCCAACTCTCCTACCTCGGGCAGGGACATCTTCCTTTTCTGGCCAACATATCTGTAGAAGGTCATCTTATTATTCTTCATATCCCTTGCCAATGTATATAACATTGTTAAATACATTATGTGCGTTGTTATATACAATATTGTAAACAGGTTATACACTGAGGTCTTGACATTGGCTACTCTGGGACCTCTAACTCTTTCATTTTCCACATCAAATGTTATTCTTGCAGAACATGAGAATTTTTTTTACACTTGGAAAAAATCAGAACACTGCAATAAGAGATATTCTTTGTGTGCCATAACTTGGTTACGGCAAACAAGGCTACATCTTCTCAAATACACAACTGCATCAAAGATCAAGTGGATGGTGACTGTGCCACTGGCTGTGGGAGACAGCTCAGTATGTCTAGAGGATAACTCCTTATGTGTCAGGGAGTTCTCACTGTACCCAGACATGGTTTATCAATACAATTACTTGACAGGATAGAAACAAATGTATATTCCTTTGAAATTTTGGGTCTTTTCACTAGCAATAGAGGCAGCCTTTTGATTGTCGTGATGCTTTCAACCACTTTCTCACTTGCTCTCTAGCCATTTCTTCATATTTGTACCTTCCACATACAAACTGCTGTTGTCTTATTTGCTAGTCTTCTTTTTTCTCTTCATCTATCTTCAAAAGTACTATTTTAAAAAGTTTAGCTGGATTTATCACATGAGAAGTTTACCACAATTAGAAGCCCACTAGAGAAGCTATTTGAACATGTGTTACAGAAATCATAATGCTGCTAAACTGAGCTGAGGGCAGTTTTACGGAGTTTGTGCTATTTTTTTTTTTAATTTACTGTCATAATCTTTTTATTTCAGGAAAATGAGTATATGCTACCTTTCTCAAAATCCTTACATTGTTTTCCATTATCAAATATCTCTTTCAAGGTAGACTTTTGTGCATTCTTTCAAGTTTAAAAACATGCACAAATGGCATAGGGTTTCTGGTTCAGTAGGCATATGTACTTCTTAAGTTTTAAGGATTTTATGGACTAACTTAATACATTATCTGATTTACTGTGATTATTCAGTGCAATACTGCACAAGGTCTCTAACCATACTTTGCATATGAGAATTGGAAAACATCTACCTCCAGAAACAGCAACTGATTTGCAAGGTACTTGTAGAAATATTTTCAATTATGGACATCTAATTCAAACTCTTGCACAAAAAAGGAAGGAAGGGAAGGCAGGCATGATAGATACTTCAATGACTCAAGGCATGCTCCCATAGGAGAGTAAATTTTTACATTATTTATGTCTCCTTTCAGCAGTGAATGTTTAACAGTGTGGATCAAGCAATGAATTCTCAGGTATGTGCTCCCTTCTCTGACAGCACAGCAATATCAGAGCTAAATTTTTCTACAGGGGTTTTCCTGAGAAGCACTTCTAATTTTTACCAGTATCCATTTAGCAAGACACTAATAACAGCTTCATCTCTACCCAGCTGTTTAGATGCTGTCTATTATATCCAGGGCTGAAAATGTTGCAGTTGCTCTCCAAAACAAACAAAGAAAATACGGGATCTCCCATAGGGATGAAGATAACATCACACATCTGGGGCCTTGACAAGGTTAGGGTAAGGTTTTACTTTAGATAGTTGTTTGACAGTTCAGTAAGCCCGTTTTCTACTAATAATATGGCTTGTGACGTATCTGTTGTGAACCCTGATTGTATGGTTAGGTTCTTGAAGTAAAAAATTTTCTCCTGAAAGAGGTATCATCTTCCTTTTCTACCTTTGCGTTCACTAGGGAGACATCATACAGCCAGGACAAACACTGCTGCTGCCAGAACCCTCTGGCAATTTCTGAAACAAGTGTAGGAGCTAATAATCAAAAATTATCCTCAACATCTATAAGCCAGTGACCTGGTGTAAATGGGAGTGTGGTTCCAATTATGCTGGTATCTGATACTCCCAGAAGTCCCCCAGAAGGGCAGAACATGAAGCGACTAATAAAACAGATGTACCAGGTATGTGCTTACAGGCTGATAACACTGCTGTGCCTGAGCCTTGTCCATAGGTTAACCTTTAACGCATAGATCTTGCCCAGCAGGATGAGCAATACTATTTATACACAGAAGAGAAATTGTCTACTCTGTCTTCATCTGTCTGGAAGGATTTTTTTTTTTTTGTCTTATTCAGATCATAAGATAAACAAATGAATCTTGAAGGGTCTGAAAGTAAATCTGGGCTTTGAGATATGTTAGTACTAAACTGGAAGAGACTCGGAAAATGAAGATTTAGAGAAGCAAGTGAAGTGGATAAGAAAAAAGCATTAAGCAGCTGCAGACAAAATGGTAGTAGCCTCACAGAGAGGAGGGGAACAAGAAGATAAAATAGAGCCCATCCATAGCTGTTTTCCACTGTACTTCCCCTCTGACTGAAGGCCCAGACTTGGGAGATGGAATTCAAATTATGTTTGACCCATAGACAGGCACTCAGATCTTACTGTGGTGGTGATGGGGGAAACTATGTTAGCTGAAGCATCGTCTGTGGTACCTTCAGAACCATGTTAAGCCAGAGCAAAGATAACGTCTTTACCCTTTTGTCCAAGTTTCCTTGCTTTTCTAAAAAAGAAATTGCTAATCCCATGTTCTAAATTTTTTATATTCCCCACTCCTCACTTCTCACTGTCTCTCTTCAGGCTTCCTTCCTATTTTTTTCCCTTCCTTTTCCCTCTAGTTAAATGTACCTCAAAGCAAAACTGTAGCATTTACTGTCTTTCCCTGGCCATCTTCCTTGTCTGCCATATGGCTTTTCCACAGATTGTTTCAATGTAGTTGGTGACCCTTCGGCAGAGGGTACTCTCTTTGTATATGTATGTTACACAGAATAAAGAAGACCCAGTATTATTTCATTTCAGAATAGTATGATAATAAATAGATATTGATAAACTATATTAAATGAATTTCAAATTCTTCTTAGCAGCAGCTTATGAATTAATGCTGCCTGCATTTATCTTTCTCAGAGTGCATGAAAAGGTTTTGATTAATTCTGCTGATGTTCAGAAAGAACCAAACCAAGAACAAAAAATCTGAGGCAATCTTTGGAAAGAAAGCAGGAATATAACAGTGATGGTTACGGTAGGCAGGAGTGTGATGTATCCAGAGGCAAATTCAAGAGCAGAGAGCTCATAACACAAAAGCTGCTAAAGCACCTCCTCACCATAGAAATGACCCCAAAAATTACTAGAAGAGAAAGTAAAATGGAGTGGTATGGGGAAGTAAGGACAATTACTCTCTTCTCATATTATTGCAGGTGTGTATCCTGTAAAGAACTGTCAGTGCCTTGCTTCATCTCGCAGGCTAGCAGGAACTTGGCAGAGGTGCCACAGTAGCTATTGGAGCACAGATTACTGCTGTATGAGAAGTCCACTGATGGTACCAAAAATGCTAATACTTGATAAATAGTCAATGGCATGCAGAACTGACAACAGGCAAACTAAGCTTATTTATGAGAAGTGGTAGTTCTCAAGGGTTATGCTGATGCAGTCAGCCACTCACCAACTATTTAACAACAATTAAAAAAAATTAGATAAATATATAAATACACACAAACAGAAATGCAGGCAAACTATGCAGCTTTTATTTCAAGGGTCGTCCAGACTTTTGTCCAACACTATAGTACAAATTCAGCTTGGAAGAAATGGTCAAGAGGGAACTATTTATGTTTCAATATCAACCAAGAAAGCAGGAATGTTTATGGAGCTGCACTGAATAATATAATTATTTCAGAAATTAATGAACAGGAAGGTGTTCTTCTGCTACAAAATTCTTGTTGATCATCTGAGAGGTTTGTTGTTGCCAACCTTGCTGTCTGGAACTCATCCACGAGAGAGTAGGTCAGGATGGTGACTGTTGCATTCAGCCTATTTCTGTTACACTAGCTAAAGGCCTGCATTGCTGTCACAGAGATGCAAATGGTCTGTGGACATAATTTGTGCTTGTATGCACACAACACTCACACTTCATGGTCTGTAAGTGTTAAAAGTATCTTTTCCTCCTGGTGTTCATTCTCTTAGTTCTGTATTAGTACAGCACTAGCATTCTTCCCATAGGTAACTGCAACTAAAGTCTATATTTATCTGTAATATGGCTATATTATATCTAGCCTGCTTTTGAGGTAGTTGAGATTTTTATTAAGGAATTCTGAAGGTATGAAATATGACCATACAAATGAAAACTATGAAGATTGTAATGACAATTATACAAATATTATGAAGCATCACTTTGTTCTAGATAACAGGATATGCTGGCCAGCTATTGAAATCTCACTGCTGTTTCATGAATTCCAATCTTAGTTAAAGAGATTAGTAAATTAGATTAGAGTTTAATAATTGGGTTTTATTTCTTTTTAATTCAAGGTACAGTACTAGTAACATACATGGTTTGGATACTCATATGAACTCTTGTTCTTGGGGTTTGCAGTTAAAATGCTACATTCAAATTTGTTTGTGAAGAGATTCTTGTTGCTTGTCATACATGTCACTGAGAGTGGCAGCTAATGTTGATATAGTATATTTGAGAGTATTTTGAAAGCTGTGAATTCAAATTTCAGTAGTGCAGGTTATGGTTTGAAACTAGAAGTAGTTTATGTACTAGCTAAATCATAAGTTACCATGGTGTGTGACTCTTTAGGTACAAGCAGCTGTCCACAGCTTCAGTTGCTTATACAACAAATCACATCAAACATGACTCAGATGCAGCCCCACCATATTCAGGTCTACATTAGACAATTATGTGAAGGCCTGCTGGAACCTGTAGAAATGTACACTTGTTGTGGTAGCTGGAGTTTTACAGACATTTAAAGGAAATGCAAAGTAATGTCAAGATTGGCAACAACAAGTGACTCGTATACATAAGTAGGTTTTTTGAATGCTTGGAAGTGATCAGTTAGTCAAAGGCAGAAACTGTGCAACTGTTCCAGGGCCTTCTTGGCTTTATGTTTTTGACATTATGGATCCAGGGCATTCTACACACCTCAGGTATTTTTAAAAATATACAGCAGAGGCAATGCTAAATCCCATGTTCCCAGGGAGAGGAATACCTACGCAGCTTGTGGAAGACAATTTACATGGATAGAGTTCCTGTTGTTTTCTAAATTAGCAGGTTTCAAACATGCTGCATCAATCCTTATTGTCCTGCTGCACAGTAACGGAAATTTTATTTACCTGTTGAAGGGAGCAGTGCGTGCTCTGGGTAAAGGTATCCTCTGGGTAGAGGTAGCTTATACTGCAAGACTGAATTTTTCTTAAGTTCACCTATGGACATACTTGTATGCTAATACAAATGCATAAAACTGATCAACCCAGGCCAATGTTTCCATTATGGATTTCACTGATTTTGGTGGCCAAACTAGTCCATTTATAGCAAATTCATGTATACCCTCATGATACTGCGTAGTGCCTCAGACATGGACTTCCTCTTCTCGGGAGAAGACTGCCACATAGTTATTTGTGGCCTCTTGGTCCCACTGTTTATAACAAATGATAAGGCTCTGATGAGTCAGCTGAGACATTAATTTGCATGTCATAAACAGACATCAGTCATCTTGAATTTGCGCTAGCAAGCAAAGCATGCCCATAGGTGAATTAAGTACATAAAAATGCGTAATCTATAACACATTAATAATTAAATATTATGGCATATATACATTTAAATTTTTGTGCTGGTCATTTTTAAACTGACAGAGAAGAGTATAGCATGAATAGATTGGTTAACAGAACAGCCATTCACTGCTTGCATATTTGCCATAGGGAATAATGGAATATCAGTTGTTGCTCTGTTTGGCTAAAACTCCTTATTCTTATTTTGTGCCACCATGTCCAGTGTGGTGTGCAGTGGCACAGTTCTCAAGGAACTATGCTAGTGTATTTATTTCACTTAGTATCATGTGCCTACAGAACACTGCCTATTCCCAAGATGGTAACTGGTTAAAGAGTTAATTACCAGAGTGGGAGAAGATAAGGATAAGAAGTATGGAATAAGAAAGACTATTTAAATGTGGAGCAGGAGTTATAACTTTTTTCTTCTATCCTTCAGATGTTTCTGTGCTTTTGTCTTAAACAGCGTGAACTTCAGATCACTATTACTGGGTCAAGTCATTTTAACAGTGACCCCTTCTAACCCTGACAACTTGATGGCATACTAATTCATGCTTTCTCTTGTTAATGGCAACAGACGTCTTCACTGCAGACCAGAATGATTTTTAATTGATGACAAATTACATTTCGAAATTTGATTTCCCTCTAAATCATCCGATCAAAATTTCCGGTGAACTACAAATTTCTTGGAGGTTTCATCTTGAAACAGGAACAAATGTTACTTCATTGACCACATGTGCCCTAGGTACTACAGCAGTGCAAATGAATTTCTTTAAATGTAGGTAAACTTCATTAAACAGCTGAATGCATCCCACGGGTCTGTAGTTTAAAGCCAGGGATGCTGTGGCCCCGGCTCCATGGAAAAGCATAAGTGCAGCTGATGAGGCTGCCCTGCATCCTCCTTTGCGCCTCCTCGGAGCGCTCAGGGTCCCTGGGCTCCCAGCCAAATTTCCTAGACCCCCTAGCTTCCAGTGACAGAAGGTTACCCAGCCAAACATACACCAAACAAAGGATGTTGAGCTTGATTCTGCAAATATTAGTGAAAAATGTCAGCTGTCTCTATTTTTACTTTTGATGAAAAAGTAGGGCTTATTGTGCTTTATCCATTCCTATGAGAATAATTTACTTAGCTGCCTCCTGTGAACCTATTTGACCTCACCAGCTTGATAAGGGGTTGCACTGGTCGCCTTGTGACAATAATTTTCAGTATCCTGTGTTGTCTTACTTCAGAGAGACAGAATATCAGTATGAACCATAGATGAGTTTGCAGAAATAACAGAAAAAGCAAACAGCTTGGAAAGTAACCATATTTGATACTGGAGCTACTGAAAGACAGTAAACATGAAACGTACTGATATTGGTTTCACAAGGTCACTTTTCAGAGGCAAATTGTGTGATAAACAGTGTTTTTTAGAAAGGGAGCCTTTTCTTGATTTGAATTACTCATTTTTACTCTTGACCATTATTCCCATGTTGCTTGATGATAAAGCATATAATATCAAATAATAATATGGTATCATAGCAACGTAAAGGAAACCAGTCTTGCAGATTCTGGAGATGCTGATATTATTGCATTTACTTAATGCAAAACAATTGGTGAGCTGACATCTTTGAATAGGTTTATTTTCCAGTTAAAAAAGTTGTGCTACTATCTGATATGACATTGTGCCTCTATGTTGCTTCAGGCTTCTTTTGGAAAGTTTCTAAAAGTCAATTCTTTTTTGTAATAACTGTGCTGTTAAACAACTTTGTCATGGTCTTGGCTTTTGAACTAGCTGTGCTGGAAAATATTTTTCTTTCATTTTAATGTCAACCACCAACCCAAAGATGTCATTGTAATAACATTGAAAAAGTTGTGTACCAGCTAACATCCCCTGCTGTGCAATCTTTTTTTTTTTTTTTTTTTTAAGGAGTGGATGGGAGAGCAGCTATTAAAGAAAAAAAATAAAAGCCAACTAAATTGTGCAAGATTAACTAGGGTCATAATAACAGGAACTCAAATTTTTTTTCTGACATATACAAGTGTTTCAAAGCTCATCTTTCTGACCCAAAATACTATTGTGCTACAGTCGGGTAGGGAAAAAAAATCCTAGATATAAAATCTACTTCTTTCAAGAAGCTGCAAAATTTATCAGAAGTTAAAGCACTGTAATTAAGTTTTCTTGCAGAATACCTGCAAGCATATTCACAGTCTCAATTTTTAGCAAACTGACAGCTATGGAAATAAAATTCTACACTGTTTCCAGAAAGCAGCCTTTCCTCTCTAACACAGTCATCTCAAAATTACACTGAGGCAGAGAGGACGCAAAATGCGTGGACTGGAAATGAGACATGCTTTTTACAAGGTACCTCTGAAAGCTACAGAACATTTGCAAGCATTTTTGCTGCTGTCATTTTAGGTTTTCTTCAAAAATTTGTGGTTTTTTTACATTATAGCAAAAGCTGCTTTTGTCTCTAATAACATACATCGCAGTGCCATCTAGCGTGGGGAGTGAAGAACATGGAGAAGAAAATCGATGGTTTGCACGAAAGCAAAATCAATGCCACACACAACCCTAGCTGAAGGGGATTACACCTGCCTTTAACAACTATGTCTCTAATTTCAGTAGCTCATCACTAGACTGTGTGCACCAGAACAAACAGAAATATGACCTTTTCTGTATTTTCCCATGTGCAGACTTACGATTGTGTTAATCGTGGCACGTATTTTATAAAACAGAATTATTTATTTTGTGTTTGATTATCAGAGACTTCCCACCTTGAACCATGGATGCATAAATCAGGTAAAAAATGCAAAAATAAATATAAGAGAGGCTCTGCTTTAATAATTAATTATTTTGTGGTAAAAATTTCTCATTAAAAAGGCTGTATGTATCCACAACTAGTTCCTTGGAGCCAGCTAACCTGCTATTGTCTAGATGAGACATTATATTGCAACACTATGAACAGAAGAAACATGACAGGTAAATTCAAATACTGAGAAAAATAGTTTTCTCTTTATCACCAGATCTTCTTATGGCAATGGAGGTCAGGCACCACAATTACAAAGGTCTGTCTTGATCTGTGGCTACAGGGAAAAAGGTCCCACACAAGAGCTAGAACAGCCTTAAAAAGTGCTCCTTGATGGGATGTGTGTTACAATATGTTTGAGCTCTGTTTCATGTCTGAGGTACACATCCCTGAAGCCATTTCCTCATGGATGGACTCATGTTCTCCCTTATGTTTCGATGGACCTGAGGAGGAAAGAACAGCAATATTGACTCAAACTGGATGGCCTGTAATCTTCCAAAGATATACTAAAAGCTCTCGCGAGCCCACCCATTTCTTCCCCAGCTACATGGTCTGGCTTTAACACACAGCTGTAAAACCCTGTACACACTGCATACTTCTGGGAAACATGGCTTTAGTAACATGTCCAGCGCACAAAAGAGACCTGTGGGGCTGGTGTAGCAAGGAGCCTCACCACTCCCTGCTGCAGTGAGATCTCTCCTGAGCCAGTGAATGGCAAGGTAACAGCTGGAGCCTCTTCTTTTGCTTTGCCTTTCTCCACACTCCAGCCAACTTAATCAAAACCAAAGCAAGGATGCTCAGAAATGGCACAGCCAAGTGGTTCCTCTGCTCTGAGGAGCATGCTGATTCCCCATCAGGACTTTCAAGGCACCTGGGTGCCATGGCACAGCTTACCAGGGTCAGGCACATCCCACTGGTCCCCTCCAGAGCTCTTGGCCACTACTGGCACATTCTGCTGTCTGCCTACTAATGTAGAGAGGGCAAAGGCCAAGCAGGTTGGACTCTCGAACTCTGCGAAGATCCTTACCCATCACTTTAACTCTCAGGAAGCAGGAATGTCATAGCAGCTTCAGTACTTTATGTTGCCACAAAAAGAGTAAGTGCTGAGGAGATTAGAAACTGGATGTACACCTGAAAAAGCCAAATAAAGAGGATGTGAGCTGCATGGATTGGTATCCACGGCTGTAGGAATGCTGGTGTTGACTGCTTTAAAAACAACTTTTCAAAGAACTGAGTCCCAGATACAGCACAGCTTGGTTTTTTTCTTCCTTTCATAGGGTTGGTTAGTTACACATCAATGTGCATACTGTATCCCTTAAATAGAACATTAATTACATGTGCAATTCCTATAGGTAACTCAGCTTTCCTGTTACCAGGTTGCTGTAGAGGTACAGTGTTTTCTCTGAGTGTATTGCAAACCGAGGCTTCTTTAGAATGTTCTTCATGCTTTCCAGACAACCCATTTTTCAGTGAAGTGATATACATCTGCTTATACATCTAGATCCATGGCAGAAAACAAATTCCTACTCCTCTGACTTCAGTGGAGACAGTATTACACTCACATTCACATTTCCAAGAACAATAAGTAAGTATAAGTGCACCAACGTGGAAGCCTGATAACAACTTTGCATATTGTCATTTTCAGTACTTCCCTAAATGTTTTTTTTTTCCGATTCTCTCAAAATTCCATTCTGTGTTTACCCTCCTCCAGTCTATGAAATTTCTCTCTACATGGGAAGTTAGTAGACTATTTATTCAGAACCAGCTTCTGTGCTCAAACAAAATTTTTAGTTTGAATGTTTTGATTGTAAAGATTCTGACAGAGTAAGAATTTCAAAACCTAGGCGTGAAAAAAAAGAGATATGTACTGAAGGATACAGTTTTAGTAAATCCAAATGTTAGGCTAGCACCTGCAAATTTAAGGAAACAATTTATATGAAATATTTTACTTCTGTAATGGCTCAATGGAAAGCCAGGTATTCTTAGGCTTTATGCTTTCTGCTGTCAGCTTAAGTGCAACAGCAAAACCATTTGGAGAGGTTTTTCTGAGCCAGATGCTGCTAAGGACTATGGATGAAGTAAACAAAAGAAATAAAAAAGCACATTTTTTCTCTTTATTTAAAGAGATAGGTATGTGACTTCTATATCAAACAATGTCAAGATTAAAACATGTTTAGAATTTAAAATACTTTTATATTTAATATTGATAAATATTATTTACAACGTTTCTGCTCCTTCTTTAACCTACAGACAGGATTAATATTCATGAGATTACTCTTGCTGATGCACAAGCATCTTCATAAGTCAAATTCACTCAACCTGTATTTGCATGGAATATTTACCTTTTCCATAATATCTTTAATTTTGTCAACATTGAAAGCAGATAATGACTTTGTTTTTAAGGCTGGTAAAAAAATCATCAAACTGTTGATGTTCAGTAGAGTTCCATCCTTGCCCACCCCCCAATAAAATAACAAAAAGCCTCCAACCAAGTGCAACAATAGATAATTTTGTTTTATCCCAGCGAGCAAATTCTTAACAACTAGTAACTTTTGAATCTGTAGCACTACCTGCTTTATTTCTGTGGTGATAATGGTAAACAGAGAGGACATCAAGTACATTTCTTTGTGAGTTAATGCAAGTGCTGCTGTCCAAAACTAAAGAGCTTTATTAGTCAAATTCCTTACCTCATACTGAAATATTTTTAAAGATATTTTTGTTGAAAAGGTCTAGACCATTTCTGTTGTTCAATTATTAGGTAAATGGTTTGCTATGTTCCATCTCTGCTAGCTGTCACTGGGGGTGGTTTAGCAAATGGTGATTCAGTCTTTGGTCAGAAGCTCATGGTACTGAGCCTGTTCCAGATGTCATAAATACATCTTGTTGGGATGTTTTATTTCTCTCACTTCCCTGCAGGCAGCCCAGACTGGAATGGATTTATGTATTTTTATTTTGGGACTGTTTTTGCTGGAAGACCTACAAAAAAAGAGCAGGCTTTGCGTTTTTTGAGAGCTGAAGTTGCACACCATGTATATCTTAATTTGGCTATTCAGTTGATTTATGCTTAGAAATATCTGAAGTGGTCTCCCTTCAATACCCTTCAGAACCTGAGATATTTTCTTTTCTTTTCTTGTCCAGCTCCAAATGAGAACAGTTTGGCTAAGTATCAGCCTTAGATTTTTGCTATTAAATTTTGATGATATTTTGTATGAAGAGTTATACTGAGACTGTCTAAAGAGTATTCTGAGACCCTTTACTGTAGCTAAAGGTATTAATTCTGTACAATATAATTCTCTCTGTAAAAATCAGTGTATCCATTGCAAAAAAGTCTGGTTTATTTACTGCAAGGATTCTTTTAATAGAACACAGTCATTAGAATATTCCTATCACGTCTCCTAGGAGGTGTCTATAGCCTCCAGCTGAGCAGAGCATCCCTCTGAATGGGGTGGCATACTCAGATATACCAATCAAAGCAGCATTAGGTAGAGTCATCAGTGGGCTTCAGAAAGCAATATAGTTGTATTACCATAGTGCTGTGCCTACAGTAATTAGTCACAACATAGACCTGGGTTTACAAACTGGTGCATAGTGTTGAGTCTGTCGTACTTGCTGGCATCGGCTCCGCACCACCACTGTTTTGGCAGCATCCCCGCTGTGCTTCTTCAGCAATGAGGGACCTGCCCTGGCAGTGCAGGTTTGCTCGTAGGCTCTTGCTGGCTCATGAAACTGGCTGCAAAAGTCGGGGGCTAACCCTGCTCTGGGATGTCACTGTTCATTTTGCCACTTGGATAGGTGGGACAGAGATATCTGCTCTACCATAGAGCAGCTTTGAACTGCGGGCACATTCAGCAGTGCAAGCCGAGTCCAGTGAAAGCTGCAGTTAAAAGTGAGGAAATTCAGAATGGCTCCACCCAAGGACAGCTTTATTAATCAGATGTCTTCAGCTAGAGCTGCCCAAATATAATTTAGCCACAAGCCAAGCCAGAGCCCTTGGTTTGCATTTTCTGCTGAAATTTTTGGCTCACTTTTTATGAAGGCATGTCCATTAAGACCTCATTTTATCCCTTGCTACTCACTGGTGGTAATAAAGGAGGGTAGTGCCTTAGTACATAATCCTCTCCTTTTCTAGCATGCTTCATAAGAAAGTCAATGGAGAGCATCTAAACCATCCTCAAACATTGCCTAAGCAAGTCAGTTTAAGTAGGGACATGTACATCTGCAAGAAACTGCTTCAGATTCTCTTCAAATGAAAGTTAGCATCTGTTTCAGTTCTCATTAAACACATTAGAAAGTGAAAGTAGGTACCATTATAGGGAAGAAGTTAAAACAAATTCTGATTCTTCAGAACAAGGTGATAATCTCAGAAATACTTTTGTGTGATGTTCTTATATGTGTAGAAGAGTGTGAGAGAGAAACACTATACTTTTATTTCTTATTCCTAGTCACATGGAGAATAACATGATGGCACTTCATATGCAAACATACCTTTTACTACTTATTTTTTATATTGTGATAGCATACAGGCAGCACAGCCTGATATGTATACCAGGCATATGTAGAGAAAAGTCGATTTTCTTAAGAGAAATGCAATAACTTGCCTTTCAGAAATGTAACCTTGAACATCTGCAAATGGTTCTTTGAACTGCAACAAGAGGAGGGAAGAGACCATCGTTAGAGACGTAACTTCGTTTGACTCTGAGACATGAGTAGAAGTGTGGAACAAATTTGAGGTTTTCAACTAAAAAGTCAGATTCATGAGCTCATAACTTATTTTGAGATGAGTGCAGGCAGACATTATTGCTTTATTACTCTCCTGTGCAGCTCTCTGAATAAGCGTTATCAGCTTGTCATTTGTTCTGTTTGTTCTTATGTATAATACTGTTGATATCTTATATCGTTAAATTAGAGGACTTTAAAAAAAAAACTTGGGAATTAAGAATAAATGCTAATCTTACAAAGTTGTGTATTTTTCTCTGTTTCTCTTTAAAACTATTTCTTTCTAAGCCTGCTTGACTTAGGGCAACTGAGACTGACATTTATGATAACTAATGAAAATGTTGCTTTTATATGACATAATTAGGCTCTGATGCCAACTTTTCTTATGCTGACAACATTGTGCCAGCTCCTCTAAACAAACTGTTTCATAATAAATATAAAAATATCACTTACATACAAAGAAATTAAGTGGCTCAGTTCCCGAATGCATCAGAGCAATATCTGTTACTTGATGTGCCATAGCTTATAATGTGTTATATTCAAAAATAGCCAAAAAAAAGATAGAAGGCATATAGGGAGCCACTGCAAGGAGGGGCAAGACTTCAGCTGCATTCATCATCCTGGTCATCTACAATCTGCTTCAGCCTCAGTCTTGTCAACAGGGGAGTAAGATCGAGTTTGTTGATGCACAGGTGCTTGTCAGAAAGGTATGTTGCTATGCAGATTTCTACCTTATTGCATAGTGCATACGCACTATGTATTTGTGGCTAAGTGTTCTTAGGGACTGGTGCACCCTTAAGACTGGAAGACTTAGAGTTTATTAGCAAAGACATACAGTTACAGGTATGCCGAAAATTAGTATATTATAGCCAGTTCCTCCATTTGATTAACTGCCAGTATACACATCTTCTCTGTAATGACCAGTTTGTAAATTGTGTTTTGCACGTATTTATCACTTTTTTTTTTTTGATTGCAAATTCTGTATAATTCTAAAGCATGAAATCTTCTTTTTTTTTTTTTCTTCTCCCTCCCCTTTTATTCCAAGATAATCAGCAGAAAGGAAGTGCTACTCTCAGCATCCAAGAAACTCCATTAAAGTGACTTCATATGGTTATCTCTAATCTTTAAACATATATTTTCCCAAAATTTTTATTACCTTTTTCACTTCACACTAGTAGCAGAATTAAGCCAGATTATCTTGAAACTGGTGAAAATTTTCAACAATTAACTAGATGATGATGGTGCATGCTCTAAATTTACAGACAGCATCAAAATGGAAGGAATTATCGGCAATTCAGGAAACAGAGCTACTGTTCAAATTAACCCTGATAAGTGGAAAAATGAAAAAAATGTATGCTATTTAATAAATATAAAATTACACATTTAGGCAGTAATAGTCATCTGTACTGAGATGCTAAGAAATAGCTGGATAGGGAACAGTTTTACACAGACAGCTCTACGTGTCACAGTGGATCACAAGCTGGTAAGGAGATGAATCAGCTGAGTAACGGTTTTCTTCTGCAACAAGTATGATGTGTAAATACTAATGTAATATGTAAAACAATCTTTTCACTCTGTTGAATGCAGATAAGCAGATAGTATTTTTTGGTCATTCTAGGTTTTAATTTTTTACTGTAAGTAAATTTATCCAAATTCTTCTTCCCTTCACAACAGCCATAAACCTACCCTGATCATCCCCTGTACAGCTGACTTCAGTAACTGATGTACTCTAATCCCTGAATGACCACTGAGCTTCATGCAACCTCTTAACCTTCAGTTACATCCCTCTCTTTACCCCAAAACATGATGACGATCTCCAAAGATTCATATGAGCTTTCTTTCTCTCACACTTGATTTATCAAAAAACCTGTTTTGGCTAACCTTGTTAAGGAATAACAAAATGTCAGGGGTTAGAGTCATGCCTGTTTTCCATTGACATAACTTGGGCCAGGATTTTACCCAGGGATATAAAGCAATCAATCATGCCACACAGCAGCACAAAGCTGTTGTGAAACCCAGACTGTCTGATGTGCAATCTGCCTGATCACATGGCTGTGCTCCCACATTTTGACACCCTGTATCTGAAGAGCCTCCAAACTGAAGCAGTAACGCAGAATAGGAAGGTTTTACAACAGCCCCATGAACTGATCAGTAACAAACATAGCTGTCTGCCTTAGTAAAGAGGGAGCTTGAGCCTCCATAAGGTAAAGTTTGGAGCATCCTGGATTAGACAGCTATGTCCAAGATTGAGAAAGCAAAAGAAAATGGATCACACAGGCCAGTACAAGTTTGTGAGGAGTGAAGTAGAACACTAGGATTTCAGAGAGAAATTTGAAAATGATGGAAGGTTCACAGTGTCCAACTCTCAGGTCATTCCAGATACAGAGAGGGCACAAGGAAAGCCACAGAGATGCGGTTTGAAAGAGCAAGGAGCATGCAGGCAGGACAAGTCAGTAGAGCTTGGGCAGGCAGTAGTCAACAGAAACAGGCTCTGAAATGCAATCAGGAGCACAGCAGCACAACACCTTGAATACAAGGTCGGGAAGTTGAAATGAGGATGGACACTTATAGCTGGGCCAGGTTGTGGACTTGGGGTTTTATTCTTAACTGAAGTCAAGACAAACAAGAACTCTTTTGTGGCATTCAGGACTGTGATATACATCTCTACTTTGTTGCTTCATTATGCAGCTGTGTAAAGATAATTGAGAGAACCACACTAGATTTTTCATCAACAAGCAATAAAATGTGATAAATTTGTTACATGGAATGGCAAATGTTAGAATTAATAAGCTGAAATGTTGATGAATTACTGTTTATATACTTGACATGTAATAATTGCTTCATTTATCATCTGAATCTGGAAAACTTAAATAGCGGGCATTTATAATTAATTTTCTCCCCTTGCAAGCTGCAATTCATTCCACACTCAAAGGAGTCAGTGTTAATTTCTTTTCTATCAGCCACAGGCCATAAGTTAATGCATAAAAAAAAAAATCAGAACATTTAAAATAACGGTCTAATTAAATTATATCCTCTACTGTTGGAGAAAAACACATGATTCTTCAGGAGATAATCAGTCACCATAGTAAACACCATTTAGTTTTTCTCACAAATCTGTGTCTACCCACTGGCAAACTTCGACTGTCAAGAAGAAGAATTCACTTTACTGAGCAGATGAAAGATATTGACTTCAGCCTCATTAGCAACTTCAAATGAGAATGACAATGGGAGTTCATTAAATAATAATATTTTTCCATACACTGAGTTTCCTTCATCACACAGAAGAATATGCTTTACTCAGAGTCTGACAAAGCCCACATTTTCTGATTCATGCTTCCCTGTTGATCATCTAGATAAAGTCCTTTCCTTAGGACCTCTCCTGTTTGAGCAGCAAGGGCTCGCTACTGCTTCACTGAAACCAGCAAGGTAGATAGCGCCCACATCAGATCAAAATACTTGAAGTACCTTGCTCCAGGCTGGATCCATCCCGGTCCCCAGGAAGATCTGGGGATTTCTAAGAGGACCATATCAATTGAAGTGGCTATGTGCAAAACAATTCTCACAAACAGCAGATGCTGTCCCACAAAGTGCTGTGGGTATGTCCCATTACAGACCTGTGAGCTTTCACTCATACAGTTTTACTAGTCAAAGAATGTGTGTATAGATATAAGAGATCTGTTTAATGTATATAGCTGAGAATAACTGCCAGAGAAAGGCTTTTGCTAGACTAGCTACTTTTCCACAGGTCTCCCCCAAATATCTATCCACTTGAGTATGCATATTGTGTGTGTAGGGCCTGTGAAAATCAACCATATAGCTACTCCAAGGGCTATTTTACTATAATACTGTTACAGCTGAAAAATAATTAAGCTGGTTTTGGAATTCTCACATCATAAATACAATTAAGTTCTGGCAAAAGACTGAGTACCTCAAGTTAAAAAAATCACTGCAGTATAATCTATTTACTTTTAATGATGTTTTTCCACCTAAGTACTAGCAAGAAGCTTGAAATGCTAAGGATGAGGATATTTCACAAGATTAAAATAATGAACACTTCTTTGTGTACAGCCACTGCTAATTAGTTATCAGTTCTATTTTAAGAATGGCTTTTCAAGTATTTTTGATTTCCAGATCTTCAGAGCAAAAGAGCATGTGACTTCTCTTGTTGCTCCTTACTCCAATTAGTAACTTAATTCCACGTACAGAGAACTAAGTAGAACTGACAGACTATGGCTTCTCCTGCATTCTTGCAATTCTGTTTTTCTGACAAGATACCATTGAGGTCAGGGACTTTAGTAAAAGATAGAAACCCCTCTATTTCAAGATGCATTCCAGCACCTTTCTCACAGAAACTCAGTCATTTTTTTGTGCAGGTTATTCCATAGTCCGCACTTTGGTATCTAAACTTGCAAGAGACTACTTCAACACTTGTCCCTAAGAAAAGGCAGACCACTCTCTAGCAAGCTGCATGTGAGGTGTTCATAATCTATAAAGTTCTGGCCCCTGCTCCCACATCTGTTTAGGCATTTTGCATTAAAAGGTCATGGGAAAAATCTACAGAAGCCCCTTAAAGGACTTCACTGCTTTCTTTTCCCAGCAGAGTGCCTTTGCCAATAGACAATTGGACTGGACTCCTTTCATACTCTCTTGCCATGCCTGGTGGGGCAGTGGAGAAAGGAAAGGAATTCTCCCCTTCTTAGCAGAATTGAGGATGCTCACCTGGGACACAGGTAATGAGCATTAGAGCTCATTCTGGTACAGTCCAAATCAAGTTAAGACAGTGTGTTTAGAGGTGAGTGTCAGTAACTCTTACAAGTCTGCAGGAAAAAAAAAAAAAAAGTGTAAGCTGATTTTCTGTGCTGAAAGGGATATTTTAAGCATTTAAATCCCAGAGATCATTTTGGGCACGAAATCTAATTTTACCTAAGAATCTTCTTGTATCCCTGACTTAACTCTAGGTTTAAATGAGAGATAGAATGCCAGCATTTCTTCATAGCCGGCAAAAAATGCCCTCTTCTCTCCTTGTCCCCCTCCTTCAGCTACCAGACCAGTGTCTGCAGCTGCAACTTGTCCCTGGAACTGAGCACCAAAGAGAAATGCGTTGCTCACCACTGACACATCCTTGTCCTTTTGCTGATTATGTCAGAAACCACCTAAGGTTGTGTTAAAGAGTCAGCATAGCCTAGACTTACTGAATCTGAAGACACTGTATGCAACAGAGGGGAAAAACAGTCCAAATCCCTTTCTCACAACAAAAGTACTGGTTTCATATCAATAGGCATTCTGATCAGATGGTTGACTGGACATCCTTGTTGAGGTTGGAATACCAGGGCTTTTTACCCAGTGGCTGTTTATTAAGCTTCAGAGACAGTGAACAACAGTGAACAGTGAACAGTGACAGTGACAATGAACAATAACAATAAAAATTTGTGACAACTGAAGAAACGAACAAGCATTTTCTCTAGTGTTACACAGAAAATCAAACTACCAAGGCAAACTTCTAAATATACTTTATAATTTGGGCATATTAGCAATGATTATTTTTAACAAATTGTAACTGCATTATAACTACACTGCAATTACACTAATTGTATTGTAGTTAATGTGCCTGTACTATAATGTGCATTTGTTTTTTTTTTTCTGTTAAACCCAAGTAATCAGGTGAACTAATTACAAAAGTGTTTGAGCTACAAGGTAACCACTCTTTCCTGGCACAATTCTAGCCATGTTCATCATCTCAGCTAATTACAACTTTTCCTCTTCACTATAGAAGAAAGTCCAATAAGCAGCATCAAAAATGCTGTAGACAGTCAGTGAGGAAATAAGGCAACATATTAAAACATTGGAATTCATATTGAGGGACAGGCTATTATCCTAATGTGGGATAAAATCACTTAATTATTGAAGATGCAGTTTCAAATTTTTGTTCTCCCCTAGATGTAGAAAGTACCTGAACTTATTCAAGTACCTCAATTTATACCTGCTTATTCATTCAAAGTTAAATAATGAGGTGACCTGAGGTCACAGTGACAACATCTTCCATATTGGAGCTACAAAATTCTTGTGCAAATTGAGGTAATTCTTCAAAAAAAAGCTTTTATTGAATCAAAATGTTTTTATTTTACAAAAAAGTAGTTTTTTTCCAGATAAAAACCTCAAAATTGCCAATATAATTGGTAAGGTGGTGTTTCCACACTGAAGACTAACATGTTCTTCAAAAGTACTTGGAGACCAAGCTTATATAAGAATGGAGTCCTCCTGATCACTGAAATCTAGCTATTTAATTTTAGCCCTGAGACCTAGAGGTAAAAATCTCATCAGAACACAGTTATTCGAAAAATAAAAAAGTAAAAATTTATTTTTGCTGGACTTATCTTAAATCAATAACTAAGTAACTAAGAAAAAAAAAAAAAGCAAGTTAAGTTAGGAATCATTGGACCTTTCTGAGAGCATTAGTCGTGGAACCATGGTGGATATAAAAGTGGATCACAAATACTAGCAAAAAGTTTTTTACTGATTGTTGCTTCTTGACTTCTGGTGCAGTTCACAGTATCACAGTATCACAGTATGTTTGGGATTGGAAGGGACCTCAAAATATCATCTAGTCCAATCCCCCTGCTGGAGCAGGAACGCCTAGGTGAGGTCGCACAGGAAGGTGTCCAGGCGGGCTTTGAATGTCTCCAGGGAAGGAGACTCCACAACCTCCCTGGGTAGCCTGTTCCAGTGCTCCATCACCCTCACTGAGAAGAAGTTCTTTCTCAAATTTAAGTGGAACCTCTTGTGTTCCAGCTTGATCCCATTGCCCCTTGTCCTATCATTGTTTGCCACTGAGAAGAGCCTGACTCCATCCTCATGGCACTCACCCTTTATATATTTATAAACATTAATAAGGTCACCCCTCAGTCTCCTCTTCTCCAAACTAAAGAGCCCCAGCTCCCTCAGCCTTTCTTCATAAGGGAGGTGCTCCACTCCCTTAATCATCTTTGTTGCCCTACGCTGGACCCTCTCCAGCAGTTCCCTGTCCTTCTTGAACTGAGGGGCCCAGAACTGAACACAATATTCCAGATGGGGTCTCACCAGGGCGGAGTAGAGGGGAAGGAGGACCTCTCTCGATCTACTGACCACCCCCCTTGTAATACACCCAAGGATGCCATTAGCCTTCCTGGCCACAAGGGCACAGTGCTGGCTCAGGGTCATCCTGTTGTCCACCAGGACCCCCAGGTCCCTTTCCCCTACACTGCTCTCTAATAGGTCATGCCCCAACCTATACTGGAACTTGGGATTGTTCCTGCCCAGATGCAGGACTCTACACTTTCCCTTGTTAAATTCCATCAGATTATCCCCCGCCCAACTCTCCAGCCTGTCCAGGTCCCGCTGGATGGCGGCACAGCCTTCTGGCGTGTCAGCCACTCCTCCCACCTTAGTGTCATCAGCAAACTTGCTGATAGTACACTCAATTCCCTCGTCTAAATCATTAATGAATATATTGAATAATATTGGCCCCAGTACTGACCCCTGAGGCACTCCACTAGATACTGGCCTCCAACTGGACTCCGCACCATTGACCACCACTCTCTGGCTTCTCTCTTTAAGCCAGTTTGCAACCCACCTCACTACTCTATTGTCGAGACCACACCTCCTCAATTTAGCTGTGAGGATGCTGTGAGGGACTGTGTCAAAGGCTTTACTGAAGTCAAGGTAGACCACATCCACCGCTCTGCCATCATCCATCCACCTTGTTACATTCTCATAAAAGGCTATGAGGTTGGTCAAGCATGACTTACCCTTGGTAAAGCCATGCTGACTGCCCCTAATGACCCTCTTATCCCTGATGTGCCTTGAGATGGCACCAAGGATGAGCTGTTCCATTACTTTCCCAGGGACAGAGGTGAGGCTGACCGGTCTATAATTACCCGGGTCCTCCTTCTTGCCCTTTTTAAAGACTGGAGTGACATTTGCTTTCCTCCAATCCTCGGGCACCTCTCCCGTTTCCCAAGACTTGGCAAAAATGATGGATAGCGGTCTAGCAATGACTTCAGCCAGCTCCCTCAGCACCCGCGGATGCATCCCATCTGGACCCATGGATTTATGGACGTCCAGACTACTTAATTGTTCCCTAACCCAGTCCTCATCGACTAAAGCAAACTCCTCCATTAACCTGGCTTCATCCGGGGTCTCAGGGGTACAGGGTTCCCCAGGACATCCTCCAGCGGAGTAGACAGAGACAAAGGCGGCATTCAGCAATTCTGCCTTCTCTGTGTCTTCTGCCACCAGGGCACCCACCTCATTCATCAGTGGGCCTACATTGCCTCTGGTATTAGTTTTATCTGCTATGTATTTGAAAAAGTTCTTCTTGCTGTCCTTGACCCCTCTCGCCAGCTGTAATTCTAAGGAGGCCTTGGCTACCCTAGCTGCCTTCCTGCATCCTCTAACAGCAGCCTTATATTCCTCCCAAGTGGCCAGTCCCTGCTTCCATGACCTGTAAACTCGCCTCTTCTGCTTGAGCATACCCAACAGATCCCTATTCAACCACGCAGGCCTTCTGGCTCCCTTCCTCGACTTCCTACGTGTGGGGATGCTCTGATCCTGAGCATGGAAGAAGCAATCTCTGAATGCAATCCAGCTCTCTTGGGCCCCTTTTCCTTCAAGCAGTCTTGCCCATGGGGTTTCCCTCAGCAGTTGCTTGAAAAGGCCGAAATTAGCCCTGCCAAAGTCCAGGGTTGCAATTCTACTTGCTATTCTGTTCCTGCCACACGAGATGCTGAACTCCACCATCTCGTGGTCACTGCAACCCAGGCAGCCCTCAACCTTTACTGCTTCGACCAGACCCTCTTTGTTAGTGAGGATGAGATCCAGCAGTGCACCTCTCCTGGTCGGCTCCTCCACCATCTGCATGAGGAAGTTATCATCAATGCACTGGAGGAACCTCCTGGACTGTGGCTGGCTGGCTGAATGGTCCTTCCAGCAAACATCAGGGAAGTTAAAATCACCCACAACAACCAGGGCCTGTGACTGTGAGGCCACTCTCAGCTGCGCATAGAAGGCCTCATCAACTTCCTCAGTCTGATCTGGTGGCCTGTAATAGACACCTACAACAGTATCACCCCTACCAGCCTGTCCCTTGATCCTGACCCATACACTCTCAACTCATTCCTCATCTGCTCCTGGGCAGAATTTAGTACATTGCAGTTGCTCTCTCACATAGAGAGCAACTCCACCACCACGCCTGGCTGGCCTGTCTTTCCTGAAAAGGGCATAGCCATCCATGACCACATTCCAGTCATGTGAACTGTCCCACCACGTTTCTGTAATTGCCACCAGATCATAATCTCCCGACCGAACATAGGATTCTAACTCCTCCTGCTTATTCCCCATGCTGCGCGCATTGGTGTACAGGCATTTCAGGGAGTGAGCAGAGCACACCAATTTCTCCCTAGGGGCACAGGAGGCCACCCGGTCCTCATCTGTTTTAGAATGCTGCCCCTCTGGGGCAAGCCCAACTACAACCCCATCCCCCTTCGAGGCTAGTTTAAAGCTCTCCAAATGAGCCCAGCTAATTCCTGCCCCAGCATCCTTTTGCCCCTGCGAGATAAGCCTTTCCTGCATAACACTGTCCGGACTGGAGTCTTATAAAACCAGCCATTATCAAAAAAACCAAAGCCCTGCCTGTAGCACCAGTCTTGGAGCCAACCATTTAGAGATTGAATTTTCCCATTCCACCCCACATCGTCACTTGAAGAGGGAAGGAGTGAAGAGAAGATCACTTGAGCCCCTGAATCTTTCACCATCCTTCCCAAGACCTTGAAGTCATTCTTCATTCCCCTCAGACTACGGGAAGCAGCTTCCTCCCCATCTGTCTGGAAGACCAGCAGCGGGTAGTAGTCTGTCGGTTGCACCAGTCTGGGGAGCTCTCTAGCAATATCCTTGATCCGGGCTCCAGGTAGACTACAGACTTCCCTAAGATGAGGGTCAACCCTGCATATTGGGCCCTCTGTTCCTTTCAGAAGGGAATTTCCTATTACAATCACCCTTCTATCTTTCTTATCAGAGGTAGTCTTCAGTTGTGTAGTCAACCGCCTCTTCCTATGTGATCTTGTAGGCAGGCTTGGCACCACCTCCTCAACTACCTCTTCTTCAAGATCCAGGGCCTCAAACCTATTACGGAGGGGCACCTGGGGAGGCAAATCAGGCAGGGAGTGGGGCTGCCTGTGATGCCGAACTGGAATAAGCTTCCAACCCTCATCTTTTTTTAGGTCATTTACCTCTGCCCGACAGCGACAAGGGTGGGGCTGTCTCAGGACCTCCGCCTCTGTCCGGGAGGGCAGGAGGTCCATCTCCTTTTCGGGGGTACCTCCCTGGGGCCTTTCCGACCGGCACGTAAGGGTGTTACTCCACCAGTCGATCTCCCTTTCGCACTCCCTGATGGACCTCAGCGTCTCAACCTCCTCCTTAAGCTTCACAACCATGTCGAGCAGATCTTGCACCTGCTCACACCTCACACAAGTGGAGTGCTGGCCTCCCTCCTCCGGCAGCAGCAGGCTCTGGCACTCCTTGCAGCCGGAGACCTGAACAGCCACCGTTTGGGACAGAACTTCAGTCTGCGTTGCCAACGCATTGCTCTCAGATTACCTGGGTATGTATAAGGCAAGTATATCTTAAGCACTTGAATGCTTTTCCAAAACATGAAGCTGGAAAGAGCACTCCCTGGGGAAAGAGTAAAAAATTATTTTTAAATAAAATGCTTCTGTATACTTTAAGAGTGCTTATTCTCCAGAAGAATATTTTGCTTCTAGGTAACCTCATAATGCCAAATTTTCCTTGCTTTGGTTTAGGCCTTTTCCAAAAAGAAGAAAATTAAATTAGTTCTTTTAATCCAGCATGGCCATTCTTCATGTTGTTTTGTGTCTTGATCCCATTGTTCATGTACTTACAGGCATTCTTCTGTGACTGCTCCTCTCCCTCTCCCTCTCCCTCTCCCTCTCCCTCTCCCTCTCCCTCTCCCTCTCCCTCTCCCTCTCCCTCTCCCTCTCCCTCTCCCTCTCCCTCTCCCTCTCCTTCTCCTTCTTTCTCTCCTCCCTATGATTTCTTTTTTCCAATGAATGATTATCCTGCTCTAACTCAATTTTCCTTTTACATGATGTATTCTTATGTCTTATCCCCTCCCTTCCTCAGATTATCTTTTCTTTACTTTTAAATTCATAACACTGTTACACTGTTTTTTGTTTTCTTTTGTTTTTTAACTTAATAAAATGATGCAATTAATATTAGTCTAAAAAAACAATTGATTTGTCAGCTCCTAGCAGTTGCCAGGCAACAGCCTACAATATCACCAGTCAGTTGATGGTTGGGTTAATTAACATCTAAATAAGTATTGTTTAGGCTTGAATTGTCTCCTGTAACATGGTCCTAAGACAAAGTCCTCTAGGCTAGAGGGTTCATATCCCCACACAGGAAGGATAGCAAGCACTAGGATTGCTAATTGCCCCACGAAATACAAACTCTCTTCTATTATCTTATAAAATAATCTGTGCTATATGTTTTTATACAGGATGCAAACTTTCACTGCAGCAATTGCTTTTCTAAAGGTACCTGGACACCTGAGCTGACATGGGGATGAAAAAGTTCACATGCAGAATTCATACATGAGTTTTGCTGCTGGTCTGCATATGTACAATTTTGTCTTCCTGGGACAACAGAGGTGTATTGCTCACATTAACCTCATAGCATGAAACAATCATCTTAATCTGCACACTTAACCTGGGTAGTAGGAGAGGGTAAAGTGAAATCTCAACAGGTTTTGTTGAAAAAAACAGAACTAAGCAGTGAAGCAAGAAAGCAGAAGAGATGGACTTTCTCAACCTTTTCACAGAATGCCTGGGGTCGGAAGTGACCTCTGGAGATGATCTAGTCCAATACACCTGCTAAAGCAGGTTCACCCAGAGCAGATCGCACAGGAATGTGTCCAAGCAAGTTCTGAGTGTCTCCAGAGAAGGAGACTCCAAACCTCTTTGAGCAGCTGGTTCCAGTACTCTGGCACCCTCAAAGCAATGTTTCTCCTCATGTTCAGTGGAACCTTCTGTGCTCCAGTCTGTGCCTGTTGCCCCTTATCCTGTGCTTGGATGCCACTGGAAAGAGTCTGGTCCCATTCTCTTGACATCCACTCTTGAGATATTTATAAGCATTGATAAGATTCCCTCTCAGCCTTCTCTTCTTCAGGCTGAACAGACCCAGCTCTCTCAGTCTTTCCTCATAAGAAAGGTGCTCTAGGCCCCTAATTATCTTTGTAGCCCTCCACTGGACTCCCTCCAGTAATTTCTTGTCATTCTTAAACTGGGGAGCCCAGAACTGGAAACAATATTCCAGATATGGCCTCACCAGTGCAGAGTAGAGGGGGAGGGTGACATCCCTCGATCTGCTGGTCACACTTTTCCTCATACATCCCAGGATACCATTGGCCTTCTTGACCACAAGGGCACATTGTTGACTCGTGGTCAGCCAACCAGAACTCCCAAGTCCTTCTCTGCAAAGCTGCTTTCCAGCAAGTCAGCCCCTAACCTGTATTGGTGCATGGGGTTGTTCCTCCCCAGGTACAGGACCCTACACTTACACTTGTTGAATTTCATCAGGTTCTTCTCTGCCCAGTCCTCCAGTCTGTCCAGGTCTTACTGAACAGCAGCACAGCCTTCTGGTGTATCAGTCCTTCCTCCCAGTTTGGTATCATCAGCAAACTTGCTGAAGGTGCACTAAGTCTCTTAATCCAGGTCATTGATGAACATGTTGAACAAGACTGGGGAACACCACTAGCTACAGGTCTCCGACTAGACTCTGTGCTACTGATCACAACCCTCTGAGCTCTGCCATCCAACCAGTTCTCAACTGTGCACTCATCCAGCACACACTTCCTGAGCCTGCCTATGAGGATGTTGCTAGAGACAGTGTCAAAACCCTTGCTGAAGTCAAGGTAGCAGTCAAGGTAGACAACATCCACTGCTTTCCCTTTGTCTACCCAACTAATTATACCATCATAGGAGGCTATTAGGTTGGTCAAACATGATTTCCCCTTGGTGAATCCATGCTGACTACTCCTGATAAACTTCTTTTCCTCCACATACTTGGAGATGACATCCAGAATGAGTTGTTCCATCACCTTTCCTGGTACGCAGATGGGGCTGACTGGTCTGTAGTTTCCTGAGTCATCTTTTTTGCCCTTTTTGAAGACTGGAGTGACACTGGCTTTCTGTGAAGGGGTTTCGTTAGAAGGAGATATGTTGTTGAATTAGTCAGGCCCAAAGGAATCTCAAGGCCACTTCAAGAAGCTGAGAACAGAATCTGCTGTGAGAAAGAGGGGCATTTCTTCATTAACAGGGCCTCAGCATGGCGTGAGTCGTCGGACCTATCATCGGTGCGGCTCCGGCGTGTGGACTGCCCATGATACTCATTTTAGCGAATCCATGCTTGGAGCGTGGATTCGTGATTAGAGAATAGTTGCGTATATAAGGAGACATGTTTCTGTAATAAATGGCTTTGGCGTGATTCACATTGAATCGGAGTGCTGAGTCCTTTATCGTTCCAACAGCTTTCCTCCAGTCCTCAGGTATCTCTCCTGTTCTACACGACCTTTTAAAGATGATGAAGAGTGACTTAGTACTAATATCTGCCAGGTCTCTCAGCACTTGTGGGTGTATTCCATCAGGATCCATGGATTTGTGGGTGTCTAGTTTGCCAAAATGATCTCTAACCTGATCCTTCTCAACCAAGAGAAAGTCCTTTGTTCTCCAGGTTTTCTCTCCTACCTCCAGCATCTAGGAATCCTGAGGACCAGGCTTAGATTTTCCTAATCCACTTCTTCATGTCAAGAGAAGTGAAGAAATTCAGGCAAGATCTGAAATAGGATGTTAATCTGGACTGTAGGAACCTTAACCAAAATAACTGTCCAAATATCTTTACTCATCAGTCACCTAAGTTTGGTGTCTGCCTGCATGTTACTCGATCTCCAGATGTTTCTAGTTCTTCCTTTGCAGGGTCATAACCACTTTGACCTGAACATTTAGAATCATAGAATCATTTTAGTTGATAGAGACCCTCAGAATCATCGAGTCCAACCATAACCTAACTCTAGCACTAAACCATGTCACTAAGAACCTCATCTAAATGCCTTTTGAACATCTGCAGGGATGGTGACTCCACCACTTCCCTAGACAGCCTGTTCCAATGCCTGACAACCCTTTCCATGAAGATTTTTTTCCTAATATCCAATCTAAACCTCCTCTGGCACAACTTGAGGCCATTTTCTCTAGTCCTGTCATTTGCTACTTGGGAGAAGATACCAGCACCCTCCATGCTACAACCTCCTTTCAGGCAGGTGTAGACAGCAATAAGGTCTCCCCTCAGCCTCCTTTTCTCCAGGCTGAACAGCCCCAGTTCCCTCAACCGCTCCTCATCAGACTTGTGGTCCAGGCCCCTCACCCCCTTTGTCACCCTTCTCTGCAGTCTCTCTAGTACCGCACTGTCTTTCTTATGATGAGTGGTCCAAAACCAAGCACAGGATTCAGGGGGTGGCCTTGCCAGTGCCAAGTACAGGGGGACAATCACTTCTTTAATCCTGCTGGCCATGCTATTCCTGATACAAGCCAGGATACTGTGCTGGTTTGAAGTCCTAAATCTCTGAATTTTGATAGCATGCTTAGAGATGATCAACACTTCTGAGCAGCAAGGTCCCTCACCACAGAACTGTGGCCAGGAAGTTTTAAAACATGGCCAAGAAAAAAAAACTCTCTCTCCATATCTAAATATTTTCACTTCTAGACTACTATCAAAAAAGTAGGAGACTGTCTGAGATTTTGGTGCAACAGAGTAAAATCTTTCTTTTCCAATTCTTCCTCAACAGCCTTCGAGGCTATTAGCTAGTTAGATTATCCACGTTAATGTAATGAGCATAAAAGCTACTTGGATAAGGTAGCAAGATTCCTGTGACCAGAAACAGAGAGACCAGAGGATGGTGTGACCTTGTCAAAGTAGGAAAGGTACATGAGGAAATGGGAAAGACAGATGTGTTTTTCAGCATGCTTGGCCATAGGAGCCACATCTCAATACAGGAACTATCTCGTAGTGCAGTGTCACTAGAGTGTCCAAAAATACTTTAAAAGTCTCTTCCCAATATAACTGAGTACTCAGTTTGAGCCGAGTACCAGGTCTAGTAAGACTTGCAGAAAATGAAAGCACACAGTTCACTTTTCTGTATTTCTCAGATTTAATGGTGATAATGCAAAGGCTTTTGACAAGAAAAAAAATCCTGAGTTATTGCTGAAGAGGTAGACTATAAATTGATGAAAAAAATCATTAAAATAATCTCTCACATTTCTCTCAAGATTTCATCTGTCAAAGGGTATAAGTTTCCTGGTAATAATGCTATATTACACTTTTTTTTTTTCTTTAGTAATATTATTTTATGTTCACAATTGAAGTTAATAGATAGTTCACAGCTTAAAGTCTCAGTGCCCAAAGATTGCAGGAATCAAAGTCATTAAAAATAGTAAAGACCTAGTTTTATTCTATGATCTCAAAGAAGTTAATACTGACATAATCTTTTGCTGTTTTTAAAAGCTAAGAAAGGTTTGAATTCTCACATTCCTTTGCTCTGGTATAGTTTTTCTCCACTTTGATATCAAGTTTTATTTTGAGTTCAATAGTAAAATTTGTACTAAAAGACAACTTTAAAAGACATTTGAATATCTCATTATTTATGCTGTTTGGTAAATAACCACCTATGTTCCTATGTACACTTAAACTTCACCACATTGAGTAATAATTCTCTCTTTTAATTTCTGATGTTCAGCTATCATTTCTAGATGTATTGTTTCATAAGTAAGGATTCTGAAGTGCAAAACTAAGAGTATTTAGTTCTGTATTAGAAAAATAGTTACTATTACACTTCCATACCTGATTTTTTAGCAAAAATATGTTTATGTCCATCAATTTAATTTACAGTCACAAAAAGTAACAACATGGTTTTAATATGTACCCTTAAAATCCATACCTATTACAAATAAAAGGAATCAGAGAAAATGTAACCATACTCAGATGTTTAACATAATTTCAGTTGTTAATGCTAAAGTCACTTTTCTTCATGTCCTGTATCCATTAATATGCATGTCTGGTGCAGTAAAGTGCTTAATTTATTTAATAGTTGAAGATAATATTTGAAGATATAAGAATCAGTAGAAGACATTATAAATAAAAAGTGAGGAAAGTGACTCCATGCTGTTAAATCAGAGAGTTTTATGTAGCTATGGCAATTTGATAAATATATTTTGACAGGCTTTGACTCATGAACAATAAACTCACTACAGTCTTTAAATTTTTACATGTGATTTTTTTATTAGTCATTTAGCTGGTGTTATCGAGACATCTTTGACTTACCAAAACTGATTTTGTCTGAGTGTATCAATTAGTACATAGACTTTACTACATAATAAGGCCCATAGCCCATGCAAAAACGTTATAATATAATTTGTCTCAAGGCAGTGCCATGGATGAATGACTGTTGCACTACAAAGCAGCATCATTCTTTATGTCTTCTAGCAGAAAATCTACTTGACCGTCTAGACAGTGCCAAAATAAAGATTCTACAATCAGACATAAACGACGGCATTGAAGTATGCCACTGGTTGCTCATGGACTCTTAATGGGTCACGTACTGAACGTGGGATGGGAAAAGATGAGAGATTGGTAAAGTGAACTTGAAGAGACTTTCATCTGTTTTATGCTTGGCTAACAGTAATCTCATCATCTTATATTTACAGATGAACGAAAAAGAGCTCTGATCATTGCTGGAAGACAGTTGTTGCAGCTGCAGGCTGTATCATACTCGTTTACTTTAATATCTGATGCTATAACCTGAAGAGGCTGAGGAGAGTGGTAATCCTCAGCACACATATAAAGGAGGGAGTTGAAACAGTAACAAAATGTATCTGACATGAATGAATCAGATGACAGAACCACCAGAGTTTGGAATAGATCTCTAGTCTCACCTCTGCTCAAGGCAGTGTCAGTTAGAGCAGGGTGCTCTAATTCCTGAAGATAAGAAATTAAGATCTCATAATGAGCAGCATAGCAATATAAACAGCATTTTGTAACTCACAAAACTAATCTTCATCAGTGCAGGAGTAGCTTGGTTCAACTTGAGACCAAAAATTATTTCACCTTTTATATAAGAGATTTGCAGAGATTCAAGCTGGAGTTTGGGAGTTTTTCAGAAATGGCTAAAATCAGTGTATTATATTGACTGAAGAAATTGTAATTGAAAAGTTACTAAGGTTTGCAGGTAAATTTCGTTTGCCTTTTATTATTTTATTTTTTGCTATTTGATGTTGTAAATGTACACTTGATGTTTAACAAAAACTTAAAATAGTTTTCTTCTGATTTAATTAACTAAGAAGGTAATATGGGTTAAGATGGTATGTAGGACAGAGAGGTTAGTGTAATATTTAGAAGAATGTCTTGTGAGACAGTCTTGTCCATTTTGCAGCAAGGTGAATAAAGGGTCAAATTTGCTTCTTACATTAGTGAAGGGCAACACATCTGAGAGAAAACCATTCAGTTCTCATTTGCATTATATTTGTTTTTATTTTAAATATCAAATCAATCAAAACTTGCATTCATAATTGAAGCTACCTGCTTCACTTCATCCCTTACAGTTTCAATGTAAAGAGCTGAATGAGACCAAAAAATACAGGTTTTTAGGGGTTTGAGTTTACACAGGTCAGAGCAAGTGAAGTCAAGAGCCAAGTCCTAAACCAGTTTGTTACTATTCTACACAGCTGATTTTGCCAGTGGTTTTACCTCCCTTTATACACTCAGAAATTCATTTGTGCATTATTTCTGATTTAAATTATTGATTAGAAGTCAGGTTCAGATACTGAAAAAAATGAGGTGAGAACAAAAAGGATGTACTCAAAGTCCAAAATCGAGGACTTCACACACAACCTGTCTTTCCCTTCTTATTGTTAGTCTGTGCGTACTTCCGCTTGTAACTATCAGCAGATTTGCATAATTTTTCCCTATTTAAAGGGAACTCTTTATATAAATTGTGCTTGCTATCGACACAGCTAAAACCATTGCTTACATTTTCTTGCCCAGCAATTTCCAATCTGTCAGATCTAAGGTTGGGAATGGGACAGTGCTCTTCTATATTTCAACCTTCATGTCTCTTTGAAGGAAAACTAATAATCAGAAATCAATTTAACGGAAGCACAATCTCTATAATTACAGTGGGAATTTTGTCCAATGAACAACAGATTTGAGCATACTGTAATGGAAGAAAATTCGCTGATAATACTCACTCTTGAACAAATAAATGAGCAGAGTATTGCTTCGCTGAAATTTTATCTCATTGAAAAGCTGGGCTACATTTAAAATAGAAACAGAACACAGATTTAGCATTTACCAATGCAGTGGGTTATTCCATTCCAGAGGAATGTTCTTCTTTTATCTCTTCGTCACAGGATACCTAGTCATAATATTGAAATGTGAACAATTTGGGATGTTAGCGACCTCTTTTTTTTTTTAACCCTTATGCAGTTGTGTCATTCAGATGAACTCTAGTACTTCACATAAGAATTAAGATAGTAACAATAATTAATTAACAATCAGTTCATTAACTGGATAAAAACATCTCCAAAAATCAAAGGAAGGGTGGTTCAATATGAACTGATGTCCTTTGCTAAAAGTATACAACTGAACCTGCTTGTGTCCTTTCCCTGTTTTATACAACATTCCTCTGAAGTTCCTACCTTCCAGCTATATCATAAACCTTGCCCCAACCATTGCTCAACTACTTTCATTCCAGTGAAACCTTCATCATTTGTTTGTTTCTTGAACCTTAGGACTGGTAATCTGCATTCCTGCTCTCTTTGATTGCCAGTCACCTCTCTGCCATTTGAGCGCAATCCTTTCCTGAAAAACATAAGACTTTCTGGACATCCATAACACTTAACTTCCTGTAGAACTCTATTTACCTTTCCTAATTACTCTTTCAGTGTGTTTTTCTGCAGGACCCCCCAAAGCAGATAGTCATGATCTGGACAGCGGGACAGACTGCCACCTCAGAATCTTTGAGAACAATGCCAAATTAGAGGTGGTGGTTGGTACGCCAGCAGGCAGAGCTGCCATTTGAGTAGACCTCAGCAAGCTGGTGGAATGGGCTGAGAGGAACCATATGAAGGTCAGCCCAGGTACATGCAAGTCTTGCCCCTCGCTGGCCCAGAGCATATCCCTGCATCAGCAAAGGCTGGGGACTAGCCGGGGAGTAACTTTATCAAAGAAGACCTGGTGCGCAAAGCTGAACATGAGTCAGTCCTATGCTCTTGTAGCAAGGAAGGATATGAAGATGGCCAAATATTGGAATCAGTTGCTCAGGGAAGATGTAAAATTTCAATTCTGGCAGACAATCAAAACCTGACTGTACAAGAACTTGAGCAACCTGAGGTAAGCTGGTCCTGCTTTGAACAGGGTTTGAAGTAGATGCCCTCAGCAGTTCCTTAAAAACTATTTTATTCCATTCCTCTATAGCTCTCCTGTTACTGTGGTAAAACTTACAAGGACATTTACTTCAGTGTTTTACATATTAACTATGTTCTCTACAACATAAAACTATTTCAGATTGAAATGTATCATCAGTAACTGTAGAGAGAATAATATTTCTAACATAAAAATTAAAATAGGAAGTTAATGTACTTTTTTTTTTTGTCTTTCCTCTTCAATATTATCCCCTTGTATTTTGGTCTAGGCTACTGCTCTGAAGAAATCGCTTGCCTGTCTGCTGGAATTTAAAGAACTCAGAG